>NW_006262339.1:37644452-37704112 GCF_000493195.1 Citrus x clementina
TTTGATGACACAACAGTTTATATACAAAAGAAAAGAGAAAAAATAAAAATCTCTATCGTTAGACACAATCAATGGCAATAACTGGTATATACATGATCCTTATTTTCTTGATTTGTAGGCATTACAGTTTGTCTTCATTGTGAGTTGTCGCAATATCTTTGCCTATCTTTTTTCTAGTTTTTTTTTAAAACTTTTTTTCGTCTTCTTTCTTTGAGGAACCTACCGATCAAAACTCTAATTAAATTCGGGATTGTTGGAGTTGAATTTTCAACCATCAGTACTTTAAGCTTAATTTTATCAGATATTAATTGATTGTTTATGTTACTTCCTATGCTGCTGATTCATGCTAGCTCCAAAGACGTTTGTATATGTAATAAACCTATGTCTATCCACGATGAAATCTCATAATTAAGGTCAAAACATAGAATTAGACTCATTAACTTGTGGGAGACAGATCTGAGACTATGGCATCAATTCTCCGATTGATTCAATTTTCAATTCTCAAGCAAGTGGGCATTTTGACTAATTTTGTTTTACTATTGCCTAGCTTTTCGTTTAATTATATATATATATATATATATATACATATATGTATATATGTGATGCATGTGATACTGGGTTTGCTTATTGAAAATAGAAAAAAAAAAGTCGTTAATTATGTAGGCCCTATGGACAGAAAATGGGTGTTGATTAAAAATTAAAAAGATTTGTGTTGCGCTCTAATTTAACTTGTTATGTTTTGATACAACTGATTGTGCTACAAAGCATCATTTGTTGTAGTCTAATATCACTTGTGCGCAAAACGCACAATCAATATGCACTAAATATTTACATAAAAATAAAAATATGAGAATTTAACGTGATTCAGTAACAAAGCCTACGTCCACGAAGGTAAGCGAGAATAATTGTTTTACTAACAATTAACGGAGTACAAGTTTGAATAATAAAATCTCACTTCCCAAATACTAAAATACACCCAATACTCTCACACACTCTTGGAAGAACCAATTTCCCTGTTGTGCAAATTTTATTGTATTCGCAGCGCACGAATCTATCGCAATACAGATTTATAATGATGAGTGTCGTCCCACTAGTAGGTAGATTTAATTATGCGTAGGGTTAATTTTGTAATTGTGTATGTAAAATAATTGGAGATGATTTTTGAGTAATACTAAGATTCAAAATAAAATGGTAGGAATGAATTAAAGATGAAACAATGCAAATAAAGGGCTTGAGTCTCTAGATTCACACTCAATATTTCACCATGATCTTAATATTCCTTTTTAGTTCCAATTAATTTATTGGAGGGGGGGGATTATTTCCACTCCTCATAAGCATCATTCTAATAAATATGGTATCAAGCACTTAATGTGCCAATGAATAATGATCTTCTGCTAAGTGTGGTGTCAAAAACACATTGTGTCGGACAATAAAAATCTGTCAATAATGTGGCAAGACTATCCATGAAATAACTTTGATACACTTTCTGTCAACATTAAATCAAGACGACCCATAAATGCTAGAGGGGGGTCTCTTTCAAATAAATATGGTATAAAGTACTCATTGTGCCAGACAGTAACAATCTTTCACTAGAGAGCCAGTATACCATGTAAAATTTAGACAAGATACATTGTCTATCGACAATGAGTCAAAACAACCACATAATATTAGAGAGAAAAAGAAAATAAACTTACAAATTAAGCCCATAGATCATGTTGAGCCTTCACCTTCAACCTAAACTTGAAATTAAATTAGTCACTCATAATGGAATTATGAGTAAAATGATAATTTTATTAAACTACGTAGAAAATACAAGATGAAGTGAGAATTACAGAAAATAAAGCCCAAATTCAAATTTAGATATGTCCAATTAGGGGGAGCCCCTTTTTTATATATACAGCCCCTATTTATAAATATAATAAGTAAATCATAGCATTTGAACGAAAACAATTCGAACGCTTTGGATTGCGCCACATGGCAAGATCAGATTAGTTGGAACACATCATCAGGTCCAATAATGTGCTACCACATTATTGGTCAATGCCACATCAGCAATTTTCGGTCCAATTGGATATTACCACGTCATCAATCAATGCCAGGTAAGCATTTTATGATCCAATAGGATATTGCCACGTCATCGATCAATGTCGCATCATTAGTTAATGCCATGTCAGTTGGTCAATGTCACATCAGATGGGCCCTACCAAAATCTAAACTTATGATTTTGCCCTTTATACACTTCCTAAGTTTTTCAGCTGTTCCAAGTTAAAAAATCAATTTGTTTTGCTCTCTAACTTCTCGCTAATCGTAAAATGATAAAAATACCCCGACAATATATAAAACACTCACATTATAACAAAACACATAATATTAAAGTTTAAAAAACTTAAATATATAAAAGTAGAAATGTTAGTGAGGATTGGAGCTGAAAATAACAATTATATCCTTTATAAATATGCATTCTCCAGCACTCAATATTCCCTAAGATATAAATTTTCTCACATCTTTACAAATAGTATGGAACCCAACTAAGCATCCAGGGAAAGGCCTCCCAAACTTTCTAAGAGTTCACTTGCAAATGCTCTCTTTTTCTGGACTCTCTCATAGGGAACTCTCACTGCACTCTCTTAGAGAGCTCTTCACCTAAGCTATGTACTCTATATTTTGGAATGCTTTACCCTCTCCAAATGAAGCTTTATTTATAGGCGGGCTATCACCGTAAAAAGTCTAATAAATTGGCAGCTACTTTTTTCCTTTTTGACAAATTCATGCATATGGCAAAAATCTTTACAAATTGTCAAAATTCAGTTCTTATTCTTGTCGACAATTTGTGTGTGAGCCACTTTTTTTTTTTTAATTTCTGCCTCGGTGAAGATTTGTCCAAATTTGAGTCGATTAGTAATGAACCATCATCCGCAAAGTAATTTTTCATTAGGGATCCAAAATGGTTGTGTCGTTTCGACTACCTACATAACTAGCTACTAGGATCAAGCCGATCATAATTCACGATTCCTGAAGGCAATGCCTTACCAATTGTCCAAATTTGAGTTCTTATTCTTGTCGGTAATTTGCGTGTGAGCCACCTTTTTTTTTTTAATTTCTGCCTCGGTGATGATTTGTCCAAATTTGAGTCAATTAGTAATGAACCACCATCCACAAAGTAATTTTTCATTAGGGATCCAAAACGGTTGTGTCGTTTCGACTACCTACATAACTAGCTACTAGGATCAAACCGATCATAATTCACGATTCCTGAAGGCAATGCCTTACCAATTGTCCCATACTCATATTAAAGAATCCACATCATTGCACGCTAGTGAATTTCACCCAAATTTACTAACTATGTTCATTGTTTGAGATATATAGGGCCTTCTACATACCATCACATCTATAAGACTACCATAGCACAAGCTTATGACACATGAGCTATATTCCCGTGTTTCACTTGAGGAAAACAACATGAAGAAGAGCTTAAGAGCTAGAGGAGTATAAACTAGTTTGGCCATTGTCATTTATACTAAACATTTCTAGCATGTTTTCCAAAATAGACCTTTGAGTCAGCAATATGCTCCCATTCTTGATGTCTTTACAAAATCTTTAACCTAAGCGTTCTCTGTGCATCACCAAGTCTTTCATCTTGAACGTAAAAGCCACTTGCTTCTTTAATGTTATCTCAATTCTTTGAAGCTATAAGCCTTTCGTTGATATAGAATACCAAATGGATGAAAGCTTCATCTTGTAGTATTCTAGAGTAAACATAGTGTTCATGTTTACTTTTGGTGATTCTGCCCTTAATCAAATTTCGTGTACCCTTATTTCTCAACTACTTCAGTTTGTATAAAAATTTAACTATCTTACTTCAGTTTTGTATAAAAATTTAACTATTTTTGGTGATTTTTCCCTTAATTAATTCTCTTGTACCCTTGTTTCTTAACTACACACATGAATATTCCTTCAGAAACTTTGAAACCATAGGACTGAGTCATTTAGATCTCTTCTTCCAAATCTCCATGTAAAAACACCGTCTTAACACCTAACTGAGCCTGACTCTAACTCATATTCCAAAACTAAGGTAATTTAAATACAAATGGAAGTATTTTTCACAACTAGAGAGAAAATATCTCCATTCTGAGTAAATCCTTCTGCTACAAGCCTTGCTTTATAATGAAGAGTTACTTATTTTAGAGATCCTTGCTTCTCGGTGTAGCCTCATTTATTGCCAATAGCCCTCAATCCTTTAGGTAACTTTACGAGTTTCTCAACAATTCTTCACTTGAATTGTTTCTCTCAATTTTTTGGGATACTTTCAATGAACAATTGCTCCTCTATTTATAGCTGAACCTTGCCATGCATGCTAGCCATTTTCAAAGTAAAAGTCTTGGCACTTTTCAAATTTTCAAGGTTCGGTGCCAACCTTGGCGGCACATTCAACCTTTCTATGCTATGTTTAATCAAAGTCAAAGAGGTTGCGTGTGCTCAAAAATATCTTCCCATCGATCTTCCAATCCAGCATGTTCGTTTCACAGCTTCAATGAAAGTCTTTAAATCAGTATACTTCAAAAGATTAATAATCTTGCTCCGCTGTTCCCAACTATCATCAATATAGTGTAGTTAATTTCACGAGAAAATACTCATCTTCAACTCTATTTTTTTCTAAACTAAAACGACATGACAGTTTACTAAGAAAATGGCCAAATTTTATCTTCTCTTCTTGGTAGACTTGGAGTATTTCAACCTTTTTGAAGTTTAGAAAACAAAGATCCTCGGTAATATTTCCTTCGGCATTAAAGGTGTGTGTTTAATATTATCATCTAAATCTCCTGTTTGATTGATTTATCTTGATCACCACCAATATTAATTTTATCACCTTTTCTCTTATCTCGGCTTTTCTTTGACACCAACTGATTCTTGAGATGTGTGGTTCCTTTCTTGCTTGAACCATCCAACTCCTTTTCGCAAATATTACATATAGACCATTCCATTCCATCTTGTCCTTTATACTTTCTGAACTCATCCCAAACATTTGACTTCAACTTTCTTCTTTTGGTTTCCTGTTAAATTTAACATTTGCAAGAATAATTTTCATTTTTTAGTATTGAAATCAATTTTTTACTGTTATATCAAATTAAGCAGTTCATGTGACTATTTATGAACCCGAAAGGTTCTAATTAACCCATTAAAGCAATTCTTGGGTGTCTGTTATTTTATTTTATTTTCTCTCAAGAAAATAACTATAGAAAAATAGGAAACATTTTCTGCTATTGAATTATATTTTGTGGAATTAATTAATTATTTTTTTAAAACCTATAGGGAGAAAGGAAACGCACCTCCATGGCCAGTACCGCGTCAAAAACTTGAATTAATTCAGAGCCTGCAAAACGAACAATTACATATACCACTTACCACAACAAAAGACATATCACATATATATAAATTAAAGAAGAGCAAAAGCAATTAATAAAACAAATTTAAAAAGAAAAGCAAAAGTAATTACTAAAACAAATTTTAAAAAAATGCGTACTTTAATTTGAATGAGAATTGAAAATTGGATCAATCGGAGAATTTATGCCATAGTCTCAGATCTATCTCTCTCAAATTAGTCTAATTCTATGCTATGACCATAATTATGTGATTTCATTTTGTGTGTAGACATAGATATACAAAATAACCACACACACACACACACACACAAAGGCTTCGAAGCCCGAATGAATGAGCAGTAAAGGAGGTAACATAAACAATTAATCAGATTTAAATATGATAAAATTAATTTGAAAATTAATGTGAAAGCAAGGGTAAAAGTATTGATGGTTGAGATTTCAATTCGAAGCATGCATCCCAAATTTAATTAGAATTTAATTTGAGTTTTGATCGGCAGTATCCAAAAGAAAGAAAAGGAAAAACCTAAAAAAAGACGAGCAAAGATATTATCAGTACTCATAATTAAGATAAACTGCTATGCCTCCTACAAAATCAAGCAAATTAATGAGGATATCATGTATATACTAGTTATTGGACTTTAATTTTGTCCAATGAATTTTATATTTTGTTTCGTGTATTACTCCTTTCTTAATTATGCGATTTCATTGTGTGTTTAGACGTAGATATACAAAATATATATAGACAAAAGGCTTCGAAGGTCGAACGAATGAGCAGTATAGGAGGTAATATAATTATATAAACAACTGATCAAATTAAAATCTGGTAAAATTAATTTGAAAATTAATGTGAAAGCAAGCCAAAAAGTATTTGATGGTTGAAAATTCAATTGTATCCATCCCAAATTTATTTGGAATTTAATTTGACTTTTGATCGGTAGGATTCAAAAAAAAAAAAAAAAGGAAAAAAATGAAAAACCAGAAAAAAGATGGCAATGATATTGTCATTATTCATAATTAAGAGAAACTGTCATGCCTCCTACAAAATCAAGCAATGATAATATCATGTATATGCTAGTTATTACCTTTAATTTTGTCCAGTGAATTTTATATTTTGTTTCGTACAAGTTATTACTCCTTTCCTTTTTCTAGGTTAATTTTATTTTTTTTAATTTTTTTGAAATAGGATCTTTATGGACTTGAAAGAATATAGGCAAATTAAATGTCTTTGGTTGGGTTTACATATATAAATATGACAGAAAAGCACCGGCGTCTATAGAGATTAAACAACACATTCTTCAATCTGTATTTGCATCATAGCCATCACCAACTAACCAACATTACAGCCATGGATGAAGAAAGCACTGAACCGTTTGAATGGCCGAGTGTGATCTTTCCTTTATGTTTCACCTTGACCCTTGGATTCATGGCTTTATTCTATATATGTTCCAGTTAAAACCGAGCTTCCTCCTTCAGTTTATGTTTTTTCTTTTGCCCTTCTGCGCACGTTGCTTATTCTCTTCGTTTCCAGACTGATCTCCCAAAAACATCCATTTGCTTCCCAAGTCATGGAGATAGTTTCTTATCTACCAGGGGTGAAGTATGCTTCTTGGGCAACAAACTGATCTTGGGAAGCCAATGGATGTTTGTGGGAGATGAGTTTGGAAGCAAAAAGAATAAGAAACGTGAGCAGAAGGGCAACAGAATCAACATAAACTGAACGAGAAAGCTCGGTTTTAACTGAAGCATAAGATAAAGCGATGAATTCAGGGACCGAGTTGAAACAAAAAGGAACAATCGCACTCGGGCATTCAAACTTTTTTGTGGTTTCTTCGTCCATGGCAGTGATGTTTCTCAGTTGGTGATGGCTTTTATTTTAACGAAGATCGAAGAATGTTGCGTTGTTTAATCTCTGTAAATGCAGGTTCCTGCTCTTTCCATCACATATATAGACTCTAATATAGATGGCGCACATGGGAGAAATATTGTGACCAAATCCCTAGCTAATGTTCATCTATTTGATTATAGATAGAAAATGCTTGTTACCCAAACCCCAGCGTATTAATCAATTTTACATATTTGGAAACTTGGTCTCTAGCTGTTTGATGGTGACGCCAAATGTCATATCGGTCCTCTTAAAAAAGGGATTTGTTGGTGGCCGAAATGTGATTGGATCTTTCCTAATTTTTTGTTGAGAAATTGGATAAAATGGCCATTGAAACAGTGGCGGATCTAAAAGAATAATTTATCGGGGACTAAATTAGATAATAGTAAAATATAAAAATAAAATTTTGAATATATAAAATATTTGTTAATACATTTATAATTATTCTCTACGGAATTTCATATTTTAAAAATGTTATGTTCGACTCGTCATCAATATTATTAAATTTATTATTTCCTATATAAACAACCAAACTATCATTTATCTCATCCAATTCCAAAGATGATTCTTCATGAGTTTCATTACTGAAAACGTTCTCTTTACTATTATTATAGAAAATAAAAGAATTAATCCAATTTTTGAGAATAGAAAATATTTTGGGTGGTGGACTATCATTATTTTTAATTAAAATATAGATTTTTATAATTCTTGAAAGCTAAAGTTTAAATTTTATGGGATTTATAATTTATAGTGACTATTTTAATAAATTTAATGAGGGTTAATTAGAAAATAAAAATATTTTTCTCTTTTATTTTACAATTTTTTTTTTTTTGCCCCCACTAGTCACATGCTCCATCCACCCATGCATCGAAATAAAGAGAATTATGGATTTTTTTACTGATATCCCTAAATTAGTTTCATCGTGGTATAGTTAAATTTTTCTCTCTATAAATATTTGGAGTACATATTTTAATTAGATATCTTTTACTTTTGTCCTTAAATTAGTTTTATTGTGGCATGATTAGACTTTTATCTCTATTAATATTCGGAGTACATATTTTCCCTTTATTCTCGTTTATTGGCAAAATTACTGCTGTTAAATTTAAAAAAAAATGATCAGACACCTCAAAATACATAGCTAATAAAATTTTGTCACGATGGCATCAAGGGAGTTTAAAAAAATAAAATAAATAAATAATGGGTGCAGGATAAATTTCAATCAGATTTTCGCGAGTTTTGAATTGTAATTATTAAATTATGTGTTATTTTTTTTACTTCAGTACAGTGCTACCCACGGACCTCGAGATGGCGAAAGTTACTGTCGCAATTTTCACTTAACAATGAACCAATGGGCCTGAAAAAATTTGCTGGGCTCAGGGCAAAAGCAAGGCCAAACATATTTGGTGAGATCATTATCATTATCATTATCACTTTAGAACTCATCAAAATTTACTAATAGAAAATTTTGGTGATTATTTTTCAAAATCAAAAATAAAAAAGAAGTGGACTTTGGTATGCTCTCAATTCTATTCAGTTAAGACCTGCCTTTCCTTCTTTCTAATTTAATAAGCACAGTGTTGGATTAATAACTTGATCTATTTTTTATTTCTAAATTTACGAATTTCGTCGAGATTAATTGGTGACTCTTGACTAATTTTTAGGTTTAAATTGGTTAGACCAAGTCTCTGATTGTACTGGTTTGACCAAGTCTCTGATTGTGCCTATTCAAAGTAACAACTCAAAAAAAAAATCTCTGATTAATTGCTAAGTTTTTGAGAATGTACAAAAATAAGAATAATAACCTTCTTTTAATTATAGTTCGTTAGGCTGATTAGTTTATCCACATGATGTAAAAAATTTTCATCACTTCGAATACTAAATGAGTATGAAACATGTGATGCATTTGAATTCATACCCTACCTACCCCAAGTTAAAGGCCTAATCTAGTGTGCGCACCTAATCGAGCTTACCTTTCTGCACTAATCATATCCATTAATGCAGTGCTAGTACCAGGGAGGTAACAAAGTTAGAAACAAAATATGAATCTCTTCCATGCACTCGAAGGCTAATACATTTTTTTATTAATCTTCTACAGACACGCTTAGCTCCTAATTAAGTTAACCAAAGCTATTCAACATTGCATTAGCTTGTTTCTTAAAACAGTCGTACCACCACTTTTATAAGTTTGTAAATGTTTATTAAAGGAATTTTCTTGGAGAGGATCTTGGAGACATGTAGTTTTTTTTTTTTTTTTTTTTTGAATTACATGAGACTAATGCTCAGATTATAACTCATATTATATGAGATTTACAACTGATATTTACAATCAGATAATTACTAGGCCTAATTTACATTAATTCTTATATAGCACTGCCCAGATTTTACCCTCTCTAATATTCGAGGGGTGTCTACTCCACTCACATTTCGAGAGGGAGAAGACTGTCTTCACTTAATAATTAAGGAAGGAAATAAACCCCTACATGTGTCGCGGGGGCTCGAACTGCTGCGCTCACAGTTGTGAGTACAAGGTCCTGGCCACTGGGCTAAGGCCCAGTTGGTTTGGAGACATGGAGTATTAAGTGTGAAAGAGAGGTGTAGAATCTTCAAAAACGACTTGAACAACACTCCTAATCTTTTACAAATCTCACTCCACATGTAGTTTAATACTAGTATATGATTAGAACTAACTACTATATATTTTTTTTTATTAACTACCAATCATGTCAATAAGAATTGCTCATAACAAGATTACATCAAGAAAGGATGTTGATCCTTGATTTATATAAGGTCTTCTTTCATAATGCTCCAGTTGTTTTCAATTAAATGTCTCTTTACCAATAAAAAATAAGTAGCAATCTCCCCAGCTGCTTTTTTGTTCCTTTTTTTTTTCAATTTTAAGCACACAAAAGATTGACATTATTAAGCAATTTCAGTTGCATAATTAGCACAAACTCTCATATTAATGAAAGTATAATGCGTTTAAAGTAACACAAGTTACACTTAGTGGCACAACAACAACGGTATAAAGAATTGGAAACATGTACTTGTCAAGCACAAATGGTAGCACTGCCCTACATGGAAACAAACATATTTATTAAGAAAGGAAATTACAGTAGAGCCTGTTAGAGTACAAAATCTTTGAGGTTGACAATTTTATCAATGAAATTGCAGATGATGATGGCAAGCAACGAGACGGCATAGAGAGACCAGGTGGCATACTTGAGCTTCGCGGAATATGGAATTGTGGTGGCCAAGACCAATGCAGTGGCAGCAATGATGACAGCAGCTTTCTCTAGCACTTGGGATGCAACAGTAAACTTGTGCATAATAAGTTTTGAAACGAATACTGAAAGGAATGTCAGTAAGATAGCAAATGAAAGCAGGTAGTATAAAGGAGAAAGTTCTGAGTTAGTCTGAGCAAAGAGGATGGTGATCTCGAGGGCTGACGAGAAGCAAAATCCCATGATCACATTCTGCCATTCAAAGACTCTTCTGGCTTCGTCCATTAATGGTGCCCGTGACGTTGGCGGGTTTGAATATTTAGTAAAATAAAATGTGAATTAAATCTTGTAAATGCAGTGCCTAAGCTACGTCTGTTGGTGTCGTTATTTATAGATGAGGTGGCGCCGGATTTTCTTAGTCCTTGACTCCTTGTCAATATTTTTGACTTTATTGGGACAAAATGAGAACATGATTCTGAACAATTAAGGGAAAAATGAATCTTGCAAAGTTATAACTACGATTAATGACCTGTTTAATATTGATGTTGGACAACTGTAACTTAAAAAATATAACACTAAAGTATTTGGTAAACATTACATTCTATAGCTTACAAACTAAATTGATTTAATTTTATACTTGTATCATGAAAAATATATTATATCTTTATTAATTTTATCAAAATTATTATTTAAAAATTATATTTACTATATAATGTAAATTTTTATTTTATAATTATAATTTTTTTCCACATCAATGATAGTTTAAAAGGCATAACATATCAATTCTAAATAGGACTTAAAATCTTTGCAATTTATCATCAATCGGAGCTAAAAAATGATCCCATAGACTAAGTTTAACCAAATTAAGGTTCATATTGTCGGAGATGATCACTAAGTGTGATTCACATTCAGTTAATTTCTTCATGTATCCCCACTCGATAGACATTAAAACATTAGCTAAATATTTCTTTAATCCCTATAGTTTAAGCTAGTTATATAATTAGCTCATATATTTTTGAAAAATTATCCAGCAGGTTTTTGTTGTATATTTTGTTTCCCCTAAAATCATAAAAATGATCCACTTCTTATCATCTATTTTTCACTTGTTGGATGTCAAATTTGTTTGATTTTCAAGCTATGTTAAAAAAAAATTGAAAATGCTATATCATCCTTATAAAGTTAAGTCCTGTAATTACGAAAATTCCGATAGTGGTGTTAGAATATCTTTTTGAAAATAAAAGAACCAATTAAAAAATTAATTTAAACTATAGGGACTGTTAAAATGTTAATCCTAAAACATTAGTGTTCATTTGTGCCGACATTGTTTACGTGTCGTCCTGTAGAATGGTCCAACTCGCCTAACCGGACCAATGGACTGTCTCCATTTGTTAAGTTTGATAATTACATGATACTTCGCATTATTACCTTTATATTGATACACCATTAAAATTTTCAGCCCTACCTTTCTTTAATTATTTTTTATTTTAAAAGTATGAGTCAGGATTCAGGAAGATAGGTAAAGTTTAAATTTATTTTTTAACCTTTTACTTTTTTAAAATTTTAATTCAAATGGTCAGTCAAATAAACTATTTCAAAACTATTTGATCACATCTCTCGTGGTAAGCTCCACCATTTAAATAAGAATTACATAAATAATGAAAGGTTATTTTAATTTAATTTTTATATAAATCTAATCTACTTTTTTAATCTCTAATCTCCCTTAAAATTCAGATTTGGGTGGCCAACCAAATATATTAAACTATTTAAATAAACACCTAGCTAAACCCCTAACCCCCATGGTCAATTTTAAGTTGTCTATTAATTGTGAAATCAAATAATAAATGGCGGAATAATTTGACATCATTAAATATTTCATTTTCCTTTTAGGTGTTTAATATTAAATTGTATTATATCATTAATACAATTGCTTTTTTTCAAATTTCCTTTTTAGGTTTCAAAATTTTCGGACGGAAAATTTGTGGGTCCTTGTGTGCATTTGCTTCTCATACCAAACATATAATGATGTGCTTAAATTGAATTAGAACATAGTGGATGTAGTTAAGAAAAATGAACCCAAAAAAAAAAAAAGGGAGAACTTTCTTATCAATTGAAATTAATTTATACCGCTTACTTTTTTATTATTTTTATAATATTAAAAAATTCTGCACCAAAAAATTTTAATCGAAAAGAGAGATAAATGAGTCGTATAACTTATTTTGATAATATAAAATATATGGATATTTGAACCTATTAAGTTCCTTCAACACCCATTTTTTAAAATTATCAAATTTAACTTTTTTTTTAATTCATAAATTCCCAAAAATCACAAAATTACCCTTGATCAACTACTTTCTCTTTGTATTATAACAATGGTCAAAATCGAAACTAATCTCTCTCTTTTAATTTTTCGTTTTATTCTTTCTTACTAAATCAACTTTATCTTTCTTTTAATTTTCACTAAACATTATCAATTCTTACCTATTATGATTATTAAGTTTGTGCTTCTGAGATTTAACTAAAAAATTTGTAATAGATTCAAGGTATAGAAACTTTTATTTTTAATTCTTGCATGATGGGTATTATTCTTTAAAATTTGTTTTAAATTACAATAAGGCTGAATTTGTTAATTTTTGAATAATTTCATTTGTTAAACACAATATTTATTTCATGTATTACAATAAACTTTTGGGAAGGGAAGGAGATGAAGGGAGAGAGAACAAGGTCAATTAAATAATTGATTAAATTATATTTTCACAATAAAAATTTTAATTCAAAAAAGGGTGAGGTGAGGAATTTAGTAGATTCAAATAGCTCTACCCAAAATATATATTTATTGTAAGAAAAATGCTTTAAAATAAAAAAATATATCTTATTGCTTGTATTTTCACTATATATATATATATATATATATATCTTATTTTTAGTACATAATTGATTTTTATTTATATGATATATTTAGTTTATAATAAATATGAATAAAAGTGTACTTAAAAATAATAATCATACCATAAAATTATACTACAAAAGAAATTATTAATTATTGTCAAAATATTAAACTGTCATTAATATATATTAATTTTAATAGGAAGGAAACTAGCGAGTGCCCAAAATTTATACATAGAGCTGACCTCATTCCGAAAAGCTTCTATTAGGTCAAGAGAAACAAACAATTAATTAACAAGAATTTAAAAGACAAACAAGAATGATGATGCTACGCCTACATATTAATTGTTTATTAATGCATGCAGGGACTGAACCCGATCAATTGGAATCTTTCTCCATCATTATCTTCTTGCACATACATTAATTGGAAGTGCTTAGCGATGCCTGCATTTAAATGTCACGTCACGCTTCATGCCATAAAGAAATTCCAGGTGCTTTCTGATCAGATCATTAAAACGTGATAGTAGAGAGATCAGGCCAGCTTGTCAAAAAATATAGCAATCAAGGAAGATTGAAACTGCACTAATCGAGTCGTACGCCAATGTCAAAGTCCTAACTCGCTTGAGCAGTGTGTGTTTCTCTGTTTTGCTACATTTCCATTTTATTTACTGAAAACAATTTACTGAGAGCCTGTTTATAGAAGGAGGCATCTGATCTGAGCTCTGTTTTGCTGCAGCTGTGAGATTCAATTCGGGCTAATTGTAAGAAGACGAGATTTCTTAGTTGTTGAACTGCCAGGTATCTGAGCAAATAGAAGAAAAATAACCAAAGTTGCAGGAAAATGGATAGGCTATTTATGTCGTTTCAATTCTAGAGCGTGTTATTTGGAATCGATGTCTTCAACATTGCTGTTATATGGCCATGAATGATCTAGACATGGAAATTTCTGTGGCATAGTCCATAATAATTCAATAATTAAGTTAATTATTTGATTAACAATTATTTATTCATCTCTTTTAGTTATATTACTGTAATTACAGAAAACAAATAGAAAAAGAAAAAAGAAAGGGCTGTTTAATTACCCCCACCGTAAGCATATTTACAGAAGCATATTTGCATAAATTATATTTTCAGATGAGATACTGGCACAACTCATACTGCATAAAGTTTAAAAAGTCAATTAAGACAATAACTAGTATATAAATGATCTTTATTTTCTTGATTTTGTAGGCATCACAGTTTGTCTTCATTATGAGTTGTGACAGTATCTCATGTGACAATATATTTGCCTATCTTTTTTCTAGTTTTTTTTCCCTTTTTTTTTGGGAGCCCACTGATCAAAACTCAAATTAAATTCTAGTTAAATTTGGGATTGTTGGAATTGAATTTTCGACCATCAATACTTTATTGGTTCTTGTTTTACAATAATTTTCGAATTAATTTTATCATATCTTAATTTGATTGTTTATGTTACTTCCTATATATGCTGCTGATTCATGCTAGCTTCAAAGGCTTTTGTGTATGTAATAAATCTGTGTCTATCCACGTTGAAATCCCATAATTAAGGTCAAAACGTAGAATTAGACTCGCTAATCTGTGGGTTAGCTTTAATTGTCAAAACGTAGATCTGAGACTGTGGCGTCGATTCTCCGTTTGATTTAATTGTCAATTCTCAAGCAAGTGAGCATTTTGATTAATTTTGTCTTTTTACTGCCCTGCTGTACATATGTGGCATTGGGTTAGCTTATCGAAAACCAAAAAAAAAAAAAAGTCTTTAATTACGTAGGCCCTATGGACAGAAAATGGATGTTGAATAAAAATTAAAATGGGTGTTGATTAAAAAAATTAAAAAATGTTTCAGATACTGAATTGTTTAATTTATGACAAGTTTTAGTTAATCAAAAAGTAAACTAATTGGAATATAACGTTGAATTGATCAGTTCCAGAAAGCAGAGTAGAGATGAAAGTGATGAAGCACAATTGTACTAGAAATTATTGAATCATTAACCCTAAACCCACTTGGGAAGTGTACTCAGAAAGGGTGTGGTTTAAGCAAACCCAGAGGAGTGCCAACAGTACCACTCAATAAGATTAGGACACACCTGCAGTAACGTCCAAAAGGGCTTTGTATTTACGGGCTCAACGCAATCCGCGATGCCGAAATTTCCTTCTACTTCCTTTTGCCTAATTTCTCAACGGATCTATGGGATTGACCCAGTACAATTTCTACCATATCTGTCCCCTTTTTATGCATGTTGAAATGATCGAAATCTTTGTAAAAATCTTTTGCGTCGTTGTTAAAAGTTGAATCCGCATTTTAAAAAATGTTTACGTTGGACTAGAGAATGATTACAATATATGAGTAAGAAGTAATGGTAAAGTAAATGAGTGATGATACAGTCACAGATTCTTGTACAAATTGATGTGACATTAATTCATTGGTTGAATGAAAATATAAAATCATATAAATAAATCATGTGGGTCAAGAGATATTTAATTCAGCCAATAAATTAACACCACATCAGTTTATACAAAATAAATTTGTATAAGAGTTTGTGTCTATATCATTACTCAAAGTAAATTCATTTTATGCTAATAATTCCTTGTATAATTATTCATCAAGTGGAGGATTTGAGTTAACAAGTAATTGTAATGAAAGTCGGTTTGCTCGGTCTCCTCATAATTTTGGGGGAAATACTTAAATAAAAGGGTAAAATCTCGTTTAGTCCCTATATTTTAAGGTTAGTACCCGTTTAGTCCTTATATTTTTAAAAATACTTCAAAACATCTCCGACATTAAATTATTAGCACATTTTCTCTTACTTTTTGTTGCTTTTAGCTTTATTTTTACAATATTACCCTCTTACAATATTTTTTTGGACATTAGTAAAACGAAAAAATTAATCATCAATTTAATCTCAAAAAATAAAATGAAAACAAAATTAATATATGTTACTTTTTTGTAACACACTACTGAGGAATTAATATATTAATTTTTTTATTACTAATGTCCAAAAAATAGGTAATTTTATTATATTTTCAATAAAAAAAATTTTGGACACATGTAAGCTTTCACAAAAATTAATATTTATTCTTTTTTATTTTATTTTTGGGGTTAAATTGATAATTTAATTTGTTTTCTTTTTATTAATTTTATAAAAAGAAACATTATTATAAGAGGGTAATACTGTAAAAACAAGTTAAAAGATGTCAATAATTTAAAGATATGAATGTTTTAAGGTATTTTTTAAAATATAGGAATTAAATGGGCACTAATATTAAAATATAGGGATGAAACCAGTTTTTACCCTAAATAAAATACACATTTTATCGAGACACCCTTGAAAATAAGACCCCGTCTTATGTTGCCACAGATTTTTATTGCTCTGTTGCTTTTGCTTCAGCTGTGGAGCTGATAATTTCAGTGGGAGAACATAATTTTAAAGAAAATGGAAAAGAATGTGACTTGTTTTTCTTTGAATTGTTTTAAGAATTTTCAGTTAACTTTGAATTTACTATATTTTAGTACTTAATTCAAAGCCAACAAAAAAAAAAAAAAATTCATTAAAATGGAGAAATAATTTTCTTTTTATTTTCTAAAAACATAAAATTCAGGCAGTTTTTCACGTTGAATTTTATATAGCTCAATCACAATTTAACACTTATCTATTGTTTATTAAAATTAAAAAAAAAATCAGCTTGTCGGCAAGTCTTATCTCTCCGGCCACGTGAGCTGAAAACATGAGATTTTGCCAACTTAACTAGTTGGCACCGATTTTCTCTGCCAACATAAAAGCTGAAAAAAAAAAAAGAAAAGCCTGAGTCTCGGATATCGGCTACAATATTTATTAAGCTTTGCCTCCACGAAGTTGTCAAATTGAAATCTCAAAAGCGATAGCCATCACACTTGAAAGCAAGTTAAAGCAAATATTATAAAACAGCAACAAATAAAATCCAAAACACAGACTTGTACATACATACAATGATACAAATGAATTCTTACATACTGTATATCATGCATACATAGGAACAACAGCTACAACACCAAGAAGAAGAGGACGTATTCCTCAACAGCACAAAATGAAAAATGATGAGCAATGCATAAAAGTTATCGTAGTTAAACTAAAAGCACATTTAAGGAATTATTAGCAATGTATTCGAGAAGTAATTTTCAATTTTAATACTACTTAAGAGTTTGTTGCATATAGCAATGATGAGCAAGCAGAGAGCAAAGAGGGCCCCATGCGGTGCATTTGAGCCAGAGCGGAAATGGGATTGTAATGGCGATGATGAATGAAGTGGCAGCAAGGAATACTATAAGTTTCTCCAAAAATTTTGATGTGACAGTAAAATTCTCGCCAACAGCTTTTGCAACAAAGTGTGAAAGAAAGATGATTAGGATGACAAAAGAGAGCAAATAGAAGGAAATAGAGAGTGGGAATGATTTAGCTTGTGCAAACAGGACAGCTATTTCAATTGCTGATGTAAAGCAAAATGCTATCACAATATTTTGCCATTGGAGCGAAACTGGTTTGGGTTGTTCTGTTGTTCTGTATTTGGAATTGGAGAAGCGACTTGTTGTGATTCTGAGTCATCAATCGAAGGAGAAGCTGGCAGCGGGTCTAATCTTGGACGGAGCTTGGACAGGAAGCCAATGATTGAAGTGAAAAATGCTTTGAGACTTGAAGTAATGGACTTTTTGTGTGTGTGTGTGTGTGTGTGTGTGTGTGTGTGTGTGAGTTTACGGTACTAGCATTCAATGCCTTAATTTTATAAGGGAACTATGGTCTATATCGGGGCTTTTGATCCGAATTTGGGTTGCCGTTGCTGCAAATGGAAAACGTCCAGGAATTTGACAAAAGTTGGGATTGTGGCTTGGTTTGTGCTTTTGAAAATTCTTTGCAAGTCAGCCGTACGAAGAGGACACCTCTTGGCAAAGGCGATCACCAAAGAACATAAATAGAATTAAGAAATTGAAGCTTCGTTCAATTTGGTGGTGTGTCTGCACAAATGTTGCAAATCATGCCTTACTTCTTGTATATAAATACATCAAATTGAAAAGAAAAGAAAAGAAAAATACAATAGTCTGATAATTGTTTAAGTCAGTCACGAAGAAGTTTCCATGAAGGTGACAAAAAGATTAATATTCTCTAGCTTGATAATGGCTTTAGTTACCAAAATTTTGAATGGCTAACCTGTTAATAATTTACTAAACGCATGGGTTAATTTCTTACTAGATGTGGGCGACTATGAATAGGCATGTTCTTTTTAAAGTCAATTAATTATCAATAGATGCAGTCAAATGGCGAGGTGGGGGCCGACCAGTTTGTATATGATTCAAGCCTTAATCGTAATTTTTTTTTTAAAGGAACATTTTGCAGTCAAATGGCGAGGTGGGGGCCGACAAGTGTGTATATGATTCAAGTCTTTATCGTAGTTTTTTTTTTAAAGGAGCATTTTGCTGCTATTTTTATTTTAGGCGTAACACGAAAGTTAATGGAATAACATGATTAATCGTTATCAACAGTCAATAAGATGGGCTTTTGTAATATGTTTGTTTCCTTGTAGCTGCACCTAAAAGAATAAAAAGGAATGATCATGAAATGATTTAGGAACAGTAATAAGTTATGTAGATACTCAACGTTAGAAGCTCAAGCTGTGTGGAACAGCTGGATTCGGATTCCACCAAGTGATCAGAAATCAGAATATAAAAGCAAGATTTTCTGTTGGAGCTTTGAACCGATACGTTCCAAATTAAAAAGTAAAAAGAATGGATTCCACGAATTTAACTCGGTGCCTATTCGGTTTGACTTGTTTAATGGTCATCAGTATTTACTTAATCACATAAGTTCTTTTATAACTTTTGTCATTGTTTAGTTATTTTTTTAATAGAGCTTTTGAAGTTTAAATAAATTATTTTGTCTCTATTAGTAAAAACTTAAATTTTGGGTTTTTGAGAGTAGAGATTGAAAAGTTTTTTTTAAATGTTAAAATTTATCTCTTCTATATGAAGGTACACTTAGTCTTGTTATTAATCTTGATAGTTTTTATGCTGTCTGAAAAACTCTTAAGAAGAAATTTGGAGTACAGTATGAGGCTAAAGTACTTCAACTGAAGTATGAAACAAACACTATAAAGAAAGAATCTATAGAAAATTATTGCATGAAGATGAAAGCATTGGGTGATAAACTTTCTTGTGCTAGTAGTCCTTTGAGTGATGGAGAATTGTTGATGCACATTCTTAATGGACTTGGACTAGGCTTCTTAAATTTAGCCTCTTTTATCACTGCTTGTAGAATGGAATTTGAAGATCCATATGCATTGTAGCATACTCATGAATCTAGACTTGAGCAACAAGAGCAAGATGTCAAAATTGTTTTTAATGCTAATTTTGCACAAGGCATGTTTCATGCTAATTTTGCACAAACAAGGGGAAACTATAGCAGAGGTAGTTATGCAGGAGGTTTCCAACGCAATTATCATGGTGGAAAATTATCAGGTTTTCCTTCAAGAAATTTTCTAGATTTAATGGTTTCAATGGAGGATATTACGGTTTTGGTGGTTATGATAAAGGTCAAAATATGCATCAAATGAAAGGAAAAGGAGTGTTTAGTGGTGTGTCCCATATTATGCCATTTAATTTTGCTGGAGCTCCAAATGCTACTAGTATTTATGATGAAGTTATAATATGTCTGATTTGTTCTAAATCTAAACATAGTGCTTATGTTTGTTGGTATAGATTCAATGAGAATTTTGTTCTAGTGCCACCTAGAACATATAACAAAGGAAAATATCCAAAGATTATTTTATATGACCCTTACATGCCACCTTATCCGCTTAGTTTTGATGAATATTCAATTGGAATATCTCCTGCATACATGCCTAGATTTCATTCTTCATATTCTCCTAGAGTTGCATGTATGGCTAATTTTGAAAGGTCTGCTGATGAAGGCTAGTATTTAGATAATGGAGCTACACATCACCACCAACATGCAGATCGAAGAAGAATTCAAAGGTACTGATCAACTTATTATAGGTAATGGTCAAGGTCTAACTATCACCCACATTAGTAATGCTTTTCTCAACTTTACTAGCTCTAGAACTACTTGTATTATGTTAAAGGATATGCTGCTTGTGACTTCTATCACTAAGAATCTTTTAAGCATATCTAAAATAACCTCAAATAATAATGCTTTTGTCGAATTTTATAATTTTTTTTTTTAGGACAAAATGAAGGGGCAAGTTTTTCTATAGGGTTGTGCTGAGAAAAGACTATACAAACTACAATTTAAACCCAATCTTCATTCTATTAAGTCATATATGTCAGCTGTTGTTGGTCCAAGTATCCCTCTGTCTATGCTGTCTTTTGTCAAAAACAATAAGATCTCAAATAAGTGTGAAGCTTTCACCAAAGCTTGTTTCAATTTTGTTTCTTCCAATTGTACTCAAATGTTGATCAATTAGTCTTATCACATAGAAGGTCTGGACATCCAAATTTTAATGTTTTAATGTTTTAATGCACTTGCTCAAATCTTATAACTGTGCCAAAGTCTCTCTTCAATCTCTTAAGAATTCGGTTCATAGTTTTTGTGAAGCATGTCAATTGGGAAAATCTCATAGATTGCATTTTCAAGTTACAAATCCAAAAACCACTCATGTTCTTAAACTAATCCACATAGATCTTTGGGGACCTTCACTAGTGTTATCTAAGAATGGATAGAAGTATTACATTAGCTTTGTGAATGATTATAGTAGATATATACATGGATTTATCCTATAAAACTCAAATCAAAAGCCTTAGCAGTTTTTAAACTATTCAAGCTTCAGATTGAATACCAGTTTAGCAAATTTATCAAGATGTTGCAATCTGATTGGGGGGAGAAATATAGAGTGTTAACAAATTTTCTCAATCAAAATGAGATTCTTTTTAGACACTCATGTCCTTATACACATCATCAGAATGGATCGGTTGAGAGAAAGCTTAGGCATATAGTTGAAATTGGCTTAAGTCTCTTAGATTTGATGAAACTTGTTTTCTTTGTAGACATTTGATGAAACTTGTTTTCCTTACCTCATCCTGTGTCTCTGACTTTGTACAGTCACTTACTCAGTAACAAATCTTCCATTTATCCACTTTGTCACATACCTCTGATAGGCTTTGAAGAGTCCTTCTCAGCAGGAATTAACAACAGCGGAACTCAATCTTCACCAAGTTTTGATCATATAATTAATGCTGAACAAAATCAACAGCCTGATTTGCCTGAAATATGAAATAGATTTTCTTTTCCAACATCTCTCTGTATATAAGTGTTTGAAATTTTCTATTTTCTTTTTCATGTTTGCTATGCAAACTAGAATCACCACAGACAAATGATGAATATTTAAAGTGTTAAAGCCTGAATCTTTTCTTTAGAAATTTAAGTATTGTATAGAGGCTGAGCATGCAAGTCATCCTTACAGAGTAATAATTTCAATATTAATACATGAAAATTGTTGACCAATGTTTGACAGGAAACCAGCATTGAGAATAAAGGAAGAAAGTTGAAGTCAGAGGCTTGGGATGAGTTCACAAAGTATAAAGGAGACGACGGAATCGAATGGGCTGTATGTAGTCTTTGTGAAAAGAAGGTTGATGGTTCAGGCAACAAAGGAACCACCCATCTCAAAAATCATTTAGACAGATGCCGAGCGAAGATAAAATTTAAAGGAGGTGGTGGGGATCAAGATAAATCAATCAAAAGCACAAGATAGTTAGCCAGCAATCCTCTTGTTGGAATCAAAGAAAACTCTGTGTCTGTGAATGATCTTATCAAAGATATAGATAATACTGAAGTTGTGGCTAAATCAAACGGCACTCCTGTTGTCACTAAAGGAATCTCTGCGATTGACTTCATTGTGAATTTCTTGTTAGAGGCGCCAACTCAAGCCAATTTTCCCGTGGCGGATGCGGCGGCGCTTGCGGTGGTCCCTTCAAAGGGGAATCATTCCAGGGGAGTAAGGCAGACACCTTCTGGAAAGTTTGCGGCTGAAATACGTGACCCGGCTAAGAAAGGGGCTCGGTGTTGGCTTGAGACGTTTGCTACGGCTGAGCAAGCGGCTTTGGCTAACGTCCGTGCTGCTTTCAAGTTCCGGGGTAGAAGGGCTCTTTTGAATTTTCCTAATTTCGGTGCACCTGAGCGGGTTAGAATTAAGTCCAAGCGGTCGTTACAAGAGCCCTCTTCATCAACGGATGGGGCTGGTAGAGGTCCCCAAAGAGGGGGAGAAAAGTGCGTGACTGTGGCTGGCTCGGTCGGCTCGCAGTGGCGTAGGCTGGACGAAAATGTAAAGTAGCAAAGGTGTACGTGGTAATCTCTTATTGGTCAGCTGATGGTGACGTGGATGGTACTAATCCATAGAGTCCTGATCATCCATGGAAGTTTCCCTGAGTGAATACACAACATCGTATAATATTATAATTAATTGATAAAATAATTAAAAAAAACGTTAACACATCTTATGATTTTATAAATGTTTTTTTAGACCGAACAATTAATTAAAAAGAGAGAATGAAGAGTTTTGGTTCGTGAATATAAGAAATAAAATAAAATAGTCAAATAAATAAAGGATATTTAAAAAAAAAACTTTTCAATTTTTACTTTCAAAAGTTTAAAAAAATTGAATTTTTATTAGTAGAAATAGTATAACATATTTCATTTTCAAAAATTTTACTAAAAAAATTATGAAATAACAATAAAATTTTTAAAAAGAACTCATGAAATTAAATAAGCATTTATGATAATTAGTTAAGTCACGACAAATACATTTAACTACTTTTATGTTAATTCAAATTTGGTCCCTATACAAAAAGTATAAATAAGTTTTACTCGCAGAAAAAACTAATGTACATAGCACATTAGTTTCACATAAGCAAACAATTAAATCCACTTAAAAAGCAAAAAAAAAATCACAATTTATTCTTTTTTAAAATAATTCTACGTATATTTAAAAAAATTATAAAAAAAGCAATTGTATATGCTTAAAATGGTAAGTGATGTCCGTAATTCAACAAATTCCGGGGATTAATCTTATAAGAAAGTATTCTAACCGGCAGTTGTCAATAAATTTTGCC
The DNA here is from genome assembly GCF_000493195.1 of Citrus x clementina. NCBI lineage: Eukaryota > Viridiplantae > Streptophyta > Magnoliopsida > Sapindales > Rutaceae > Citrus > Citrus x clementina. The sequence continues at coordinate 37,667,928 of NW_006262339.1, forward strand.
TTTTCGAGCTTTACGAGAACAAATACAAACAATTAAAGCATGGAGAAATAAACTAAAGTTGGTTGGTGTGAGTGGTTCGACACTCTCACTCCTTAATAGAGGTCAGGGATTCAAGCTCCGCTCTCGTATAGAGTCACCATTTTGGCCAATACTTTACCCTTTACGGGCCGACCCGGTGCGAGCGGTGATTAGTTTGGGTTGTGGCACGGGCTTAAAGGTGCCTCCCACAGTTGGGGCTCACTCAAGACTACCTTGTAGTTCAGACAAAAAAAAAAAAAAAGCATGGAGAAATAATAAATAAAATTAAACTTTATTAAAATAATAAAATAAAGTAAATATGACGTATTATTATTCCTCAAATTCAGGAAAACCCCTCTTTTTCAAATTTATAATTTAGGCCTATTTAAATAGTTTTATATATACTTTTAACTAAATTCTTATATCATCATCATCATCCTTATCGATCAACATAGGATTTTCGAAGGTGCCCATAATCTAATAAAACCCCTTCATTGTTTTTAGTTAATCATTATTTTGAGACACTTAATTTCAAAATTCTGATAGTTATAAGAAAGTAAACAAAAAAACAAAAAAGAGATATATGTAATAAGTTCTGTATATTAAAAGAATCTAAAAGCAAATAGTTGCTAAAAAAACCAAAGAAGTCATAAGGAAATTGAAGGTGATTCCCAATGATCGCACAAGAGCTTCAAATTAATGTTGTGAAAAAGGTTTTGTTACAAAGAATTTTGTATTTACAGGATTTTTTAGAAATATAAATACGGGGTTAGTTAATGAATTAAAATAGTGTTATTAGACTGCGTTTACTTTTTGGATTGGATTGGGAATCCTGAGGAGTGGGAATCCTAAGATTGAGAGTGGGAGTAGGTTGTTTACTTACACTAGAATGGAAGCATGGAATAGAGACCAGAATCCAATTTATGTGTTTACTTTGTCTTGGATTGGGAGTAAATAGTTTCAAATTATAATTTTATCCTTATTTAAAGAATTATAGTTTTTAATTACAAAACTAATAAAAAATATATTTAATGAATAATATTTATTTTATTATATTTGTAAATTTATTATAATTATTAATATTCTTAATTATGAACAATAAATTATTCATTTTAATATAAAATGAAACCTTATTTTATTTTATTTAATATAATAATATAATATTATTTAGTACAAAATTAATATTTTCTTAGAATAAACTATTTATTATTATTAATATTAAATAAATATAGTACTATTATTTTTAAAATAAATATAATAATATTATATTTATTAATTCTCTATTAATATAATAATATTATTTTAAAATAATTTTAATTTAGAATCAATGCAAATTATTATTTAGTTAAATATAATATTATTATTCAAATAAATATAATAATATTATTCAAATAAATATAATAATATTATTCAAATAAATATAATATTATTATTCAAATAAATATAATATTATTTATTTTATTTTATTAATTATAATATATTAAATTAAATTAAAAATAAAAGGGTAAAAAAGGGAGAGGTATTATTTATTTTATTTTATTAATTATAATATATTAAATTAAATTAAATTAAAAATAAAAGGGTAAAAAAGGGAGAGGTGGGAGTGGATTCCCACTCCCACCTCCCCCAATGGGAGTCCCACTCCCACTCCCCACTCCAAAAATGGATGGGACCCACGGAGTGGGATTCCCAATCCCTTCCCATTTTGAGGAAGTAAACGTTAGAGTGGGAGGAATCCACACTCCTCACTCCCACTCCAGCAAGTAAACACAGCATAAAAGTAGTGTGTTTTTGTAGAAATTTAATAGATTACTTTTAAAAGAGGGGTTTAATGATGAGTTTAAAGGGTGCTAATAGCTCCACTCAATTTCCTTCTACTTCCTTTCGTCCAATTCCTCAACAAAACTATGGGCTTGACCTAACATAATTTCTGTCATCTATGTGTTCCTTTCTGACTTTCTGTACATACATATTGAATATAAATAATTTGGATATAAATATTATATATGTGTATGTGAGAAAACAGATATGGATCATTGAACATGTTGGAATGGTGTTTGGAGCAAATAAATGAGTAATAAATGATGGAGGAGTGAACTCACTTCATGCTAACACCACTTTCTCTTATTATCCATAAAGCTGCCAAAATTAAAATCTGAAAAACAATAGCCAGTCCAGTACACTTGAAAGCAAATTAAAGCAAAAAATATAAAACAACAACAAATAAGTCCAAAACTAAGACTTGTACATACGCGCACACACAATGATACAAATGAATTATTAAGAATTCTTACACACCGTGTATCATGAATAGTACAAAAGGACAACAGGTACAACACCAGGAAGAAGAGTATGTATGTATTGTATTCCTCAACGGCACTAATGAACAATAATATTTGCATTGGACTAATCATTTTCAGCTCTAAAACTACATGAGTTTGTTGCATATGACGATGATGATCAAGCAGAGAGCATACAGAGCCCGAGTGGTGCATGTGAGCCAGGGTGGAAGCGGGATTGTAATAGTGATGATGAATGAAGTGGCAGCGAGGAATATTGGAGCTTTCTCCAATACTTGAGATGGGACAGTAAAACTCTGGCCAACAGATTTTCCAACAAAGAGTGAAAGAAAGATGATTAAGATGACGAAAGAGAGCAAATAGAAAGAAACAGAGAGTGGGGATTTGGTTTGTTCAAACAGGACAGCTATTTCAATAGCTGATGTAAAGCAAAATGCCAGCACAACATTTTGCCACTGGAGCAGAAACTGGTTTGGGTTGATCTTTTGTTCTGTATTTGGAATTGGAGCAGTAACTTGTTGTGATTCTAAGTCATCATCGGTCGAAGAAGAAGACGGCGGCGGGTTTGAGCTAGGACGGAGCTGGCCGGATATGAAGGTTATGATTGAAGTGAAAAATGCTCGGAGATTTGAAGTAATGGACATTTTTTTTTTTTTTATAATTTGCTTTCCTCTGTGAGTTTGTAGCACGAGCATTAAATGCCTTAATTTATAAGGGAGCTGTGGCCTATGTCGGAGCTTTTGATCCGAATTTGGGTTAATGCCAATGAAAAAGTGAACGACATTTGACAAAAGTTAGGACTGTGGCTTCGCTTGTTTCCTTGTGGGCTGTAGGCGAAGAATCGGATCCTCAGATTGTACTTCTATTTCTTTTTATTATTTAAAAAGGTAGAACTGTAGAAGAGCGGCAAAAGATTTGGAACTCTCTAATGACTTGAAAACCATTACGCCACATGTTGAAAGCAACATTAGCTTCAACTAATTAGGGTAAAATTCAGTTTACTCCTACTTACAATAATAATTTTTAATTTATCTCTAAAAATGTAAAAAAATTAATTTACCTCTATTTACTATTAGCGAAATAGAAAAAAAATTTATCAATGCATCCCCTAACCCCTAATTTATGATTAGCTTTTAAATGAAAATAAAATAAATTAAAATTTTATACTTTTAAAAATAAATTGAAGATTGTCGTTGTATTTAAGGGGAATGGAAGTCTATCCAATTAATAATTCTTAGGTAGCGTTTGTTTTTTTTTCATCTGAAATCTGAATGAGTCTAAATTTGATTGAATTCTAAATACATATATCTGAATGATATGTTTGCTTTTCGTTTTTCAATATCTGAATATAAGTGTCAACTTATTTATTTTTCAAAAGGAAAACATCTTAAATATGATATTTTGACATATATAACCTCATAAATATTGACAATACTTCTATTTATTGGATAAACACATGACAAGTTATAGATAAATTATTTGATTAGCAAAAAAACACTGATAATTTTTATCTTAACAAAGTATGAAAAGTACAATATATATCAAATACACATACTTTTCTACATTGACATATGATACTTATAATGTTATTTTTAGTATATTATATTGATACTTTTTCTTGTTAATCATATAAGTCAATCAATAATTGTTTAATCATTGAAATTAAAATTAATGTATTAAATTAAATTCAAAATCTATTATAAAAATAGTAAATATAAATGCAGAGAGATGGACCGGACCTATTATAAAATACATTCACCTAAATTTCTATTATGTTTAAAATTCTCATTGACAAAAAAAAAATGAGTTGAATACATGTAAAAAAAAGATAAATAAAAGGATAATTTATATAATAGAAAATAAATTTATTTAATAAGATATTAATGAGAAAGAATATTAAAGTTCCATTCAAATGTTTTGTCATTCAGATAAAAGTAAGAATATTTAACTTTTTCTATTCAGACCTAAATATTAAATATTTTATAAATAGATACAAATGTTTAAAAAACAAACAAAATAAAAACGGTAAATATGTTATATGTAAAAAAAAAAAAAAAAGATTCGGAATTCAATTAAAAAACAAACAACCCCTTGACCACGGGTGGAACCCACCGACAGAAAAGGAAAAGGAAAATTTTCGCAGGCACAGTCTCGGATGCCCGTAGAATGTTGGTCAACATTAAAAGCTTGTGTTGTGGGCAAAACGTCAATTCCGATTATTTAATTGGCTCTTCAGAATATTGAAACTTTTGCCATGGTGTCATTCCACCCCAAATGCCATGGATGGTTATTTATAAAAGCAGTATTTTTATATCGGAGCTTTAGATCCGATTGTGGGTTGCTGCAAACAAAAAGTTAAAAAAGATTGCAGCAGAGGAATTTGACTCGGTTGATAATAAAACAAAACTTAAAGTTGGATAGTTAGCTTCACTCCGTTCCCTTGAAGAATCAGAAAAGATCGAGGATTGCAAGTCATCAAATTCAATTGGATCCTCCGACGCTGGGCGTCCTTCAAGTTTTTGCTTTGTTTATTTTGTTAACGTGTAGGAAAATGACAGGCTTGGACCCACCATTTAGATAAGTAAAAGATGGAAAATATTTGCACTAGATCGGATCGTCGGATGATGAAAAGGTCTATTCAGTTTGGTATTTAATATCCAGTTTGGTATTTTATGCCACTCGGCCTGAGCAAAACAAATGTTAGAGCAGCAGTTGGAGTTTCTATATAAATTTAATTTTTTTTTTAAATTTAAAATTAGAAAGGGCTAAGTATCTTTCTCACTAATTTGTGAGTAGTGTAATTTTTTTTAATATTTATAAGAGAAGAAATTTAAATTATGTTATATCAATAAACTTCTGATTATAGAATGTATATTAGTGATTCAGAAAAATAAAAAAATTTCTAATATTTTATCGACTCGCTTTAAGTGGTTCTAAACGTTTGGTTCAGTCCAGTGATACCAAATTCCCAATCATGAGACCCCTTACATGGCAACGGTGATATTTGTAATGTTCTTAAGTTTATTAACTTGTTCTTAGAAACAAAATAAAAAAATGTTGCAAATCCATATTTTAAACTAAGACGTAAAAGAAAAATATTTTTACTAATAAAGAAAAATTTGCAATTCTCTAACACAAACTTTCTGTGTTTTAAATTCTTTTTTTCATTTTCTTAGAAAAATAATCCTAAGATTACGAACAAATAATACAAAAAAAAACATATAAATTTGTATTTTTCAAAAATATTCTAAGATTCCTAAAAGATTATTTGTTGATGCAAACTCTTATGCGATTAAATTTCTATGTATAAATTAATGTCATATAATAAACTACAGGAATTCCATGTAAAAATCACCCCCACCAATGAGTTTGATGTCACGTTAATTTACACAAACTCTTATGCGATTAAATTTATATGTATAAATTAATGTCATATTAATAAACTATAGGAATTCCATGTAAAAATCACCCCACCAATGAGTTTGATGTCACGTTAATTTACACATATAGGCGTCATCAACCAGGTTGAAATTGCAAGAAAAGAACAACTGACCCATTTTAGTCTTTTTCTAAATAGCTTTTCAACCTTATACGTACGGAGCTTCGAATACTTTTATATAAATATACACAATTACATGCCCACTGAAAGCTCACAACATCGAAATTGGCTCACTTCTAAGAGATAGAACTTGGGTCAGTTCTTTGATTGAAGAAGTCTGGAAGTATAAAGAGAGATAACAGAAGCAAGATCTGCAACTCTGATTCACTTCTATCAGCAGCCAGGTATTTAAAAAATAAGCATTAAGATTAATTTCGAATCACCTCATAGTATTGGTGATTGTTTGATAATAGCCTGGAGAGAAATATTGAGTACTAGTTATTTTTTTCTCAAAAACTTTGACAAAAGCACTGTAATAAAGTATTTTTGCTCTCTGTTTTCAGTTCCCAATTAATTGAGGTAGAGATGTATTATTTTTTCAGTCATTCCTGGAACAAGTTATAATTTTGACTTTTGAACAGCGGGTGAGTTACGTATGTTGTTGATTTAGATTTTCGTAAAACTTAATTTGCTGCTACGAAAGAAGTTTTTTCACGCCAATTTTTCGAATCTTTTTGTTTGACCTTGGTTGATCAGTTGTTGATTTAGATTTTCACAAAACTTTGCTCAGAAAATAATACTATGTCCACTTGTTATGTGATGGTAATTCATATGATTCAATTTCGTTAAAGAGAAAGAAATTAAAAGAAAAGGCATTGAAATATATTAATTAAAAGAAATTTAAGTTTATCATCAGAAAAAATCAATTTAAGTCAAACCATGTTGGTAGTTATGTTTTAGTTTAAATCTACTTTTATCTTTATTCTCATATTATTATCTTTGGTATTCACTAATTTTAAGTAATGATAGAGTTTCAATTACTTTATACAAATAAGTGTGTACAAATTGATGTGTAATGAGAAGCTTATTTGTATAAAATTATCATGGGTCTACATAAATAAAAATAATAATAATTATGATCGTTTTTAGCCAATCTATTCATACTACATCAGTTTATACATATTGTACAAAACTGATTGTATTTGTATCATTACTTAATTTTTAATAGATATTATTTTAATTCTATTTTTTTTAACTTGAATAAGTTTTCTTTTAAGTCTCTCTCAATGTTTATGTAATTTATGTCAGACGTATATTTGAAGATGATGCCAGGCGACGAGGAGATGTCTTGGTCTTTGTCATCTCTTAGCGAAGGAAGAATATCTTTAAGTAATGATGGCCAAGTCGCTACACATCCTCACCATAGACAACAAGTACCTCTCTCTCTCTCTCTCTCTCTCTCTCTCTAGATTAAATATTTAATTCAACTATCAACTTTATATTACATGAGATTAACGAATTAAAATTTGTGCAGGCATTTTGAAGCCAATAGTTTAAGTTTACATTCCCTATAACATATATCATCTTCAAATGAATACAAAATGATTCTGAAATTTTAAAATATAAAATACCTTAAGTTTCAAATTTCATCACAAATTCATAATAATATTAGATAATAAGACAAAAACTGATATGATGATTGAAATAATTGATTTGCCATTTGATCTAGGAATTGCAGAATGAAATTTTGATCTTCAATGCTTGAAGAGTTGCTAGCATTGAGCTGTTTGATTCTGATGGCCATGGACACTATCTAGTTCGACTTCATCATTGTCATATTGAGCAAATAATGGACCGTCTACTAAGATTTTGCAAAGAAAATTGTGTATTGCCATGGATGCCTCCACCATTTTTCTCTGTGCATCAAATGAGATGGTGCCATCCTCTTTAGACTTGAAAAATGCGCCCTTAACACACCAAAAGCACATTCAATAAAATTTCTCAATTTAGCATGTCCGTATGATTGAATATTTTCTCCCTTCCTCTAGCTCAACCACCACTATGAAAGTCACCCAACTAATAACAAACATGATGATACGGTGCCATAAAACCTTTGACATGTTAAAATTATCTGAAAAGTTTCATTAATTTATAAAAATAAATACCATTAATTAATTTAATTAATTAAGTCAAGTCACTTTAAATAAGTCAAAAAATAAGCCCCTCCTAAGACAATATTTTAATTAAATTTTATATTTTTCAATTGTTGTTGTGCAAAATGATTAATGAAGTTGACCTATCAACATTATTAATGTTGATTAATAAGGTTCTACTACTGGTCTATGGTAGTGTTAACACTACTTTGACATGAAAATATACCTTTTGCTCTTAGTAGAAGATGACAAAATGTTTATTGAAAAAAGGTAAAATTTAAATCTATCAATAAAAAATGGGTTCGAGTCCAAGCCTTGTGCTGTGACTCCTCTTTCTCTCCCTAAGTGTAGTACGTGGAGCAAATTTCTTTCCCATTGATTTATGAGTAGAGTAGATATGTCCCCCAAACTTAGTGACGGGAGAATTCTAGACTGTACTTTAGTAAAAATTAATCTAAGTGAGTCCTGGTAGAATTTTAATTGTAAATATATTAGTAAAATTATATCCTTTCTTTTTTATTTTGATTACATTTGTTTTACTTAACTCTTTCATGTGAAAATTTAAGATTGATGAAGATGAAGTTCCAACTCTTCAACGTCGCCTATAGGTACATTTAATTCCCATATGTATAGGATAAAAAGTAAACATGAAAACGAATTTCCATCATATGAACAAAAGCAAAGTTTGATAACATTAATAATTTATTTTTCTTTTAATTGTTTAATTTTTTATTATTTCATTTTACCGTTGATGTACAACTTCATAATGTCACATGCACTGACAAATAACGAAATATTGAAAATTTTAATTGTAAGCATGAATCTTTTTTTTGACGGGCATTAATCATGTAGTTTCATGAGGCTGATCGAGCAATTGAGCATGTACGCAACTCATGTTTAAAGAAAAAAAAAAGTTGTAACTAATAAAATTTCAATTATGTCATTTCATTAAAATTGTTGACCAATGTTTGGCAGGGAAGCAGCATTATTGCGGTGAGATCAGAACAGAATGAGAATAATAAAAGAAGAAAGTTGAAGTCCAAGGTTTGGGATGAGATGCGCAAGTACAAAGACAAAGACGGAAATGAAAAGGCTGAATGTAACCATTGTAAGAAGACGTTTGACGGTTCAAGCAAGAAAGGAACCACGCATCTCAAGAACCATTTAGACAGATGCCGAGCTAATAATAATAAGAGAAAAGGAGGTGCTGCTGGGGATGAATATGAATCGTCATCATTCAAAACAACAGATTTAGCTACTCCTATTGTTGCTGTTGAAGATAATGGCGATGTATTTGACCATGACCTGATTTCCCTGCCTCCGTGTTTTAGGTTTTCCCCCACTGATGAGGAACTTCTAGTTCTTTTTCTACGTCGCAAAGTTGCAGGGCGTCGTTTGTCCATAAACTTTATCACTGAAATTGATTTTTACAAGTTTGAGCCATGGGAACTACCTTGTAAGTAATCAAATTCAATGACGTTTTCTTTAGTATTTTATTTATTTTTTACCTCAAATTTTCTATAAAGAAAATTTATGCACTATTTCTTTTTTTCCTCCTGTTGGGACTTGGGGTTGCAGCGAAGGCACTGTTTGGAGATTATGAATGGTTCTTTTTCAGCCCTATGGACAGGAAAAATCCAGAGGCGTCCGAACCCAATAGAGTTACCGGGGTCGGGTATTGGGAGGATGCAGGATCTGGAACTGATAAGATTATCACTACTGCCGGTCGCAAACTTGCTGGTATGAAAAAGGCTCTTGTTTATTACAAAGGCAATGCTCCAAACGGCATCAAAACCGAATGGATCATGCACGAATATCGCCTCATCGAACCTCATCCCAACAATGACAGCTCCAAGGTAAAAGTATAATCACCCTTTTCTTCGATATTTTCCTAAGAATCTTCTCTAACAAGATTTTTTTTTAATTGGGTTTAATTTGCAGTTAGACGATTGGATTCTGTGCAGAATATCTCAATGCAGGGGCAGCAGTGGTACTTTTCATCTTCAGCAGTCCTTTATAGAATATACGTCTCTTGAAAATGTCTTTTATATCAATTTAGGATGCGTTTGGGATTGAGGTACTGTACATTTTAAGCTACATCTACTGTGAAAAAAAAACTGTAATTATAAAATAAAAGTTAGTAATATGTAGAAAATATAAATTTTAAATAATAATTTTGACAACATTATTAAAGATATAATAGATTTTTCATTATACAAGTAAGAAGTCATATCAGCATAGCTTCCAAGTTACAACAGCTAGTGTTTACCAAACATTTTAATGCTGTATCTTTTAAGTTACAACTGTCTAACCTCAATCCCAAACACACCCTTACTTATTTAGGCTTTTCTTTGTTTTAAAATGGGTCTCTTAACTGTTCGGCGATATAAATGTATGATACCATTTCTCCACCTCAATGAGAAGTATTTTGAGACACTCTCTTAACTGTTGTTGTGCACGCAGCGCATGTTGTCCGTGCGTGCTGGCTGTTGCGCGTTGCTGCTGCGTGCGTGCTTGCGTTGCTGGTTGGTGGCTGCCGCTGAAAAATCTAGCCTTCGTTCCTTTCATGTTCCTTTGATCTTTGACAATTCGTGATTATTCTCCACTGATTCACAAATTTCCTATGCCAATTTTGACTTACAAATTTTCTATAACAGTAAAATAAATCAAGAGGGAAACATGGTGATAAAAAGCCACCTCTCTTGTTACAGATCCAAACGAAAAATACATCAGAGAATCTAGTCATGAATTAAGACAAACCATAAGCATACTTTATTCATATATTAAACAAAGAATATATTTCTGAATAAATTGTGTCACTCTAATACATAAATATCAAGATTGATTTCATACGAAATTCTTATATATTAATATGAGATGGCTTTGATACCAATTCTTGGAGAAAAATCAATTTTTTAAATTTTTTATAAAAACCTTTTGGGACCGATCTCATACAATATATAGGAATACGTAATCTAGAAATCGTACCTTAAAAATATGAGAAGATGAACAATCTTTACTTTTTCCGCTGAAGTGATTTAGGCTCCCAGATCACCACCACTCCTGTTAGATCACGATCCGTCACCACCACGCCTATTAGATCACGATCTGTCACCACTGATCTTCCAAATTATGACTCAGATTTGATCTGCACTTGACGTGTGGGCGCCTTTATCACCACTATAAGCAACTAGCAAGAGAAAAATTTTCTCTCAAAATTAGAGAGAAAAAATATTTTTCTCTGATCTGTATAAAGTGACTGCTCTCTTTCTTTTGGGAGAAAATAAGTCTTTTTATATCTTTATTTAGTGGAAACCCTAGGCTCCATATTTATTTATTTTTCAAATCTATTAAATGATTTAGGCTTAAATTAAAAAATAATTATAACAAAAGTCACGTTACTTGTTCTTGTGTTATAGGGGCCCACTTTGTAAAATAACATAAGGCCCCTTACACTCAAGCATATTAATGGAGCCTCCCACTAAATAATATATTTAGGCTTTTAACCTAAATAGCTAGTTATCTTGCTTATTAATCCAGTAGCGGCGCAGTCAATTAAACGAGCTAACCCGGGGATCATATGGGTACATACAATAGTAGCTACAATAATTAGGCATGTAATTAAACTAGTCCAATTATTTAATTCGAAATCTACTCCACTAAAAGATTGGAATTGACCTCTGATGCAGCGGAAGTTTAATGTTCAAAATATTCCGTTGATTCTAGAGAATGCCGGAATAAAAGAACAACTAAACTCACGTTGATTCAAAAGAATGCCGTGAATTTAGGGGTTAAGACTCGTTGATTCCGCAGAATACCGAGAATTAATTGAACTCAAATACTCACAAAGAGATTTGAAAATTGAAAATATTATTGAAATTAAACATATGCTCCAAAAGATACAAAAGACACTTATTTATACTAACTAAGAGACTTATTCTAATTTGATTAGAAAACCTATTTTAATAAGACTTATACCTAAATTAGGAATATTACTCAAATAAGCAATGCCTAAACAATAAGACTCTAAATAGGAAACCAAATTAAACTAGAATACAAATTAATTAAAATATTCCTAAATATTATAAATTTAAAGCTAATTAAGATTTCTTCAATTTCTTACTCTGCATCATTCTGTTAACATATATATTTTCATAATGTTGATTTTGATGATAACAAACAAGATTAAGAATGATTAATCTTTTAAGCTCAAATTATTTTTTATACTTTTTAAATAAATCATTATTTTCTCATTATAAAGTTTCATATTTAATGGAAAAATGATTTTAGGAAATTGGTTGCTTTTCAAGTTTATGGTTTAATTGAAAGAATTTTGAAAACTTTGAAATTAACAAGTATTGCTTGAAATTTTAGAAAAAGGACTTATTTGAAAAGTTTCATATCATTTTGGGCCATATCATAATTTCAAAAAGTTTTGGGAATAGCAAATATTATTTAGCGATCATGAAATTGGACATATTTGCAAAATGTATAACGTTTTGGGTCCTAGTATAGTTATGAAAAGTTTTGGGGCTAAAATATAATTTTAGAAAATAGTTCACTGTAGCAGTCACTGTAGCAAGGGGCTAACCGGATGTGAAAAATCGGTAGGCCGGATGTTGGGCAGAATCTATCCGAATTGAAAGCGGCTAACCGGATCCTGACAAACGGTAATCCGATTGTTGGGCAGTAAGCTTCTGGAGCATAAATGGCTATCCGGATTTCATAAGCGGCATACCAGATGTTCAGAAATTCAAATTTTGGTTGTAATGGTAACATACAAGCGGCTAACTGGATTCCATAAACGATAAGCCGGTTATGAACAAAAAGTAAATAATAGCTAGTTTTTGAGCTCAAACTATATAAATTCAAATCCAATTCATTTTTGGTAACCTAAGCAAGCATAAACAAGTGCACACAACTTATATTGAGCTTCAAATTCGAAAATCATCATAGATTAAATCTTCATTGAGCTATCATTTGTATATCCACTCTTAAAGAGAGTTTCATTGTTGTAATTTTCATTTCTCATCAAATTGTGAGTGTACAAGTGTGAGAAACACTTGGGGTGATAATCTCTTGATTATAAAGGTTCATTGACACCTTGGAAGTCAATTGTAAAAACTTGAAGCCTTGGGAGGCTTGGATAGTGAAATCCTCAAGCGGGTGAGCTTGGAGGCGTGGACGTAGGCGGGGATTGCCGAACCACGTAAAATCCTTATGTTTGTTTTCTCTTCCCTTACTCTTTTAATATTGTGCATGATTAAATTTATTGTTTTCAATTTGATTAAGGCAATAAATTAAATTGTTGTGTGGTTTTCTTAGCTTAAATTTTAAAATCCCAATTCACCCCCTTCTTGGGTTGCCTAGTTAGTATTTCATTTGGTATCAAAGTGAGGTACTCTTGTGTAGACTTAACCGTCTAAAGTTAAATATTAATAGCAACCCAAATTAGTTCAACTTTCATGGAAGGCCAATCCACCACTAGACCTCCATTATTTGATGGTAATGACTATCCTTATTGGAAAACTAGGATGAGAGTGTTTTTACAAGCCTTAGATTATGAAATATGGGAAATAGTTTGTGATGGTTCATTCATTCCTAGGAAGAATGTTTTAAGTGAGTTGGATAAGAAAAATATGTCTTTAAATTCCAAGGCTATGAATGCTTTATTTTGTGCCTTAGATAAAAAGGAATTTCATAGAGTTTCAAATTGTTCTAATGCTTATGAAATTTGGAGAAAACTTGAAATTGTGTTAAGGAGACTACAAACGAGGAGGAATTTCATGAAGTGTCGAATTTGGCACTTATGACAATTGGAGATGAATCGGATGATGAACTTGATGAGGTAAATGATCTTCCTACTTATGATGAATTACATGATGCTTTTAAAGAATTGCATAATGAGTGGATGAAACTTGGTAAAAAGAATGCATGCCTTAAGAAGAAAATGCTAGAACTTACAAATGAAAAGGATACCATGCAAAAATGCATTGATTCATTGAATGAGAAGATAAAGGAATTAGAATTAGAGAATAAAACATTGCATGATGAAGTTGCATTATCAAATGAGAAATTTAGCACTTCACACAAGCATCTAGAATCACATGTAGATAACTTGAAAAATGAAAAGGATACTTTACAAAAATGTAATGATTCATTAAATGAAAAGATTAAAGGACTAGAGTTAGATAATAAAATGTTGCATGATAGAATTGCATCATTTAAAGTTAAACAAAATATTTCGTATGAGCATGAAAAATCACATGTTGATAAATTGATGAAAGAAAATGATGTGCTTAAGAAAAAGAGTAATGAGCTCAATGAAATTGTGTTAAAATTCACAAATGGTCAAAAGAACTTAAAAAAATTACTAAGCACTCAAAAATGTGTGTTTGATAAAGGAGGACTTGGGTATAAGCCTTACTTGAAACAAAAATATTATAAGAATTATTTTGTTAAGGCTACCTCCACAAGTGATCATAAGATTGTTTGTCATTATTGTAATAGAAATGGTCATATGAGTTTTAGATGTCCAGTTAAGAGAAATGTATATTATGGAGTCAAATGTATTTGGGTTCCAAAAGGAACTAAATCTAACGTTCAAGGACCCAAGAGTATTTGGGTACCAAAGCACACAACTTGAATATTTTTTTGTAGGTACCACAAACAAGGAATGATTGAGAGTTCCTTGATGAAGCTTATGAGGATAATTACTTGATCATGGTCTAAGTAAAAATAATGACGCAAGATGATTTAATTGTTTTGGTAACTATTATTGCCTTATTGATTATAAGTGATGGTCTTTTAATCTTAGTAAATATTTAACATTTCATTTGGTATCATAACATTAAGTGCATTAACATGAAGTGGATAAGTTTATCTTGCCTATTTATTATGTTGAGTGGATCATGATAAATGGATAATAACTTGAATTTGTGAAAGTATACTTGTATGTTTACATGATTGAATTATCATTGTGTTTAACATTGAGTGCTTTATCATGATGCATGGTTATATATTTATGATGATAGCTTGTGTTGAGTGTTAGAAAATGCATATTTATAAAGGAGAAAACCGTCATTTTACATTTCAAGTCTTACTAACAACCCTTACTTTTATGTATTTAACCTTCTTGTGATGTAATTACGTGTGTGTTATTTTAATTAAGTATTTTATGTATTTTAGGGGCATTATAGTCATTTCAAAATAAAGGAGAGATCAGACGGCAAAACGGACATCACTTTTGAACTCAGGACGGTCGAAAACCTTAGGAGGAGCATAAAAGGAAAAATGGCACTATTCACATGTACGGTACTATTCACGTATACGGTACTGTCTACGTTACTGTTCACGACACTGTTCACATAGACGGATCGATGACGTGGCATTGACCGATGACGTGGCATTGACTGATGAGGTGTCACGATCCTGTTGGACTAAAATTCTTATATACTGTTGATGGTGACGTGGCAGCATATTAGTGGACGAAAAATCTCGCGTACGGTACATGCATCACACAGGATTATTTTCAACTAAACCGCGTTACTGTTCATCCGGGTCAAAACCGCGTTACTATTCAAAGTCGGGTCAAACCGTGGACTGTTGACTGATGACGTGGCGCAATCCTGAGCGTCCAAACTGTTTTTAATCCGATGGCCATGATTTACTCCATGTATCTATAAAAAGGGGGCCTCTCCCCCCTAATTTGATATCTCTGAATCCATTTTTGGGATCCATTTTCTGTAATTCCTTCTCCATCTTGTATTTTCTTTGTATTTTAATAAATTCCCATTTTGCCCTTAGTTCAATTATGAGTGGCTAATTTTCTTTCAAGCTTGGGTTGAAGGTGAAGTCTCAACATGTGTCATGGGCTTTATTTGGTAAATTTATTTTCTTTTCCCCTCTAGTTTTTGTGGATGATTTGACTTATCGTCGACAAATAATACTGATCTTGTCTAGATACCGCCTTGGTTACACCGGCTCTCTAGTATAAGGTTATTATTATTTGGCACGATAAGCCCTTAGCACCATATTGATTAGAGCGTGGTTCATGAGGTGTGGATTCCCCCCTCATGATTTAATTGGCATTAATACGGATTATTTAGCCCATGATGCATGTTGATACGGATCCGAATACTCAAGTACGTCATTTCAATAGAATTATCTTCAATTTATTCTCGCCATTGCAATTCTAATTTTAGAATTTATTCTCGCCATTTTAATTTAAGTTTTAGCATATTCCAAACCATTTCCACCATAAATCCAACCACCCATTTACAAAATTAATTCTATATATAATTAAAAATCCACCTCCTCGTGGGATCGACACTCGTCACCATTGATCTACACTACAATAGATTCGTGCGCTTGCGAGTACATTAAAATTTGCACAACAAGTTTTTGGCGCCGTTGCCGGGGAGGTAAGTAATTTTAATTCATAGAATTAATTTTTGTGAATAATTTCTTTTATTTGTTTTCTTGTATTTTTTTATTATTAAAAAAAAAAGAAAAAAAAAGTGAATCTACATTTAAAGGTTAGTATTTCTTTTCTTTTTCTCTTCTTTAAAATTCTGTAATTTAATTTTCAATTTATTTTTTCTTTGTAATTTTTGTTTATTTTATTAATTTAATTTTTAGTTAATTTATTTCACGTATTTGTTTTTGTGTATTTTTATAGAAAGGTTGTAATAGCGCAATAAGGTTAGTATCGTAATTTCTCCCTCTTCTTTATTTTTATTAGTTTTGTTCCCATCTTTATTTTTTGTTTTGTTTGCATCTTTATTTTATTTTATTTTTATTTATTTTGCATGCATGGTCGTAGGTCATTATTACCTAATCTTGAACCTATAGACCTTGAATTAGAAAAAACACTTCGCACACACAAACACATTAAAAATAAAATGGATTTACAAGCACCACAGGAGAGGCCATTTAAAGACTATTTTAGTCCTTTAGCTAATTTGAGCACATCATGTATAAGATACCCAAATGTAGCTGCTAGGAGTTTTGAATTAAAACCTAGTGTGCTAAATTGTCTCCCCACATTCTATGGCTTAGAAAATGAGGACCCATATAATCATTTGAATGATTTTCATGCAATTTGTCAAACTTTTAAATATGAAAATTTTTCAGACGATGATGTTAAACTTAGATTATTCCCATTTTCTTTAAAAGATAGAGCTCGTTCATGGTTAAATACTTTACCTGCTAATAGCATTTCATCATGGGAACAAATGGTTACAAAATTTCTAAATAAATATTTCCCAGTGCATAAAACCAATTCTATTCGCAGGGAAATTTCAGAGTTTACACAAAGAGAGGACGAGCAGTTTTTCAAAACGTGGGAGCGATTCAATGGGCTACTCTTGAAGTGTCCACATCATGGGTACGAAAAATGGCACCAATGCCAATACTTTTTGGAGGGATTATTGCCGAATGTGCAAGAATGGCTAATGGCAACAAGTGGAGGAGAGCTAATGTCAAAAAGCGCAACAGAGATTTGGGAATTCTTCCAGCGACAAGCGGACAATTCCCAACAACGGAGTCGATCACTCAGGAATACTAGAAGGATTAAAGGAGTGAATGAGGTTCAAATTGGCGAGTCAACTTCGGGAATCAAAGAAGTCAAGGAGATGGTTGAAGGTCTTGCTCGACAAATAGCATCGTTATCGACTGCTAAATCAACAGAACCACATGACCATGACTCATACTCCGATCAAGCCAATGCCATAGGTGTAATGAGAAAACCATCGAATTACAACCCATACTCCAACACATATAATCCTGGATGGAGAGACCACCCCAATTTTTCATGGTCTCAAGGATTCCAACAGAATGGACCAGCAGCTCCACCAATGCAACAAATTCCTCAAAATCCTCAAGCCTCTCAGCCCCCATTCAGACCATACAATCAGAACTAGAACTACTCTCAACCCAGACCATGGGAGGATGCATTCCAGAATTTCAAGAATGTTACTCACTCCACGATTGAGCAACAGAATCGCACCATTGATGGACTACGAAATGAGTTGAGAGCGGGCTTCAACTCACAAGCCCAATCAGTTTCAAGCCTCGAGAAGATGGTGGGACAACTTGCTTCTTCAGTTCAGACCTTGGCAATGACTGTTGAGAAAGGAAAATTTCCAAGTCAACCAGTGCCTAATCCTAAAGGAGTGCATGAAGCAAGTACCAGTTCACCACAACAGCATGGAGAGGTCAAAGCAGTCATGACCTTGCGAAAAGGAAAGGAAGTCGACAATAAAGTGGAGATGCCGGTGACAAAAGAAAATCAAATTGTACCTGTAAATACTGAGGACTCACCACCGGAGGAAAAAGAAGAAACCAACCCACGAGAATACGTTCCCAAAGCTCCATTTCCTCAGAGGTTAGTGAAAGGAAAGAAGGGAAAATCCACAGGTGAGATTCTCGAAATCTTCAAACAGGTAAGTGTTAACATCCCTTTACTTGATGCTATAAAGCAAGTTCCATCTTATGCCAAGTTTCTTAAAGACCTTTGTACTAAAAAGAGAAATATGCATGTTCAAAAGAAGGCATTTTTAACAGAAAACGTTAGTTCTATACTCCAACATAAAATTCCTTTAAAATGCAAAGACCCAGGCTCCCCCACTATCTCATGTAGTATAGGGAACCACACAATTGAGAATGCTTTGTTGGATTTAGGAGCTAGTGTAAATTTGTTGCCTTACTCTGTATTCGTGAAACTTGGACTGGGAGAATTACACCCAACTCCAGTGGTGTTACAGCTTGCAGATCGGTCCACGAAAATACCACGTGGTATTGTGGAGGACGTGCTTATCCAGGTAGACAAGTTTTATTTTCCTGTTGATTTCATTGTAATTGACACTCAACCAATACAGGACTCAAGGAAGCACATACCCATCATTCAGGCCCCAAACTGGAGTTTACCATTTGAGCTTATGTGTGATGCATCTGATTATGCAGTAGGAGCAGTATTAGGACAAAGAGTTGATCGAATTCCCCACGTTATTTACTATGCTAGTATGACATTGAATGATGCACAGTTGAATTATTCAACTACTGAAAAAGAAATACTAGCAGTAGTGTTTGCATTAGAGAAATTTCGATCTTATCTCATTGGTTGTAAAATAATTATATTCACAGATCATGCTGCTCTTAAATATCTTCTCACAAAGAAAGATGCAAAAGCTAGACTAATTCGTTGGGTGTTACTTTTGCAGGAATTTGACTTGGAATTCAAAGATAAGAAAGGGACAGAAAATGTTGTGGCGGACCATCTCTCTCGTCTCCATTTTGACACAATTACAGAGCCATTAATATTAAATGAGTCATTTCCAGATGAACAATTAATGAATGTGGAAGTATTACCTTGGTATGCTGATATAGTTAATTATCTTGTTACAGGTAAACTTCCAGAGCATTGGACCAAGCAAGACAAGGCTAAATTCTTTGCGGAAATAAAGAATTTCTTTTGGGATGACCCATATTTGTTCAAGTATTGTGCAGACCAAATTGTTAGACGATGTGTCCCTGAAAATGAAATTCAGAATATTCTTTCATTCTGCCATGCACAAGCTTGTGGAGGCCATTTCAGTGCTAAGAAAACAGCGACTAAAGTTTTACAATGTGGTTTCTATTGGCCAACTATATTTCGAGATGCTTACACTTTCTGTTCTTCATGTGATAGGTGTCAACGAATGGGGAGCATTACACGAAGGAACATGATGCCACTAAATCCAATTTTAGTGGTTGAGATTTTTGACGTATGGGGTATCGACTTTATGGGACCCTTTCCCCCTTCTTTTGGCCATCAATACATATTGGTTGGTGTTGACTACGTATCAAAATGGGTGGAAGCAATTCCATGCAGAACCAATGATCACAAAGTGGTGATAGGATTTTTGAAAAGCAACATTGTTTCACGCTTTGGATTCCCTCGAGCGATAATCAGTGATGGTGGTGCCCACTTTTGTAACAAAGCATTCAAGGCTCTTTTGACAAAGTATTCAATCACACACAAAGTGGCGACCCCGTATCATCCGCAAACCAGTGGCCAAGTTGAGATCTCCAATCGAGAAATAAAGCATATATTAGAAAAGACGGTGAGGCCAGACAGAAAAGATTGGTCATTAAGACTTGATGACGCATTATGGGCATATAGAACGGCTTTCAAGACCCCGATTGGGATGTCACCCTACAGGCTAGTGTATGGAAAAGCTTGCCACCTACCTGTGGAACTCGAGCATCGTGCATATTGGGCCATCAAGAAATTCAACTTTGACATGCAGCAAGCCAGCTCAGAAAGAAGATTACAGCTGGCAGAACTTGAAGAAATTCGCAATGATGCATACGAAAATGCCAAGATTTACAAGCAACGAATGAAAGTCTTCCATGATAAGCAAATTATGAGAAAATCGTTCACTCCAGGTCAGAAAGTGCTTTTATTCAATTCTCGCTTGCACCTATTCCCAGGTAAGTTACGCTCTCGATGGTCTGGTCCCTTTATTGTTAATACTGTTTTTCCACATGGGGCAATTGAAATTAAGGACCCAAAGAATGGTGTCACGTTTAAAGTTAATGGTCAAAGATTAAAGCCATATCTAGAGTACCAACCACATGGAGAAAACATCGAAATAAATTTGAGTGACCCACCAAATTTGAATTGATTTTTTTTTCTTTTCGATTGATTTGATTTTTCTTTATTTCTTTTTATTATTATTCTTTTGCTAATTGAAATTGTTTTTGCATAAGTGTGTTTATTTTACCATTAAGTTTTCTCTTATCATTTTTAATCATGAGTCTCCTACTTAGACCGTTCCTCCTGAACATTCTTAAACCACTTCAACGTGTCAAAACTCATCTCAAAAGGCAGATTCTATTTTGTAAAACACAACGCATTTGGGCTCTACAACCACCAGAGTTAGTAGCCTATGTTGAGGGTTTAGAACGCCAACTCAGAGACATTGAAAGAAGTGTTTACGACATCCAGTTGGAGCTTGAGGTAAATTCAATAAGAGGACGATTTTAATTTTCTTTGTGTGTTTTAATTTGTTTTTCTGTTTGTGTGCTTTAGTTTGTTACCCCGGTGAAGTGGCGGATAACGGTACTCCGTGACAATCAAGTCGGTTACTTCAGTTTCCCACAATAACTGGCATTCTGAGGCGAAAGTATGGACAGAAACGAGATTCTAGCGAAGCTTCACAAGCGATTCCCTTCACTTCCTCAGAATGCCCTCTTTACGATCTATAAAGCTCGGACCGAACGCATGCGATTGCTCATGAGGAATAACATACCTGCAGACATCCGTTGGTTAATCGAGGCTAAAGTACGATTGGCAGGTGAGTTACCTCCTAAATTTATTGCATACATGCCTGGTTGTGGTAAAGGAAATTATGCAAGAAAACGACGAGCTCGAAGAATTTCTGTTGCTTGTCACAAGTGTGCCAGAATGAGTTGCGATAGAAACCCATGTTCTTTAGGAATGGTGTCTGATAACAGAGAAGATAAGATTCAATTCATTAGGGATGGCTTGAATAAGGAGTCATTGGATGATATCCTTTTGTCTCTTGAAACGCATCCCAGTGGATATGTGCAAGGAGCGATTCTCCGGTTATGGCCATTATTCCAGAAAGAGCATGCACGATATAGTCTCGGGAATCTGACTATAAACGACCCTGTTTGCCAGTTTATAAGAAAACTGGATGGGAAGCCCATCCTCGACCCATAGAGGGCGTTCAAGCCGTTTCTGGACGTAAAACTAGAGGAAGATGTGAGCCACAGTCGCAACTACGTGTAAATATCCTTTTACTTTACTGTTATTTTATTTCATTTTACTGTTGTTTTATTGTTTGCATTATTGTCTTTAATAATTTTATTACTGTTTGCTTTTTCCTTTTTACTGTTTTCTTTTTGACTCGCGAGCCACGTGCTTTACGCGTTATTTGACACTGACATGTTACCTCATTCACAGCTGTGATCCATTGTCACCAAGATTCTTAAATGTGATTTACTTTTTGTCAAGCACTCACAAATTATTTTTGAGAAGTATCACAATGGCAGCCACTCCCAATAGACAATTCAAGAACATTTGTGTGCTTTCTGGATTTACCTATGGCAAACATAAAGAGTTCGTTGAGGCAGCCATAGATCTTGGTCGAAGCATAGCAGCGAGAAAATTACATTTGGTGTATGGAGGAGGTAACCGAGGGTTATCAAAAATGGTCTCAGAAGCAGCTTTTATCAGAGGAAGTCAAGTGTTAGGCATCATCCCAAGAGTCCTAAAACCATTGGGCAGTTCGTCTGACTCATCAACTGGAGAAGAGTTAGTCGTCTCAGGTATGCAAGAAAGAATAACTGAAATGCTTAATCATGCTGATGCTTTTATTTTCCTTCCAGGAGATCTTGCAACACTAGAGGCACTTATGACACTAGCATCTTGGGCCCATCTGCACATCCACCAGAAACCCATCGGTTTGTTAAATGTCAATAACTTTTATGATGGCTTTATCGCATTTCTTAACCATGCAATAAAAAACTATTTCATTCCTTCTAATGTGAAAAAACTCTTTATTTGTGCTCACACTGCTAATGAGCTACTTGATATGTTACAAGCTTATAAACCGGAGCCAGACCCCTGGACCTTTGTGTTGGAGCGACCAAATAATGATGGTAACAGTAGCCGCAGTAAGAAGTACAAATTAGATTTAACTCTCCGCCTGTAAATATTTTCTTCTGTGTTGCACCACCCAGGTGATGTCTTCTAAACTCTACTTCTTTCCTTTAAAACATTGAGGACAATGTTTCGTTCTGGTTGGGGGGAGGGAATAGTCGACAATTGTGGAATCTTGGTTAAGTTTTTACTGATTTTTTGTTGTAGAAACTAACTGTTGCTAACGTTTTGTGTTGAAGATGGCTGAATATGGAGTGTAGTTACTCTAGAAACGCATCTTCATCGTTTAAAAAAAAAAAAAAAAACTTGTTTTCTTCCTCTTTCTCCTTTATAAATATGTAGTTTCAAATTTTTGAGTCGAAGATGGCTGAATATGGAGTGTAGTGCCTCTAGAAACGCATCTTCTTAGTTTAAAAAAAAAAAAAAATTTCTTTTTCTAATTAATTTTTCTACATCATTTTCACATTTCTGCATGCATATTTTCCTTTCATGCTTAGAATAGGTTGGGGGGTAGAATGTTGTTTAAAATATATATATATATATATTTGTGTGATTTGTTTTAACATTGGATGACATGATTAATTTCAAATTTTAGTATTTGTATTATCTTTGGTCTTAAGTGATGTTACGCTATGTTTGCTACTTTACATGTTGATGTCGGAGACAAATATGAGTTGCTTGAAGGAATGAACATGTCATAAATAAGTGCCAAGTGAGTTGTTGAGCCTATCATTTTCTTGGAGAGTAACCCTTTTGCCCATTCTCTATACAGCTTAGCAGTTTATTATTTTATACACGATCTCTAGATTTCTTTTAAGTTAACCCTTTAAAAAAAAAATATGGTAAAATTAAAAAAAAGAAAAAAAAATGTGTGTTGCTACATTGGGAGGCCCATCTAACTAGTAGATATGGATAATTATTTAGAGCCCTAAAAGACGATGGAAAGGCCATCTTTGATCCGTTTGAGCCTTTCTAGCCATCCCTTTTATTAAATATCCATAGTTACCCCTTTTGAGCCTTTAAAAAAAAAAAAAAAAAAAAAAAGAACGAAAACCTTTTCTTTGTCAACTTATCATCTTGACCCACTCCGATTTGGAGTATTACCCAATGTCTTTTAAGTTCCATCACCTATTTATGTTTGAGAAAATGTAAATAATTATGTTGTTCAGTGAAGTTATGCCAAATAAAAGCAAAAAAAAAAAAAAAAAAAACAAAAACAAAAGTTGTTGTTTCAAAAGAATAAAAATAACAATAATAGGTGAAATCCACCTTGCAAGTTCCAAAAAAAAAAAAAAAAAAATTCTGCATTTTTCTCAAACATACACTTTGTTTTCCTTATTTCCTTTCTTTGTTAGCCATATCCCTAGCCTACGTTACGTCCTAATAAAAGTCCTTCTTGATTTTAGGGAAC
This sequence comes from Citrus x clementina, assembly GCF_000493195.1. Taxonomy (NCBI): domain Eukaryota; kingdom Viridiplantae; phylum Streptophyta; class Magnoliopsida; order Sapindales; family Rutaceae; genus Citrus; species Citrus x clementina. The sequence continues at coordinate 37,691,860 of NW_006262339.1, forward strand.
TATAGTTTGAAGTAGAAGCTAGTTATATGGGCTAAAAAGATGTAGTGATGCATAATAAAAAAAAAAAAAAAAAAAAAGATAAATAAAGTGGGTTGACTAACATTTTATTTGACTTGAGATCGTATTATTTCTAAGCTGAGGGCATATTTATTTCATCTTGGTGAGAGCATGTGATATCATTTCTTTATTATTTTCTCTCTCAATTACCATTCATTGGAGTGACTATGTTTATTGGGTTTTAATTTCTTTGTGAGAGTGTCACTACTTCCAGTGAGATTTTGGGGTTTGACATGTCATTCTTGAAAGTAGCTATAACAAAGTCTACTGGGCTAATTCATGTGGATGGTTGATGTGGGTGTGATGTTGCTTTAGACTGGAGATAATGCTTATACTTTTATTTGATTGCTATCATTAATCTGATTGAATAAACACGAGTGTTTCAAAAAAAAAAAAAAAAAATCATTTTGAATTTGAATTTTGTTTTCGCTTTATTTGCTAGGGACTAGCAATAAGCTGGTTGGGGGGTGTGTTGAGTGTTAGAAAATGCATATTTATAAAGGAGAAAACCGTCATTTTATATTTCAAGTCTTACTAACAACCCTTACTTTTATGTATTTAACCTTCTTGTGATGTAATTACGTGTGTGTTATTTTAATTAAGTATTTTATGTATTTTAGGGGCATTATAGTCATTTCACAATAAAGGAGAGATCAGACGGCAAAACGGACATCACTTTTGAACTCAGGACGGTCGAAAACCTTAGGAGGAGCATAAAAGGAAAAATGGCACTATTCACATGTACGGTACTATTCACGTATACGGTACTGTCTACGTTACTGTTCACGATACTGTTCACATAGACGGATCGATGACGTGGCATTGACCGATGATGTGGCATTGACTGATGAGGTGTCACGATCCTGTTGGACTAAAATTCTTATATACTGTTGATGGTGACGTGGCAGCATATTAGTGGACGAAAAATCTCGCGTACGGTACATGCATCACACAGGATTATTTTCAACTAAACCGCGTTACTGTTCATCCGGGTCAAAACCGCGTTACTATTCAAAGTCGGGTCAAACCGTGGACTGTTGACTGATGACGTGGCGCAATCCTGAGCGTCCAAACTGTTTTTAATCCGATGGCCATGATTTACTCCATGTATCTATAAAAAGGGGGCCTCTCCCCCCTAATTTGATATCTCTGAATCCATTTTTGGGATCCATTTTCTGTAATTCCTTCTCCATCTTGTATTTTCTTTGTATTTTAATAAATTCCCATTTTGCCCTTAGTTCAATTATGAGTGGCTAATTTTCTTTCAAGCTTGGGTTGAAGGTGAAGTCTCAACATGTGTCATGGGCTTTATTTGGTAAATTTATTTTCTTTTCCCCTCTAGTTTTTGTGGATGATTTGACTTATCGTCGACAAATAATACTGATCTTGTCTAGATACCGCCTTGGTTACACCGGCTCTCTAGTATAAGGTTATTATTATTTGGCACGATAAGCCCTTAGCACCATATTGATTAGAGCGTGGTTCATGAGGTGTGGATTCCCCCCTCATGATTTAATTGGCATTAATACGGATTATTTAGCCCATGATGCATGTTGATACGGATCCGAATACTCAAGTACGTCATTTCAATAGAATTATCTTCAATTTATTCTCGCCATTGCAATTCTAATTTTAGAATTTATTCTCGCCATTTTAATTTAAGTTTTAGCATATTCCAAACCATTTCCACCATAAATCCAACCACCCATTTACAAAATTAATTCTATATATAATTAAAAATCCACCTCCTCGTGGGATCGACACTCGTCACCATTGATCTACACTACAATAGATTCGTGCGCTTGCGAGTACATTAAAATTTGCACAACAGCTTGTCAACTCATCATGATAGATTTGTTTGATTTTGATGATTATGTAATGCCTAAGCTTGATAAATGAGTGATATGCTTGAATTATTAATCTTTGAATGCTTATATGTTTCATGATTGTGTAAAATATATACATGATGAATGAATTATATGTGTGAATTCTTGTGTTGTTAATTGTGTTATATCATCATTCATTTATAAAATTGACATCATTGTTTGATATGATTTCATATGTTTGGTCTTGTATGCATATACGTTTCATGCACTAATTGGCTTATTGAAAAGTTAAATAATTTTTAAAATTGATCAATTTTTAAGCCAAAAATAAAATGGTGTGTATAATACAAGTTTAAGAGCTTATCAAAATTCAATAAGAGTTAAAATGATTTCCAAGTATTAACCCGTATACCGCTTCCTATCAACCAGAAAACTATTTCTCTTATTGATTATTCTCTGGATTAAATCTGGATAACTGGATTTAGCAAACCAGCAAGCTGTTTCTCTTATTGTTGCTGACTGAACTCAAATCGGATAACCGGAAAATGAAAAATCGGTAAGCCGCTTTTAATATCTCACTTGCTGGAAACAACCAGTCAACCGGTTATAAAATCCAGAAAAGCCGGATTCGATTTGCTTTTTGCTGGATTCAACTGGGTAGCCGGTTATAAAATTCGAAAAACCGGATTTGTGCTACACACTCACTGGTACACAACCGGATAACCGGTTAGGCACATCCGGATAACCGGTTAGGCACATCCGGATAGCTGGATTCGAGCTTTTTAAGGACTATTCATCTTTTTTTCTTCATTCGGCAATCCAGTTCTCTCTCTCTCTCAAATCCAACATTTTTTATCTAATCAACACCATACATCACCTTAAATCATCTCTACGATCATTTTAATTGATTTAAAATTACCCATTTTACTCAATATTTTGAAAATCCGAATTTGTGCATTTTGAGTATTTCAAATTACCACTTCCATAGTGTGCTCTCCTTATGGATTTTACCATAGTTTTCTATTATATTATGCACTTACATTTTCATATGCATTGTTGCTTTCATTGTGGATTGATGATGATTATTGTTTGATATTTTGATGTTTTATATTTGGATAATGTGGAACTAATGTGCTTATCTTGACTTTTTGATGATCAAGAGGGAGATATGAGATGTAAGGGAGAAATACATCTACTTTGAGATTCTTAAGCATATGAGATTTTTTAAGTTATATTGAAATGTCACATTAGATCTTTGATAAGTTTAGTTGTCTTGATTTCTAAAATGTGATTAATAATTATGGAGGTTGGATAGTTGATAATATGTTCTTATAACTTTTGCATGCCAATTTGGTAAACAAATCAAAACCTCTTTGCGAAGAATAATTTTCAAAAATTAGGCATGAACTTGGAACTATGAAATTTTTTAATAGCTCTAATCATGTTATTAATACTCTTAAAATTGATTTCTTGATGATTTTGATGATTGATGATTATATGTGTGTTGCTTGATGAATTGGTAAAGTTGTTGGTTTGTTATAATTGTTGAAGCTTATATCTTTTTAACCATGTTGTGTATTTGAGAATTTGTTCATTTTTAAGGGGAGACTTTGCCGAAATTTTTGCTCGCACAAAATGGGTAATACATTCATCGAATTAATTTTTATGATCTTGTTTCGATTGCATCTATCTATCTTTTCTTTTTTACGATGAATGAGGAGATAAATATGATATGTTTTTGGATAAAATCATTTCTGTTAAAATTTTAAATTGGCCATATATTTAGGGGGAGCATATAATATGATTTTGGATAATATGCATTTTGAACTTTTTTGTTGTCCAAAGGGGGAGACAAAGTAATATATCATTTCGATGTTGTCAAAAGGAGGAGAATAATATGCATTTTGAGTAATTGTTTTGATAATTGATATGTGATTATAGTGAGGACTTGATGATTTTGAGATATGATGATGATTTGATTACATGGGTGTTTTATATGATAAATTTATGTTATGAGTTGTTGACTTGGTAATTGATGGAATAATGGTTCATGATATTTTTGTGTGATGATTTGTGTATGGAGTTGGCTTGTATCATGATTTATAATAATTTGGGAGTAATATTACTAAACTTGTATTTGAGGTGATATTTGTTGTTAGGGGGAAATTCTATCAAAATTTCTACTCGGACAACATGGGTAACAAATTTGCTACACTTATTCTTTTCCTTTAAGTTTTCTTTTTTATGATGAAGGGGGAGAAAAATGCATGTATTTAAATTTGTTAATTTAGTTAATTGGCAAATTGTAAGAGAAGATTACATTTAGGGGGAGCAATTTGTGGAATCATTCTTTAAATACATGAAATGTTTGTCATCATAAAAAAGGGGGAGATTGTTAACATATATATTTTCATAATGTTGATTTTGATGATAACAAACAAGATTAAGAACGATTAATCTTTTAACCTCAAATTATTTTTTATACTTTTTAAATAAATCATTATTTTCTCATTATAAAGGTTTCATATTTAATGGAAAAATGATTTTAGGAAATTGGTTGCTTTTCAAGTTTATGGTTTAATTGAAAGAATTTTGAAAACTTTGAAATTAACAAGTATTGCTTGAAATTTTGGAAAATGACTTATTTGAAAAGTTTCATATCATTTTGGGCCATATCATAATTTTAAAAAGTTTTGGGAATAGCAAGTATTATTTAGCGATCATGAAATTGGACATATTTGCAAAATGTATAACGTTTTGGGCTCTAGTACAGTTATGGAAAGTTTTGGGGCTAAAATATAATTTTAGAAAATAGTTCACTGTAGCAGTCACTGTAGCAAGCAGCTAACCGGATGTGAAAAATTGGTAGGCCGGATGTTGGGCAGAATCTATCCGAATTGAAAGCGGCTAACCGGATCCTGACAAATGGTAATCCGGTTGTTGGGCAGTAAGCTTCTGGAGCATAAATAGCTATTCGAATTTCATAAGTGGCATACCGGATGTTCAGAAATTCAAATTTTGGCTGTAACGGTAACATACAAGCGGCTAACCGGATTCCATAAACGGTAAGCCGGTTATGAACAAAAAGTGAATAACGGGTAGTTTTTGAGCTCAAACTATATAAACTCAAATCCAATTCATTTTTGGTAACCTAAGCAAGCATAAACAAGTGCACACAACTTATGTTGAGCTTCAAATTCAAAAATCATCATAGATTAAATCTTCATTGAGCTATCATTTGTATATCCACTCTTAAAGAGAGTTTAATTGTTGTAATTTTCATTTCTTATCAAATTGTGAGTGTACAAGTGTGAGAAACACTTGGGGTGAAGAGATTGGGGAGATAATCTCTTGATTGTAAAGGTTCATTGACACATTGGAAGTCAATTGTAAAAACTTGAAGCCTTGGGAGGCTTGGATAGTGAAATCCTCAAGCGGATGAGCTTGGAGGCGTGGATGTAGGCGGGGATTGCCGAACCACATAAAAATCCTTGTGTTTGTTTTCTCTTCCCTTACTCTTTTAATATTGTGCATGATTAAATTTATTGTTTTCAATTTGATTAAGGCAATAAATTAAATTGTTGTGTGGTTTTCATAGCTTAAATTTTAAAATCTCAATTCACCCCCCTTCTTGGGTTGCCTAGTTAGTATTTCACATTCCCGCTAGGGTGGAGAAAATTCGTCCTCGAATTTTGCTTGTTGTAGTCTCCAAGATAATCTTTATTTGCCTTAAGATTAATTTTTAAATTATAACGTTGATGCTGATGAATAACCCCGAACTTTCCAAACTTGGTGACTATATCCATCCAATCTATCCAACGACGCAAGATAAAATCTTCATTCAACAATTTTTCTAAGAATACCTTGTCGTAACATCCCTCCGAGCTCTCAGAAAAACCAATAACAAAAGAGTGCTTCTTAAAATTTTCTACTTGTTGAAAAATCTTATGATACACCTCGCCATTTGAATCGAGTGAATAATATGAGATTGTATCAATTGCTACCTCATCTTGTTCCTCAAGATCAATATAGTCATCAAATCTTGGCGGTTGATCCAAATCGATGTATGTATGTGGAGAATTTGTTGTAGACGTGAATGGCCAATTAATAGTCTCCTTGGAAGGAATACTATTGTCAAGTAAAGCAAAGTTACCATTTTCCATATTTTTCTCACAACGTGCATTATCACGAACAACTTCGTCAAATCCATATCTATGCTTTATGTGTAAAGATTTTTTGTTCCGAAGTTTCTCTAAATCTTGAGAAATCAAACGCAAAATCCTCAACATCCTATTTAAAACTTCTTTCAAGACAAAATCTTCGCAGCAATGTTGTGGTTTCATGATTCAATTTTTTTTAAATTCTTTTCTTTTTTTTCTCCTCTTCTTTTTGTGTGTTTGGGTATTATGATTAGAACAGAAAAGAAAAGGGAAATAATGAAATTGAAGAAAGTTATGGGCCAAAAGTATAAATAAGTAAAAGATGGGGTTTTCGGCGACGGTGGTCGGAAAATTGGACAAGGATGGACGGATCTGAAAGATTTATGGTCGGTGAATATGATGGTGGTGGTGATTCGTCGGAAACGGTGGCATTTTGGCCGGAAATTTGAGATAAGTTGTGATTGCTTGGTGTTGGCTTAGATTCCTGCGATGGGTTGGTCGATCGCAGGTAGGGAATAACGAAAGAGGTTGAGCTCGTGGAGAGGAGTGGATTGATTACGGTGGTGCTGGCTAAATCGCGGGGGAAACCAGCAAATGATAGTGGCGGCTTACGCGGCTGTTTTGGCTTTTTTTTTCCGGCGATCTGTGGCTAATCGACAGTGGAAGATGCCTGGGGTTTGATGGACGGCGATTTATGATTTGATTGGTAGTGGTTGCGTCCAGATCGGTGACGAAAAATTAAAGCCGGCAGCCTTGGACGATGGTCGCAGGCTAAAGCTTTTGCTTCTGTTTCGTTTTTTTTAAAAAAAAAAACTAAACGGAAAAAATTAAAAAAGGGAAAAATGAAAGGTTTTGTGGTAGATGGAGTTAGATTGGTGATACCAGGTTTTGGCTCTGATACCAAGCTGATGCAGCAGAAGTTTAATGTTCAAAATATGCCGTTGATTCTAGAGAATGCCGGAATAAAAGAACAACTAAACTCACGTTGATTCAAAAGAATGCCGTGAATTTAGGGGTTAAGACTCGTTGATTCCGCAGAATACCGAGAATTAACTGAACTCAAATACTCACAAAGAGATTTGAAAATTGAAAATATTATTGAAATTAAACATATGCTCCAAAAGATACAAAAGACACTTATTTATACTAACTAAGAGACTTATTCTAATTTGATTAGAAAACCTATTTTAATAAGACTTATACCTAAATTAGGAATATTACTCAAATAAGCAATGCCTAAACAATAAGACTCTAAATAGGAAACCAAATTAAACTAGAATACAAATTAATTAAAATATTCCTAAATATTATAAATTTAAATCTAATTAAGATTTCTTCAATTAATATCTCAAATATTTTATTAATTAGAAAATAAATTAATATGTTTTAAAAGAGCATATAATCCCACAGGTTCAAGCAAGAAAGGAACCACACATCTCAAGAACCATTTAGATAGATGCCGAGCTAATAATAATAAGAGAAAAGGAGGTGCTCCTGGGGATGAATATGAATCATCATCATTCAAAACAACAGATTTAGCTACTCCTGTTGTTGCTGTTGAAGATAATAGCGACGTATTTGACCATGACCTGATTTGCCTGCCTCCGTGTTTTCGCAAAGTTGCAGGGCATCGTTTATCCATAAACATTATCGCTGAAATTGATTTGTTCAAGTTTGAGCCATGGGAGCTACCTTGTAAGTAATCAAATTAAATGACGTTTTCTTTAGTATTTTATTTATCTTTTACCTCAAATTTTGTATAAAGAAAATTTATGCACCATTTCTTTTTTTCCTCCTGTTGGGACTTGGGGTTGCAGCAAAGGCACTGTTTGGAGATTATGAATGGTACTTTTTCTGCCCTATGGACAGGAAAAATCCAGAGGCGTCCGAACCCAATAGAGTTATCAGGGTCGGGTATTGGGAGGATGCAGGATCTGGAACTGATAAGATTATCACTACTGCTGGTCGTAAAGTTGTTGGCATAAAAAATGCTCTTGTTTTTCACGTAGGCAATGCTCCAAACGGCACTAAAACTAATTGGATCATGCACGAATATCGCCTCTTCGAACCTCCTCCCAACAATGGCAGCTCCAAGGTAAAAATAAAATCACCATTTTCTTGGATATTTGCTTAAGAATCTTCTCTAACAAGATTTTTTTTTAATTGGGTTTAATTTGCAGTTAGACGATTGGATTCTGTGAAGAATCTCTCAATCCAGGGGCAGTAGTGGTACTTTTCATCTTCAGCAGTCCTTTATAGAATATACGTCTCTTGAAAATGTTTTTCGTATCAATTTAGGATGCATTTGGGATTGAAGTGCTATAACTTTTAAGTTACAGCTGTTGTAGAAAAAAAACTGTAACTATAAAATAAAAATTAGTAATATTTAGTAAATATAAATTTTAAATAATAATTTTGACAACATTATTAAAGATATAATAGATTTTCCATTAGATAAATAAGAAGTCATATCAACATAACTTCCAAGTTATAACAGCTAGTGTTTACCAAACACTTTAGTGCTGTAGCTCTTAAGATACAGCTGTCCAACTTCAATTCTAAATTCACCCTTACTTATTTAGTTTTTTTTTTTTAAATAGCCTCTTAACTGACCGGAGACATAAATGTACGATACAATTTCTCCACCTCAATGAGAAGTATTTTGAGACACTCTCTGCAACGCTGACTTCATTTTTTTTTTTCTTATTTGTTTGCAATTTTCCCCAAATCTAGCTTTTTTTGGCTAACTAAAATTACAAACTAAGGAAGTTTAAACTTCTTTCTCTGCTACATCTATGTTTATCACACTCCTTAAACTCCTCTTATTATAAGCTGCAAATGTTAGATCTTTTCTACTTCCTTCTTCACACATACTTTATTCAAATTTCAGTAACTAATCATAGCAAAGAAATTTATGACATGACAAAATTTCAAGAAAAGAAAAAATTAGATTAGATTGTTACTTTTATTTTTTCTCTTTTCTTTTCTTTTTATTTATTTAAATTAATTCTCCATTTTCCATTCTTTGTTGATGTTGGTACCCTGAATATTGTTGTGCGCGGAATGCGGAATCAAGCGCACCAAATAATTATAGAAAAATAAAGGACACAAGAATTACGTGGTTCGGTAATTAAACCTACATCCACGGAAGCAAGAAAGAATAATTGTTTATTTAACAATTAATAGAGTACAATATTTGAGTAACGAATCTCACTTCCCAGAAACCCAAATATACCCAGTACTCTCACACTCTGCAGGAAAGATAAATACCCCAGACACACTTCTCTCACTTCTCTCAAAAGCTTAGAAACTTATAAGCTTAACAATTTTGGGATGATTTCAAATGAATGAAATCCTTAGCTATTTATAGGAGAAATGAATTACTATGCAAAGAATAAAATAATTAAAAATATAATTTTTAATTATTATTATTTTTCAAATCCATTCCCTTTGTCCATTCTTTCTTTTCGGCTTACAAAATCAATTTGATTTTGCTTCTCTACAATTGTTGGTGCAACCAACAATTTGTTGACTTCAACAAATCGTGCTACCAACCTTGAAATTGGCAAGCTCTTCTTTGACTTTTCAACAATTCTCCACCTCGGCGAAGATTTGTTCAAATCTGAGCCGACTACCAACGAGCCATCATCCCCAAAGTGGCTGCATCTCTATGACTGCCTACGTACCCAAAATTTGGGATCAAGCCAACTGGAGTTCAAAATTCCCGAAGGACATATCTTAACACAATCGAAGGATTTGAATTAGTTTCAAGCAATGTTGAAACTTAACTCCAGAAACTACCTTCGTCAACATATCTGATGGATTATCTTTGGTATCGATCTTTCTCAACAACACAACACCGCTCTCGATAATCTCTCTCACATAATGATATTTCACATCTATGTGCTTCGTCCGAGCGTGATATGTTTGATTCTTCGCAAGCAATATCGCACTTTGATTATCACAGAATACCACAATGTTCTTCTGGATTACTCCCAAATCACCTAACAAGCCTTTCAACCAGATAGCTTCTTTTACAGCTTCAGTTGCTGCCATATACTCTGCTTCCGTAGTGGTCAGAGCAATTGTCGATTGCAAAATCGACCTCCAACTAACCGGACCTCCACCCAATGTGAATACGTAGCCCGTTGTTGATCTTCGCTTGTCAAGGTCTCCAGTGAAATCAGAATCACAATACCCAACACATTGTTGACCACAATCATTCTTGAATAATAACCCAATATCAATTGTCCCATACAGATATCGGAGAATCCACTTTACCGCAAGCCATTGATTTTTACCCGGATTGTACATGTTGTTGAGTGTTAGAAAATGCATATTTATAAAGGAGAAAACTGTCATTTTACATTTCAAGTCTTACTAACAACCCTTACTTTTATGTATTTAACCTTCTTGTGATGTAATTACGTGTGTGTTATTTTAATTAAGTATTTTATGTATTTTAGGGGCATTATAGTCATTTCACAATAAAGGAGAGATCAGACGGCAAAATGGACATCACTTTTGAACTCAGGACGGTCGAAAACCTTAGGAGGAGCATAAAAGGAAAAATAGTACTATTCACATGTACGGTACTATTCACGTATACGGTACTGTCTACGTTACTGTTCACGACACTGTTCACATAGACGGATCGATGACGTGGCATTGACCGATGATGTGGCATTGACTGATGAGGTGTCACGATCATGTTGGACTAAAATTCTTATGTACTGTTGACGGTGACGTGGCAGCATATCAGTGGACGAAAAATCTCGTGTACGGTGCATGCATCACACAGGATTATTTTCAACCAAACCGTGTTACTGTTCATCCGCGTGGTCAAACCGTGGACTGTTGACTGATGACGTGGCGCAATCCTGAGCGTCCAAACTGTTTTTAATCCGATGGCCATGATTTACTCCATGTATCTATAAAAAGGGGGCCTCCCCCCCCTAATTTGATATCTCTGAATCCATTTTTAAAATCCATTCTCTGTAATTCCTTCTCCATCTTGTATTTTCTTTGTATTTTAATAAATTCTCATTTTGCCCCTAGTTCAATTATGAGTAGCTAATTTCCTTTCAAGCTTGGGTTGAAGGTGAAGTCTCAACATGTGTCATGGGCTTTATTTGGTAAATTTATTTTCTTTTCCCCTCTCATTATTGTCTTTAATAATTTTGTTACTGTTTGCTTTTTCCTTTTTATTGTTTCCTTTTTGACTCGCGAGCCACGTGCTTTACGCGTTATTTGACACTGACATGTTACCTCATTCACAGCTATGATCCATTGTCACCAAGATTTTTCGTCCACTGATATGCTGCCACGTCACCGTCAACAGTACATAAGAATTTTAGTCCAACAGGATCGTGACACCTCATCAGTCAATGCCACATCATCGGTCAATGCCACGTTATCGATCCGTCTATGTGAACAGTGTCGTGAACAGTAACGTAGACAGTGTCGTGAACAGTAACGTAGACAGTACCGTATACGTGAATAGTACCGTACATGTGAATAGTGTCATTTTTCCTTTTATGCTCCTCCTAAGGTTTTCGACCGTCCTGAGTTCAAAAGTGATGTCCGTTTTGCCGTCTGATCTCTCCAGAGAAGTGTTTACGACATCCAGTTGGAGCTTGAGCTTGATGAATCTTGTAAATTCATCTGAATCATGTCATTTATACTGTATTAAAAAATGACATGATTGTAAAGAAAAGAAATTATTACCTCGAATTACAGATTCACTTTTTTTTTCTCTTTTTTTTTTATAAAAAAATACAAGAAAACAAATAAAAGAAATTATTCACAAAAATTAATTCTATGAATTAAAATTACTTACCTCCCCGGCAACGGCGCCAAAAACTTGTTGTGCAAATTTTAATGTACTCGCAAGCGCACGAATCTATTGTAGTATAGATCAATGGTGACGAGTGTCGATCCCACGAGGAGGTGGATTTTAATTGTGTATAGAATTAATTTTGCAAATGGTTGATTGAATCTGTGGTGGAAATGATTTGGAATATTCACGAGCGTGGTTCATGAGGTGTGGATTCCCCCCTCATGATTTAATTGGCATTAATAAGGATTATTTAGCCCATGATGCATGTTGATACGGATCCGGATACCCAAGTGCTTCATTTCAATAGATATATCTTCAATTTATTCTCGCCATTTTAATTTAAGTTTTAGAATATTCCAAATCATTTCCAC
>NW_006262339.1:37704212-37764176 GCF_000493195.1 Citrus x clementina
CCATTTGCAAAATTAATTCTATACACAATTAGCGAGTCAACTTCGGGAATCAAAGAAGTCAAGGAGATGGTTGAAGGTCTTGCTCGACAAATAGCATCGTTATCGACTGCTAAATCAACAGAATCACATGACCCTGACTCATATCCAGATCAAGCCAATGCCATAGGTGTAATGAGAAAGCCATCAAATTACAACCCATACTCCAACACATATAACCCTGGATGGAGAGACCACCCCAATTTTTCATGGTCTCAAGGATTCCAACAGAATGGACCAGCAGCTCCAGCTCCACCAATGCAACAAATTCCTCAAAATCCTCAAGCCTCTCAGCCACCATTTAGACCATACAATCAGAACCAAAACTACTCTCAACCCAGACCATGGGAGGATTCATTCCAGAATCTCAAGAATCTTACTCACTCCACGATTGAGCAATAGAATCGCACCATTGATGGACTACGAAATGAGTTGAGAGCGGGCTTCAACTCACAAGCCCAATCAGTTTCAAGCCTCGAGAAGATGGTGGGACAGCTTGCTTCTTCAGTTCAGACCTTGGCAATGACTGTTGAGAAATGCAAGTTTCCAAGTCAACCAGTGCCTAATCCTAAAGGAGTGCATGAAGCAAGTACCAGTTCACCACCACAGCATGGAGAGGTCAAAGCAGTCATGACCTTGCGAAAAGGAAAAGAAGTTGACAACAAAGTGGAGATGCCGGTGACAAAAGAAAATCAAATTGTACCTGTGAATGTTGAGGACTCACCACCGGAGGAAAAAGAAAAAACCAACCCACGAGAATACGTTCCCAAAGCTCCATTTCCTCAGAGGTTAGCGAAAGGAAAGAAGGGAAAATCCACAGGTGAGATTCTTGAAATCTTCAAACAGGTAAGTGTTAACATCCCTTTACTTGATGCTATTAAACAAGTTCCATTTTATGCCAAGTTTCTTAAAGACCTTTGTACTAAAAAGAGAAATATGCATGTTCAAAAGAAGGCATTTTTAACAGAAAACGTTAGTTCTATACTCCAACATAAAATTCCTTTAAAATGCAAAGACCCAGGCACCCCCACTATTTCATATAGCATAAGGAACCACACAATTGAGAATGCTTTGTTAGATTTAGGAGCTAGTGTAAATCTGTTGCCTTACTCAGTATTTATGAAACTTGGACTTGAAAAATTACACCCAACTCCAGTGGTGTTACAGCTTGCAGATCGGTCCACAAAAATACCTCGTGGTATTGTGGAGGACGTGCTTATCCAGGTAGACAAGTTTTATTTTCCTGTTGATTTCATTGTAATTGACACTCAACCAATACAGGATTCAAGGAAGCACATCCCCATTATTCTAGGCCGACCTGCTAACCTCTGAGGAAATGGAGCTTTGGGAACGTATTCTCGTGGGTTGGTTTCTTCATTTTCCTCCGGTGGTGAGTCCTCAACATTCACAGGTACAATTTGATTTTCTTTTGTTTATTCAAGCCATTCGTGGCATTGACCAATTAAAACTTGTCTACCTACAACCTCAAATTTACACACTAAAACAACCTTATCAGCCATTAATTTTTTTTTTTTTTAAAGGCTCAAAAGGGTTAACTATGGATTTTTAATAAAAGGGATGGCTAAAAAGGCTCAAACGGATTAAAGATGGCCTTTCCATCGTCTTTTAGGGCTCTAAATAATCATCCATATCTACTAGTTAGATGGGCCTCCCAATGTAGCAACACACATTTTTTTTTTAATTTTACCATTTTTTTTAAGGGTTAACTCAAAAGAAATCTAGAGATCGTGTATAAAATAATAAACTGCTAAGCTGTATAGAGAATGGGCAAAAGGGTTACTCTCCAAGAAAATAATAGGCTCAACAACTCACTTGGCATTTATTTATGACATGTTCATTCTTTCAAGCAACTCATATTTGTCTCCGACATCAACATGTAAAGTAGCAAACATAGCGTAACATCACTTAAGACCAAAGATAATACAAATACTAAAATTTAAAATTAATCATGTCATCCAATGTTAAAACAAATCACAAAATTTTTTTTTTTTTTAAACAACATTCTACCCCCCAACCTATTCTAAACATGAAAGGAAAATATGTATGCAGAAATGTGAAAATGATGCATTAAAACTAATTAGAAAAGTTACACTTAAAATGATAGAAAACGAAAATGGTTTTTGTTTTTTTTTTTTTTTTTAACTTAGAAGATGCGTTTCTAAAGGCACTACTCTCCATATTCAGCCATCTTCGACTCAAAAATTTGAAAATATATATTTATAAAGGAGAAAGAGGAAGAAAACGATTTTTTTTTTTTTAACGATGAAGATGCGTTTCTAGAGTAACTACACTCCATATTCAGCCATCTTCAACACAAAACGTTAGCAACAGTTAGTTTCTACAATAAAAAATCAGTAAAAACTTAACCAAGATTCCACAATTGTCGACTAGTCCCTCCCCCCAACCAGAACGAAACATTGTCCTCAATGTTTTAAAGGAAAGAAGTAGAGTTTAGAAAACATCACCTGGGTGGTGCAACACAGAAGAAAATATTTACAGGCGGAGAGTTAAATCTAATTTGTACTTCTTACTGCGGCTATTGTTACCATCATTATTTGGTCGCTCCAACACAAAAGTCCAGGGGTCTGGCTCCGGTTTATAAGCTTGTAACATATCAAGTAGCTCATTAGCAGTGTGAGCACAAATAAAGAGTTTTTTCACATTAGAAGGAATGAAATAGTTTTTTATTGCATGGTTAAGAAATGTGATAAAGCCATCATAAAAGTTATTGACATTTAACAAACCGATGGGTTTCTGGTGGATGTGCAGATAGGCCCAAGATGCTAGTGTCATAAGTGGCGACCCCGTATCATCTGCAAACCAGTGGCCAAGTTGAGATCTTCAATCGAGAAATAAAGCACATATTAGAAAAGACGGTGAGGCCAGACAGAAAAGATTGGTCATTAAGACTTGGTGATGCAAATTTTAACAAGTTGTATGTATATTTTAATGTACTCGCAAGCGCACGAATCTATTGTAGTATAGATCAATGGTGACGAGTGTCGATCCCACAAGGAGGTGGATTTTAATTGTGTATAGAATTAATTTTGGAAATGGTTGATTGAATCTGTGGTGGAAATGATTTGGAATATTCTAAAACTTAAATTAAAATAGTGAGAATAAATTGAAGATAGATCTATTGAAATAAAGCACTTGGGTATCTGGATCCGTATCAACATGCATCATGGGCTAAATAATCCTTATTAATGCCAATTAAATCATGAGGGGGGAATCCACACCTCATGAACCACGCTCTAATCAATATGGTGCTAAGGGCTTATCGTGCCAAATAATAATAACCTTATACTAGAGAGCCGGTGTAACCAAGGCGGTATCGAAGGCATTTTTAACAGAAAACGTTAGTTTTATACTCTAACATAAAATTCCTTTAAAATGCAAAGACCCAGGCTCCCCCACTATTTCATGTAGCATAGGGAACCACACAATTGAGAATGCTTTGTTGGATTTAGGAGCTAGTGTAAATCTGTTGCCTTACTCAGTATTTATGAAACTTGGACTTGGAAAATTACACACAACTCCAGTGGTGTTACAGCTTGCAGATCGGTCCACAAAAATACCTCGTGGTATTGTGGAGGACGTGCTTATCCAGGTAGACAAGTTTTATTTTCCTGTTGATTTCATTGTAATTGACACTCAACCAATACAGGATTCAAGGAAGCACATCCCCATTATTCTAGGCCGACCTTTCTTGGCGACTGCGGATGCTCACATTCAATGCAGGACTGGAAATATGCAGTTGTCCTTCGGCAACATGACTATGGAGCTAAATATTTTCAACATTGCCAAACAACCTCACAGTGCAGATGATGGAATTGTTGATGTGGATTTAATAGAAACAATAGTCGATAATACTTTTATTTCAAACCTTAGTGATGACCCTTTACAGACATGCTTAACTCACTTTGGTTTGGATTTTGATATTGACAGATCAGTTGATGAGGTCAACGCTCTACTTGACTCAGCACTATCCATAGACACTAATAAATGGAAGTCAAGAGTTGAACAACTAGCACCATCAGAGAATAAACTCATCCCATCACATGTATCTACTAACCATGCTCACTGCTTGAGATATATCGGGCCTTGTGCATACCATAACATACATAAGACTACCCACAACACTAGCATATGGAACACAAGCCATGTAAACGCGCTCCTCTTGAGATCTAGGACATAAAGAAGAGCTTAATTTGAAATGAGGAGCTGGAGGTGTACATACCGGTTTAGTTTTGTCATCCATACCGAATCTTTCTAGCATTTTCTTCAAATAAGACTTTTGAGTCAACCATACGCTCTCATTCTTCTTGTCTCTACGAATCTTCATCCCAAGTATTCTCTGTGCATCACCCAAGTCTTTCATCTCGAACTCAGAAGCTAGCTGCTTCTTTAATCTTTCGATCTCATCTCTATTCTTCGAAGCTATAAGCATATCATCGACATAGAGTAACAAATAGATGAAAGCTCCATCTAGTAGTCTTCTAAAGTAAACACAATGATCGTGTTCACTTCTGGTGAATTTCTGCCCTTGTATAAATTGATCAAATCTTTTGTACTACTGCCTTGGCGATTGTTTCAGTCCGTACAAAGATTTAATCAACCTACACACATTATTCTCCTTTCCAGCAACTCTGAAACCATAAGGCTGAATCATATAGATTTCCTCCTCCAAATCTCCATGTAAGAATGCCGTCTTAACATCCAATTGAGCCAACTCTAACTCATATTCTGCAACTAAGGCAAGTAGGATACGAATGGAAGTATGTTTTACAACTGGAGAGAAAACTTTATTGTAGTTAATATCTTCCTTTTGAGCAAAACTTTTTGCCACGAGCCTTGCCTTGTATCGAGGAATTGTTTGATTCGGAGATCCTTGCTTTTTGGTGTAGACCCATTTATTGCCAATAGCCCTTTTCCCCTTTGGTAACTTTACAAGTTCCCAAGTCTGGTTTTGATGGAGAGATTTCATCTCTTCTTCCATGGCTAACTTCCACTGATCAATTTCACTGCTGCGTAATGCTTTACCGAAAGTGTTGGGGATGTCATCATCAATAACCGGAAGTGCATAGGCTACCACCATATCTTTAGTAAGCCATCCAAGTTTCTTTATCTCTCTTCTTGGCCTCTTTGTTGCTATAAAATCATCATCATTTAAATCATCAATTGTTTCTTCATTTTGTGGGACATCAGAAGAAACAACCTTTTCTTCAACTCTAGGTGTCACCTCCATAGTTGAATTCTTCTTTGATGTAGAACTAACTGGTACATATGGAGTTGCATCAAACTCCACCCACTGCAATACCTCTTTGGTCTTGTTCTCCACTTGCTGAGAACTTGAAGCTTTCATTATTGAAACTTCATCAAATGTGACATCTCTACTACACACAAACTTTTTATCTTCGAGATCCCAAAGCTTGAAGCCCTTTACTCTACCTTTGAATCCCATAAAGATAGCTTTTCTAGCATGAGGATCCAGTTTACCATCTTTAACATGATAATAAGCTGGACACCCGAATATACGAAGGGAATCATAGTCTTTTGCATACTTTCCAGACTATATTTTCATAGGAGTTTTACCTCCAATTGCAGCAGAAGGTAACTGGTTTATCAAGTGACATGCGTAGCTCACAGCTTTAGCCCAAAACTTTTTATCTAAACCAGCATTAGATAACATACATCGTACCTTCTCCAGTAAAGTACGATTCATACGCTCAACCACACCGTTCTGTTGCGGAGTATGTCTCACCGTGAAATGTCTTTTAATACCCTCGTTCTGGCATACTTACAAGAATGGATCAGAAGTATATTCACCCACATTATCAGATCGTAATACTTTGATATTTCTGCCAGTTTGAGTCTCCATCAATTTCTTCCATTTCACAAAAATCTCTAGAACCTCATCCTTTGCTCGCATGGTGTACACCCACACACGTTTAGAGAAATCATCAATAAATGTAACAAAATAATGGCTTCCACCAATTGATGCAGTCTTGGTTGGTCCCCATACATCATTATGAACATATTCAAGGATCTCACGAGTATCGTGATTAGCTGTACCAAACTTGACCCTTGTTTTCTTGCCTACTACACAATGCTCACAGAAATTTAATTTACAGGTTTTGGTACCTTTTAAGAGTCCATGCCTCATCAGAGTTTGCAAAGACTTCTCTCCAGCATGTCCCAGTCGTACATGTCATAGCTTGGTGGTGTCACTGTGCGCCTCAACAACATTTGCTTCATCAGTTGTACCTCCCTTCCAATAGTACAGATTGTGACGCCGAACCCCTTGCAGAATCACCATAGCCCCATGTGTAAACTTCATTATACCATCTTCAATGGTAACCTTGTAGCCTTTAGCTTCCAAAGCACCCACAGAAATTAGATTTTTCTTTAAAGCTGGAACAAATCTAACCTCTTTAAGTTCTCTGACCATTCCATCAAACATTTTGAGCCGAATTGTTCATATCCCCATTGTGCGACAAGGTTGATCATTCCCCATCACAACTGCACCGGATTTCAGATTACGAAAATCCGTAAACCATTCCTTAATAGGACACAAATGATAGGTTGCTCCAGTATCAAGTATCCACTCGCTCGAACTAGCCACGTATGCTGCAGGTGTAATACTTAGTGAATAATCAGAGCCCTCATCTTTCCATGCCATGTTTGCTGCTGCTGATTTCTTCCCATCTCTCTTTTGAGCCTTTGAACAATCTTTCCTCCAATGGCCCTTTTCATGACAAAAGGCACACTCATCTCGAGCTATATTTCTGCTTCTCGATTTGGATCGAGAATTCTTTCCACCACACTTCTTCTGTTTCTCCATTGCCCAATCTCTGCTCACCAAAGCTTCATACGATGCTCGTTCAGAATTTTTATCATTATTCCGAATCTCTAAGCTAGTCAATGTTGTGCAAACATCTTTAAAGACGATCACACTCTTCCCATATATCAAAGTAGTCACAAAATGGCTATATTCCTCTAGTAGTGAGTGTAACAGAATCATAGCCTTGACTTCATCCTTAATATCTTCATCAAGATTCTTCAAATCAGCAAGTAACTTTTCAAATCTTGAAACATGATCGTGCATTGACACCCTAGGCTTCATTCGAAAATCATATACTTGGCTCATTGCATGAATGCGATTTTCAAGACTTTTCACCAGGTACTTATCCTCCAATGTACGCCACAAAGTCACCGCACACTCCTCATCTTTCACCAAGTATTTCACCTCATTGGTCAAACAAGATCTGATCTGACCACAAACTTTCTCGTTCATACGATCCCAAATTTCTTCATCATACAAGTGTCTTTTATTTTTCAGAACAACATCGAGATCGATTTGAATAAGGGCATCCATAACTCCGCGCCTCCACATGCCGAAGTTGATTTTCCCATCAAACTTTTCAACATCGATCTTATGGCCTCCTATAACATGTGCTGAATAGCGATTTGACAAATCTCGCCTCCCACTTGAAGTGTCTCCTGAAATAGTCTCGGTAGATTTCTCCCCAATTCTGGAAGTTTCACCTTCTACCATTTTTTCAATGAACTATTTCCACTTGAAAAACAGTCTCTATGATATTAATTTCGCTTGAATAAATGCACCAGGAAAGTTCCCAGGAGACTGGACGGGAACTCGGTCCCAATTAAAAACCAGAATCCTTAGACTCTTATCGCCTTTGTTGACAGAACTTTCCTAGACATGCAAAAATACACACTACTTACAATAGACTGTCTCCCAAGTACAAATGACCGTCTCCACCGTATTCGTGAACAGTACTGTATATGAACAGTACCGTATACGAGAATAGTACCGTATATGTGAACAGTACTGTATCCCCCCAAGTGCGAACCGTCGGCTCTGATACCACTTGTTGTGCGCAGAATGCGGAATCAAGCGCACCAAATAATTATAGAAAAATAAAGGACACAAGAATTACGTGGTTTGGTAATTAAATCTACATCCATGGAGACAAGAAAGAATAATTATTTATTTAACAATTAATAGAGTACAATATTTGAGTAACGAATCTCACTTCCCAGAAACCCAAATATACCCAGTACTCTCACACTCTGCAGGAAAGATAAATACCCCAGACACACTTTTCTCACTTCTCTCAAAAGCTTAGAAACTTATAAGCTTAACAATTTTGGGATGATTTCAAATGAATAAAATCCTTAGCTATTTATAGGAGAAATGAATTACTATGCAAATAATAAAATAATTAAAAATATAATTTTTAATTATTATTATTTTTCAAATCCATCCCCTTTGTCCATTCTTTTTTTTCGGCTTACAAAATCAATTTGATTTTGCTTCTCTACAATTGTTGGTGCAACCAATAATTTGTTGACTTCAACAAATCGTGCTACCAACCTTGAAATTGGCAAGCTCTTCTTTAACTTTTCAACAAATATAACAGAAACTGAACTGGCCGTGCAAATTTCAGAAATTTTGGTCCCCTTTTTGTTATTTTTCTAATTTGATTTAATTCTAATATTTGTTTAAAATGCCGAGTTGATATTGGATATGAAGAAAAAGAACTACAAAGGGGGAAAAAAATCTGATCTAATTTTTTTTCAGAAGCCATTGTCCATTATTTTTCCCTTAAAACTATTGTTTGAAGATCGAAGAAAGAGGATAAAGATGTGATAAACATGCACTCAACTTCCATTAGTTAGAAATTTTAGTTAGTTCTGAAAATTTATGATTTTGGCGCCAAATAAGGAAAATTGTAAACAAAATTAAATCCGACTCTTAGACTTTTTCAATAGCCATTTGTCAAAATCTCCTACATCCATTTTGAAAAAAATTAAATTAAGAGAAGATCCAAATCTAAAATGAAATGAGAACTTACACTTCTTTCAAAACATTTATTTAGTTTTAATGTCTTTACGATACCACCCTTTTAAGCATGTCAAAGCCTGTACAATCTCGCCATCAATTTCAGAATTAATTATAGAACAAATGTCGTCCCTCAAGGTAAAATCGATGGTACTCTTCCTACCATAAATGATAGGTATTGCAAAGTAATCACGAGCCATTCTTGCGAGCGTCGGAAAAAATGGAGCACTACCACGCCACCAAGCTAGTACGTCAAAATTTTCAGCAACTGCAGGAACTTTAAGGTCTTGAAGATAGCGATCAATTTCTGATGAATCTGTGCTGCAAGGCCTCCCCATGATGTCTAGCATTCTGTATGGCTTTGAAGATCCATAGTACTTTGCAAAAATGTCTCTAAAATATTTAATGATTTTCTCAAGGTATCCATCAGCATCGGCACAGCCATAAATCTCCTCGTAACAAAGATGCACAAAATCCATTTTCGACCGCGGGTCAAGAATTATCGAAATGACTAAATAATATTTGGTCCAATATGTGTCAACAAATTTCTTGAGTGACCCATTTTTGCAAACGCCACAATCACCACTTATGTTGCTAGGGGTGGGCAAAAAAACCGTAATCTTAAAAAAACCGAACCGAACCGACGGTTTTTTCTAATTCGGTTCGATTTTTATTTTTTAAAAAAACCAAAATATACCGTTTGTAAAAAAAACCGAAATGTCGGTTCGGTATTCGGTTCACTTAGCTGAACCGAAAAACCGAATTATTTTTTGATTTTATTCAAATCAAACATGTGTTAATAATTTTATTCAAATCAAACATGATTTTATTCAAATCAAACATGTGTTATTTCTCTTTATAACATTATGATTATGTTTATATAGATAGAGTATTGGAGTTTGGTTATGTATTTTGAAATTTTAATATTTCATATTTTTGGAGTATCTTATTAATAGTTAGTAAGATATTAGTGATAAAATATGTTTTGAATACTTTGTATTTATTGTTAATATTTGTAATAAAATTAGGATAAATTAATTGTTAAAAAAAATTATTACATTCATGAGGCCCAATGAGCTAAAAATTTAAAAATTTAAAATAGGCCCAATAGGCCCAGAACCGAAAAAATCGAACCAAACCGAACTGATCCGAAAAGAACCGTTTGAGTTCGGTTCTTATTGAGTTCGGTTCTTATTCGGTTCTTTTTTATAAAATAACCGATTTAAATCGGTTCTACTTAATTTCGAACCGAACCGTGCCCACCCCTATCTGTTGCATGGAACCGCCAGTATCTTATGCATGTAAGCTAACTTGGGAAAATCTACAATTGGAGTAATGTTAATATTTTTGGCCCCGTACCAGCAGTGCCCATTAAACGC
This sequence comes from Citrus x clementina, assembly GCF_000493195.1. Taxonomy (NCBI): domain Eukaryota; kingdom Viridiplantae; phylum Streptophyta; class Magnoliopsida; order Sapindales; family Rutaceae; genus Citrus; species Citrus x clementina. Next base: position 37,714,515 of record NW_006262339.1, read on the forward strand.
TTTCAAATGCTCTAATGTGGCAGTTGCTTCATCCCATTTTTCCTTACTCAAATTAATTGACCTGAAATAAGGATCTATTTTCTCCACCTCGCAAAATGCTTCTTTCAGCCCTACTCCAATCTCATGGTAATTAAATCGATTCTGCAGCAAGGGAGCATCCTTGAAAATGGCTTTCTTACCCTTGGAACTCGCTATAGCTGATGCAGTTTGCAAATTAAGTTTATTCGATATCGTCGTCTTATACCCATAATCAACACAGCGGCGTATCCTGTCAATTGCGCAACTTTCTGAGAGCAATATATCAACATCAGACAATAAGTCGTTAACATCATATAGGAAGCCGCCAAAAGGAAGAGAACCCCGTTGACTGAACCAACTATTCGTCTTTTCAATTTGGTTATCATCATCTTTTAGACGACCAAAATCAACTACACAGCATATATTCCCATCGACCTTCCAATCGAAACACGTTCGTTTCACAGCTTCAATGAAATTCTCTAAATCTGTACACTTCAAAAGAGTAATAATCTTGCTCTGCTGGTCCCAAATATCATCAATATACTGTAGTTTCAAGAGAGAGTGATCACCTTCAACCCAATATTTTTCTAAACTGAAGCGACACGAGAGTTTGTTAAGAAATTGGCCAAGTTTATCTTCTCTTCTTCGTAGACTTGGAGTACTTCAACCTTTCTCGAGTTTAAAGATCGTAGATCATCCTCAGTAATAGTACCTCCTTCGGCATTGAAGATCTGTTTAATAAGATCACCCGCTGCTAAATCTCTTGTTTTGATTGATTTGTCTTGATCCCCACCAATATTAATATCATCTCCTTTTCTCTTGGCTCGGCATTTCTTTGACTCTAAATGATTTTTCAGGTGGGTGGTTCCTTTCTTGCTTGAACCATCAAACTCCTTCTCACAAATACTGCATGCAGCCCGTTCGATTCCGTCTTCTCTTTTATACTTTGTGAACTCATCCCAAACCTTTGACTTCAACTTTCTTCCTTTAGTCTCCTGTCAAAGTTAACATTGGTCTACAATTTTAATGTATTAATATTGAAATTATTACTGATCTTTAAGGACTATAAACTTAGTTAATTTCATCAACTATACACTTATTTTTATATTATTATTTTGTGAAAACATATTTTATTAATATTTAAATATATCGCCGATACATTAATATCAATACTAAATAATTTATAAAATACTTTTGATCTTATTTTTTAAATTTGTTTTTTTTAATAAAATGCTTGTGCTTACTACAATAATTTTGTGTGACTATTTATGAAACTAAAGGGATTTAATAAAGAATTTTTTTCGCTCCAAAAAAGAGAATATAGAAATAAAAGGGAAAAAGATAATGTAAGCATAAAATTAGGGATTAAAATTCTCTCATGATATGATCTCCTCCTAAGCAAAAATACATGTGGTGATTGGTAGTTAATAAATAAAGAAAATGAAGAAGTTAAATCATACCCATACATTATCACTTAAAGACACATGCCACAAAATCTTTAAAAGTTTATGAGAGCTCAGATCAGAACAAGATTTTTATCCTAAAATTAGATTTACTTATGCTTACTGAGTTTTATTTCATAGAACTAACTAATTATTTTTTGAATTCTATAGAGGGAAAGGAAGTGCACCTCCATGGCCAGCACTGCTGCACTACGACAAAACTAGAATAAATTCACAACCTGCAAAACAAATTGGGTCATTAGTCATAACATATCAGTGAACACAGCTCTTTTTTTTTTTGTTTTTTGTTTTTTTACAAAAAGCTAACTAAATATATACAACTAAAAGAAAAGCAATTGCAATAATAATTAAAAAAAAATCAAAATACTTACTTGCTTGAAAATTGAAAATTGAATCAGAGTCCAATCGGAGAATTGATGCCGCTGTCTTTGATCTATCTTTCGCAAATGTGTTTAATTCTATTTTATGAACTTAATTATGAGATTTCATTGTATGAATAGACATAGATGTGTATACACACACACAAGGAAGCGGATCAGCAATCCCTTAAAATTACACACACATATATATATATATACACACACACACACAAGGAAGCGGACAGCAATCCCTTAAAATTACACTATGCTTTATAACATTTTTCGACCGTTAGATCGACAACCTATGAAGGGTCAGAATTTAATGTCAAAGATTTAAATCTTTTTCTCTCTCCTTGGATCCGAGTATCCGACTCCTCTCTCTTTCGGTCTTTCCAAAATTAAAACCATTAATTTTACCTTTTCTCTATTTTTTTTCTTTTTTTAATCTGATTGAAGTGGATAGAAGCAAACAATTGAACTTTCGACATTGATCATAAAAAGGCAATACAATGGAGACTTGTTGTTTTAATTTTTTTTTTTTTTAAAACCAAAAACTGGGTGATTAATTGTTTCTCAGAGTACTTTTGAGTCCACTAGAGCCTAGAGGGAGGAGAACAGAAACTATTGATGAGAAAAAAAATAGGAGCTAAAAACGCTAGAGGAAAGACAGTTATGTGTATAATTGAGAGAGAGAAATTAATATGAATCAAAATTTAACTGAACCTTACCAAGTCTTGGCCATACATCCTTTTTAGATTTAATGGATGAAAATTAGTGTAAAAAATTTAATATTGATTAAAATTTAATCTTAAGGAATGCTAATCCTTTCCCTACGAAAGTGTTCGAAGCAGGAGTATAGGAGGTAACATAAATAATCAAATTCAAATATGATAAAATTAGTTTGAAAATTAATATTGTGAACGCAAGTCTAAAGTATTGGTGGTTGTAAATTCAATTCCAACCATCCCAAATTTAATTAGAATTTAATTTGATTTCGACCAATAGGATTCAGAAAAGATGAAAAGAAAAATCAGAAAAAAAGATAGGCAAAGATATTGTCATTAGTCATTACTCATAATTAAGACAAATTGTCATGCCTGCTACGAACTCAAGCAAATGAGGGTATCATGTACATACTAGTTATTGCCTTTAATTTGGTTCAATGAATTTTATATTTTGTTTTCACATAAGTTATTACTACTTTCTAGGTTTATTTTTATTTTTACTTTTATCTTTACGGACTTGGAAAAAAAATATAGGCAAAATGTCTTGGGTTGGGTTCACATTAATTATCCAGTTTGAGAACAAATTTTAATTCAATAATCTTTTTATTTACATGAATAAATATATTACAGTGTTTCTGCAATTTGAATACATAAAGTGAGTTTATTAATTACTATGTTTAAGAAGTACTGATTTAGTAGGTGAGCACAATATCATGTGGAACTATTTAATTAATTCATAGATTTAATGTTATTTATAGGGAGTTATAGCATTTTATCATGTTTCGAAGACTTTCACCATATATATGGAATATGGTGATTATTGGTACTCACTAGAAAACCTTCCGTGCTTTATGTGCTGTTTGGCTTTTGATTTGAATATTTTGACAAAAATGAATACTCACTAACATTATAAATATATGAAGTTATTGAAGACACTCAATTTCATGAGTATTTTTTATGAGATACAATTATAAGAAATATAATTTAATTGAAGATTAATAATAAATAAACTTAAAAAATGTAGAGCTAAGGGCTCCAATTAGGAGGCATAATATTTTTCTAAATTCAAGGTTTTGGTGGGCAGTTTCTTCAAATGAGTTTTTTTAGTTCAACACCTAAGATTTTTAGTTTTTATCACACTAAGGGTAAATGTTCGTTAGTCCCTATATTTTGGGTTAAGTATTCGATTAGTTCCTCCATTTTAAAAAAATATATCAAGACACCACTACTGTTAAATATGTGACTCTCATGCTCTTATTTTACTTTACTTTTATAATAATATCTTTTACAACTATGATCTTGGAAACATTAATTAATTTATCTATAAAAATAATTAATTAACAAATTAACCTAAAAGTAAAATAAAAATAAAATTAATTTTTTGTTGTTATTTCACTTTTAGGATTAATTTAAAAATAATTTTTTTATAAATAATTATTAACAAGATTTTTGCAAACATATTGAATATTGTTTTAAAATTGTAGTAAGGACTATAAAGTAAAGAAAAAAATAAAGGACATGAATGTCACATACTCAATAGAAAAGATGTTAAAAGACATTTTTTAAAATATAGGGATTGAGCAAAATCTTAATTTAAAATATAAAAACTAAATAAATATCCTACTATATTTAATGTGAAAGCAAGACTAAAGTATTGGTGGGCTTTGTAACCCAATGATAACATGGAAGAAAGTCAATTAAAATATGATATTTTGGGTTTCGTTTTATAATGGAGCTATTAGCGCCCCTTTCGTTATCCTAATAAAACCTTTTTTTTTTTTTTTTACTAAAATTGCAGCTAAGGACCAATTTAAATCTAATTAAACCATTCAATATCTTTTTTCTTTTTTTTTTCTTTTTAACTCTTAAACCCACACAAGCTTGTTAATAATTTTTTTTTTTTCAAACTGATTCATCATCCATCATTCTCTTAACCTTTTTTTTTTTTTTTTTGTGAGTTGAGATATGTCATATGACCTCTCATATATCTACTTTATTTGCCTAAATTTAAAATAATTTCTTTTCAATATTATTTTATTTCTGTTGCAGATAAACTATTTTTATATTTGAAATTGTTTTCAGACCATGATTTTCAAGTTAATGATTTTCATTCATAAATTTATCAATTAAATTTTTTTATTGAATGTTGCAAAGAAAATAAATAGAAGACTATGATTTAAGAGTGAGAAAATAACTTAAAAAAGAAATAATAATAAATTAGAAGTGTTGATAAAAAAGGTATTGTTGAAATAAAAATAAATAAAACGAAAAGGGGGTTTGAAGAGGATATTTGAGGGGTGCCAATAGTCCAACTTTTCTTCTTACATTCTAAGAAAGTCAATTGAAAGCTAAACAGGTTTGGGCCCAAACCCAAAATAAATCTGATTTCAAAAGGCCACTTTTCTTTTCTTTTTAAATTTCAAATAGTTTTTGAATTTTGAATTAGGGAAAACGGTACGCTTTCAAAACCGTCAAAGAAACCAATTTAAAAAAAAAAAAAAAAAAAAAGGCGTTCGCGCGCTGCGTAATGCCTGCGTTGCAAGTGTCTATAAAGCATCCCTACTCGTTCTCCCCTTTCTCTTCTTTAATCAACACAATTATCAGAGTCTCACTTTCAATTCAAACCCTAATTAACGAAAGATTTCCAATGTGTTGTGTAATTGCGAAACCCTAATTTTCGAAAGAAGACCGATACATTCGTAATGTGATGGTGTGTAACGTCTGGATTAGATGCCCTTTTATTTCTATACGATTTACATTTGATGGGTATGAGCAATCTACCTCTATTCCCCATTTTCTTCATTTTTGAAGTGTTAAATTTAAAATTTTATATTTTCCCTTTGACTCTTTTTATATTGATGTCACTTTTTTGAACGGATTGGTGAGAAAGGAAGATCTTCACACTTTTGAATGCGGTATTTGTTTACCCTTCCCTTGTTTCTTTACAAGATCAAGATGTTATTTGCTGCCCCTGTAGTTGGTAGGTTTCCACTGCCAAAAGAATGGGGCAGACAAACAAGTGGGTGTATTTTGCTTTAAAATATATTTTTCATTAGTCCAGATAATATGGCATTAGGAAAAGTTTTTAGTAGAGCCACGGAACCTTATCTTTTGCTTCTGTCAGTTGCTTTGCACAGTGTTCTTTTTATTCTTTGAATTGTAAGAATGCGATCTTTTTTCTGCTTTATTGGCATGTTTATTAGCAAAAATGTTACATCTGCAATTAACCCGCTATTTGCTTCTTCAATCTACCATCTGGATGGTTTTGTTTTGCAAATTGTATGGGGTTAGTGACATTTTCTCACGGCAGGATAGGGAACATGGCTGAAAAAGAATTGTCATATTTGTAGAAAATAATTTCTGTAGCCATATTCAAATTTTGCGAATAAATGCTTTTTAAACTTAATTTTTTAGTGTCTTCAATTGGCTTTGGAATAGCTAGCAATTGGTAGTGGATATAGAGGTATATTGGATATCATAGTTTTCTTTTTTTCTGTCAAGGAATTATCTCCTCATGTTATTTTCTTTTATCTTACTCAAAGATAATTATTTGAAGAAGTGGTAACATTTGCTTAAGTTGTTTTGTGCGGGATTTCAAGCAATAAGTGTGATATACAGGATTCCTTTATCTATTATGTTGTAGTACAGAGGTTGCTTTGATGATAGCCAAATCAAATTGATGACATTCGCCCCCTAAGTGGCAGCCCAGTTGGTTGAGGGCTTGGGATCTAGTGCTTGGCTGTACTGAGGTCTTAGGTTTTCCAGCCTTTCTTGCCTTATAGGTCATGGGGTTGGGGCGCCTGGCTGAACCCCCAGTTTAGGACGTTGCCAGTGTGGACCTATGGTCCAGGTTGGTGTGGGAATCTAAGTTATCAAGAAAGAAAAATTGGATGATATTCGAGAGGTCCTTTTTCTGGCCCTCTGTCTTGTGGTTATTTATTTTGTTAATTCAGGTCTTTTGAATTTTCCTTTGGCTTTCTTCATTCTAACTTTTAAGCATTCTGAAATTGATCCTGATTTTGTGACGGATCAAATTATTCTGGACTTGTGGCAAATCAAACTAGCAAGCAAATAGCATCTTACCCACAATTCTTATCCTACATTGTATTTTAAAATCAAAGTATTATTCTGCTTAGATTTGATGGATTAGTGGGGAATGACCCTTTGTAGTTGCCCGACAGCTCCTTTTGGTTGGTTACATTATTATTTTGTCTTTTTAATTTCCTGCTATGGACTTAAAGAGACTATTTACGAGGAGGTTAATCTTGTTGTGATGTATGAAAACTATATTTTAAGAAAGCAGTTGTTTGCAGTTGCTTCAATTGTCTTGTGTTCCTGTTTTATTTAGAGTTTCTCTTATGTTCCTTGTTTATTTAGAGAGTTTATCTCAATGAACACGATTTATCTGAGTAGGGAAGTCAGTGCAGGGAGGGAGAAACTTGTCTAGAGTAATATGTTGATATCTTTAATGACAGACTTTCATTCTATTGTCACTGCCTTTTTTGAAAAATTGGTTGCTGGAGTGGCTATGAAGTGCAAGAAACATTTTTGTAAGTTAGGGGAATGTTGGATATGGTCAAATATATACTTTTATTCGTAGTCTTCTGTGCTGATTTAGATGATCCTATAAGGTCTAAGGTGTTCTGTTTTTCCATTTGAAAGAATTTATGTGGAACAGTAGTAAATTTTGAGGGAAAGAATTTTGTTGGTCATGTTGAAACATAGAACTCAAGATTGACTGTCATTTTTGTGCCACATAGTGCCTCCTCTAGAGCTTTGAAAACTGATTATTGTACCTGCATTTGTCACCTTTCTTGTTGCTGTCACTCTCTTATTTTTATGGAGATTTGGGGATAGCAATAAATGGGAGGTTAAGGTTCGGTCCGAGATGGTTATTTTTCATGCAGTTGATATTGGTTTTCGCAATCTACTAATTGATGCATTTTTGTGACCCATGAAGCAGAGGAATTGAATATAGTCCTCTGTTGTAATATTAAATACTGGCCCTGGATTAATTGCCTTGTTCAGATTTACATGCCTGCATGTCAAATGGGTCTGTTGCCTTCCATGTTGAGCCCTTCTCGTATATGTTCATTCCGTCTGTTCCAGATTGGAAAGCTGCAGTGTCACCCCTTGTGTTACATATGGTCTGAAATTGACTGACCAGTAAGATCTAGTGCACGATCTTGTGGCTGCTGGGCATCAGTCTCAATATAGAGATTTGAAAAGAGCTGCTATTCCTGCTACATGTGGACAAGACATTGAAGTTCCTGACACCAATGCATACCCATTAATGTGTTTTGAGGCGGCTAAGATGTCCACACTTGGTGCAACCTGTGTCAGGCTACCATCCTCAATCAGATATTGAAGGTAATAGTGATATAATACAAATTCAGATAAAATGTGTTGAAAACATCCGAGGAAGATAAAAGAAACTTTAGAACTTTAAGGTGACATTACACAAATACAAAGATGCTATTTGTTTCTTTTATTCTATTATTCATTTGGTTTAGGAATAACTTTCTTATGGGTCAATTATGATGAAATTATACTGGATCAAGGCAACATGCCGGAAACAAGTTGTATGCTTTAGCCTTTTTTTTTTAATTTTTATAATGCTGGCTTTTACAATTTGATTTCACAATTCAGTGCTTAGGAGAAGGATGCAACTCTTGGAGATACCAAATCCATAATAACAGACTTGGGAAAACTAAAAACAAACAAGTTTTCTGTCCTTACCATCTTCACATTTCTCTACTTTGCTCTTCTAATATAGGGAAGTATTTTACTTTAGCACTGTTAATCCTTGGTACTTTTTACTAGCAGAAATTTTGGTAGTGGGAAGTACTTCCTCTTGAGATTTGGTGGTGTGCAAGAATTCTGCAATTTGATCAAGGAAAATTTTGGTATTCAAAAGTATGCAATATGTTGATATTTGAACTACTATGTACTACCTGAAAATTTGATGCTAAAATAACTACCTATTGTGGAACAACTACCTGAACATTTGATGCTGCTATATTTCTGCTGCTTTTTTCACAGCTGTCAAATTCCCTTTTTCCCCATATTTGCTGTAATAATTTTCCTTTCGTTTTGTTATTAGTTTCTTTCTTTGATTTTTATTACATGGACTGATGTAGTGTGTTAACTGTTGTATATGTGCTTCTGACATCAAGTGTATGGTTATGAACATTGAACAGTTGTATTACAAGATTGTTAGACTTTACTACTGTTATGGTTAGACTTGACTACCACTGTTGAAATCGAAAAAAGGAAAGAGTGTAGATCTATAAACACCTAACAGTTGTATTACAAGACTGGTTGTCTGTGGATTGGCTATAGCGTAAAACCTTATACCTGTATTGGTTATCATTTATAACTTTTCTTTCACAACTGTTCCTTGTTATAATTATTTTGAATTGTTTTCATTTGCATAAGTTCTCACAATTTTCTCTTGCATAACGCGCAAAATAAGGATTCAGGCATTTTAAAATGCATGTATTCTTCTGCTTTGGGACGAAGGGGTGTAAACATTGGAGAGAAATGTAATTGAAACATTTCCTGTGCAATTCAATATATATGCTCTTGATATGATTGGTCGTTTGCTTGTGTAGCATGTAGTCTAGTCAGACATGTCAAAGTACAGAATACAGTTATATGGATTATGATCTGAAGATGCTGCATCAAATGTTTGACTGTTATGAAAAATAGTTCTGTTGTTAATGATTCCAGTGTGTAACAAGCAGCTGCAGGTGTCTTTGCATTACAGTTATACAAGCAGGCATTCACTGCTCGGCTACAGGGTATGTCCGCCTGAAAGTTTGCTCCTCTGAAATAGATTTATTGCATATCATGAAATAAATGGATATAGTAGTTACCACTTACAAAATGGTATATTTGGTGTTCAAGAATTTAATTTTAATTAAAATCTATAGCTGCCTTTTGATTTTGGGCATTCGGAAGAGAATGGCTTGTATGTTTTGTGATGTTCTTTGCTGTTTCGGAGGTGAATTTCTTTTCTTGATACAGCTAAAACATTTTCTAGCTGATGGATGCATGTTTTTTCAGTTCCTGGAAGTGGTGGTGGTAAGTGACGTTCGCAACTCAAACAAATTCTAGGGATTAATCTTATATAAGTATTCAGACGAGCAGTTGTCAATAAAGTTTGCCTTTTTAAACTTTATGAGAACAAATACAAATAATTAAAAAAACATGGAGAAATAATAAAATAAAATTAAAGTTTATTAAAATAATAAAATAAGATAAATTCTAAAGGACTCGTATTCAAAGGCTTGGTCCAATCCATAATTACAAAATTTACTTGAGTCACTAGCATCCTTAAAAAAATTCTAGTTAAATCCCTATCTCAAATTTACAAATTTAGCTCTATTGGCGTAAGTTTATATATCTTTTTTAATTAAACTTGTATATCATGATCATCATTCTTAAGGATGACCATAATTCAATAAAACCCCTTCATTATTTTCTAGTAAATCAGTACTTCGAGACACTTATTTTCAAAATTTTGATACTTATATCCTAATTTTTTTCCCCAACAAAAGTAAACAAAAAACCAAAAAGCAAAATAGACGTAAATGTAATAAGCTCGGTATATTAAAAAGAATCTAAATGTAAATAGTTGTTCAAAACCCAAACAATAAGTGATTCCCATTGACCGCACAAGAGCTGCGAAATAAATGATGTAAAAAGGTTTCGCTAAAAAGGAATTTTGTTCTTTCAATTTCCTCAAGGAATTAAAATAGTCTGATTTATGTATATATTTCCTTAAAGGGGTACTAACGCCTCCATTCAATTTCCTTCTACTTCTTTTTGCCCAATTTCTCAACAGAACTATGGGCTTGACCCAACGCAATTTCTGCCATCTGTCTGTCTGTTTTTGTACATGTATAGTGAATCATCTGGGTGTGTGTGTTTTTGTATAAAACATATTTGGGTCATTAAACATGTTGTAATAGTGTTTTTGAGAAAATAAATGAGTAAGAAATGATGGTGGAGACGTGGAGTGAACTCACTTCGGATAAAGCTGCCAAAATTAAAATCTGAAAAACAATAGCCAGTCCAGTACACTTGAAAGCAAACTAAAGCAAAAATGTAAAACAACAACAACGAATAAGTCCGAAACCAAGACTTGTACATACACACACACACAATGATACAAATGAATTATTAAGAATTCTTACACACCGTGTATCATGAATAGTACATAAGGACAACAGCTACAACACCAGGAAGAAGAGTATGTATGTCTTGTACTCCTCAACCACACAAATGAATAATGATGTTTGTATTGGACTGATCATTTTCACTTTTAAAACTACATGAGTTTGTTGCATATGACGATGATGATCAAGCAGAGAGCATACAGAGCCCATGTGGTGCATTTGAGCCGGAGTGGAAACGGGATTGTAATAGTGATGATGAATGAAGTGGCAGCGAGGAATATTGCAACTTTCTCCAACACTTGTGAGGTGACAGTAAAATTCTGGCCAACAGATTTTGCTACAAAGAGTGAAAGAAAGATGATTAAGATGACAAAAGAGAGCAAATAGAAAGAAACAGAGAGTGGGGATGATTTAGTTTGTTCAAACAGGACAGCTATTTCAATAACTGAGGTAAAGCAAAATGCCATCACAACATTTTGCCACTGGAGCAGAAACTGGTTCGGGTTGATCTTTGGTTCAGTATTTGGAACTGGAGCAGTAACTTGTTGAGATTCTGGGTCATCGCCAGTCGACGAAGCAGAAGGCGGCGGGTTTGAGCTAGGACGGAACCGGCCGGATATGAAGGTTATGATTGAACTGAAAATTGCCTGGAGACTTGAAGGAATGGACATTTTGTTTTCGTGTGTGTTTGGGGCACGAGCATTCAATGCACAGATTTATAGGGGAGATATGGCCTATATCGGACTTTTTTTTATTTATGGCCTATATCGGATTTTTTTATCCGAATGTGGTTTGGTGCTGCTGCAGACGAAAAAGTAAAGGACATTTTACAAACGTTTGGACTGTGGCTTTGTTTGTTTTCTCGTAGCTGTCAGTGTCACCTATGAGAATAAAAGAGAATGGCGAGTCATTAACGGATCCTCCGATGGTAGTTTGATTTCTCTTTAATATTTTAAAAGGTAAGAGGACCGGACAGGAAATTACAACCACTTAAAATCTTATTTATGCAACACTTGGCTTCAATTTAATAATTTTTAACAAAATAGAAAATAACTTAGTGGGACCCACCCGTTAGAAAATAAAAGGAAAAATCATGTAACGTACTGATATCCTCACAATGGTACTTGGTATTTAGATCCGAAATTTGTTCCGAATGTGGGATGGTTTAGCTTGTGATGTGTGGAAAATTGGAAAAAAAATCAATTCATATTGTATCAATTGACCCTTCAGAATATTCAAACTTTTGCCAGGGTGACCCACCAAACCCAGAGGCAAAGGAAAGTGATTTATAAAAGCAATATTGTCTTTCGGAGCTTTAGATCCGATTGCGGGTTGATGCAAATCAAATGTTAAAAGAAAAAAAAAATCTGTGGTGAAGGAACTTTGACTTGGTTGATAATAAAACAAGACTTATCCCTGCTCCGAAATTTGATCCGAATGTTGGATGGTTAGTGGCTTCACTCTGTTTCCTTGAAAAGTAAAGGAAAAGAATTGCAGCGATTCTTTGCTTTATTTATTTATTTGACAGGCAGGATTAGGAAAGTGACGGGCTTGGAACTACAAATTAGAAAAATAGAAAAGGAAAAACAATTAATTCTTGTTTGACTAAGGAAACAGAGGAGCCCAACTATCGAAACGTTAGAAACGTTAACTTATTATAATTAACAAAATCAAAGTCTTTTAATTTCCCCGCACGAGGCATAATCCGATTAGAGTTCCGAAGACCACTCTATAGTCTCTAAACACAACACATGCTCATGACACACAAACAAGTCCATTACATATCACACCAAGTCTTTTAGGCATTTTTTTATTTCAATTACATAAGCTTCATGATGTCCCAACCTCCTCCAGATATATCTCAACACATCAATCGTGGCCTCAAATGCCAAGAAGCTGTCATGACATTTTGCTATGCGAGGGCTCTTGAAATTGGCCTTCTGTCTGCACAAACGGAACCCCAACATCCCCCCCCCCCCCCCTCCTCACACCCTTATTCAATTTGTTCTCATTTGTTTTCTTACTAGTCTTTCATTCCCTCTTTGTCGCAAAATTTATTGGCTGCAAGTTTAATTTTGCACCCCAAGTATTGAAAAAAAATTGCTATACTTCTTCTTGCCATCGCTTTTGTTGTAACATAACCTTCCTAGGTCAATCAAAACTCAAAAAAGTTGACTGGACCAGCTGTTTGCTTGATTATCTGCAAGTACTCCATCTCTATTTAAGCAGTTATGATATTGAAATATTACCATTTCCTTTAAAATTTATGAAATGAATTGTCATTATCAGTAAGGAGTTTGGACACACTGATTAGCAGTTCCCTGAGCCAGCAATGTTCCCTTCACCTTGTCCTTAACAAAACAAACATCAGAAACATAACTCGATAGTAATGTTATTATCAGTAAGGAGTTTAGAGACACTGATGAGGTTTTTAGTGACTTTAGGAACACGTAATATGCCTTGAAGATGAAGATATGAACCAAATGAAGCGTAAAAACAGGTATAACTAACATGTGTGATTTGTAAACCTTGACCATTTCCTATAAGTAAGTAGTTGGAGCCTAAGTAAGGCTTACCATCATTCAAGTTTTGCACAGAACTGGTAAGATGGTGAGTTGCTCCACTGTCAATGTAACAACCTTGATCTGTTGCTACTTCAGATGTTACCGTATAGGCTGCTCGTGGTCCCTGATGCTGACCTAGAAAATAACTGTGAGGTTGATAATTTGGGATGAAATTCTTGTTGAATCAATTTCTGCACTCAGCAGTAGTATGGTTGTATTTGAAGTAGATTTGACAAACAACACCAGTAGAACTAGGACCACCTCTGCCATATCCACCAAGACCAAAATCTCCTCTGCCATAACCATTGTTTTTTTTTTTTTTGAAAAGAAATTTCTATTAATCCAGAGAAGATAACAGATACATGACTTGTAGAGGGTAGGAACCCTTCCATACAACAGTTTCGCATTTCTCTAAAGCTAATTTAGCTAGAGAATGGGCAATGGCATTGCAAGATCTATGTGTATACACACAACTAACATGATCAAAGCTTTCTTTCAATTTCTGAATTTCCAATACTACCCAATAGATCTCGGATCTGCTGCCCTGTCTGTTGTTTACTAAGCTAACTACTTCTTGCGAATCTGACTCCATAATTACATCTTTCACATGCGCATCTTTTGCCACCTGCAAGCCCCATTCCATAGCTTCTGCCTCAGCATAAGCTACACTTCCATGGAATTTTGAAACCTTGATTGCAGCTACTGTCACTTGCCCCTTTTCATCTCTAATCACAGCCCCCAACCTAGCAAGATTCTTTTCTGAGTTGGTAGCGGCATCAGTGTTGATCTTAACAAAACCTTCTTGAGGGGGATTCCATCCCAGCTGAGCCACTTTCTGCTGCTTTCCATGGCTTACATCAGCTGAAGGCTGCACTCTCTTATAAGCCTTCATCACAGCTTCAGCTTTAGCCATAACCGTTGTTGAATCCACGAGGGATGCCTCTGAAGTTACCATTCCAGTTATTGCCTCTGCTTGAGTTTTGTCCTTGATAGTTTCCCTTTCCATTTCCAGTAAAGCCGCATCTTCCAAAATTAAAATTCCATTGCCATCACTTTTGTTCCAGTTTCCTTGAAGATTATTAGAGTTACCTCCTTTCTTCTGAAAATTTCCAGCCTGAGCTACATTTGCTATATAATTGCTTTTGATTTCTTTATTCCTATTGAACTTACTATTCTCAAGCCTAGCTTCATGTGTTAACAGCATAGAATATGCTTCACTTAGATCCATATTTAACATGTCTGCCTCAATATCTAATCCAGTAATAAGATGAGTAATGAGATCGATGTCACTCACAAGACTACCAGCTAATGCAAGGCCATCAATGACAGTTTCGAGTTTTATAAAATACTCAGTCATTGATAAAGATCCTTTCCTCGAATTACTAAGTAGCATTTTTAGATGAACCTTCTTTGCCATAGATTCAAATCCAAATTGCTTTTCTAGACTTTTCCAAAGTTCAAAGGAAGTTTGAGAGCTTACCACAAGACTTGAGTATGTCAACACTCATTAAGGACATGATCCAGCTAAAAAGAAGTTGATCTTGACGTTTCCATGCTCCATATTTAGGATTCTCTTGAGCTTCAGTATTCGAATAACTAGCAAATCCAGACTTAGAAGGCATATATTGGTCAGGACAGAGTTTGGATCCATCAATGTAGCATTCAAGGACATTTCCACAAATCGAAGAGAGCACTTGTTGCCTCCAAATCGTGTAATTAGTGCAATCTAGCTTAACTAGAGTGGTGAAGAAGAAAGTAGAGCTAGGTTGTGAATTTGAGCTTGTTAAAGCTATCAAAAGAACAGCTCTGATACCAAGTTAAAATATTATGCTCTGTTTGATTAACAAGAAAATAAAGGAAAATGTTTAACGAGAGAGATATCTAGAAACTGAAGGATAGTTTAGCATAGTTTGGATCCTTCTACAGTATGCAAAGCATGAGCTGGAAACTAACTAATTACAACTTCTTGGCGAAAATTTAACAAACTTCAAAAGCTAATATCACTTTGCGTGACAACATGCCAGCTTGGCAATTGACTAAGCACTTTGCTTACATGGCAATTTAATTCAGCAGCTTACACAGCAATCTGACTCAACACATAATCTTAACAAGATTGAACTCCCTCACTGTAATTATTGTTGCTTTCACATCAATCTAGTATAGTTCTTCATGGATTTTGGTATTGAAAGATAAAGGGTTTAAAGAAATTTCTTTTGGTTAGCAATAATTGTATAAATTATTGCTCTGACGTGGCAAGATTGAACTCTCTCACTGTATTATGTGATAATATAATATGTCACTCTATTATCACATAATCTTAACAAGATTGAACTCTCTCACTGTATTTTCTCATCAAATCATCTCATGCTGTATATGATAATTGCTCTGACGTGGCAATCCTTGTCATCTCTTCTTACCGTACATATCATCTTTCTGTGAATGTATAATAACTTTTTCACTGTTAAAACCAACGAAATCTACTAGCGGAAAGGGGTTATATATCTTTTTTGTAAGAATGCTAATGAGATTTTCTCGGTTTCATACCTATTTTTGGCTTTGCCTATTTATTAGATATTTGGGTGGTTGCCAAGAAGTCTGGATTAATACAGAAATTTTCATGTTCATTCTTTATAAGAAAGTCATAATTCTAGAAATAAAGAAATTTTTATGATAGTGAAGCACTGTTTATCCTTAATTCGGTATTTGAAAGTATGCAATATGTCAATATTTGAACTACTAGGTACTTTGATCCTATTTGTCACTTCTTGCTTTACTGTGGAACAAGTACCTGAAAATTTGATTTGCTATGTTTCTGCTGCTGTTTTCAGTTATATGGATTAAGATTTGTACATGCTGCATCCAATGTTCGACTGTTATGAAAAATAGTACTGGGCATATCTGTACATGCTGCCTTTTGGTTTTGGGCATTTGGAAGAGAATGGCTTCTATGTTTCTTACGTTCTTTGATGCTTCAGAGGTGAATATCTCATCTTGATACAGCTAAAACTTTTTCTAGCTGATGGATGCATGTTTTTTCAGTAACTGTAATCTGCCTATTTCATCTTGTTTTATAGTTTTTGGATCACATCAAATTTTGCTCTGCTCGTTTTACAGAATCAATAATAAGGTCTGCAATTAACTGACCGGCGGTAGTGCTGATCTTATGGCCGTTGACGACTAGAAGTTCCTGACTTACTCACTGATGTATGTTGGGTCAACATAGGATGACCATAATTTAATAAAAACCCCTTCATTATTTTCTAGTTAATCAGTATTTCGAGACACTTATTTTCAAAATTTTGATAGTTATATATCCTAATTTTTTCCCAAGAAAATAAATCCAAAAAAAATGCAAAATAGACATATATGTAATAAATTCGGTGTATTAAAAAGAATCTAAACGCAAATAGCTGTTAAAAAGCCAAAGAAGTGCTTCCCATTGATCGCACAAGGATTTGTTGAAAAAGAATTTTGTTCTTAACTAGATTTCTGTAGAAATATAAATACACGCAGTTACTTAAGTAATTAAAATAGGTATTATTAAGAGCGGCGTGAATAAATGGTGTGAAAATGGTTTGTTAAAAAAGAATTTTGTTCTTAACAAGGTCCTAACAAGATTCCTGTAGAAATATAAATAAATACATAAATACGGGGTTTCTTAAGGAATTAAAATAGGTGTTATTAAGATTTAAGAGTAGTGTGATCTATGTATGTATTTAATGGGATACTTTTAGAAGATGGATTATATGACAAGTTTTAAGGGGATACTAATACCTCCACTCAAATTTCGCTCTACATCGTTTTGTCCAATTTCTCAACAAAACTACGGGCTTGACCCAAAGCAATTTCTGCCGTCTATGTGTCCCTTTTTGTACATGTATAGTGAATCATTTGGGTGCGTGTGTTTTTGAACACAACAGATTTGGATCATTGACCATGTTGTCATGGTGATTTTGGGCAAATAAATGAGTAAGAAATGATGGTAGATTGAACTCAGTTCAGATAAGGCTGCCAAAATTAACATTTGAGGGGGCAGAAAAAAACAACAGCCAGTCCACTACACTTGAAAAGCAAGTTAGAGCAAAATTATAAAACAACAACAAATAGATCAAAAACTAAAGACTCGTACATAAATAGAGACAATAATACAAATGGATTCTTAAGAATTCTTACATGCTGTGTATCATGAATAGTACATAAGGACAACAGCTACAACCCCAGGAAGAAGAGTGTGTGTATTGTACTCCTCAACAACACTAATGAACAATAATATTTGTATTGGACAAATCATTTTCAGTTTTTAAAACTACATGAGTTTGTTGCATATGACGATGATGATCAAGCAGAGAGCATACAGAGCCCAAGCGGTGCATTTGAGCCAGAGTGGAAATGGGATTGTAATAGTGATGATGAATGAAGTTGCAGCAAGCAATACTGCAACTTTCTCCAACACTTGTGATGTGGCAGCAAAATTCTGGCCAACAGATTTTGCAACAAAGAGTGAAAGAAAGATGATTAAGATGACGAAAGAGAGCAAATAGAAAGAAACAGAGAGTGGGGATTTGGTTTGTTCAAACAGGACAGCTATTTCAATAGTTGATGTAAAGCAAAATGCCAGCACAACATTTTGCCACTGGAGCAGAAACTGGTTTGGGTTGATCTTTTGTTCTGTATTTGGAATTGGAGCAGCAACTTGCTGTGATTCTGAGTCATCATCGGTCGAAGAAGAAGACGGCGGCGGGTTTGAGCTAGGACGGAGTTGGCCGGATATGAAGGTTATGATTGAAGTGAAAAATGCTTGGAGACTTGAAGTAAGGGACATTTTGTTTTCATGTGTGTTTGGGGCGTGAGCATTCAGCGCAAGGATTTATAAGGATTTATCGGATTTTTTTATCCGAAAGTGGTATCGCCCATATAGGTTTTTTTTTTTCCGTATGTGGATCCGTATGTGGTATGGCCTATATCGGATTTTTTTATCCGAATGTGGGTTGCTGTTGCTGCAGATGAAAAAGTAGCTAAGTGGGACATACCCGATAGAAAAGAAAAGGAAAAATCATGTAATATCCTCCCAATGGTACTTAGTATTAGATCCGAAATTTGTTCCGAATGTGGGATGGTTAAATTGTGCTGTGTGGAAATTGGAAAAAATCAATTCATATTGTATCAGTTGACCCTTCAGAATATTCAAACTTTTGCCATGGCGATACGCCAAACCTGGAGGCGTAGGAAAGTGATTTATAAAAGCAATATTTTGTTTCGGAGCTTTAGATCCGATTGCGGGTTGTTGCAAATCAAGAGTTAAAAATATATATATATAGTGAAGGAATTTTGACTTGGTTGATAATATAACAAGACTTATCCCTGGTCCGAAATTTGATCCGAATGTTGGATGGTTAATTTCACTCTGTTTCCTTCAAAAGTAAAGGAATTTTTTTTTTTTTTTTTGACATGTGGGATTGGGAAAGTGACAGGGGCTTGGGACTACAAATTAGAAAAATAAAAATGGAAAGAAAGGAACTTTTTTTTTTTTGACATGTAGGATTGGACGGGGCTTGGGACTACAAGTTAGAAAGATAAAAGAAGAAAAACAATTAATTCTTCTTTGACTAAGGGAACAAAGGTGCCCCAACCATCGAACTTTCTTCGGATCCGACATATTGAATTTTATTTAGAAACGTCATGACAATTAATTCTGTCATGACATTTTGTTATGCGTGGGCTCTTGTAATTGCCTTCCTGTCTGCACAAACGAAATCCCAACCCCCTCCTTTATTCAATTTGCTCTCATTTGTTTTCTTACTAGTCTTTCATTCCCTCTTTGTCGCAAAATTTATTGGCCGCAAGTTCAATTTTGCATCCCAAGTATTGCCAAAATTTGCTATACTCCTTCTTGCTATTGCTTTGTTGTCACGATAACAATCCTATTTCAGTCGATACTCAAATAAGTCGCCTGGACTTTTTATGCCGTCTGCTTGCTCGTTATTGTTACCTGCAAGTACTCCATCTCTAGTTAAGCAGTTGTGATATTGAATATTACCATGTAATTTTAAACTTTATGAAATAAATTGTTAGATTCCGACATGATGCGAATAGAGTAATAATAAATATCTTGAATTATATCTCAAAATTCCACCTTCAATAATGTGCTGATTTTCAAAAGTTACAAGTGAATTAATAATATTATCTCCTAATTTACTTAAAAAATGTCATCATTCGTAATGATAAGATTTCTTTTTATTATGATCATGCTTAAAGACCATAAGGACATAACAAATCCAAGTAAATACGCAGATGAACATCATATTCGATGAGTGGTTTTTACAATATACATATATATTTGGAAAGTTTCTACAATATAATTAGGGAGAGATTGCCAATTTCCTCCCTACAGTAATCAACATATACCATTTATCCCCCTGTTATTTTTATAAGGGAAAATTAGGGATGGCAATGGGGAGGGGAGGGGAGGGGACCAATCTCCCCGTACCCATCCCCGATATTTTGCGTATGTCCCCGTCCCCTCCCCGTCCCCGTCAGAATTACTTGAGCGAATCCCCATCCCCTCCCCGAATAATAATAGGGGATCCCCGAGGGTCCCCGATCCCCGAATAATTAATATATTTTTTTTTTCGATTTTGAGTTAATCATATTAAAATAAAAATTCAAATAAAAGTAAAGTTCGAAATATATCTTACATTAATATCCATTACAAAAGTCACATACATTAAATTAGTAAGTAACGCAGCATGCAAGGGATACAAACTTCTTTTACAAACTATCATGAACAAATTAATAGTCTAATACAAAATTGTTACAAATAAAATCGAATTTAGATTCAAAATTAACTTTTTCAATGGTGGCGTGGGCACTTTATAAATGTGGACTATTCCCTTTACAACATAATAGTTAAATCGGAGCAAATCAAGAGTAAATATTAGATTAGATTAGATTAGATATTAAAATTGTGATTCGTTGTGGGCAATTATAACATCTAAAAATAAATAAAAAATAGATTTAAGTTTAAACTATTTAAAGAATATTAAAAATAAAAAATTTTTGGGCTAATAGAATCTACTCGGTCTTTTTAATGTCCTAAATAAAAATTTAAGACTTTAATTAGTTAATTAAGTCTAAAAGTTTAATAATATAAATATTTTGATATTTTTTATTTTTACCAATATTTATAATTTAAATTTTATAATTTATTTACTAGTAATTTTAAAAAAGTAAAATAAAATTAAAAATTAAAATGGGGAAATGGGTAGGGGATGGGGATTCCACCTCATCCCCGTCCCCTCCCCGAATAAGAAATTGGGTAACAAAATTTCCCCGTCCCCTCCCCGAATAAGAAATTGGGTATGAAATTATCCCCATACCCTCCCCGAATGGGGAAAATCCCCGAGGGTACCCGTCCCCGTGGGGATTTTTGCCATCCCTAGGGAAAATATCCACCGTCCACCTATTTTTTACACCTTTTTCAAAAATACACAATTCTTTCATTTTTTGGCTGGAATCCACCTAAAGTTACATTTTTTTTCACTTTTCCACTTCCGTTTGGAATCCGTTAAGCAAACTAACGGAAACTTTAAAAAATGACCATTTTACCCCCAAAACGAAAATTAAAATTTCACCCTAAAAAATGCCAAAAATAATAAGATTCAATGATGAATATCATTATTGGTACGTTAATGAAGTACAAAAAAATCTTAACTACTAGAGATTATAACTCAATGAATAATAAAATTTTACTTATCTTAAATTCAATTGATGGTTTGTGAGATTGGGCTATTTTTAATACTACTGTTATAATTTAGCATTCTAATTACCGACATATTTTAAAAAAAAACCTGTATTTGATGGTTGTGGAATTAATTTCTTTACTGACCGATGGGGAAAGTTATTAGATTTAATCTAATTATTTTTTATAATTTTTAAGGTGAAATTGTAATTTTCGTTTTGGGGGTAAAATGGTCATTTTTTTAAATTTCCGTTAGTTTTCTTAACGGATTCCAAACGGAAGTGGAAAAGTGAAAAAAAATGAAACTTTAGGTGGATTTCAACCAAAAAATGAAGGAATTGTGTATTTTTGAAAAATGTGTAAAAAACGGGTGGACGGTGGATATTTTCCCTTTTTATAATGGCCAAAAATCTTCATGACAGCATAAGTTTACAATATTACCCTTATTTTAACTACTCTTTTATTTACATTTATTATAAATTAAATAAATTACATGAATAGAAACTAAATAAAAAAATTAAGTATTAAAAACAAGAAATATATATTTTGATGTGAGAAAAAAATTAATAATAAAATTTTTTTCTTGTACTTATTTATTTTGTGAAAATTTTCTTATAATAAATATATAAAAAAATTATTATAAAATGATAAAAAAAATTATTATAAGAAAACTTGAATGACAAATAAAAATTTATTATAAGATAACTAATAAAATATTTTGCCTATACTTTTTACATTTAATTTTAAAATATTACAAAATGTTTATTATAAAAAAATGTTCACAAAATAAATAATTACAAGAAAAAAATTTTATTATTAATTTTTTTGCTCATATCAAAACATATATTTCTTTTTTTTAATACTTAATTTTTTTATTTAGTTTCTATTCATGTAAGTTATTTAATTTATAATAAATGTAAATAAAAGAATAGTTAAAAATAAGGATAATATTGTAAACTTAAGCTGTCAGGGGGGTTTTTGGCCATTATAAAAATAGTAGGGGGGTAAATGGTATATGTTGATTACTGTAGGGGGGAAATCTCCCCCATATAATTATATAAACATGTACACATCATACTTATATTGTGGAAGATACTTACCAAGTCAATAAAAGCATAAAAAGTTATTGCCGGCTCTCTTCATGCAAACCTTGTTCAAGAACTCTAAACTATTCATTGACACCAATTTCTTTTTTTCCTCCATTTTTCTTCTCTCTAACCTCTCCTTAACTTTTCCAAATTCAATAACATGTGGCATAAACATAAATGAGTGGTCAAAATTAAGTTATGTGGTAATTAATACAGTAATAACTATGAAAACATATCCTTTTAAATAATTTTTTTGAGTATGTTAAACCATCTAGTATACGAAGGCTACATTAGGCCCGAGCTACTCCAGATTCGAGCCGGGTAGAACTATTAAGCTGGCAAAGCTCTCTCAAAAAATATTTAAGGCGGCTGCAATCCCAAGCCTTGAATTAATAACCTTGGTTAAGCTAAAACAAACCCTTACTAGTTGATTTACGCGCTTATTGGTTTTCTTTTAAGGAATTTCTTGCAAATAAATCCACCAAATTTCATCTTTCTGTCTCCTCTCACTATCTTCTTTATTCTATCTCTTTTAATAATTCTAAAAAGCTTCTTTTGCATCAAAATCAATTAAAAGAAAAGAAAACAAAGATGACCAAAGAAGAGAGATTGTGATTTTATTTTTTAGAATACTCAAAAAAAAAATTGTTTCCCTTAAAAGAGATGGAGGACTTTTTTTTTTCCCCTTGATTAACGATGAGTGAAGCAAAATTGCAATGAGAGAAAACAGTAATTCTACGATGAGAGAAAACTTAAAAATAGGTAATAAACGATAAGTTTCATAATTACTAAAATATTTATTTTTGTATAATTCAATCTTGACCATTCAATTTTGTATTTTTCTCCATGTCACTAGATTATAAAGGCAACGAGAAGGTAGGAGAGGATCCCAATTATAATAGAAAAGAAAAAGGTAGAAATACTACTATACGATTTATAATTATATTTAAAAATACTACTCATCGATTTATATTTTCTTGTCAAAGGAAAAACAATACTTTCTCTAAATTACTAAATACATCTTGGGCTTGTATTTAGAGATGGGGAGTGTCCAGCAGCGCCAGTGGAAGCGCAAACAGCAGAGAAGGAGCTGCTGGATTAGGAGTAGGAGGAGAAGAAGAGAGTAGATAAGAAGTAGAGAGTACTTTTAATTTGAATAACAATAATCATGAGGACTTTTCTGGTGATGATGAAGAAGCAGAAACAATAAGAGAAGCTAAGAAAAACAACAATAAGACAATGTGATGGAGTGGAAAAGTTTGATGCTTCATCATCATTAATGTTGTATAAAAGAAACTATAGGAGACATCACTCGGCGTAAAATTAGCTCGACTCTAAGGAGTGGCACCAGCCCGCATCTTAAAGTCCACGGAGCGGAATACACGACCAACCTCCTCAAAAACCCCAAAAGGGCTTGAGTACTTGCGGTATTTGCCCAATACAAAATCTCGTTCAATTTCCTTAGCCATTTTGTCCAATTTCTCAACAGAAGTTTGGGCTTGACCCAATACAGTTTCTGCTGACTAAAAATCCAACTTTATATATATATATGTATGTATATGTATATGTATATGTATAAGAAGATTTGGTTTTTTTGGGTAATTTTTTTATACTAATATTATAAAATTCTTGAATGAAATCCTTTACTCTAGCAAGAAATGGTTTTTTATCTACTTGCTGCAAATAAATTAAGTCGATCCTTCGTAACTGAATACTGGACACATATCATTTATAAATAATCTACATTAAATAGTTGCATTACATTCCAGATTTTGTTGCATTTAGGAAACGAATTTCACTCCTCTTATCGAATAATATGAAATGTCAATGAATTCATATGATCAACTGTGTACTAAGCTAATTAATTCTACCACCGGCAGTGCAATCACTTATCATTTTTTACATATGACGTTGGTTATATATCGATGGTGTCCTTTTAAGATTTATAGAGTTTCTGGGGTTGATCGGTAATAAGAATAAGGATGAATTTGAAAAGCTTGATGAACATTTGGGGCACGAGCATTCAATGCAAAGATTTATAGGGGAGATATGGCCTAGCCGTACCTATAAGAATGCTTTTTAGAAAAAAAAAAAATGGTTGGCGAGTCATCAATCGGATCCTCGGATCTTTGGTACGGCGGTATCTTTTAACTCTTTGCCTCAAATTAATAATTCTTCACAAATGGAAAAAAACTGGGAGGGAACTACCCATTAGACAAATGAAAGCTAAAATGGGGGACAATTATGTATGCACAGAATGGGATATATAGTCAATATTAGAAGCTTAATGTCACGGGCCGCTCAAGTCTCTCGTAATCGAAGGCTAATTCTGCGCACACAGGTCCACTTAGCAAAAGTATGTCTCGACGTCGAGTGCGCTTAGAAGTGGGACGCGCTTAGTACAAAAGTAGGATGTACTTAGAAGCGGGTTGCACTTAAAAATGGGCCACTAACTTAACAAGCCATTTGTGGTGCGCTTAGTAAATCACCCACCATGGCCCAAGATCTAGACTTCTCTACAAATTGTACATAGGCTAGAAGTTTCTAGGATTCTCCACATAGGTCCTTAGATATTTATGCAAGTGGCTAGGAACTCTCTACACCTAGCACTCCCACACCTATAAATATGGGCGGGCAGTCCTCATTTGTACAACACCCACCACACCACCCAACACACACACAACACACACAAGCTCTCTACATCTCTTGTAAAGCTCTCTTGTAATTTATTATTTATGTGTAATAAAATATATTTTGGCCACATTGCTCTCTTCTCTCTAACATTTTCTGCAAAGCATTCTTGCTTGACTAGTTGAGAAGTTCGGAAAGGTTTACTTAACGACTTGTGTGCTAGAAGTCACTTAAGTGCCACACGGGTTGCTACGCAATAAAACTCATCCCGTGACAGGTGGTATCAGATTTAAGGTTTGGACCCACACAAGTTAGCTTACGAGCAATGACCAACCCTCCAAATCTAGTGCAAGAGAGCGTTGTTGGTGTGGATGTCCCACCGGAACCAAGGGGTGGCCGCGAGGAGGGACGCACATAAGCTAAGTCCCGCGGCAAGTCCAAGGTCGCTTCCGTAGACGCCTTGGAGCCTCGCATGGCCACGCTTGAAACCTCAATGTCCGCTGTCCAGGACACCCTTGATACTTTGGAGGTGCGGGTCGACAATCTCGAGGGCGAGTATGGTGAGTTCACGGTAGCCATGAAGGCCCTCATGCAAGACCAAGCTGACTCACTCCGAGGGGAGTTTCGAGCATTCGATGATGAGCTGCAGAAGTTTGTGTAGCTTTGTGCAAAGCGAGCTACGAGCGATCTGTGCGGAAGTTTATGAAGTCTGCTCGGATTGGGCTTGGCACAAGCGCACACTCACGCCTAGCCGGGCTTCCACAAGCACGAGTGATGCGCGCCAGATTGATGTGCCAAAGTCGGACACCTACGATGGTGCACGCAATGCCACCATTGTCGACAACTTCCTATTTGGGCTAGAGCAATCCTTTGATGCCATGGGTATTCGCGATGAGGCATTGAAGGTAGGCATCGTGCCTACATTCCTACAAGACGCCGCACAACTATGGTGGCGGCGGAAGCATAACGACATGGGCAAGGGCATTTGTGCCATCAACACATGGGCTGAGTTCCAACGCGAACTCTGCAAGCACTTTGCCCCTAGCAATGCAGAGAAGGAAGCTCGAGCGCGCCTACGTCGGCTCAAGCAAACGGGTAGCGTCCGCGATTATATTAACGACTTCACTACCCTTATGCCTGAGATCTCCGACATGTCCGATAAGGACTCTCTTTTCTACTTCTAAGATGGCCTCAAGGATTGGGCCAAGGCGGAACTTGATAGGCGTGGCGTACAAACTCTCGATTGATGCCGCCGATGCAGAATCACTTGCTGATTACTCTGCCTCGCTCAAAGACAAGAGGTCTGTCTACGACAAAGGTAGGAGAGAGGGCCATGAGGACAACGGCCACAATCACAAGCAGTGGGGCAAGAAAAAACCTCCTAGCAATAAGAGCGAGCAAAGTAAGTATGAGAAGCCACTCAAGTCTCGAAGCCCATGCTTCATTTGTAGTGGCCCTTATTGGGTGTGCGACTGCCCAGAGAAAAAGTCGCTTTATGCCCTCGTGGCACAACTCAAGGGCCAACACACACCGACTACGGAGGAACCCCAACACAACATGGGTTCGCTCCAACGCCTAAACACATTCGTGAGCCAACTGCTAGCACCTACAAAGAAAGGGCTCATGTTCGTAAGTGTGCTCATCAATGGCCAAACCGTTTGTGCGCACCTCGACACCAGAGCAATGCACAAGTTCATCTCTGAAGATAAGGCCAAGCGTTTAGGCCTTAAGGCAACGTAATACAGAGGCACCATCAAAGTGGTAAACTCACTAGCCAAGCCATTTGCGGGAACCGCACGGGGTGTACACGTTACGCTTGGGACATGGAATGGGAAGCTTGAGTTCTCGATAGTGCCAATGGATGATTACGCGATGATCCTTGGCACGGAGTTCTTCGCTAAGGTCCATGCCTTTCCACTGCCAGCCACGAACTCCCTCAGCATCTTCGATGGGAGTAAGGCATGCATAGTACAGGTCAAGCGCACACAGCCCGCGGAAAAGGCGCTCTCGGTCATGCGATGTAGACGAGGATTCAAGAAGAATCTTGACCCCTTAGTCTCCATCCGGCAACACGATGAATGAGAGGATTCCAAAAACCCTCCATGCCAAGTCCCACAACAAGCACCAGCTGTCCACGACAAAGGCAATGACGTTA
The DNA here is from genome assembly GCF_000493195.1 of Citrus x clementina. Lineage (NCBI taxonomy): Eukaryota > Viridiplantae > Streptophyta > Magnoliopsida > Sapindales > Rutaceae > Citrus > Citrus x clementina. The sequence continues at coordinate 37,741,439 of NW_006262339.1, forward strand.
TGCCTCCGAAGCTTCCACCAAGACGAGTGGTGGAGCAACGCGCAAAGCCAACCAAGCATGAAGAATTGCGGAAGCACAACAAGAGGGGACGCTGCAACACCAAGCGATAGAAACAACCACATGCGGAGCAAGTGGTGGAACCTCCACAAACGCGAAGCCACATGGGAACTCGAAGAAGACCAATGGTAAATCGCAAAAGAACAAGGACGAGATCGCGACGAGGATGCCGTGAGCATATGTGGGGGAGGATTGTCACGGGCCGCTCAAGTCTCCCGCAATTGGGGGTTAATTCTGTGCACACGAGTCTACTTAGCAAAAGTCTGCCTCGACATGGAGTGTGCTTAGAAGCGGGATGCGAGCGGGCTACGCTTAAAAATGGGCCACCAACATAACAAGCCATCCGCAGTGCGCTTAGTAAATCACCCACCATGGCCCAAGATCTAGACTTCTCTACAAATTGTACATAGGCTAGAAGTTTCTAGGATTCTCCACATAGGTCCTTAGATATTTATGCAAGTGGCTAAGAACTCTCTACACCTAGCACTCCCACACCTATAAATATGGGTGGGCACTCCTCATTTGTACAACACCCACCACACCACCCAACACACACACAACACACACAACACACACAAGCTCTCTATATCTCTTGTAAATCTCTCTTGTAATTTATTCTTTGTATGTAATAAAATATATTTTGGCCACATTGCTCTCTTCTCTCTAGTATTTTCTGCAAAGAATTCTTGCTTGACTAGTTGAGAAGTTCAGAAAGGCTTACTTAGCGACTTGTGTGCTAGAAATCGCCTAAGTGCCACACAGATTGTTGTGCAATAAAACTCATCTCGTGACATTAAGTTATGTGTAAAAAGCTCGATTCAGATCTGATTGACTCTTCCAGAATATTCAGACTTTTACTATGGTGATGCACGCCGAACGCAAAGGCTAAGGAAAGTGATTTATTAAATTAATATGATCAATCGGAGCTTTTGATCGGACTGTGAGTTGTCTTGTCGACTTGCAAATGAAAAAGTAAAAAAGAAAAATAGATTGAATGAATTTGACTTTGTTGAAATCAGAACAAGACTTTTTACTGGTCCGAAATTTGATTCGAAAGTTGGGTAGTTAGCTTCGCTTGTTTTTTTAATCCTTGAAGAATTAAAAATAAAAGAGAGACAGAGAGAGAGAGAGAATTACAGTCATCAATTGGATCCACCTTTTGTTTTGTTTTTGTTTTTTTTGCTTTGTTTGTTTCGTTAACGTGTGGGAAAATAACAAGCTCTTTTTTTTTTTTTTAACAATTTGCACCCACCAATTAGAACAATAAAAAATGAAAAATATTTGCACAGGGTCCGATGATGAAAAAGTCTATTCAATTTAAGGGGTTCTAAACGTTCGGATCAGGCCAGTGATGTCAATCATGAGTCCACCTACATTGCAAGTTAGGTTTTATTAATTTATTTTTGGAAAAAAAATTAACAAATATTGCAAAATCGCATTTTAAATTAAGACATGACTACAAGAAACAGATTTTTACTAATAGAGAAAAACTTGAAAATCTCTTATACAAATTTTCTCTGAGCTAATTTTTAAGAAAAACTGTTTTTGTAAGATAACAATTAAAGAATACAATATATGTGTGTGTATAATAAAAAAGTATCTCGAGATTCCTAAAAGATTATTGGTTAGATACACAGCCTTCTACAAATTTTCTGCATATAAATTAATGTGTATACACATTAATAAAATGAAAGTAGCACTTCAGGAAATTGCGAGGAAAGGACAACTGACCCATTTTAGTCTTGTTTTGATTGGCCTTTTGACCTTATTCGGAGCTTCGAATTCTTTACACACACATATATAGAGAGAGAGACACACACACACGTACACATTGAGAGCCTCGTTCTAAGAGACAGATCTAATACCAGTTCTTTAATTGCAGAAAGTCTGGAAGAAGAAAGAGAAATAATAAGGCAGGATCTGCAACTCTGATTCAATTTTATCAGCAGCCAGGTATTTTTAAATAAGCATTAGGATTAATTTCGAATCATCTTACAATGGTAACTGTTTGACAGCAGCCTACTGAGAAATTAGATATTGAGAACTAGTTATTTTTCCCAAAAGGTTTGACAAAAATACTCTTATAAAGGATTTTTGCTCTCTGCTTTTCTGTTCCCATTTATATGAGATGGAAGATGTTTTTTTTTTTTTTAATTTTGACTTTTAAGCAGCGGAAACAAAATTTTTATCCATTGGATAAGTTGTTGATTTAGATTTTTCATAAAAATTAATTGGCCGCTGTCAAAGAAGTTTTCCCACACCAAATTTTTGAATCTGTTTGTTTGACCTTGCTTGGATCAGTTGTTGATTTAGATTTTCACAAAATTTTGCTCATCAAATAATACTATACGTTAAAGAGAAAGAAATGAAAGGTTTAGCCATTGAAATAATTCAATTGAAAGAAATTTAAGTTTATCATAAAAAAATATCAATTTAAGTCGGACCATGTTGGTGACTGCATGTCTTGGTTAAAATCTAGCTTTGTCTTTGTTCTTACATTTTTTTTTTTTGGTTGATAAGATCTTTTTCCTACATTATTATCTTTGGTATTGACTAATTTTTAATTGATATTATTTTAATTCCATTTTTTCTTTAAATAAGTTTTCTTTTAATTCTCTCTCAATTTTTATGTAATTTATTTCAGACGTATATATGAAGATAATGGCATGCGACGAGGAGATGTCTTGGTCTTTGTCATCCCTTAGCGAAGGAAGAATATCTTTAAGTAATGATGGCCAAGTTGCAACACATCCACACCAAAGACAAGAAGTACCTCTCTCTCTCTGCCTGCAATATTTGTTTAAGGGTTCTAATACAGAGCAGTCTGCATTAGAACAGTCTACAATATTCAAAACAATATTTATTGTTTCTTTTGCAAATGGATTTGATAGTGATTTGCGTTTCAAATCTACTTTCACATGCAAACTTACCTTTTTCTCTGAGTAGAGATGACAAAATGTTAATTGAAAAAGAGAGGGTGAAATTTAATTTGATCAACAAACACAAATATGGATGTCTTCTATCATGCATATGTGATATGTCAATCAAACCTTATTTTTTTTTATTACATTTGTTTTCTTACTTGTGAAAAAGATTGATGAAGAAGATGAAGTCTCAGCCCTTCAACGCCGACTCCAGGTACCTTTCTCTATCTACAGAACACTGAGCAAACTGATGATGTAAAGTCATGCTTAAGGAATAAAGAGTTATAATTAATTTCAATACTAGTTCATTAAAACTCTTGACCAATTAATTAATCTATGACAGGAAAGCAGCATTATGGTGAGATCAGAACAAAATGAGAATAAAAGAAGGAAGTTGAAGTCAAAGGTTTGGGATGAGTTCACAAAGTACAAAGGAGAAGATGGAACGGATTGGGCTATATGTAGTCTTTGTAAGAAGGAGTTTGATGGCTCAAGCAAAAAAGGAACCACCCATCTCAAAAATCATTTAGACAGATGCCGAGCTAAGATAAAATTTAAAGGAGGTAGTGGAGATACAGGCAAATCGATAAAGACAAGAGATTTAGCTGATATTAATGAAAAATCTGTGATTGATCTGATCAAAAACAGCTTTGATGCCAAAGGAATGACAACGTTCCAAGTCAACCAAGAAGAAAAGGTAAAACTTCCCAATTAATTTCTTATTAAACTCTATGGTCATTTTCTTTGCATGTAATTGTTTTTTTTTTTTCTTTTTTATCCTTTTATAACCATTTCATAATTTTCACATTTGTTATGCGAATTAAAATCAGCACAGACAAATGATGAATATTTAAAGTATTAAAGCATGAACCTTTTTTTTTCTTTATATAACAAACAAGCTAAGCTAGCATTCGTCTGTGGTAGCAAATTTAAATTAGTAAATTGAATTGATGATAACTAAGTAGTTTACAGAGTCTGAGCAAGCAAGTCACGCTTGAAGACTTATAATTTCAATTGTATAATTCACTAAAATCGTTGACCAATTAATTAATATTTGATAGGAATCCGGCATTGTGGCGAGAAACCAACAAAATGAGAAAAAAGGAAAAAAGTTGAAGTCAAAGGTTTGGGATGTGTTCACTAAATATAAAGGAGAAGATGGAATGGATTGGGCTAAATGTAGTATTTGTGAGAAGGAGTTTGACGGTTCAAGCAAGAAAGGAACCACCCACCTCAAAAATCATTTACAGAGATGCCGAGCTAATTATAAGAGAAAAGAAGCTGGTACCGGTGGGGATGATGACAAATCAGTCAAAACTATGCCTATTGTTATAAAAGAAAAATCAGTCAAAGACAGCTTTGATGCGGTACCCGAGGCAAGTCGCTGCCACTTGCTCGGTGAATTGGAGAGTGAACTCAGCGTGTCAACGAGTTCCAACTGGACTCATAGCAGGATGAGCTCAAGCTTTAGCCGGTTGTACCCTTGTTTAGCTGACAACTGGGCAAACCTGCCTTTGGTGGAGGACGATTCAGAGGACATAGTCGTGTACAATCTCTTGCGTGACGCACTCACCGTTGGGATGGGTCCCACAGCTGCGGCAAGACGAAGCTCACCAGGGGTTTCAAGCTAATTTTCATGTGGAATATGCGAAGGCGCCGGCGGTACCGCAGGCGGATCAGTCGGCGACTGCCTTGGTGCCTGGTGAGGGAAGGCGTTACAGGGGGGTGAGACTCAGACCTCGGGGAAAGTATGGGGCTGAAATACGTGATCAGTTTGGGGGTGGCGGGGCTCGGATTTGGCTCGGGACTTTCGAAACGGCTGAGGATGCGGCTTTGGCTTATGACCGAGCCGCTTACAGGATGAGGGGCCCTAGGGCTCATTTGAATTTTCCTTTATTACCTCTGGTGAGCCGTGAGCCTGAGCCGGTCAGAATTAGAGCTCGCAAAATTTGATCCGAATGTTGGATGGTTAGTTTCACTCTGTTTCCTTGAATAGTAAAGGGATTTTTTTTTCACCTTTTTAGACATGTAGGATTGGGAAAGTGACAGGGCTTGGGACTACAAATAAGAAAGATAAAAGAAGAAAAACAATTAATTCTTCTTTGACCAAGGGAACAAAGGAGCCCCAACCATCGAACTTTCGGATCCCACATATTGAATTATATTTAGAAACGTTATCTTGTTATTATTAACAAAATCAAAGTCTTTTAATTTCCTTGCAGGAGGCATAATCCGATTAAAAGCTCCGAAGACCACCCTATAAATACAACACGTGCACTTAACACACAAACAAGTCCATTTTATATCACACCAAGTCTTTTAGGCATTTTTTATTTTAAGTACGTATGCTTCATGATGTCCCAACCTCCTCCAAATATTGCCCAACCCATCAATAGCAGCCTTCAATGGCAAGAAGCTGTCATGACATTTTGCTATGCGTGGGAAATCCCAACCCCGTCCTTTATTCAATTTGCTCTCATTTGTTTTCTTACTAGTCTTTCATTCCCTCTTTGTCGCAAAATTTATTGGCTGCAAGTTTAATTTTGCATCCCAAGTATTGCAAAAATTTGCTATACTCCTTCTTGCTATTGCTTTTGTTGTCACCATAACAATCTTATTTCAGTCGATACTCAAATAAGTCGCCTGGACTTTTTTATGCCGTGTTCTTGCTCGTTATTGTTATCTGCAAGTACTCCATCTCTAGTTAATCAGTTGTGATATTGAATATTACCATGTAATTTTTAAATTTATGAAATAAATTGTTAGATTCCGACATGACGCGAATAGAGTAATAATAAATGTCTTGAATTATATCTCAAAATTCCACCTTCAATAATGTGCTGATTTTCAAAAGTTACAAGTGAACTAATAATATTATCTCCTAATTTACTTAAAGAATGTCATCGTTCTTTTTATTATGATCTTGCTTAAAGACGATAAGAACATAGCAAATCCAAGTATATACGCATATGAACATCATATTCGATGAGTGGTTTTTACAATATACATATATATTTGGAAAGTTTCTACAATATAATCATATAAACATGTACACATCGTACTTATATTGTGGAAGATACTTACCAAGTCAATAAAAGCGTAAAAAGTTATCGCTGGCTCTCTTCATACAAACCTTGTTCAAGAACTCTAAACTATTATTTAACACCAATTTCTTTTTTTTTCCTTCATTTTTCTTCTCTCTAACCTCTCCTTAACTTTTGCAAATTCAATAACATGTGGCATAAACATAAATGAGTGGTCAAAATTAAGTTATGTGGTAATTAATACAGTAATAACTATGAAAACATTTCCTTTTAAATAATTTTTTTTGATATATTAAATCATCTAGTATACAAAGGTTATATTAGGCCCCGACTACTCTAGTTTTTAATCCGGGTAAAACCACTAGGGTGGCAAAACTCTCCCAAAAAATATTTAAGACGACTGCATTCCTAAGTCTTGAATTGAAGACCTTGGTTAAATTAAAACAAACCCTTACTAGTTGATCTAGGTGCTTATTGGTTTTCTTTTAAACAATTTGTTGAAAATAAATCCACCAAATTTCATCTTTCTCTCTCCTCTCACTACCTTCTTTATTCTATCTCTTTTTTTTTTTTTTGATAAAATGGGGCTCTAAAAAGAGCTAAAGGACAACTGAGCGGGGATACGAGATCCCGTATGAGTCATGAAATAAAAAGGACCTAACCCCCAAAGGAGGCGTAGGGTACACAATGAGACCAAGAGGAATAGAAAAAGCGAGGTTCGCCATATAATCTGCAGCAAAATTAGCTTCTCTGTAGATATGCGAGAGGGACACTTGCCAATCCAAATTAAGGTAATCCTTGATAGCCTGGATCAAAGGAGCATATTCATTAGACGTTACCAAAGGTTTAGCCAGCAACTGAGTAATACACAGACTATCTGTTTCAACTTTTGTCTTCGGATGCCAAAATTCCATGCAAGTTGCAGTCCCTGATACAAACCCCAAAGTTCCGCGACAGTGACTGAGCAAGAGCCAATCATCATCCCAAATCCGGTTAGCCAAAGACCTAGGTGATCCCGAATCAGGCCACCTGCAGTAGAAGTGCCATGAAACCTGTGAGCCCCATCCGTGTTCAAAGTGCACCAGGGCCATGTGGGGGGATGCCAAGAAATCCACTTGTGAACCCTTATATTCTTTGTGATCAGCGGATGATTATGAAGCTTGTGAATCTCCTCAGCTCGTGTATGGACATCCACCAACAAAGCCGAAGGCACCATTAGGCGATGGTGAAAGAGAAACTGATTTCTCCAAAACCAAATCCTCCATAAGGCAACACCAAAAAAACCCGCCCAACTAGACACATTCCCCACCATACTTGCGTCAACCAAGTTCGACCGAAGCCAATGGTGTAGCTGAGAGTTAAAAAAACCGTGCCTTTTACTTATAGGAATAATATTGAGCCAGAACTTTTTAACCAAAGGACAATCACGAAGGGCATGAAGAACATCTTCACACACAACTCCACACCGGTCACACTGAGATGAGGTGGATAAATGACGCCTGACCAATTCAGCCTTTGTTTTCAAACTAGCGTGAAATGTCTGCCACAAGAAAATTCGCACGCTCTGAGGGCCTTGCCAATTCCATATCAGCCGCCAAACTCTATCTACAGCTGTTGGATTATGATTAGAGAGAGCCAAATATGCAGAGCTGGTAGTAAACTGGCCATGCTTCGAGTGAGCCCAAAAAATTGTGTCTGTGCCCTTCGCATGTGATGGGGGATGAAGAGCAGCGATTTTAAGAATTATGTTGCTTGGAAGATAGTGCTCGAACCGTGACCAACACCAACTCCCATTGATGTCCACGAAATCAGCCACCTTACAATCCAAAATATCTGTGGGAATGGTATTTGTAGCGTGCGCAATTAAGGGAGTGGTATTGGTTGCCCAAAGATCCCACCAGAATCTAACGGATTTTCCATCACCCAAACTCCAGCGCCTACTCGCAAGAACCTCACTCCAAACATGACCAAGAGACTTCCACAAGTGAGAGCCATAGCGGGTAGGCAGCACCTGAGGCGGGTTGTGACAATCAACTCGATATTTTGTAGAGAGGACCTGGACCCATAAATTACTGGGAGAAGAGATTATTCCCCAGGCTAGTTTCATGTGAAGAGCTCGATTCATCATGGCCAACGATTTAAAGCCAAGGCCGCCAAAAGCTTTAGGCTTACACACATTACGCCAACTAACCATGTTGAGCTTCTGCTGAGGAGATGAGCCACTCCAAATGAACCTCCTGCAAGCTCTATCAATCCTCTCACGGACACCACTAGGGAGGGACACAGTCTGCATGACATAAATGGGAATAGCTTGAAGAACTGACTGAGCTAGAGTGATACGACCAGCCAGAGACAAGTGGGACGCATTCCAGTCTGACAATTGTTTCTCTACCTTGTCTACAATATTCTGAAACATGTTGGAAGAGACTCTTGAGTGATGAAGAGGAACCCCAAGATATTTGCCAAGATCGGATGTAACCGAGAAGCCAAGGAAACCCGAAATCCTGGAAATGTCTGTATCGCCCATGTTCTTGGAAAAAAATAGCAGAGTTTTGTTTGTATTTATTTTGGCGTCCGAACAAGCACAAAAATCAGCTAACACAGCCGAAATAACTTTAGCTTGCTCAACATTAGCCTCTGCGAACAAAAGAAGGTCATCAGCGAAAAAAAGATGGGAAAGAGGTATACCGTTGCGAGATAACATGATCGGATGCCACTTTCCAGCAATAATGGCGTTATGAATCCCATGACTAAGGCGTTCAATACAAAGGACAAAGAGATAGGGGGATAAAGGGCATCCCTGACGAATTCCTCTCAAAGGGGAAAATTCCTCGGTAGCCTCTCCATTCCACAAAACCCTCATGGTTTTTAAAGTAATGCAAGCCATGATCACTTGAATAAGATCAGGTGGAATCCGAGCTTCACGCAAAGTGTCACTAATGAATTCCCAGCTGAGGCGATCGTAAGCTTTCTCTAAGTCAACCTTGATGGCCAAGAAACCTGTAGAGCCTGTTTTCATGCGCATAGAGTGCACAACCTCCTGAGCAATCACAATGTTTTCCGTAATGTGGCGGCCAGGGACAAAACTAGTCCGATGGGGGCCAACCAGATGAGGGATGATAGACTGAAGACGGTTTGCAATAATCTTTGTGATTATCTTATACGCCACATTGCAAAGGGAAATCAGACGATACATCTTGAAAGAAGACGAGCTTTCTGACTTGGGAATGAGAGCAAGCAAAGTGGAGTTCAGCCCCCCAGGAAGGTGTTTGTTCTGAAAGACTTCCTTCACCAAACGACAAAGAGAAGAGCCCACGGTGTTCCACTGTGTCTGATAAAAAATGGCATGAAAGCCATCAGGACCCGGGGCTTTCAGAGGGTGCATGCTGAATATAGTTTTTTGAACTTCCACATCCTCTACACCCTTATTTAACGACTGAAACAAATCCTCCTCAATAAGGGGGAAGCAATTTGGATGAGGGTAATGCCGGAGGTCCAAAGAGTCGCATGAGTACAAAGATGAATAAAACTGTATAGCATGAGCTTTTATCTCATTTTGATCATAAAGCCAGACCCCTTCATTGTTTTGAATAGCAGCGATGTTGTTTTGTCTCCTTCGAGTAAGGGTTTTGTGGTGATAATAAGAGGTGTTACGGTCCCCGAGAAGCAGCCAGTCCTTCCGAGACTTTTGATGCCAAATAATTTCTTCTTGAGTAAGGACCTCTTCAAGATTAGCTTTTAATTTTCCCTCAAGACGCAAAAGACCCTTAGAAGAATAACTCTCCAAAGCCCGCTGAATCCCTCCCAACCGGGCCAACAAACGATTTTTCCGCCAAAAAATATTTCCAAAGCTTTGCTTGTTCCAAACTGTAACCTTTGAGCGAAACTGATCAGCAGCATCTAAATGATGGAGATTCTGGTCCCAAAATTCAGCCACGAAATCCTGGAAGCTCTCATTGGTAAGCCAAGCTGCTTGAAAGCGAAAAGGATGAGAATTCAAATTCCTTGAAGATAGCCCGTTACTCCTCACCAAAATGGGTCTGTGATCAGAGCTTAATTTCGGGAGATGAAGTACAGTTGAATCAGAAAAAATACTGGCCCACTCACTGTTGCATATAACGCGATCAAGACGCTTAAAGAGGCTTCCACGGGACCAAGTAAAACGAGGCCCATGAAACTGAAGATCATGCATGCAGTTAAGCTGGAACCAAGACTGGAATAAATGACAAGCTCCCGTGCCTGTAGGAGAGCCACCTTTCTTCTCCGAATCATAAAGAATGGTGTTAAAATCCCCACCCAACATCCAAGGGCCATGCACTGTTTGAGCTAAATAGTTGAGCTCACTCCAGAGGATTTTCTTGCTCTGAGGGTTAAGACTAGCATAAACGGCTGTCAACCAATAGGAAACAATATTTTTAATGGATAATTTAATATGGACGAATTGAGAATGGCTAGCAACAACCTCAACCTGAAAACGGTCTCTCTAAAGAACCCAGATGCCCCCAGAAAAACCCTCTGCTTCCACCCGATAGGATTTGTCGAAGCCACTTCTCCGAATAAAACTATCAGCCTTATTGCCACTGATCCGAGGTTCCATCAACACTACCAGTGAAGGCTTGTAATTCCGAACCAAAGCCAAAAAGAGCGTCGAAAGGACGGTGACGCTGCACCTTGTGTATTCCAAAACATTGTTGTGACAGACATGGTAAGTGATAGAAGGAGGAAGAGAAGAATCTTACTGAGAGGACTCGAAAACCTCAGCCTCAACCTCCATGCCATTCTCAACATCAACTGAGCAAACATTTGCAGCTAATGATGATCTGCTACGGTTGGTAACTGGGGATTCCTCAAGTTCAGCAGTAGTTTCCCAACTATTGAAGTCACAAGGAGTGCCTTTGTCAGGGGGTTCGTTAGCAAGAGAAGGGTCACGAACACGCTGAGAAGGGAACTGAGCAATAGCCGTTGGGGCCAAAGCCACCTTAGAGAAAGAGACGACCTGATGATGGAGAGGGTTGAGGGTTGTTGGAACGGGCACAGGATCGGGAGCTGGATTGTTGGAAATTTAATGATTGGGGCCATGCATGCCATGCATGGAAGTGGAAGGGTCACTAGATTTGGTGCAAGGTACGGTTGTAGGGATAGGGTCATGCTTCGCATGCATGCCATGCATGGTTGGGGGTTGACTATTGGGATGGGAATAATTGGAAAATATTTAAATATTTGGATCAAGGTTTTCCGTCGTGGGTTGGCTGAGGTGGATGGGATTAATGGCTTTACGATTAGAGAGTTTTCGGATGGGAAGGTTGGTGAGTTTCTTTTTCATACTCTGAGATTTTGGGCCGAGGGTTTGGATGTTTTCCGGAATAGATATCATAGGTTCCCGATGAGAAACAGAATCATCATCATAGTCCTGAGGGTGCATGTCCTCATTTGTCAACTCAGCCAAAGCACCAAAACGGGACTGTGAAATTCCAGACCTATTCCGATTCTTGTCCATGGCTTTGGGGGTGTCTTTGTCTGTGACTTTGCGAGGGTGTGGTTGACGGGTGACAACCATCCATGCCCCAAACTTTGGCTTCTGGCAGTCCAAATCTTCAGTCACCACAACGTCGTGCTTGTCAGTCTCCGTTAAAGAAAGCTGATCATCCTTGGCCGTGTGAGTAATATCTACATTGTCAGGACATGCTTCCCTATAATGGCCAAATTTACCGCACCCAATACAGATAGTTGGCAGGTTTTCGTATTCCACTTTCTGAATTCGACCTTCAAGGTTAAATTGTGATACAAGAGGCTTCTGAAGATCCAACTCAACCGCAAGATGAGCAAATTTACCCCTCTGCGCCGTAATTGTGTTGGAATCAATTTTAACAACTGGACCAATAATTTGCCCTAGCCGCCAAATGATATTTTTATGATAAAAGTGGATATTCATCTCGGATAAACGGATCCAAGCCACTATGCGATCAATTTTGTTGTTTACTACATCAAAATCTGGAGTCCATTTCTGCACCGATAAATATTGACCCATAACTGTCCATGGTCCCTCCGTGAGAGCAAACTCTACATCCTTTGCATTGTTAAAACGGATCAGGAAATAATCGTTGGCTAGATCTATTATATCAAAGCCTGTGGTGGAACTCCAGACTTTGTTCAAACGGAAACTTAGAGCACGATATCCCAAGTTGCGCCCTAATGTCTTAACCACCACGGAGTGTTCCCAGGGTCCCACTAGACGATCACGAATACGGCTAGAAAAGGCTATGTATGGCATAGGTTCTTCCTCCCTGAAAGTCACATCTTCCTCCTCCAACTCCCAATCATCCTGCCGACCAAAGCTTGCATTCTCTGAGTGCCCCTGTGTTTCCATTAGCATATCACGGAAGGACAGGGGAGAAGGGTTATCTCCATCCACCCCTTGGGCCCTAAACTTTGCCTTCATATTGGAACGGTCTCCCGCTAGCGGCGGTTGAGCGGCTTTGTCAGAGCGCATAACCATGAGAAACCCTAACTGAATCTTTATTCTATCTCTTTTAATAATTCTAAAAACCTTCTTTTGCATCAAAATCAATTAAAAGAAAAGAGAACAAAGATGACCAAAGAAGAGAGATCGTGATTTTATTTTTTAGAATACTCAAAAAAAAAATTGTTTCCCTTAAAAGAGTTGAAGGACTATTTTTTTTTCCTTAATTAACGACGAGTGAAGCAAAATTGCAATGAGAGAAAGTTTTAAAATAGGTAATAAACGATAAGTTTCATAATTACTAAAATAGTTATTTTGTATAATTCAATCTTGACCATTCAATTTTGTTTTTTTCTCCATGTCACTAGATTATAAAGGCAACGAGAAGTTAGGAGAGGATCTAATTATAATAGAAAAGAAAAAGGTAGAAATACTACTATACGATTTATACTTATATTTAAAAATACTACTCATCGATTTATTTTTTCTTGTCAAAGGAAAAAAATACTTTCCCTAAATTAGTATATGCATCTTGGGCTTATTAACTGATATTATTTTAATTCTTACAATTTTTTTTTATTGATAAGATCTTTCTCTTACATGATTATCTTTGGTATTGGTGTTGACTGTTTGGGGGGAAAATAAGAAAGATAGCAGAACGCCATGTGTCGACGAATGGAATAACTTCAGTGCAATCCGAGGTACCCGACATGATTAGCGGTACCCCGCAAGATTAGAGGTACCTGCCATGATTTAAGGTACCCGGCCTGATTAGAGGTACCCCGCATGATTAGAGGTACCGGGCGTAATTAGAGGTACCCGGCTTGATTAAAGGTACCCCGCGCAATTAGAGGTACCCGGCGTAATTAGAAGTACCCGGCTTGATTAGAGGCACCCCGCATAATTAGTTATACCCGACGTAATTAGAGGTACCCCGCACAATTAGAGGTACCCCGCACAAATAGAGGTACCCCACACAAATAGAGGTACCCCACACAAATAGAGGTATCCCGCACAATTAGGGGTACCCCACATAACTCGAGGTACCCCACGTACTCGAGGTACCCGACAGATCAGATGCAAGAGAATCCTCCAAAAATATCCACCATGAGAAACGTTTCTATCTCTTAAAAGATATTATTCGATTTTGTCAGAATTAGGAATCAAGAATGTCGTATCAAAAGGGGGGGACAGCCGCCTGCTACCTCTGCCAAAAGTGAAGGACATTGTCCCAAGGACAGTGGTCCTCAGCCGCCTACCCGACAACAACTGCAGAGGTACCCTGGACTACTCTCCAGCATGCGCCACGTCTCCAAAGGATGAGATACACTGCAAACATGCACATAACGGCTCAAAAATCATAAGAAGGTAAAAAGATGTTAGCCAAAAAGGGTATGCCACGTGGCAGCTGAGGTACTCCATATATAAAGGCGCCTAGGTTTCATTCTCCGAGAGGCTCTCACTCACCATTAACACTCACACTCCAAAAAATAGGTTTTTTTCAACCTTAAACCCTAATTTACAGAGGGCTAGCCAGCTCTCTTTGCCATAAAAGCTTGAGTTTGCTAACTTGAGCATCGGAGTGTGAACGCCGGGGTACCTCAGCTTCACCTCTAACATCTATTTCATTGTTTTGCAGGCGTGGAGCCCATTTTTAAGGACACCTCTCTCGGTTCTGACCTTTCCCCATTGTTACCACTCCCTCTCCCCTTCTCACCTCCCCCAAATTTCAGATACACCGCACCGCACACAACAAACTAGTGAGGTACCCCATCTCCCCCAAAAATATAAATTCATTGTTTAAGATAGATTTTGGCTTTTCCTACCCCAAAATCTGTTGAAAACATTGACTAATTTTTAACTGATATTATTTTAATTCCATTTTTTTTCTTTTACCTTAAATAAACTTTCTTTTGACTCTCTCTCAATGTTTGTGTAATTTATTTTTAGACGTATATATGAAGATAATGGCATGCGACGAGGAGATGTCTTGGTCTTTGTCATCCCTTAGCGAGGGGAGAATGGCTTTGAGTAATGATGTTTTCCGAATACTTTAAATATCCATAATTTGTCTGTGCTGATTTTAATTGGCATAACATATGTGAAAATTATGAAATGGTTATAAAAGGATAAAAATAATTTGAACAATCACATGCAAAGAAAATGACAATAGAGTACAATAAGAAATTCATTGGCCAACTTTTACGTTCTCTTCTAAGTCGACTTGGAGCGTTGTCATTCCTAGGCATCAAAGCTGTTTTGTTCAGATCAATCACAGATTTTTCATTAACATCAGCTAAATCTCTTGTTTTTATCGGTTTGTCTGTATCTCTACCACCTCCTTTAAATTTTATCTTAGCTCGGCATCTGCCTAAATGATTTCAAAAATCAGTTAGAGAGATGCCGAGCTAATTATAAGAGAAAAGAAGCTGCTGCTGCTGGGGTTGATGATAAATCAATCAAAACTAGAGATTTAGCCCCTGCTTCGACTATCACTCAATATTTAAAGTATTTAAGTAAGAGTGTGTGCTTTGATGCGGAAGGAAATATCTTCCAAGAAAACTCTGTGACTGACATTGACACGCCGAGTCCCCTCTCCGATTCAGCGAGCAAGTGGCGGCGAACTGACTCAGATGCATTGGGGGGACCTACCTTTGAAGGAGGACGACTCAGAGAACATGGTCGTGTTTAGATTCTTGCGAGACGTGCTCACCGTTGGATGGGTCCCACAGGTGCAGCAAGCCGAAGCTGATCAGGGGTTTCAAGCTAATTTTCTTGTGGCGGATGCGGAGGCGCTGGCGGATCAATCGGCTACTGCCTTGGCGCTTGCTGAGGAAAAGTGTTACAGAGGGGTGAGACTGAGACCTCGGGGAAAGTATGGGCCCGAAATACATGACCAGTTTTAGGGTGGCCGGGCTCGGATTTGGCTCGGAACTTTCGAGACGGCTGAGGAGGCGGCTTTTGGCTTATGACCAAGCCGCTTTCGGTATGAGGGGTTCAAGGGCTCATTTGAATTTTCCTCTATTATTTCGGGTTAGCCGAGCCGGTCATAATGAAGTTCGAGCGTCAGTCTCGGTCAACGGATAGTGGCTCCCTGAATAAGCGGAGACGAAAAATGTCTAAGAAATTGATTAATTTATTCTTTTTCTCTTCTATAGCACGGTTTTATAGTTTATTCTTTTTTTCCCTGTTGAATTTTTTGTTTAAATTGTTCAGGAAATACATGGTGATAACGGATAAGAGGATAATATCTGAAATACAAATTACAGATAGCAACTGAAAATACAAAGTATCTAAAAAATCATTGGTGATGGTCCAAGAACTTAGGGATTGATAAATCGAAGTTCCATCTATCTGCTCAATAGATAGATCGATATAAATTTCTACAAAACAATAATCAAATTGAAACCGAAAGATAAGAAAAAAATCGAGGATTATTGGGAGAAATAAATTGTCCTTAAAATAGTTACGCCTCTTACATTAGAATTTGCATGGCATCTATCTCTCAAAATATAATGGTGAAAGTTCTGAAAACCTTCATTAGTCCGAATTCGAGTAGTAAAAAGACAAACGAACAAAAATTTATATCTGATGCCTCAAAAACTTTAGAAGTAGTTAAAAGACAAACTAAGGAAAAAAAATATGTTTGCCTAAAAAACTTTAGAAGTAATTTACGAAAGTAATTTGTGATTCTTGAAGATTTTCGTGAGTTTGGATTCGGATGTGTACCTACAAAGGTATTCCAACACTCAAGTTAGTATTTATGTCTGAAGAATTTTTTGTATCCGATTCTCTCTTGACTCTATTATCAAATTAGCCTAAAGATCCGTTCTCGATCTATTTGGACTGTATTTATAGATCCTATAGATCGAGAGATGCGGAGTTGACAGAAAATCTATAGCTGACTCAACATCATGAGAGATAGCTGAAAGAAAGGCTACATAACCACTATAAAACTTGTTATATGATAAATATTTTGATAATGAATATAAACAACTTACCAAGGGCTGATGAGTAGCAATAGTACTAGAGTTGCTGAATGTACCGTGAATGGAAAAAGCAAAATGACTTGAATATGCTATGAAGTTTCTTACGAGTCTCAACATCTTGGAAGCTCAAACATTGAGCGGATATATCCCAGACTAAATTGCTTTTCATTCTGTTTTCATGTCTTCCATCGGCAACAATCCAGCTATCGGTAACCGTTGCAAAGTACCCCATTTTTTGTCTTTTTGTGCCTGCAGCTCTTCACCGTCGGATCTAGTGTAAAAATAGCTTCAGTGATAGGTAAGGGTGGATATAGGTTGGTTTGTGTTGGATTTTAAGTCAATCCAAATTAAACCATAAAAATTTAGGCCCAACTCAAACCAACTAATTTGGGTTTGGTTTGAATTTTATGATCAAGATATTTTTTATTTTTGATAAATTTAATTATATCAATTTATAATAATTATTAAATTAATATTAAAATGAAAAAAATATAAGGAATAAAAAATTATAAATAATGGATTTTACAATAATTTCATCCTTAAATTAAAGAATACTAGAAAATTAAAACAAAATTTAATTACGAAAATCATTCTTTCTGAATAAATGAGAACATAAACTCTAATCATCCATCTAAAATTGCAAAAAAAAACATATAATTTTGAGCCAATTCAGAAAAAAAATTTACCAAACATAAGAAATAACAACGGTGCCAGTAAGAGCATTAAGTTTTTGAAATCAGTTATTAAAGCATTGAGGCAGCTAATTATGAATTTGAAAATATAATTCTGCTATCTCTTTGCTAGCTGTAATTCAATCATTCAACCATAATTAGTATTCACTTAATTAGTAAATGTCCCAATTAAATCACCAAGCAAACAATTCCAAATAATTAAATTTAACTAATTGCAAGCATACCCATTAAGCAAATCACTTAAACTATCACTTAAATCTAGTAATATCAATGCATGGTAGCTTCTACCAGGCAGCCAAGTAGGTTCGTCCTGACTCAACCACACCTTAAACAAATTGGACACAATTATCATCAGCATTTTCATATAATTATAACACCTTGAATTCTGAAGGAATTGATAACAATGGAATTAATTTATTTTCATTTATTTAATTTATTTTCCAATGACATATCACCTTGAATTTTGAGAATTTTGTTCATGAATATGGATAAACCATACCCAAACCATTATGAAATGATTTCTTCGATAAAAACTCAAATCTAATTCATTTCATAGTTCCAAGTTCATGCCTAATTTTTGAAAATTATTCTTCGCAAAGAGGTTTTGATTTGTTTACCAAATTTAACATTAATTCAGCAGCGTTCTTCCATTCTCTTCTTCTCCACGAACCCACTTCTCCATCAAACGACAGCAGCGTTCTTGGTGCGGCAGCACGCTGCAATCTGTTTAGGCAGTGTCAAGCAACCTTTCATCTTTGCAGAATCTCCGCCGCACGAGCCTTGGCCGTGCCGACGTCCGCGACCGTTTGTTGCCTACTGGATTTTGTGACGAGACGATGAAGAAACTTGATTGAATTTGGGAGGAGGAAGAAAGAAAAGGAAAAATATTTATATATGCTTTGGGGTTTGATAATTTTGTTTGGGTTTGGCTTTGATTGCTTATTTGATTTATTTGTTATTGAAAAATTAGAATATTTTGTTTTTATCATAGTTTTATATATATGTACAGCTAAGAATTGCCATTTCTTAAGGCATTACAATTATATAACATTCCCAGCAATTTGGCATGTACACAAGTGCAAACAATTTGAAATATCAAACTTGATTTTTGACGTGCACTTGTCCAAGAAATTTGATTTTCATTGAAACATTAGTCATTATTTTCTTTTTCTTTTTTTAACATTTTTGTGATCCGTGGTTATGCTAAGTAGTTAAGTTGGTATTAGTATGGTTGCATTTTTTTTTAACGTTTTGGATAATGTTGATATTGCTAAGATAGGCCTTATGCTTTGGTTTACTGCTTGCCAGTGAGATAGTTTATCTCCGTTGATTGTTGAGTCAAATTTGTTGCAGGTTGTACAATATGTGTTAGGACAGCATAGTACTCATACTAAGCTGTTTTGAATTATTTCTAATTTACAACGTTTATTATCACCAAAGCATGATTTCAAGATCAGATACTGTTGTTCTAAGATCAGTTTATGCACCAATCAAGAATCACCAAGATCAATCTAATCTCTCTGATAATTGACCAAAAAAGAAATAGCAAATCAAACAAACACAGATGAATCACACAGAAACAAAAATCAAGGGACAACAAATTTAAGTGGTTCGGTTAGAGATAGCATACATCCACTGAAGAATGGAACGAAGCAGCAACTTTTATTCACTCACTGATAATGATATACAAGCCAAAAGATGAAGTTACAAGCTTTCACACTATGGAAATCAATCCTTCTAAGACTATATATATAGAACTAGAGGATTCTAGAATGATTCCCCATTCATCAGCTGTGTTCTGGGTTTGTTGCAACTCAACCCAGGACTCTCCCGCTCTTGATAACAGCCAATAACTGCTTCAGACATGTGCTGCTCTCGTGCTGAAGAGTAAGTGAGATCAAAATGCTCTTAAAGACTGTCGTTTTAAGCTAAGCTTTATGAGTAAATGCACGTGACAAACACATGCTTTGCTTATGAAGCTCGGCTGACAGGAACAGGAAGTAGTTGTCATCTGCTCCATTTCTTATTCCAACGACATGTCGCTCAGTCCAGAACTGACAAGACATACAACACTTATTCAACCAACCGATAAGGCAGCACTTTCTCTTGAATCCAATTTCTAAGCTCACACTTCAACAGATATGTGTCAAGAACTTGTAATCACAGAGCAGATGTGCTGGCTAAATTTGTTCTCCACTGCTGTGATTCTGTAACGTGGGTGGAAGAGTTTCCATAACACATTTCTTGTTATCTCGATTTTCTATCCTACTATAATGAGTAGTTCCAATTTCAAAAAAAGAGTAGTTATGAGAACACGATGGCTCGAATGGCTTGTTTTTGAAGTGCAATGCATCTACTTAGGGTGAATACTTTTGCCTTAATCTTTACAAATTTCAGTGATCAAGCTCTTGTTGATATAGAGCAAATGAATCTCATAACAATTAAGGAGCGACCCAGTAGCCGCAAATGAAGGATGTCAAGCTGCCTTCTGTTGATTAATGATTTGAAAATGGAGAAATTCAGGTCGAATATTACAGGGGAAGATGAAAGAGGAAAATAAAATTACCATAATACTTAATAATAAATTGCAAATACAAAATAAAGTAAGGGGATTTTAACGACATAAAAGACAAAAGATGGGTATTATGGTAACATAGTTTATTTTACATACGACTGAATTCATTCGGATTATGGTTCGGATTCTAATAACATGCTTTCAATTGTGTCTAGTCGGGAAGTGCATTCAGTTTAAAGTGAAAGATAAAGCAAAGAGTTGTGGTGAGCCCCACGTTGCAATTGTAGCTCAATGGTACCAAATAGAGCCCCTACGGGTTCTTTACCAAATTTTGATGTAATAAGCACCTCCTACTCTTATCTAAACGAAAAAAAAAAAGTTATCATCCTTTTACTACGCTAAGTAAATTATTGAAAATAATACTTTACTATAGTAATTTTTTAAAAATAATAATTTACTATCATTTGATCAATCAATTGATTTATAAAATAACAATTTTGTCTTTAATGAATGACTCTTACAATTTTACCCTGCTTTTGGTGTAAAACAACATGTTATTATCACATAAATTATAATGATAATTAAATGATAATATTGTCCCTACAATTGATCTGTTGTATTATTAATTGTAAATTGACGTAAATGTAATAAATTATTATTTTTAAATGGTTAATATAGTGAAGTGTTACCTTTCAATAATTCGTGTAGTGATTTATTATTTTACAATACTTGCTGTGGTGAAAGGATAATAACCCAGAGACTTAATTATATATTAGGTTTTATTTGATGAAAATATAATTTACCTATATGACATCATTGTGACATTATCATTATTACTTTTAAAAAGTTAATGTAGTGAAATGTTACTTTTCAATAATTTATGTAGCGTTATTTCATAATGCTTGACATAATAAAAGGATAATAATAGGAAAAAATTAAAAAAAAAAGCACCTCCTACTTCTACTAATATAGTAATATTTCAATAACATAAATGTTTAATCTGTGTAATAGTAGCAAAATTATTTAAAGCAATATAAGAAGATCAGCAGTTTTTGTTCATTTGTGACAAACCTCAGTCCTCAAACGAGAGTGGCAAACTTATTCATGATGATGGCGGCCAGTTTTGTACCTTTTAAAATTTGGAAAGCATTTGTGGTTCAAATATTGGTAGGTGTAAGGGTAACTTAGTAATAAGAGAGGTTTACTTTTATAATAATTTCATTTAAAATATTTTTGTCAGGTACGTTGCTTTATCAATTCATGAAAAGTAGAATACAGAATTTCAACTAACAGCACTTGTTCAGTCAGGGGTGGCTTTAAGTATAGGCGAACAAGGCGATTGTCTAAGGCCCTATATTTTTTTAAGGCCTCATTTTTTTGAGTATTTTTTAATAGTTATTTAATTAATAAAGATCTTTTTTAAAAAAATTATGTATTGTAGAAAAGCTTGTTAGACATCTTTATAATTAACAGTTATACCACAACTAAGAATTATTTTTTTTTGTGGAAAATCAATATTTCGTAACTTTAATGTTCAAGAGATATAATTAATAAAATTGTTTAGCCATTAATTCATTCATTATTAGTTTGTCCAAAAAATTAAATTAAATTTTTTACCTTTTAAGTTTCCTAAAAAAAATTAAATTCTTTGATTTTTAATATTCCTTTTAATTTCCATTAAAACCTTGTAATATAAAAAATAATAAATAAATAGATTTCTTGGTCTTTTTTTTTACGAATAGAATTATTACATTCATTGATTCATTTAAAAAAGAAAAAAAATTAGTTTCTTAAAATACAAAGTGCATATCTATTATTTGATAATTAATTCATCATCTCAACTTTCTACTATTCTAAATATTCTCTTTGAAAATAATATTGTTTGTATTTATTTGTTTGTTTATCTTTGTAATAATTTTAATGGAAGTAAAAAATATATCTTCTTGGTTATTTTTTTAGGTTTGGTTTTTGAAAATTTTTAAGATATTTTTTATTACTATTAAAATTCAAGAGTTAAAAGTCGTATGAATTTTTTAGTCTTATATTTCATTAAATATTAAAATTGCAAAATAAAAAAAGGCCCTACAAAAAATTTTGCCTAAGGCCCCATATACTCTAAAGCCGACCCTGTGTTCAGTTAGCCTTTCACACTAAATAAGTCTCTTACCACAGCGTCATTCAATGGACAAACACAGACCCTGATCGGAGCTTCGAAGACTCATTGAGTTTGCTTTTCAGACTAAATAAATAGCTTACCATGGCGTCATTCAATAGACAAACACAGACCTTTATCGGAGATTTGAAGACCTATATATATACGTATACACACACATACACACTCACATGCCTTGGAAGGAGAAAGCGAAACTAATAAAGCAAGATCTCTGATACGAATGAACTTAGATAAGAAGAAGTAAAAGTCGAAGACGTTAAGAAAGGAAGGAAGGATTCTTTTGCTGAAAATCTGTTCTCCATTATCCAGATGCTTTTGGCTATTTATAGCCTTACAAACGTGACAGATAATGCAGTAAAACAACTGCAACAAGAAGGCAAAATAATCGGAAACAAACATGCAACCATGCTACCACTTATGCTTAAGTTAAGCAGCCTATTTGTCTAACTACCGAACTAAGTTGACTAAGTCTACCGTCTTGACCATCTCAACAAATATGACTATATCTGCTTCATCAACAACGCCTTTTGGCTACCCACGAACATATTGCATGCATGCATAATTTGCACGTATCATTTCCCCCCCTCTTCAAGGATCCTTGTCCACAAGGTTGAAGTGTCCCATTCACTTAACCAGTATCAGGAGGTGTGAATGGTGGATGATCTTCAATCATGAACAACTGTGGCCTTTGGCAGTGATGACCATGAATGAATTTCTCGTCACAAAAATAACATAGCCCTTTTTTCACGTCGAGCTCGTGCTTCTTAGTTAGTCAACCGCTGGATAGGAGGAGTGGTGGCATTGGCTGTTTGGTTTGCCTTAGGAGGGGGCCCAAGATCCCAGTAGAACTATTTGGAATTGGTTGTTTATATATTCTTTTTTTT
>NW_006262339.1:37764317-37765941 GCF_000493195.1 Citrus x clementina
AAAAAGTTTCAGGTAAGCCATCGATTTGATGAGAAAGCTTTTCAAAAACTTCCTGATACTCAGTCACCGAGGAAGTTTGTTTTAGGCGTGTTAAAGCTTCTGAAGGATCCTCATAATCCGTTGGACCAAAATGGAGCAATATAGCTTTGGTAAATTCAGTCCAAGTCTGTGGTCCTTTGAACTTGGTTAGCCAGCGATGCCATTGAAGTGCTATTCCTTCGAGATGGAAAGAGGCCAATTGGACTTGTTGTTCCGAAGCAATGTTTTAGAAATCAAAGTATTGTTCGGCTTTGTAAATCCATCCAGCAGGGTCATCACCACTAAACTTTGGAAAAGGAAGCTTGAGCTGGGTATGGGACCGATCTGGTTTGGAGGTGGAAAGTGAGGTAGGCTGGTGTGAAGGGATGTGAGCTGTGGCGAATGGGTTGATCTCCCTTTCCTGGGAAGTGTGTTGGAGACGTAAGGATTGAAGTTCGGTAAGGATCGTTTGAAGGGTGGCGTGAACTTGGTCAAAATTGGACCATGTCGAGCAAGGATTTCTTGAACCTCTTCACGAAATTTAGCGTTGGATTTATTGCGTGTGGCCATGGATCGTTGGATGCTCTGATACCACTTGATACGAATGAACTTAGATAAGAAGAAGTAAAAGTCGAAGACGTTAAGAAAGGAAGGAAGAGTTCTTTTGCTGAAAATCTGTTCTCCATTATCCAGATGCTTTTGGCTATTTATAGCCCTACAAACGTGACAGATAATGCAGTAAAACAACTGCAACAAGAAGGCAAAATAATCGGAAACAAACATGCGACCATGCTACCACTTATGCTTAACTTAAGCAGCCTATTTGTCTAATTACCGAACTAAGTTGACTAAGTCTACCGTCTTGACTATCTCAAACAAATATGACTATATCTGCTTCATCATCAACGCCGCTTTTGGCTACCCACGAACATATTGCATGCATGCATAATTTGCACGTATCAATCTCCAACTCTGATTCAGTTCTGACAGTCCTTTCAGCAGCCTTTTATTTTTTTTTTTTGGTTTTGACCATGAGGTATCCTGGGGAGGACCCCAACTGTGGGAGGCACCTTTAAGCCCGTACCACAACCCAGACTAGAAGTCCCCGTTCGAACCGAGAGGCACAGGTTCTCCCAACAAAGGCAACTTCCCTGCGACTCGAACTGGGGAGCAAACCCAATCAAGCCACTTAAGGGGACTCCATTGCGAGTGGAGCCAACACTTTGTTGGTGTTCAGCAGCCTTTTATTTTCAAGTAAGAAACTGCTTATATTAGTGTTGTCCAATGTGCCGGTTGAAGGAGTAAGATTTCAGTGGAAACCAATTAGGCTGCCTTTTTGGGATAATTAAAAGATTAAGCGATAAGTTGACACAGGCTGAGTATGCAAATCCATCCTTAATTAAAGAGTTAAATTTTCAGTGTTCATTTCAAATTCTTGACCAACATATTACAGGAAATGGCGGAGGTCCAAGAGCAAAACGTAGGGAGCTCATCGAGCAATAGACCAAAGAGGTTAAAGGTTTGGAATGGGATGACAAAGTACAGAGACAAAGATGGAAATGAAAAGGCTGAATGTAAATATTGTAAGAAGACATTTGACGGTTCG
>NW_006262339.1:37766507-37815730 GCF_000493195.1 Citrus x clementina
GAGTTAGACTAAAGAAAGAGTTAGATGGTTTTGAATATGACCTATTTTGCTATTTCTTATTTGGTTATCAAAAAAGTTCAATCCAAGAAGCTTATTATTCTAATCCAACCAACGTCATCGGCCCCTGTGATTCAATCACCAAAAATGAATTTCAAAAAGGAGAATAAAGCAACTGAATTCCAAGAGGATTGCAGCGACAGAGACGCCAGGGGGGGGGGGGGTTCTAAAAGGGATTCTAACGAGGGGGCAGTATCCCACTCTATTACGACAGATCTCATAATAAAATTGTGGTGATATTTGACTCTTTCCTTCTATTACATCACATACTCTTGGGCGTTGTTTAGAATCCCTCTAAAATTCTCGTCCTCTTTTTTAAATTTATAATTTTAGCTCTATTTAAATAATTTTACATGTATTTTTAATTACATTCTTATATAATTTAATAAAACACCTTCTTTGTTTTCTAGATAATCATTATTTTGACAAACTTAATTTCAAATTTTTGATAGTTATAAAGTGTACTGACTTAAGAGCGTGTTCGCATTAAAAAAATGAGAGTGCCTGCACTTAAGAACGATTATATATAAATAGCACTAATTTAGTTTAGGATCCTAAACTTTATTAAAATTTGAAAAAGTTATTAAGCCATATGGTTTAATAGTATACTATCGTTATAAGTGTAAGGGCTGTTCTTGGGTAGGGCTCATTGCGGGCCTAGACTAGGGTTGGACTTTTACTTATTTTTTCAATTTTTTTAAATTGTTGTAAACTTGAAATGAGTTAATAATAATCAAGTTGTTATAATCAACAACGAATTAAAGAAAATAAATATTTCAAAAATAAAATAATAAACAAAGAAAATGAACCAAATAAAAGTTAATATATTTAGTTTTTTTTTTATACTGGATTCTTTAACTCACGGACTTTCTTAATTAATTAATACTTAAAAAAGAGAGTTTAATATTACAATTTTAAGTATTTTGATTCATTATTGATATATAAATTAGGGATTTAAGCTTTCTTTTTTATTTTTCTATTATTTTTTAAATTTAAATTTATTATTCTAATTTATAAATTTATTTTTTAAAAAATAGAGGGCTTAAGGCTGGCCCAAGCTTTTTTTTCCTAAGCTCTTGTCCAAGTCCTCATGCGGGAAGCCCAGGCTAAAGCTCGTAGGAATGGACAGGGCCGGCCCGAGTTTTTTTGCCATCCCTAGCTCCAGTCCACATCTTATGGTGCATGAAGAAAAATAATTGACCAACCTCCTCAAAAGCCCCAAAAGGGCTTAAGGTCCTGTTTGAGGTTGAGGTGCTGTAACTTTTAAACTACAGTTACTGTGGAAAAAAGCTATAAGTATGAAACAAAAGTTAATAAATTATTAAAGATATAAGTATGGAACAAAATTATTAAAGATATAATATATTTTTCATGATACAAGTGAAAATCATTTCAACATAGCTTTCAAGCTATAGCAACTAATGTTTACTAATCACTTTAGTGCTGTATCTTTTAAATTACAATTGCTCAATCTCAATCTTACACACACCCTAAGTACCTGTGGGATTTACCCAATACAAAATCTCCTTCAATTTCCTTAGCCATTTTGTCCATTTTCTCAACAAAAGTTTGGGCTTGACCTAATACAGTTGCTGCCGACTACAAATCCATCTTTGTATATATATTAGTGAAAATTTTGGATTTTTTTTTTTAGGTACTCGACTGAAACTGCATTGTCTGTCACTCAGGACAACCTCGAGGGATTAGAGGAAAGAGTGGATGGTCTCGAGGGAGAATACGACGAGTTCACTATGGCAACAAAAGCCCTCATATAAGATCAAGCGAACACTCTTCGAGGTGAGTTTCGATCTTTTCATGATGAGTTGCTAAAACTTCGCAGCTTTGTTCAGGATGAACTGCTCACTGTCTGTGCGGAAGTGGAGGAAGTCCGCTCGGATTGGGCATGGCATAAGCACACACTTTCCGCTAGTCCAGCTTCCACAAGCACGAGTGATGCACGGTGTATTGACGTGTCAAAACCCGACACTTACGATGGCACGTGCAATGCCACAATCGTGGACAACTTCCTATTTGGGCTGGATCAATACTTCGATGCCATGGGTATCCGAGACGAGGCATCGAAAGTGGGCACTACACCCATATATCTTTGAGGTGTCGCACAACTATGGTGGCGTCAGAAGCATGGTGAGATGGGCAAGGACATTTGCACCATTGACACTTGGGGCCGACTTCAAACAAGAACTCCGAAAGTAGTTCGCCCCAAACAACGCGGAGAGGGAAGCGCGAGTGCGCCTACGTCACCTTAAACAATCGAGTAGTATTCGGGACTACATCAACGAGTTCACTACCCTCATGTTGGAGATAAGTGACATGTCTGACAAGGACTCACTCTTCTACTTCCAAGATGGCCTCAAAGATTGGGCCAAGACCAAGCTTGATAGGCGGGGTGTTCAAACACTTGACAACGCCATCGCCGTTGCGGAATCACTCACCGAATACTCCACCCAATCCAAAGACAAAAAGGTCAACCAAGGCAAATGAGGGGCAGAGAGTGGCAAGGACAAGGGCAACAACCGCAAAGATTGGGGGCAGAAAAAGCCGCCTAGCAATAAGAGCGGGGAAGGAAAATCTGAAGGCAAGAAGGAGGCGCCAAAGCCACGAAGCCCATGCTTCATTTGCAACGGTCCTCATTGGGTATGCGAATGTCTAGATAAAAAGTCGCTCAACGCTCTTGCTACCCAACTCAAGAGCCACCCCACAATGTCCTCGGACGAAACCTAACTCAGTATGGGTTCTCTCCAACACCTCGGGGCACTTAATCACCAACAGCCCACACTCACGAAGAAAGGGCTCGTGTATATAAGAGCAAAGATAAATGGCCAGTTCGTCCGCGCATTGCTCGACACGGGAGCGATGCACAACTTCGTGTCCATAGATTAGGCCGAGAGCCTAGGCCTCAAGACCACCAAGGAAGGAGGCATGATGAAAGCGGTGAACTCACCTGCCAAACTAATTATGGGTATTGCACAAGGCGTGCACATAACCCTCGGTACGTGGAGCGGAATGCTTGACTTCTCCATTATGCCCATGGACGACTTCAAGATGGTCATTGGCATGGAATTTTTCGACTAAGTCCATGCCTTCTTGCTGCCCGCTACGAACTCCCTAAGCATTCTCGATGGGAGTAAAGCATGCATGGTTCCTACGGAACGAGGCAAGTCCGAAGAGAAGACGCTTTCGGCCATGCAATTCAAAAGGGCTTTCAAGAAGGACCCAAGCTTCTTGGTCTCCATCCGGGAACTAAATGAGGTAGGAGATTGAAGAAATAAGCCAAGCCAAGCCAAGTCCCTCCGCAAAATACAAACCGTCCTCAATGAGTACAAGGACGTGATGCCTCCCGAACTTCCGAAGAAGCTCCCACTTCGACGAGAGGTAGATTATGCGATTGAACTGGAACAAGGTGCGAAGCCACTAGCCTTGTCGCCCTACCGCATGGCGCCACCTGAACTTGAGGAGTTGCGGAGACAACTCAAAGACTTACTGGACACATGCTATATTCACCCCTCAAAGGCCCCATTTGGTGCACCTGTTCTCTTCCAAAAGAAAAAATATGGCTCGCTGCCGATGTGCATCGACTATAGAGCGCTCAACAAGATCACCATCAAGAACAAGTACCCAATTCCCTTGATAGTGGACTTGTTCGACCAGCTTGGCAAAGCACGGTACTTCACCAAACTCGACTTGCGCTCCGGGTACTACCAAATGTGCATCGCCAAGAGAGGCGAACTAAGAACAGTGTGCACAACAAGGTACGGGTCTTTCGAATTCCTTGTTATCCCTTTTGGCCTCACCAATGCACCCGTTACTTTTTGTATGCTCATGAACAAGGTACTCTACCCATTCCTCGACCCTTTTGTGGTCGTGTACTTGGATGACATCATGGTGTATAGCACCACGCTCGAAGAGCATGCCTAACATTTGCGACAAGTCCTCTAAGTACTCTGAGACAACGAGCTCTTCCTCAAGATGGAGAAGTGCTCATTAGCCCAGTAAGAGGTGGAGTTCTTTGGCCACAAGATTGCGGGCGGAAAACTCATGATGGAAAATGCCAAGCTGAAGGCCATCCTCAAGTGGGAACCTCCCACGAAAGTGCCCGAGCTTCGCTCATTCCTTGGGTTGGTGAACTACTATTGACACGTCATCGAGGGCTATTCAGCCAAGGCGGCACCCTTGACAGATTTGCTCAAGAAAAACAGAATGTGGCATTGGTCCGAAGAGTGCCAACGTGCATTTGAAGAATTGAAGAAGGCAATTTCGGAGGAATCAATCCTCACTCTTCCGGACCACACAAAGCCCTTCGAAGTACAAATGGATGCCTCATATTTCGCCATTGGTGGAGTCCTCATGTAAGAAGACCACCCCATAGCGTTCGAGAGTCGAAAGCTAAAAGATACGGAACGCCGCTACACAGTGCAAGAGAAGAAGATGATATCCATCATATATTGCTTGCAGGTGTGGCGACATTACTTGCTTGGCTCACACTTCACGATCATGACGGAACGCAAAAGAAGTTGAATCCGAAGCAAACAAGGTGGCAAGATTTTCTGGCAGAATTCGACTATCGGCTCAAGTACAAACCAGGCAAAGCCAATGTCGTTGCAAACGCTTTAAGCCGCAAGGCTAAATTGACAACACTTAGCATAAGCCAACCGAAGTCTGACCTTGTCTCACGCATCAAGGAAGGCCTCTAACAAGATCCGCTGACAAAAGACTTACTGGAGAAGGTGCTCGAGGGAAAGACAAGGCGATTTTGGCAAGAGGAAAGCATCCTCCTCACCAAGGGAGATCGGCTATTCATGCCAAGGTGGGAGAATTTACGGAAAGAGGTTATCAAAGAGTGCCACGACTCCAAGTGGGCTGGTCACCCAGGAATTGAGCGCACCACCGCACTAGTCCAAGCCTCGTATTTTTAGCCACACATGAGGGACGACATTGAGGCATATGTGCGAACTTGTCTTGTGTGCCAACAAGACAAGGTGGATCACCAACTCCCAGCGGGATTATTGGAGCTGCTACCACTCGCAACAAGGCCACGGGAAAGTGTCTCCATGAACTTCATCACATCACTGCCCAAGTCCAAATGATGCGGCAGCATCATGGTCATTGTCGATCGTTACAGCAAATACGCCACTTTCATCGCCCCACCAGTCGATTGCAAAGTTGACGAGGCAGCCTGCCTATTCGTCAAGCATATTGTGAAGCTTTGGGGAGTCCCGAAGAGCATTGTGAGCAACCGAGACCTTCGGTTCACTTGGCGTTTTTGGACGGAGCTCTTTAAGATGTTGGGAACCGATCTCAAGCTCTCAACAAGCTTACACCCACAAATGGATGGGCAAACCGAACGCATCAATGGCCTCCTCGCGATGTACTTGAGGCATTATGTGAGCGCTCATCAGCAGGATTGGGCGAAGCTACTCGACATCGCCCAATTTTCTTATAACTTGCAGCGAAGTGAGGCTATAGGCAAGAGTCCATTCAAAATCATCATGGGATTCCAGCCCATGACCCCCAACGCCATAGCCTCAACTTATGGAGGAAAAAGCCTTGCGGCACACAAGCTCGCCCGCGAATGGCACGAGGAAGCGGATATCACACGAGCCTACCTCGACAAAGCCGCAAGGAAGATGAAAAAGTGGGCGGATACAAGGAGACGACATGTTAAGTACAAGGAAGGAGATCAGTCATGATCAAGCTCCTACCCCAACAATTCAAGACATTGCGGAAAGTCCACAAGGGGTTAGTGAGGCGCTACAAGGGACCCTTCCGAGTTGTACGACGTGTGGGCAACGTCTCGTATCAACTCTGACTTCCGCCAAGAGTCAAGATCCATCCGGTCTTCCACGTGAGCCTTCTCAAGCCATATCATGGAGATACAGAAGACCCAAGGCGTGGAGAATCGAGGCGTGCGCCAACTGCCGTTGTCACCGCGTTCGACAAAGATGTGGACCATATCATTGCGGATCGCGTGATTCGAAGGAGAGGCATGTCACCATACAACGAGTAATTGGTGAAGTGGAAAAACCTCCCCGAGAGCGAAGCCACTTGGGAACGTGAAGATGATTTGTGGCAATTGACTGAGCACATCCAGAATTTCAAGCACGAGAGCGCGACGAGGACGCTGCGAGCTTAGGTGGGGGAGGATGTTGCGGACCGCCTAATTAGCTAGCCCAATTGCCCACAAATTCCAGGCCATGAGCCCAAGATAAGGCCAAGAGTGCTAGCTTGGCCCGATTCCGAAAAATTCTCGGCAACTCTAGCACATTTGAGCTTGTACATATCTAGAATTCTCTATATATTTCCAGCACATGTAAATATCTAGAATTCTAGGCACATGGTAGAATTCTCTAGAATTGTAGAGCATGGCAAGCCTCTCCTATAAGGGCATGACATTTAGCATTTGAACAACAAGCTTAGAACAAGCAACTCAAACACTTGTAAGCTCTCTTGTAATCTCTCTTGTTGGTAATACAAGTTTTCTTATTCGGCTCTATTGCTCTCTTCTCTCTAACTCTTCGAAAACCTCTAGGCTTAGCTAGTCGAGAAGCTCAAAGGCTTACTTAGCAACATTCGACAAAGTTGTCTAAGTGCCGCACGGATTTGCTGCTCAAAACACTCATCCTGTGACATTAAGGTCATGTTTGGGGTTGAAGTGCTGTAACTTTTAAACTACATTTATTGTGGAAAAAAACTATAAGTATGAAACAAAAGTTAATAATTTGTAGTAAATATAAATTTTAAATAATAATTTTAACAAAATTATTAAAGATATAATATATTTTTCATGATACAATTGTAGAGCATGGCAAGCCTCCCCTATAAGGGCATGACATTTAGCATTTGAACAACAAGCTTAGAACAAGCAACTCAAACACTTGTAAGCTCTCTTGTAATCTCTCTTGTTGGTAATACAAGTTTCCTTATTCGGCTCCATTGCTCTCTTCTCTCTAACTCTTTGAAAACCTCTAGGCTTAGCTAGTCGAGAAGCTCAAAGGCTTACTTAGCAACATTCGACAAAGTTGTCTAAGTGCCGCACGGATTTGCTGCGCAAAACACTCATCCTGTGACATTAAGGTCCTGTTTGGGGTTGAAGTACTGTAACTTTTAAACTACAGTTACTGTGGAAAAAAAACTATAAGTATGAAACAAAAGTTAATAATTTGTAGTAAAAATAAATTTTGAATAATAATTTTAACAAAATTATTAAAGATATAATATATTTTTCATGATACAAGTAAAAAATCATTTCAACATAGCTTTCAAGCTACAACAACTAATGTTTACTAATCACTTTAGTGCTGTATCTTTTAAATTACAGTTGCTCAATCTCAATCTCACACACACCCTAAGTACCTGCGGGATTTACCCAATACAAAATCTCCTTCAATTTCCTTAGCCATTTTGTCTATTTTCTCAACAAAAGTTTGGGCTTGACCCAACACAGTTGCTGCCGACTACAAATCCATCTTTGTATATATTTTAGCGAAAATTTCAGAATTTTTTTTTTTAGGTACTCGATTGATTTGTATCATTTTTTCTTTTAACTAGATTTGGATTTTTTTTAATGCTAATATTATAAAATTCTTGAATGAAATCCTTTATTCTAGCAAGGAATGGTTGTTGCTGATCAATTAAGTCGATCCTTCATGGCTGGACACTGGACACATATTATTTACAAATAATCTGCATTAAATAGTTACATTACATTCTGGATTTTATTGCATTTAGGAAACGAATTTCACTCCCCTTATTGAATAATATGAAATGTGAATGAATTCATATGATCAACTGTATATTAAGCTAATTACTTTTACCACCGGCTTTGCACTCACTAATCACTTTTCACACAACACGTTGGTTATATGTCGATGGTGTCCTTTGAATAAGGATGAACTTGGAAAGCTTGATGAACATTTGGGGCACGAGCATTCAATGCAAAGATTTATGGGGGAGATATGGCCTAGCCGTACCTACAAGAATTTGAAAAGAAAAAAAAAAGGGTTGGCGAGTCATCAATCGGATCCTCGGATCATTGGTACGGCGGTATCTTTTAACTCTTGGCTTCAAATTAATAATTCTTCACAAATGGAAAATAACTGGGAGGGAACTACGCATTAGACAAACGAAAGCCAAATGGGGGGACAATTATGTACGCACAGAATGGGATATCTAATCACTATTAGAAGCTTAAGCAATGTGGAGAAAGCTCGATTCGGATTTGATTGACTCTTCCAGTCAGACTTTTACTAAGGTGATGCACGCCGAACCCAAAAGGCTAAGCAAAATGATTTGTAAAATTAATATACTCACTCAATCGGAGCTTTTGATCGGACTGTGGGTTGTCTTGTCGACTTGCAAATGAAAAAGTAAAAGAGAAAAAAGATTGTATTGAAGGAATTTGACTTTGTTGAAAACAGAGCAAGACTTTTTACTTGTCCGAAATTTGATCCGAAAGTCGGATAGTTAGCTTCACTAGTTTGTTGTTTCATTGAAAAATGATCACAACGTCCGCTTAAAGCTGAAACTTTTTTGTTCTAGCGAACTACTCCAAAACACAGAAAACACAGAACACCACAAACATAAAAGCAATCAAAGAACTCTAAACACTAAACATAAACAGGTAGGTTTGGAGTATTTCAACCTTTCTGGAGTTTAATATTGATGGACCACAACGCACAGTGGTAAATCTTTCCGCATCAATGCTGTGATTGATCTGATCAATCGGAGATCTTTCTTTAATGACAATCGTATTAGCTGAATCTCCTGTTGTGACTGTCTTATCTTCATCTCCACCTCCTTTTCTCTTAGCTCGGCATCTCTCTAAATGAATTTTCAGATATGTGGTTCCTTTTTTACTCGAACCGTCAAATGTCTTCTTACAATATTTACATTCAGCCTTTTCATTTCCATCTTTGTCTCTGTACTTTGTCATCCCATTCCAAACCTTTAACCTCTTTGGTCTATTGCTCGATGAGCTCCCTACGTTTTGCTCTTGGACCTCCGCCATTTCCTGTAATATGTTGGTCAAGAATTTGAAATGAACACTGAAAATTTAACTCTTTAATTAAGGATGGATTTGCATACTCAGCCTGTGTCAACTTATCGCTTAATCTTTTAATTATCCCAAAAAGGCAGCCTAATTGGTTTCCACTGAAATCTTACTCCTTCAACCGGCACATTGGACAGCACTGATAATATTCTTCAACCCAATATATATATATTTCTTTTTTTTTTCTAAACAAAAACAACATGAGGGTTTAAAAGAAAAAAAGAGAGAATTACAGTCATCAATTGGAGCCACCATTTCTTTTTTTTCTTTTTTTTGGCTTTGTTTGTTTCGTTAACTTGTTGGCAAATAACGAGCTTTTTTTTTTTTTTAACAATTTGGACCCACCAATTACCGTGCACCTGGACCTGGCGCGTGGTACCTCCATTTTGTTCATATGTGAGTTGCCTATTAGATCTCAGGCATAGCTTCGTCCGAATTAAAAAAGTAAAAAATGAAAAATATTTGCACAGAATGGGATATCTAGTCAATATTAGAAGCTTAATCTATGACTTTTACTGTGATGATGCACGCCGAACCCAAAGGCTAAGGAAAATAATTCATAAAATTAATATACTCAATCGGAGGTTTTGATTGGACCGTGGGTTGTCTTGTCGACTAGCAAATGAAAAAGGCAAAAAGAAAAAAGATTGAATTGAAGGAATTTGACTTTGTTGAAATCAGAACAAGACTTTTTACTGGTCCGAAATTTGGATTCGAAAGTTGGATAGTTAGCTTTGCTTGTTTGTTGTTTCCTTGAAGAATTTAAAAAAAAAACAGAGAGAGACAGAGAGAGGATTACAGTCATCAATTGGATCCGCCTTTTGTTTTTTTTGTTGTTTTTTGGTTTGTTTGTTTCGTTAACGCGTGGGAAAGTAACAAGCTTTTTTTTTTAACAATTTGGACCCACCAATTAGAAAAGGGAAAAAATGAAAAATATTTGCACAGGGTCCGATGATGAAAAAGTCTATTCAATTTAAGCGGTTCTAAACGTTCGGATCAGGCCAGTGATGCCAATCATGAGTCACCTACATTGCAACTTAGGTGTTACATGTGATGATGTTAAGTTTTTTTAATTTGTTCTTGGAAAAAAAAAAACAAATGTTGCAAAATCGCATCTTAACTTAAGACATGAGTACAAGAAACATATTTTTACTACTAAAGACAAACTTGAAATTCTCTTATACACATTTTCTCTGAATTAATGTTTTTTAAAAAACTTTTTTTGCAAGATTACGATTAAAGAATACAATATATGTGTGTATAACAAAAAAGTATCTCAAGACTCCTAAAAGATTATTGATTGGATACAAAGCCTTATACAAATTTTCTGCATATAAATTAGGGAAATTATCAGCCATATACCTTTAAATGACACCAATATCCAACGTGCTACAATACTTTTTAAGTGTATCACTCGTATACCCTAAGTTGACAAAACACTTCTGCCGCCCACCGATCTGTTAACTGCCGTTTGCGAGCGCTGACATCATAAGGGTAATTTAGTCTTTTTTTAAAACGACATGTCATCCTATTTACCTAGTAAAACACGACATGTCATATGATATATTTTGATAAAAATGACATGTCATCCCATTTATCAGATAATTGTTAATAATTGCTAAAAAAAAAAAAGCTACTTTACAACTGAATCTACTCCTCCAAATTTAACCTAAATTATTGAAGATCTACTCCTCCAAGCATCATTATTTTTTTATGGTATAATACGTATAATTATAAATAATATGTTGTTAATAATTTTTTATGGTATAAGATGAATATTTTTTATGGATAATTGTTAATAATATGTACCATTAATAATTCTTTTTTTAATAAAAAATGTATTGTTAATAACAAAATAAAAAAATTTGTGTATTGAAAATTTACATTAATTTTCAAGGCAAATTTGTTTTTTTACCTCATTTTGAGTTTAAAGGGTAAAATAGTTATTTTGTTCAAATTCTGTTAAGTTCTTAACAGTAGTAAACGGAAAGGTAGACGCCAGAACTCTTTTGTCAACTTAGGGTATACGAGTGATATAAGCGAAAAGTGTTATAGTACGTTTGATACCGGTGACATTTAAGAGTATACCGGTGATAATTTTCCTATAAATTAATGTGTCAATACAATTAATAAAATGAAAGTAGCACCCCAGGAAATTTTATAGGACAACTGAACCATTTTAGTCTTGTTTAGATTGGCCATTTGACCTTATTCGGAGCTTCGAATACTTTACACACGCACATATATATAAAGAGACGCACGCACACATACACATTGAGAGATCATGACATAGAACTGAGTTAGGCTCATTTCTCAGGGACAGATCTAATACCAGTTCTTTGATTAAAGAAAGTCTGGAAGAAGAAAGAGAAATAATAAGGCAGGATCTGCAACTCTGATTTCATTTTATCAGCTGCCAGGTATTTTAAAATAAGCATTAAGATTAATTTCGAGTCATCTTACAATGGTAATTGTTTGATAGCAGCCTGCTGAGAAATTAAATATCGAGAACTAGTTATTTTTCTCAAAAGCTTTGACTAAAATACTCTTATAAAGGATTTTTGCTCTCTGCTTTTCAGTTCGCAATTATATGAGGTGGAAGATGTATTTTTTTTTTTCAGTCACTAATTCCTGGAACAAGTTATAATTTTGACTTTTGAGCTGCGGAAACAAAATTTTTATCCATTGGATAAGTTGTTTATATTTTTCATAAAAATTAATTGGCTGCTATGAAAGAAGTTTTTCCATACCAAATTCTTGAATCTTTTTGTTTGACCTTACTTGGATCAGTTGATTTAGATTTTATGAAAATTTTGTTCACCAAATAATACTATATGTTAACGAGAAAGAAATTAAAGGTTTAGCTATTGAAATATATAAATTGAAAGAAATTTAAGTCTATTATAAAAAAAAAATCAATTTAAGTCGGACCATGTTGGCGACTGCATGTCTTGGTTAAAATCTAGTTTTATATTTATTCTTACATTTTTTTTTGTTGACAAGATCTTCCTCTTACATAATTATCTTTGGTATTGGTATTTTTTTTTTTTTTGATAAGGAAGTAAAGCTTTCCATTAACAGAACTTTGACAGTAACAACGAAACATGATCTGGGAAATTTTCCAGCCAAATACACTGATTTTCAACTTCTAAAGCTTTCTTTGCTACAGAATGAGCAGCTATATTACAGCCCCTTGGAGCAAATTGAATTGATGCTTGGCTCTGGATCCTAAGCTTTGTCTGGATTTCAGCAATAATCCAATCAATTTCTGTCTTGCTTTCCTTTCTGTTTAGTGACAGATCCACCACCTCCTTTGAATCTGACTCAATGACCATTGGCACACAAGCCACCTGTTGAGCAGTTTCAATTCCAAACAAAACAGCTTTCGCTTCCATACTAGCTACAGTGCCTCGAAATTGAACATTTTGAACTGCTACTGCCACAACCCTTCCCCTGGAATTTCTTACAACTACTCCCAAGCCTGCCTTATGCTCTGAAACTTTTACTGCAGCGTCCACATTCACCTTAAAACAGCCATTTGGGGGAGCTGTCCATGTTTGCTGACTGATTTGCCCATGCCTTGAGATTGCTTGATCTTTTGAAATTTTAACCCTCTTGAAAGACTCTACAATAGCTGCTGCTCGTGCCACTGAAATAACAGGATTCTCGTCTTTGCCATCAAAAATAAAACAGTTTCTGCAGTACCAAATCGCCCAACAAACAGCAATAATCAATTCTACATCTTTCTTCGTTCTTTTTGAAGCCATTTCTTGGAGAAAACTCAACATGTCTTGATGGGGCATCTGCTTAACCTCCTCATAAAACTCTGTCGCTTTCCACACCTTTCTCGCAGCCTTGCATTCCAATAAGGTATGGAAGACATCTTCACTTCTACAGCTACATCTTTTGCAAATTGGGTCCATTATCACTTTCCTCTTCCACAGATTTGTTGCTGTTGGTAACAGATTTTTTGCTGCTCTCCACATAAAAACTTTAACTTTTTCAGGGATCTCATTTGCCCAAACAACCTCCCAGTGAGTTCTGGTAGTGTCTGAGCAGCCTGGATTGTCTGAGAACTTTTGCTTCAAAGCTAGCTGGTAGCCACTTTTGACAGAGTAACTTCCATGCTTGTCAAATTTCCAGATGAGAGTATCTTGCTGAGGGGTTCTCGGCAGAGGGGTCTGCAAAATCCTTTCTGAGGCTTCCTTCGAGAAGTGCTGGCAAATTATCTCCTCCTTCTAGTGATGTCTCTCATCTATAAGGTCAGCAACTACAGTGTCATTGGGGAGCTCCATATGCATGCCATGTCTCTTTAATTCATGTTTTTGAATCCAGTTTCTGTTGTAGATTGAGATTTGTCTCCCGTTGCCTATCCTCCACCTCAAGCCCTTATGGAGCACTTGTCTACCCCATAGAATACTTCTCCAAACAAAGCTAGGTTGTGACCCTAATTTTGCATCCATAAAGCTTGTATGCTTGAAATATTTTGCCTTTAAGATTCTTGCCATTAAAGATTCCGGATTTTGGAGAATTCTCCACCCTTGCTTAGCAACTAAGGCCTGGTTAAAGCTAGAGAATTCCCTAAAACCCAGCCCTCCCCTGATCTTGGCATGGCATAACTTCTCCCATCTTTGGTATTGGTATTGACTAATTTTTAAGTGATATTATTTTAATTCCAATTTTTTTCTTTTACCTTAAATAAGTTTCCTTTTAATTCTCTCTCAATGTTTATGTAATTTATGTCAGACGTACATATGACGATAATGGGATGCGACGAGGAGATGTCTTGGTCTTTGTCATCCCTTAGCGAAGGAAGAATGGCTTTGAGTAATGATGGCCATGTTGCAACACATCCACACCAAAGACAACAAGTACCTCTCTCTCTCTCTCTCTCTATCTCATTTAGTATTTTATTCAATCATCAACTTTATACGACATGAGATTAATGAATCAAAATTTGTCTCCACATTTTGAAGCCAACAGTTTAAGGGCTCTAATACAGCGTAGCATTATTTGTTAGTAACAGTCTACCATATTTGTTTTCAGTACCATTCTCTATCTACCGAACACTGAGCAATTGGATGATGCAAAGTCAGGTTTAAGGAGAAAAGAGATATAATTAATTTCAGTACTAATTCATTAAAATTCTTGACCAATTAACTAATCTTTGACAGGAAAGCAGCATCGTGGTGAGATCAGAACAAAATGGGATCAAAAGAAGGAAGTTGAAGTCAAAGGTTTGGGATGAATTCACAAAGTACAGAGGAGAAGATGGAATCGAGTGGGCGATATGTAGTCTTTGTGAAAAGAAGTTTGATGGTTCAAGCAAGAAAGGAACCACCCATCTCAAAAATCATTTAGTCAGATGCCGAACTAAGATAAAACTTAAAGGAGGTGGCAGAGATACAGACAAACCGATAAAAACAAGAGATGTAGCTGTTATTAATGAAAAATCTGTGATTGATCTGAACAAAAGCAGCTTTGATGCCAAAGGAATGACAACGCTCCAAGCCGACTTAGAAGAGAAGGTAAAACTTGGTCAATGAATTTCTTATTGTACTCTATTGTCATTTTCTTTGCATATGATTGTTTATATTATTTTTATCCTTTTATAACCATTTCATAATTTTCGCATTTGTTATGCCAATTAAAACAGCATAGGCAAATGATGAATATTTGAAGTATTAAATCACGAATCTTTTTTTTTCCCCTTTACATAACAAACAAGCTATAACCCAGCATTCGTCTGTGGTAGCAAGTATAAATTTGTCAATTGAATTGATGATAATTAAGTAGTTTACAGAGTCCTAGCAAGCAAGTCATACTTGAAGAGTTATAATTTCAGTTGTATAATTCATTAAAATTGTTGACCAGTTAATTAATGTTTGATAGGAAGCCGGCATTGTGGCGAGAGATCAACAAAATGAGAAAAATGGAAAAAAGTTGAAGTCAAAGGTTTGGGATGAGTTCACAAAATATAGAGGAGAAGATGGAAAGGAATGGGCTAAATGCAGTATTTGTGAGAAGAAGTTTGATGGTTCAAGCAAGAAAGGAACCACACACCTCAAAAATCATTTACAGAGATGCCGGGCTAATTATAAGAGAAAAGAAGCTGCTGCTTCTGGGGTTGATGATAAATCAATCAAAACTAGAGATTTAGCCCCTGCTTCTCCTTTCTTCGATGAGGAAGGAATTATCTTCCAAGAAAACTCTGAGACTGACAGTGATGGTGATATAAGTCTCTGGTCGTACGCGTGTTGATGATCAGGTTGGTTTGTCAACACTTAGATTTATTTTTGTGGGTCGCAAAGCTGCTCGTACTCACTCGAATAAGCAAGATTTAAGGACCCCATCTACCTTTGTCCTCTTCTCTCCTGCACTCACAGAAACAAGTCAGGGGACCCACGATGTTTAGATCAATTTTTTGGGGTTTCTGGAAAAAAAACTTTAAACAATGATTCTATGTAATTCAATAATCTATATATAAAATGGAAGTGTTTTAAAATAATCAAAAGAAAACAGGTTCTGGATTTTTTGAAGAATTAAAAAAAAAAAGAAAGAGAATTACGGTCATCAATTGGATCTACTTTTTTTTTTTTTTTTTTTGGTGCTTTGTTTTCGTGCGGAAAAATAACATGCCTTTTTTTTTTCTTTTGACAATTTGGACCCACCAATTAGAAAAGTAGAAAAATGAAAAATATTTGTACAGGGTCGGATGATGAAAACTGAGCCATTTTGGTCTTTGCTTTCATTGGCCTTTGACCTTACTCGGAGCTTCGAAACTTATATATATATATATATATATTTACACACACTCTCTCTCTCTCTCTCTCTCACACAAACACATCGAGAGCTCATGACATCGAACTGAATCAGGCTCATTTTTAAGCGAAATATCATCTTTCAATAATTTATGTAGTGGTTTGTTATTTCGTAATACATGACATAATAGAAGATTAATGAGAAGGGAAAAAAAAGCACCTCCTGCTTAACCTCCTGCTTCTACTAGTATTTCAATAACATAAATTTATAATGTGTAATAGTAGCAAAATTATGTAAAGCAATACAAGAAGATACAGCCGTTTTTGTTCATTTGTGACAAACCTCAAATGACAGTGGCAAACTTATTCATGATGGTGGCGGCCAGTTGTGTGCCTTTTAAAACTTGGAAAGCATTTGTGTAAAAAAATTGGTCTGACGTTTGGAATGAGATGACAAAATACAGAGACGAAGATGGAAATGAAAAGGCTGAGTGTAATTACTGTAAGAAGACGTTTGACGCTTCAAGCAAAAAAGGAACAACACATCTGAAAAATCATTCAGACAGATGCCGAGCTAAGGGAAAAGAAGCTGGTGGGGATAAAGATAAATCAGAGATGGCCAGAGACCAAGAAGAGAAGGTAAAACTTCGCCAATTTCTTAATAAACTCTCATGCTGTTTTTGTTTAGAAAAAATATTGGGTTGAAGAATATCATTAGCACCGTCCAATGTGCTGGTTGAAGGACTAAGAATTTAATAGAAACCAATTAGCCTGTCTTTTAGCGACAATTAAAAGCTTAAGCCATAAGTTGACAAAGGCTAAGCATGCAAATCCATTCTTAATTAAAGAGTTAACTTTTCAGTATTCATTTCAAATTCTTGACCGATATTTGACAGGAAATGAAGGAGGTCCAAGAACAAAACATAGGGAGCTCATCGAGCGAGAGACC
The DNA here is from genome assembly GCF_000493195.1 of Citrus x clementina. Taxonomy (NCBI): domain Eukaryota; kingdom Viridiplantae; phylum Streptophyta; class Magnoliopsida; order Sapindales; family Rutaceae; genus Citrus; species Citrus x clementina. The sequence goes on from NW_006262339.1 coordinate 37,783,342, forward strand.
AAAGAGGTCAAAGGTTTGGAATGAGATGACAAAGTACAGAGACAAAGATGGAAGTGCAAAGGCTGAATGTAAATATTGTAAGAAGACATTTCACGGTTCGAGTAAAAAAGGAACCACAAATTGAAAAATCATTTCGAGAGATGCCGAGATCAGAGAAAAGGTGGTGGAGATGAAGATAAGACAATCAAAACAGGAGATTTTGCTACTACCGTCGTAAGTAAAGGAAAATGTCGGATTGATCAGATCAATCACAGCATCGATGCGGAAGGATTTACCACTGAGCATTGTGACCCATCAATATTAAACCCCATAAAGGTTGAAATACACCAAACCTACCTGTTTATGTGCAGCGTTTATAGTTCTTTGATTGCTTTTAAGTTTGCGGTGTTCTGTGTTTTGAAGTAGCTCACTAGAACAAAAAAATTTCAGTTTTAACGGTTTTGAGAAGTTGTGATAATTTTTGCTTCGAAAGGTTTCTTTTTGGAAGTATTTTCTTTTCTAGGTTTGTGAATTTCAGCTCAGTATTAGTGACATTCTAAGATTTGTAACTGTGTCTCAGCTCTGGATTTTGTTTAATTTCAAGGTATGGGACTACTTCTTGGGAATTTCATTTAGGTTGTCCTGATTTTTCGATTACATCTTTTTGTGCTTTTCCAGGTTATGCCCATGGAGTCCCTACAATCTGTTGTCTCAGTAGTCAAGTCCTCAGTTATTGCTGAGCCTGATAAGCATAAATCTGATTTCTTTGCTCCCTCTGGTAACTTAGAAAAGGGAACTGAAGCCAACAGATTAGAAATTGTTGTGCCTAATTTGGAGAACTTCAGCGGAGTTCTTGAAGTTTATATGCATCGAGCTAGGGACATTCATAACATCAGTATTTACTACAAGCAAGATGTTTATGCCAAGCTCTGCGTCACTAGTGATCCTGAAAACACTGTAGCCACCAAAATCATCTACGGTGGTGGCAGGAATCCTGATTTCAATGAAAACTGTCAGCTCGATGTCAAGACTGTTGATTCCTCCCTCAAATGTGAAATATTTATGATGAGTAGGATAACGAGTTATCTTGAAGACCAGTTCTTGGGGTTCACTTTGGTTCCTTTATCGGAAGTACTCATCAATAATGGGAAGTTGGAGAAAGAGTGCTCTCTTTCTACAACTGATTTTGTCCATTCTCCAGCAGGATTTGTTCAGTTGTCTCTTGCATATGCTACTTATTCACCTGAAGTGATGGCAATTCCTACAGTACCTAAACCTTTGGCTGCTGATGAGACTGCTCAGAATCAGAAGTAGTCGAGTTCCCTGATCTGAAGACTATGACTGAGAACCATAATATGGTTTTGGAATATTTAGACTGCAGAGATTACTGATTTTTGATGTTAAGGTTTTAATTATATTAGAATTAAGATTTTCTTTTTTCTTTTAAAGGTAAGAGGGGTGGGCAAGCCCAAATACATTTTTTATCCCCCTTACCACCTTCAAAATTCAAATTCGGGTTCTGGTAGAGAATACAACTGCACTGCAACCAACCCGACCACACCCTTGGGGGCTTATATTAGAATTAAGATTGTGTTGAACTATTATAAATAAGTAGTTCTCATTATATTTTTCAGTAAGTAATAATAAAATTAATTCTAATCCCTTTTAATTCTTCTATCTTATCTCTGAGTTCTTAAATTCTCCATCTTCTTTTTTTGAAATCTCTAATCAAAACCATAAAACTCTATCATCTAGTATCAAAGCATATCTTTCTTAGCCACTAATTTTTTTTCTTTCCGTATTTAAAAAAAAAAAAAGAGAGAGAGAGAGAAACCAATTTTTCCAGCATCAAAACTTTTGCCAATGTCCCTTCACTTTTGATTTGGCTTTTCGTAAGTCAATTAGTTGCTTTAGTCGAGTTTATTCCACCAATAAATTTTGACTTTTGTGAGTAACTACCACAAGCCATCAACCAAACCCATAGTTGCCTTAGCTTGTTACCCCAAAAAAAAAAATCCAAACCCATAATTACCCATGGCTTGTTCCTTTACAAGATGGGATTTGAGCCAGAGCGGAAATGGGATTGTATTGGTGATGATGAATGAAGTGGCAGCAAGGAAACTTTCTCCAACACTTGTGATGCGACAGATTTTGCAACAAAGAGTGAAAGAAAGATGATTATGATTAAAGTGAAATATGCTTTGATACTTGAAGTAATGGACATTTTTTCTGTGTGTGTTAGTGGCACGAGCTTTGAGTACCTTTTTAAGGGAGAGCTAGTCGGAGATTTTGATCCGATTGTTGGTTCCTGCAAATTAAAAAGTAAGTGCAAATAGCTTTTATTCGCGAAATAAATATGTACGATGTACATTAGTTTCACATAAGCAAAGAATTATGTCCACGTACAATGCCAAAAAAAAAATCACAAGTTATTCTTTTTAAAACAATTGCACGTGCTTAAAATGGTAGCTGACTGACGCAGCGGTTTACTAGATTTTGCTCTAACTTGCACTCTCATAGAGAGAAGAAGGTATAGCAAATTCTGAATTAGAATTTGAAACGAAAAAACTCAAATTTTGATTGAAAATTAGATGATTTTTACAATGAATTTAACACATATTTATAGTACTTCTAATCAGCTATACTTATTACATTTCACTCAACAGACACACCAACTAAAATTCACTAACAGAACACACCTACTCTATTTCATTATTTGGGCCCACACACCGACTCTATTCCACTATTTGGGCCCATGCTGCATCACTGACGTTCGTAATTTAACAAATTCCAGGGATTAATCTTATAAGAAAGTATTCAAACGAGCAGTTGTCAATAAATTTTGCCTTTTAAACTTAATGAGAACAAATACAAACAATTAAAAGTTTAAAACATGGAGAAATAATAAATTAAATTAAATTTTATCAAAATAATAAAATAAGATAAATATGACAACCTGCAAGTAAAATCCTAAAGGTCCCGTATTCACAGGCTTGACCCAATCCATGATTGCAAAATTTCCTCGACAGGAGCTACTAGTATGGATAGAAAATTCTCGCAAATTTACAATTTTAGCCCTATTTAAATAAATTTATATGTATTTTTAATTGAACTAATGCATCATGATCATCATCTTCATCGATCAACATAGGATTTTCGGAGGTGACCATAATTTAGTAAGACCTCTTCATTATTTTCTAGTTACTGATTATTTCCGGACATTTATTTTCAATATTTTGATACTTACATAATAATTTTTTTCCCCAAGATAATGATAGAAGAAAATAAACAAAAGAAATATATGTAACAAATTCTGTATACTAAAAAGAATCTAAAAGCCAAAGAAGTCGGAAGGAAATTGAAAGTGATTCCCATCGATCGCACAAGAGCTTCAAATTAATGATGTGAAAAGGTTTTGCTAAAAATGAATTTTGCAAATTTTATAAAGCTTCAAATTATAAAAAATTTGCAAAATTATAATTTTTTAATAAAATAATTATTAAAATTTTTCAAAATCTAAATTTAATAAAAATCAGCTGAGTACCTCTATTTGGGATTTATTATTTTATTAAAATTAGGGGTTTTTTATAATTATATTGTTTTTTTCAAAACTTTTATAAGATAAAATGGACTTTTAATTTTTTAGGGGAAAAAGTGTTATTTTCTTTAAATTATTTAACGGTGTTAGTGCAAAAGTCGGGTTGGCAAAATCCGAACCCGGATCCGGATCAGCAAAAAATTATGCGGATCCGGATGCGAGTAATATCCACAACGGATGCGGGCGGATATTCCGGATATTCGAATTAGGAAAAATTAAAATTAAATAATTTAAAATATAATTTAAAAATTCAACAATTTAAATAATAATATTAAATAAAATTCAATTATAATCCAATAGTTAACAATTCAACATGAATTACATACAATAACATCACAAATCTACAAATAAAAATATCACAACATTAATCAAACATAAAAAATAACATAAATTCAATTACACCACCATTAAATTTCACAAATAAAATTAATGCATTTAATTTAAGTAATTAAACCAAAAGTAAATCTGAAATTAAAGTAATTAAGGAAGATGACAAACTACATTTATGCATAATGACATTAATTAATTTAAAAGGTAAAATAATAATAATAATAATGGAAGATGATGATAGATAACAATTATGAGAGGGACACCTCTATGACCAAATGATGTGATTGAATGGTTCTGTAAACGCAATTCATGAAAGCACAAAACGACACCAAAAAAGCATAGCCTTGCTCACAGAAAATCTGAAATTGATTTGCTGGAAATTTGTGTGCCCACCTTGTGTATTGGTCGGTCAACCTTATCCTTCGATATTGAGATCTACTGCCGCGAATCAACCTTCTTTGAGATTGGATGAGTATTCCCTTCTGGAAACAACGGCCAAGGACATAAAGAATAGACAAGGCAGCCGTGTGTGGTGCGCTTCGCTAGCCATTGATGCAGTGGGTTGCCGGCGTTCGATGACAGTGAAATGCACTGAGCAAGACGAGGTACGGCAGCCGGTGTTCGATGACAGCAGCGCGTGCTCAGCTCAGGCAAGGCATCCAACGCTCAATGACAGTGATTGCGAGGAGGACGGCGTTCAACGGTTAGGGATTTGGGGTGGTTTTTTATTTCAGTCGCATGTGAGTGGTGGGAAGCAGGGGAGGCGTGAATGGTTTAGGGTTACTGGATTTGTTTTTTTTTTTTTTTTTTCACTTATATATTTTTTAATACAAATTTATTAAATTAATAATATAGCACGGATCATGATTCTTAGACTCTGGATCCGGATTTTTCCGGATCTTTGCGGATCCGGACCGGACCTGGATTATTTTGCCATCCCTATGTAAAAGTGATTAATTTATACAAATTTAAAAAGAAAAATAATGCAGAAAAAATTTTAAAATTTTGTGGTAATTGGATGAACATGCAAAATAAAGGTGATGCAATTATAATTTCTCATTAAAAAATAAAAGGAACCTAAGTGTTGAAAGTGGGAATCATCAAGGATTTAAGCGTCATTTAGAGAATGTAAAAAGGTGTGATCTCATTTCATATGCTTATATTTGTATTGTGACACAATTAGCTTAACATACAGAAAATGGAATCAAGAAATAACATGTAGTAAAGACAATCATTCTAAGTGCTTTGATATAATAGGTCGCGTATTACATAATAATTTGCAATAGAAAACAGGGCAGGACAATTGATCCTAGCCCATGTTTATATATACAAGAGAAAGGTACAGGTACCTGTTGATGCCCCGAGCTAAGGTTTTTCCACTTCAGTATTTGAGAGAATCGTAAGGAGTTTCTTGGTCTTCTGGCCAAGCAAAAATACCTTGCGCAGAAACACTTGATGAATACTGATCAAGTGAACCAATGAATATGGAAGATTTTAAGCTTTTATTGTTGACAATTTAGGGATTTTATAACTCTTCTCCAAATGGAGCAAGAAGAGAAAATTCATAAAGACGACTAATGTAATCCGGCGGCTGAGTCTTCTTTAATGGGTGGATGATTGTTAGTCATAATTTGTATGTGCGGTCATCTAAGGTCTGTATAGTATTGAAGAACTATATTAAGTCATCGTTGCTAAAATTGTAATCAGGAAATAACAGTTAATAGAGTATATGATTTTCAAATAATAATTTTAATAAAAATAGTAAAGATATTATAAAATTTTCATCATACAAATGCGGTATTAAATCAACTTAATTTTCAAGGTAGACAGTTAGTATTTACTAAATAATTTAGCATTATAACTTTTAAGTCACGACTGTCCAATCTCAATACCAAGCCTAAGTTTGAATAACAAAGACCTAATTAATTATAATTTATTTTCTCAAACGATTGATATAATATCCATAATTTTATTATAATATTTCAAGTTATAATTCAAAATGTGATTGTTCATGTCAGATAGTAGAAATAGTCTTTAAGAATACAATTGATACTTGTATTTTTTTTTTTTTTTTTGATTTGTTGATTCAGTTGCCAGGAAATAGTCTAGAGATCGAGAGTGGGAGAGAAGATGTAAAAGTTTTTGTTATTAATTACTATGCAAACCAACAAAGTGTTGGCTCCACTGGCAATGGAGTCCCCTTAAGTGGCTTGACTGGGTTTGCTCCCCAATTCGAGTCGCAGGGAAGTCGCCTTTGTTGGGAGAACTTGTGCCTCTCGGTCGAGCGGGGACTTCTAGTCTGGGTTGTGGTACGGGCTTAAAGGTGCCTCTCACAGTTGGGGCCCTCCCCAGGATACCTCGTGGATAAGACCAAAAAAAAAAAAATTACTATGCAAAAGGAGAGTTGAAATTATGTAGTATTTCTAAAAGAAAAATATAAAAATTCAATAGATAAAAATTGTGAACTAATAATAAATTAATTGTCCATTCCCAAATATAAAAATAAATAAATTATTTTAGGTCAATATTTATTTTGTGTATTAGCTATTAATTGTCATGTCCTGTTTTAGATGGAGGAATTTTAAAATACATTTGAGGTAATGCAACTAATATGACATGTATAGCTGAATTTTATATAATTATTACTCCCAAACTGATTTTTTAGAATAAATATGCATATACTATGATATCATTTATTTGTTATATGATTAATATGGTACCTCAAAAAAATATTTTAAAATTTCTCCTGTGAACTACCCGAGTTAAGTTTGTCTACTTCAATATTTAGATGCATCAGGAGTTTCTTGTTCTTTTTGTTAAGCAAAAACAACTTAAGCAGAAATATTTGATGAATAATGATCAAGATTGTTGACCGTTGAGGGATTTTTATAACTCCTCTCCAATTATTGGAAGAAGGGAAAATTCAAAAAGTTGACTCATGTAGTCCGGCGGCTGAGTCTTCCATTCTTTTTCTTCCTTTCTTTAATGGGTGGGTAAGCGGTATTTGGTGGTGGTCATTTTTTCTTCCTAATTGGTAGTTATAATTTCTACAATGAAGTGAAGTTACGGAATTGCGATTTTAGTTTAAGTGGAGTACAAAGGAAAAACTACAAACGCAAAGCGGTCAAAATCAAAATCTGTCAAAAAGGAAAAAAAAAAAAAACACCACACAATAATTTGTGGTCACAATTATTATTTCAAAAAGATGAGACAAAGTAAAGAACAATTAATTAAAAACAAAGTTTGCACCCCTTAAAAACTTATAAAAAATTAAACTTAAAGGTGATGATCACTCCACCCCATATTTTATATAATAAAACCCTCATTAGTTATTTTTTGTTGCAGTTACAATTTTATTCTTTGGTAAATTTATCTTTTTTTTTTTTAAATGACAGCAATTCTAACAATCAATTATGGCATTTAGAAATTAGAACTTATGGCTTAGCTTTAGAAAAAGAATAATAATAAAATCGTCTGTGGCGGCCCATATTAAGACTTTAAAAGTTAAAAGAACAATTCTTAATCTCTGCTTTTGAGCTTCTAAATGGATGTGGAGTTCTCAGAAGCTATTGCAATTCAGAAAGGCTTGGAACTAGCCACTGAAACAGGGCTAACCTAACTCCATCAAGTGTTGAATCAGGTGCATGAATGTGGTGCACCCATTAAAGTAATATTAGTAGTACAAGTGAAGTGGGTGGGTCATTTATGAACTCCAGGATTTGTTTCTCTCAAAGAATCCTTTCAAAGTAAATTATGTGTTTGAGGGATAAAAGAGGAAGCACATTTAGGTGCGTCTTAGCACAAATCATGCTCCCTGCAACATTGGGTAGCAGGAAGTCTCTTCGGGGTATTCTCAAATGGAGCTTGAGTTATGGAGGGGCGAGCAGTTTCCTTTCAAGTGTGCTTGCACAAGGATCTTGCGAAGAGAGACTTAAATCAAGTCAACGGAGACTTACTCAAGAGTTAACTGGCAAATATTCTCCGAACAATCAGGGCATGACCCTAATCCACTAATGACTATTCCTCCTATCCAGTAATGGGGGTTTTGATCCTCTATAAAAACCGCTGAAAATTCAAAACCAGATAAGTAATCTCCTTCACTCTCCACGATTGATTTCTCTCTCTCACTAAAAAATTCTTTCTTTCTTTTAGTTTTCCTTTATGAGATTTCTTTTAAATCTTTTTTTTTCAAAGCCATCATAATTAAGCCATGTAAGTTGTGGCACATGTTTTTCCAAAAGGCCGATGTCTAACTTAAGCGTCGGAGAGTTCACGTCAGAAAAACATTTGATGTTCCTCTAACTGTTCTTTGTGAACACAGGAGATTTTCGCAGGAGGTGATCGTAGTCGCTATTAGTTGCTCGAGATTGTCTCCCCAATATACAAATTTAAGTATTGGTATGGACACCTGCTCATAACAATATTATCCAAATATCTATATCAACATTAGGTGCCGAGATACACTAATGAAGCAGCCATCGTATGGTAAATCATGCATTAAGAAGCTCTGCAAATGAAGTTTGGATAGAAGAAAAATGTAAACAATGTACAATTTCGTTATGCCAGGGATAAGTTTGGCATTAATCAGATAAATTTTCGATTGGGTTGTTATTATGCAAATAATGTGTGGAAATACTAGAAATATCTCCACCTAAACTTAGGGTGATGAATCTCCTACCATAATTTTTGAAAACTCACCTCATGTTCAGAAAATAATTATAAAAAATAAATATTATTTTTAAAAATTTCAAATAAAGAAGAACTTTGGCCAATTAGTTAATTAAATTTATTTTAATTTACTTTTTGTGACTTATTTTTTTTAATTATGTTTGATTACAAAGATTACTATGGCATAAGCTTAAATTGACTATTTTATCCTAGTGTGGGTAAAAAAGCCCAACCCGGCCCTCATACATGAGGCCTTGGACAAGGGCCCAAGAAAAAAAAAAGCCCAGGCTAGGCCCAAATCTACTATTTTAAAAAAAATAAATTTATAAATTAGAATAATATAATTAAAATTGAAAAGTAATTTAAAAATTAAAAAAAGAAAACTCAAATTCTTAACTTATAAATCAATGATGATTCAAAAAAGCTAAAATTATGATATTAAACTCTCTCTTTTGTGTTAATTAATTAAGAGCGTTTGAATTAGAGAATACAGTATTAAAGAAAATTAAAGTTATGAACTTTTATTTGCTTTATTTATTATTTCACTTTGAAATGTTCATTTTCTTTAATTTATCTACGATTATAATAACTTGTTAATCATTAATTTATTTCAAATTTACAATAATTTTAAAAAATAAATAAAACCCAAGGCCCGAGCTCAGCCGACAAAGAATCTAAGAAAAAATTAATAGAAGGATTTTATTGATTAACTGTACAAACTTTTTGTTGATTTGTATTTTTTTTAAAATTGTAAATTCATTTTAATTATTTTCTAAAAGTGAGGTGGATTTATAAATATAGTGGGGTGGAAATATCCCCACTAAAATAAAAACATGAAAATTAGATTAAATAAACTATTTGTTTCGAGGATAAATATTTTTTTATTCCCTACATTTTGAGCCAATTGCCAAGTTAGCCCTTATATTTTCAAAAATTACATAAAACACTTATGTCTTCACTTTTGTGATTGGATTTTAACTTTTCAAAGATAAGATAATTTTTTTGCAATAAATCTGATTTGTAACATGTGATAAATAATTAATAATTAAATAGATTTTTATGTTCAGCCAAAATACATCATTTTTGTAGCCAAAATACAAAATGGTTCATAACTTCATGCTTGTGACAGATGTCCTTTGATGTTTGGAAAAACCCTTTGACAGAAGCCAGAAACTTTTGTTCAAAACAGCTACTTAATTAAACCTGAAAAATTTGGCTAAAGAAAATAATCATTCTAATAAACACCATTGCTACTGAGAGTGATGAGAGAGACTCTCTTTAAGAAATCGCCATCAATTCAAGTCTAGACCCAAAATAAAGAACTTTGCCCGACCCACTTGCCTGAAAAATGGGCCAAGCTCGTAATCATGGACATTGGCGGCCCCACTCATTCAAGACGCTTTCTTTTTTGGGGATGAAATTCATCGAGTTAGGCGGAATTTATCTTTCACTTATTTACAAATAATTATATACAAAGAGTGAAAAGTCTCTTTAACTCAAACTTACGTCGAATGTCAACCATATATTGGTCCAGTGGTAGACTTATGATGATAATATCAATATTAAAAAAATAAATATATAAAATCTTTTATTTTTTATTTTTACTCACTTTTTTGTATAAATAATAAATGTTTGATCATCATCAGGAGTACGGTAAAATATAAAACCACTAGTAGTTCTTGATCCTATCGTTGGCTTCACTCTGTGATCTTGAAGAATTAAAAGAAATTGCAAGTCACTAATCGGATCCTCCGACAGCAGGCGGCCTTCATGTCTTTGCTTTGTTTATTTTGACTTATTGACACGTATGAAAATGACAGGCTTGGACCTACCAATTACGAAAGGTTGACACAGTTTCGGATATCCTCCCCGTTCAATTGTGATTAAAAAAAACCCCATCTGGTTTAATTTCAAAAATCTGATTGACTCCTTACATAATTTTTTTTTTATAACACTGGTGTGAATATTGTAATTCGTATTTTATCGATATTTATAATAAAAAAAAAAGTTCAAATTATCATCCATCAAGTCTTCTATATCATTATAAGGTCCCGTTTGGGATTACTTTTGGGAGGGTTAAAAGTGATTTTAAAAATTTAAAAGTTAATTTTGGTGTTTGGTAAAAAAAAATCAAAATAACTTTTGCCAAAATCAGCTCCTCCTACAGCTAATTTTGAAAAGCAGTGAAGAGTAACTTTTAGATTCTGATTTTGAGAATCAATTTTATCATTTAATATGATTCCATAAATATCCTTACAATTATTACTTAAACCCGAAATTATCCTTATTTAAATTGGAAACAAAATCAATATTTTAATAATTTTTTATTATAATTAACGCACACCTTTCGTTTACCCTATTTCACAGTACTTTTGAAAATACTGTTTATGCTGCTTGGCAAGAAGTTAATATGCCAATTCCACATTTTTATAAAAAAAAAATTGTTTGATTCAACGAGATATTGTACGTGTACATTTTTATATGTATAAGTGAATTTCATCTTACATTATGTACATTTTAGTCATTTATTTTTTTACAGCAGTTTAACAATAAGATTTACCAAACACCCATAACTACTTTCAAAATTCACAGTACTTTTGAAAATAAAATTTACCAAACACTTAACTAATTCTCTTCACAACTGATTATTTCTACAGCACGGCTAACAGTAATTATTTTAAAAGCTGCAGCATTACCAAACTGACCCTAAGTCTAAATTTTTACCATAATTAATATTGGACAATTATTTACTACATACACATGCATTACTAATGGGTTTATAATTCAGCGTCCTAGGAAAGGGCTTTTAAAAAACAATATTTGCTACAGCACTTTTACTTTAAAAAAAAAAAATCGTGATTAGATGGTTAAATAATTATTTACCATTTGAATCCAAAATATTTATTTTTATAGGTCTTTATAATCATATATATGTGTATATAAAAGAAGTCAATATTGGCTTCATACGTACATCTCAATTTCTCTTTGTTTTTGGGAAGATATTTTTTTTGCCATACCAAATATTTCGAATCATTCGAAAACCAAAATCATGTTCAATCTTTTTTTATCCTGGGCGGTCCGAAGTTGCCGTGTTGAAAACCAAATAAAGCTGATTTTGAAATCAAATCTATAATTTTTACTTGATAATAACGCCATATTGCATTGACTGAATTCCTTCGGATTGTGGTTCGGCGAAGTATATATATCTTAGGTGGATATATGGCATTTTATTTTTAATTCTGTGCCCCTTTAAGAATGCTTGCGGGAGGTTTAAAATTAATTTGTGAGATTGAAAATTAAAAAGTTAATTTTAATATTTGATAATTTTTTTAAAATTATTTTTTGTAAAATCACCACACCTTAAGGGATAGAGTTGTTTTTCAAAATAATCACCTTATAATTTTAGGGAATGGAGTTGTTTTTCAAATTTTAATTTTGAGTATTAGTTTCATCTTTAATATTATTAAACATCTTAAAAAATCTATTATTAAAAGTTAATTTGAACTATGCAAACCCATATTTTTTTAAAAAAAAATAAAGTATAAAAGATAAGTAGAGGCTTTTCCGTAGTCCGAAATTTGATCCGAAAGTGGGGAAGTTGGCTTCTCAACGTGTCCTTCGATAATTAAGGAATAGGAAATAATCAATCGGATCCTTCAAGACAAAAAGCACCCTTCAAGTCTTGGCTTTGTTTCATTTTTTTTAACACGTAGGAACGTGACAGGGATGGGACCTACCAATTAGAAAAACAAAAGAAACTTATAGGCACAATTTCGGATGTCCAATTGCATTAATTGTATCCTATAGAATAAAAATGGAGTTTAATTTTTTAAAGATTAATTAATGGAATAAGGAAATCTTGTTAACAAAGCTTTCGTTTTCAACGCAATATAATTTTTTTGGAATAAAAGAAAATATTATTATTAACAAACTTACCAAGCATACTAATTCCGTATGAAGTAATTAATTGTTTGATCTCTTAATTTATTTGAAGTACTGGAAAGGAAGTGAGTCATCTTGTTTAATCGTGCGTAATTTGGACAAAATATTCGGATATTACTTTTGAGTTCGATGTCATGTCGTTTAGTTAATTTTAATTGCCATTTATTTTGCTTCAACTTGTTGTCTTGCCCCACAGGCAATTCAACCCGCTATATAAATTAGTCACCAAATTAACAGTCGTTTATCAAAGTTCAATTCGGATATATCCGACTTCAAGATCGAAATATAGTACAATTTCACCAATAATTTCAAAGCACAAGAATGATATTATTATTAAGTAGTTCAGTTTCATATATAATACAACACAATAACACAGACTCTCATATTAATGAGTTTTGAAATAACGCTACTTACATGCAGTAATACAACAACAACTATAACTGGAAACACACACGCAGATGTACTCATCAAACACAACTGGTATCAAGATTGACTGAAACAGACATATTTCTTGAGAAAGCATATGACAGTAGAGGCTGTTGGACAAAACCTTTTGAGCTTGACAGTTTCATCTTTGAAATTGCAGATGAAGATGGTAAGCAACGAGGCGGCGTAGAGAGCCCAGGCTGCACGCTTAGGCTTGTTCGAGGAAAACGGGATGGTGGTGCCCAAGACCAATGCAGTGGCAGCAACGATGATAGCAGTCTTCTCGAGCACTTGGGATGCAGCAGCAGACTTATGGGCAATAAGTTTTGAAACAAAGAGAGAAAGAAATGTCAGTAAGATAGCAAAAGAAAGCAGATAGAATGAAGGAGAAAGCTCCGAGTTAGTTTTAGCAAACAGGATAGCGATCTCGAGGGATGATGAAAAGCAAAACGCCATGATCACATTCTCCCATTCAAAGACTCGATTGGCTTCTTCGTCCATGGTGGGTTTTGGTGGGCTTGATTTACAGAAAATTGTGTATTAATTGTTTTGTAAAAGCTGTGACTAAGCGATGTGATGATGTCGCTATTTATAGAGTGAGATGGAGTCGGATCTTCTTCGGTGCATGCTTCAACAATTTGTGTCCCTATCTGTGTACAGTGCATGCATGTTTATTTTAATTTTATAATGATGTTTGTCAATGTTGATAGTTGGAACAAAATGTTCGGATACTAGATCGAGTTCGATTTAATTACAGAGTAATGAACAACATGGGTTCCACCAATTTTTTTTTTTTTTTTTTTTTCTGCTGAAGAGAAAATGAGTCTTGAAAAGTTGTTTTAATTTCACCGAGTCTTATTCACTTTTACTTTTTTTCATGCAGAAGATGTGTCCTACGCCAACAAGGCTTTGGCGTGGTGGTAATCAATCCTCTCACTGCCTCACAAAAGTGAGAGCTATGATATTTAATTTCCTCTCTCACAGTAAATTTCCAGATTATAAATATTTGTAGATGGCAAATCATTCAAAAAAAAAAAAAAATTTGTGTCCTGTCCCACTCAAAAGATAATAAAAGATTCGGTAAATACTGATTTAATCCCAATCATTTAAGTCAATTATCTAATTAGTCTTTAATATCTTTAAAAATTATTTAAAAGATCCACGCTGTATATTTATTTCTGCTAAAATCTACTCTTTATCATTTAATTTTTCACCGGTTGCCTTATGTTCTATTTGTCTGCAGTAAAATCTATTCCTTATCATTCATTTTTCACATGTTGCATGTCAAATTACACCACTATAGTTGCTGTATAAAGGTAAAATAATATTTCTAAAGAGTAAAATAATATTCTGTCTTACAAATGGAACATTTACCCAAAACATTTGTGTACATCTACCCTACCCCGTTTTATATTTTCGGATATTTCTTAGGTCCGAATTGTAAAAGCCAACTCTGTGTTTTTGTGTCATGTCATCTAAAACGGTCGAACTCATCAATGGATATAAAAAATCCGATGGACTTATGTGCTTCGTCAACATTGAATTTGATAGTGACACCAGAAAGTTTGTATTTGTTGAATTCCTTCGGATTTTCTTAAATCCGCTTCGGTTTCTTCAGAAGCAGACAGAAAGATGTGTTCCACGCCAAATGAAAAAGGTAAAATGACTTGAATATGCTATGAAGTTTCTTGTGAGGATAGAAATGAATCTTACCCCTCAACATCTTGGAAGCCCAACCATCAAACGGGTATATCCGATAAAATTGCCTTTTTTTTTTCTTTTTCATTTTTTGTTTTTAAGTTTTCCGATTGGCAAAAAATTAGTAGGTCGTAGCTATTGTGAACGTGATTAGAGGATTCAGGCACCTTTAGAACCCCTGCAAGGAGAAATTCTACAACACATTAGAAGTAATACAATTAATTAATGTATATATGACATGTATAATTGAATTTTAGGAGTGAGCGAATATACCAACCTGATCTAAAAAATTCGGGGTTGGACCGAATGTGGATAAAGACTCAAACTTAATCGGATTGGATTTTGGGCAACCCAATTGGATCATATCATTGTTGGATCAGACCGATCCGAAATACCATGCACACAAAAGCCACCAATGACACAAAATTCTCAATTTGATCAAAACTATATTCGAATTAGATCGAATCAAACTACAAGTTTGAATTGAGCTCAGATTGCTTTTTTTTTTTTTTTTTTAACTCGATCAGGTTGATCCGATCCCGATCTAAACCCATATTTGCCTACACCTATTGAATTTAATATAACTACCACTTGCATGATATTTTTTAAAATAAATGTACACATGTCATAGTATAATTTACTTATTGTATGACTGACATGACACCTCTAATGTATTATAAAATTTCCATGTTGCAAGGGACCTAATTTTTGTCTTTTTGTGCCTTTAATCTTCACAGTGAGTAAGATTGAGTTGTTGTTACAGTCATATATATATATATATATATATATACACACACACACACACATCCATATTATTGTACATAGAACAAATTGTGGCACTGTCTGAGGATTTTCTATTAGTCCTTTAAATCAAAATCGGATGATGTCGAAAAGGATTCTTAGCCAAAAATTAATTGGTCGTGTAATAGCAAAGGATATATATAAGGGCCCAAGATCCATTGCCATTAGAAATTAAAAAAAACAAAAGACATGTGTAATAAATTCTGCATACTAAAAAGAATCAAAAAGCAAATAGTTGTTAAAAAGCCAAAGAAGTCGGAAGGAAATTGAAAGTTATTCCCAGTGATCTTACAAAAGCTTCAAATTAATGATGTGAAAAGGTTTTGTTAAAAATGAATTTTGTTCTTACAGGATTTCTTGAGAAATATAAATACAGGTTTCTTAAGGAATTAAAATGGTGCTATTGAAGGTAGTGTGATTATGTAAATACTCAACAGAGTCCTCTTGAAGTTTGCTGCTTCATCATCATTAATGTTGTCTAAAAAAAACCAATACAAGTACAAGACATCACTCGTTATAAAAATGGCTTGACTCTACTTTTAAATGAGTCCAAAGGGTGGCTCGAGTTCACGTCTTACAGTGCATGAAATGGAATACATCATACATTTTTTGTGTGATGTATCGTACTATCGTCATAACATATGTACATGTTTTTAAAGATTAAAACAATTGTTTGTCATTAATATATACCATTTGCCTCTTATTATTTTTATAATAGTAAATAATCTTTCATAAGTTTACAATATTACCTTTATTTTTAAATACACCTTTTATTCATATTTATTATAGATAAAATAAATTAAATGAATGGAAATTAAAATAAAAAAACAAGTATTAAAATAAAAAAAATATGTTTTGATGTGAAAAAAATCAATAATAAAATATTTTTCTTGTACCTTTTTATTTTATAAACATTTTCTTATAATAAATATATAAGAAAATTATTATAAAATGATAAAAAATTATTACAAAAAAACTTGAATGATAAATAAAAAATTATTAAAAAAAGTAATAAATATTTTTCTTCTACTTTTTACATTTAGTTTTAAAATATTATAAAATATTTATTAGAAGAAGATGTTTACAAAATAAAAAGTACAAGAAAAAAAATTTATTATTTTTTTTGTTAACATCAAAATATGTATTTCTTGTTTTTAATAATTTTTTATTCAGTTTCTATTCATATGATTTATTTAATTTATAATAAATATAAGTAAAAATATATTTAAAAATAGGAATGATATTATACAGGAATGTTGTTAGGAGAATTATTATCTATTAAAAAAATAAATAATATATATTAATTACAATAAAGAGGGAATTGATAATCTTCCTTAATTCATTATTAAGGGGAATTCGACAAGGCTAGCCGACCAGCTTAATTTTTGTGAGATATGTAGAGCTGGCAAAACGGGTCATCGGGTCGTGTTCGTGTCGTGTCGGCTTCGTGTCGTGTCAAATTTAGGTCGACCCAAACCCGACCCATTTAATAATCGTGTCAAAATATTGAGACCCAAACCCGACACGAAAAAATAATCGGGTTACCCAATAACCCGTTTAATATATATATATTGAACAAAAGTTACATAAAATATTTACACACTATCATACATACGTATGTACATAAATACATACATACATAATTTATCGATATTATAAAATATATATATCTACCAATATATTACACATTTACACTATTGAGGTTTTAATTTTATATTTATATATATATATATAATATCAATATTATAAAATATACATGTCTATCAATTTTTACACATTTACACTATTGAAGTTCTAAATATATGTAAAATTTTATAAATAAAACACTGTGTTTATAGCTCTAATATTTGAGTTTTAATTATAAGAATATGTAAATTATTTTAAAATAGAAAATATAATCGAGTCATTGATCGGGTAAATGGGTCAAGAATTTTAACCAAAACCCGACACGGAAAAAAATCGTGTCGACTCGAACCCGACCCATTTAATAATCGTGTTAAATTTGACGACCCATACCCATTTATTTATGTCGTGTTCGTGTCGGGTAATCGGGTCGTGTCAAATTTTACCAACTCTAGAGATATGGATATGGTTGTCTTGTCATAATTTATTCATTGTACTGGACCAACCAGCTCCAAATCCCCAAAAGGGGCAGACGGACAGTACTTGCGGGCTAATAGCATCACTCTTTGTCTAATTTCTCAACACAACTTTGGGCTTTACCCAATACAGTTTCTGCCAACTAACAAATTCTTGTTTCGTACTTGATTGACTTGGATCATTTTTGGTAGATTTGGATTTTTTTTAGGATCTACCTATGGTGCAAAGGGTACACCGCACCCCTCTTTTTGTCTTTTTGTTCTACCACTATTAGATCCAACACAAAAATAGTTTCAAAGACAGGGATGTGTTTGTTTGTTTATTAACAATGCAATCCATGATATTTGTTGAAAATTTAAAAAAGTTAAAGTTTACAAAATTTTGTGCCAATATCTTTTTTTTTTCCCAAATTCTCTCAACACAAATCACTAATCATCATCATTGTGTTATAGTACCCACTTTTATAAGTTATAATCAAGAGATCAAACATATCAAATGCATCAAAGAGAATGAAAACTAAGACAGATTTTGAAATTTTGTTAAAGCTCTCATTTTTTATCATTTGCTAAAATATCCTTTTTACCTAAGAAAAGAAACTCATTAACATAATAAGAGGAGTTTTACTGATACAACAACAACAACAACAATAATAATAATAATCTAATTATTAGAAAGCCCTAGAGTTAGATTATTTAAGGAGAAAATGGAGAGACACATGGAGGAGAAGAGGGGAAGAAGACACGTAATAAAACATTAAAAAAAAAATTAATTTACTTACACCTGAATTTCATTGTATGATGAATAGATTATGTGTACAAAAATATATCTATGTGATTTTCTTTTATATAAAAAGTTTCAATTCATTACTGCTTATGTGATTTTCTTTTATTTAATGACAATGTCAAATTTCTCTTATTGATTGCAATTGATTAATTACATGTTTAATTGAAATGGAAAAAATGGGGAAGATGTAGAGGTGAGGGTTGAAGAAAGAGGAAAAAAATTAAATTAATAAACTGTAAATATAGAAGAGATTAGGGGGTGCAGTCAAAAAAGACAAAAAGAATGGTTATGGTGCACGCATTGCTCCGTAGCTCAGTCCTTTTTTCAAATACTAATATTATAAAATTCTTGAATGAAATTCTTTATTTTAGTAAGAAATGCTGTTTTATCTACTTTTTGTAAGTCAATTAAGTTTTGTCCTTCATTGTTGGACAGTGAACACATATCATTTATAAATAATCTACATCAAATAGTTCGATTACATTGAGAATTTTGTTGCATTCAGGACTCCTCTCATCCAATAAAATGATCTGTGAATGAATTCATATGATCAACTGCATATTAAGCTAACTACTTTTACCACGGGCAGCCAATCACTTATCACTTTTTACACAACACATTGGCTATACCTATGGTGTCCTTTTAAGATTTTTGGAGTTCCTAGGGTTGACCTCTCTCCCTAATGTTGCTCAGCAGAAGTCTCTCTCAAAGGTGCACCTGGCAATCCCTTTTCTAGGATGCCCTCCCTCCCTTTGGGTTGGCTACCTATCTCTTCTTTAGCAGCCTGAGAAGATAATCAAATTACAAGTTACTAGGATAAGCATTCACTTGCATTAGAAAAAATATTAATGAGCGAACAACATCAACTACAGTCAAAGATTCTGACCATATACGGAGCCAAAATTAAGAAATTTAGTGGAAAAAATAAATTTCGAGAAGAAATACAGATGTTGTACTTTTCTATCACGTACGGACAAGTAAATGTAATGACACAAACCAAAAAGACACTATAAGAACCAGAAACATGGATATAAACTTCCTCATTCACCAAAAAGACACAATAAGAACCAGAAACATGGATATCAACTTCCTCATTCAATGCACACCTTTTTCACTTGCCCACGGATTCCACTGACAGTGCGAGCCTCTTTACCTACACATTGAGCTACTTCAAGATCTTAAGTAAACATATCTCGATAAGTTATTTTTTTCTCAAATATCCTGCAGGGATAACCAAGCAGTTTGATTTTCTACTTTATCTTTATTTCATGGTTGAATGCAAATACAACTGCAGCTGCTGTAATCCGAAATGCAGTCTGACGAACAAAATGAAAGATGTTTGGTTGATTTATTACAGAATGTAAAATTAACAACCCTCCCAGGCTCCCGCCACCCTTTAAAAAATATATATATACGTGAGGTGAAATATATTCCTAGCATGAAAACTACAGAAATTTGCATTTCTAGATCAAGAATTATTTTTTTTTGCGACAAGTCGATAGGAACAGGAAGAGAATCAATCCTGATTGTTGGATAAATTCTGAACAGCAACCACCCAAATCTGAGGAGGGGCGAGACAACCCCAGAAAGTGGCAAGGCAATGCATGTGTTGTGGAGTGTACTGCAGCATGCAGTACCACACATAACAGTTCTCTTATGGCATAAACAGGCATAGTTTGGAAACGCCTCCATCCAATAGAAACAATAGTGGCATCTCTAGTCTTGAGAATGTCGTGCCATCTGCGTCACTTCAACCTAAACTTGAAGAAGCAACGAAACTGAAACATCTTGTCACCTAGAGATATTGTTAATTAGATAATAACATTACCTATCAAAATTACAATAAAACAGTATATCTGGTTATTCGACCAAAGTTAATCCGATAAATTTAGCTGTGAACTTGTAAGCGATCATTTTTAATAAAATAAAAGGATAAAATTTTATTAACAAGAGAAGAACCATGAGAAGTTCGGTAGTGCAGCAGCAGTCGACTCATTACATCATTCTAAAATCAAAACAAAACTATACGACTATACAAATGAAACTATAACAAATTCAAATCTCTAAGAATGAAGAACGAAGATTTATACTGAAATTGTTTAGTAAAAGAAACCCACAAAGATGCCAAAAACAAACTTTGACCCATCATCCGGATATGGTTTCAGGCATCGAGGAAACTAAACTAAGTGACAAGCAAAAAGCATTATTTAATAATTCAAGAGCCAGTTTTCTTTTCCAGGAAGACTGAATCTGTTGTTTGACTTCAGCAGTTAGTAATTACCAATACCTAAATATATTTAACCAAAAAAACATCCACAAAGCCTCGAGTGGTAACTTAGAAAAGACAAAATGAAAAGACAACCCAAATGAAGGGAAAGTGGAGGAAAATAAATAAATTCACCACTGCACATTAAAACGTTATTCGAATATTCTTACCTGTATGTATCCAAGTTTTCCTCACCAAGACTAATTCCTCCAGCCAAAACAGAATGGCAGGGGTAAAATTATTTGACCATCTCAAAAGGAAGATCATGTATCCCCAATCTTAGATACATACCCATTCGAAAGCCCTCTATCTCTAAAAGAGTTTTATCAAGTATTTAAAGGAGTACTAAACTACTATGAGATATAGATCAGATTAATACTAGCAAGAGCAGATTGAACTTGTATAATTACAATTCTTATTTCACAAGAGTGTTATATTTATGATTACAATGTCAGCAGTTAGGGATGTAATGGATAATTAAAAAATAAAAGGAACCTAAGTGTTAAAGTGAGAATCATCAAGGATTTAAGCGTCATTATCAGAATTTAAAAAGGTGTGATCTCATTTCATATGCTTATATTTGTATTGTGACACGATTAGCTTAATATACAGAAAATGGAATCAAGAAATAACATGTAGTAAAGACAATCATTCCAAGTGCTTTGATCTAATAGGTCGTATATTACATAATAATTTGCAATAGAAAACAGGGCAGGACAATTGATCCTAGCCCATGTTTATAATTACAAGAGAAAGGTAGAGGTACCTGTTGATGACCCGGGCTAAGGTTTTTCCACTTCAGTATTTGAGAGAATCGTAAGGAGTTTCTTGGTCTTTTTGCCAAGCAAAAATCACTTGAGCAGAAACATTTGATGAATACTGATCAAGTGAACTAATCAATATGGAAGATTTTAAGCTTTTATTGTTGACAATTTAGGGATTTTTATAACTCTTCTCCAAGTGGAGCAAGAGGAGAAAATTCCTAAAGATGACTAATGTAATCCGGCGGCTGAGTCTTCTCTAATGGGTGGGTGACTATTAGTCATAATATGTATGTATTGTAATGAAGTACTGTATTAAGTCATAGTTGTTATATAAAAAATTATAATTAGGAAATAACAATTGATAGTGTATATGACTTTTAAATAATAATTTTGATAAAAATAGTAAAGATATTATAAGTTTTTCATTATACAAATGGGGATTAAAACAAATTAATTTTCAAGGTACGACAGTTAGTATTTACTAAAAAAATTAATATTGTAACTTTTGAGTTATGACTGTCCAACCTCAATACCAAACCCAAGTTTGAATACTAGAGACCTAATTAAGTATAATTTATTTTCTCAAATGATAGATATAATATCTATAATTTTATTATAATCTTTCAAGTTATAATTCAAAATGTGATTGTTCATATCAAATACTAGTGTAAGACCAAAATATGAAAGGCCCAAACCCACGAAAAATATAGGCCCAATGAAATTATTTTATATAAAATAACTCAGGCTTGTTCTCTATAAGAACGGCCAAGATACTAACAATTCTAATTAAAGTGTCTAAATGCAAGACACGACAAAAAAACCAAAAGCGTGATTCAACAAAGAATGACCTAGGTCCATTCTTTACAAAGAACGACCTAGGTCCATTCTTTACAAAGAACGACCTAGGTCCATTTATCGCAAAGAACGACCTAGGTCCATTTCTCGTAAAGAACGACCTAGGTCCATTTCTCGTAAAGAACGACCTAGGTCCATTCCTCACAAAAAATGACATAGGCACTTAGAAAATATTTCTAAGTAAAACGCCCAAAGGGCGAGTCTTCGACAAAGTGCCAAAGACATGATTTAACAAAGTATGACCTAGGTCTATTCTTTACAAAGAACGACCTAGGTCCATTCCTCGCAAAGAACGACCTAGGTCTATTCCTCACAAAGAATGACCTAGGTCCATTCCTCGCAAAAAATGACCTAGGCACTTAGAAAATATTTCTTAATACGCCTAAAGGGCAAAGCTTTGGCAAAATATCGAAGGCATGATTTAACAAAGAACGACCTAGGTCCATTCCTCCTAAAGAATGACCCAGGTCCATTCATCACAAAAAATGACCTAGATACTTCGAAAATATTTCTAAATAAGAGCACACGAGCTACTTGAAATGGGCCTACGGGCAAATACACATTCTACGAAATGTGCCTACGGGAAAATACACATTCTATGGAATGCGCCTACGGGCAAATATATGCATTTTACGGAATGCGCCTACGGGCAGAATGCACTTACGGGCAAAATGTTGCAAAATCAATTCTCTTTGTAAGGAACCAATATAAGTGCCGAATTTCAGTTAAAGTCCATTAAAAGTTAACAGCCAAAGATTACTTGTCATGATCATGAACAAACTTGACACATAATGACATGTGTCTTTATGCATGAGTTTTGCAGACACTTGTCACTAAGACAATGCCACGTGTCATGATGGCACCTCCACCTCATGGATCAAATTGCCTATATAAAGACCAAGACTCCCCATTTGAAGGGAAGAGAAAAAGGGTAAGGAAATGTTGTCATTCTCTCTCTAAATTCTCTCTTTACAATCAAATTTAAA
The DNA here is from genome assembly GCF_000493195.1 of Citrus x clementina. Taxonomy (NCBI): domain Eukaryota; kingdom Viridiplantae; phylum Streptophyta; class Magnoliopsida; order Sapindales; family Rutaceae; genus Citrus; species Citrus x clementina. Next base: position 37,806,538 of record NW_006262339.1, read on the forward strand.
AGGCTAACTTGAGCGTCGAATGGTTATTGCCAGCAACCCCGGCACCCTTTGATAATTGTTTCTTTTTGCAGAACAATTAACGACAAGGAGACATGTAATTTGAGACACTCGCCTCAAGGAAAAAATAAGCCACAGAACTCGATTTAGAAGAAAGCCCGAAACACAAATCAATCGTTGTACATTGAGCAAAAATTTTGCATCAACAACTAGAAATAGTCTTTAAGAATACAATTGATACTTGTAATTTTTTTTTACAATTGATACTTGTAATTTAAAAAAAAAAAAATTGTTGGTTCAGTTGCAAGGAAATAGTCTAGAGATCAAGAGTGGGAGAGAAGATTTTAAAAGTTTTTGTTATTAATTACCATGCACACGAAGAGTTTGAAATTATGCAGTATTTCTAAAAGAAAATATAAAAATTCAATAGATAAAAATTGTAAACTAATAATAAATTGATTGTCCATTCCAAAAAAAAAAATAATAAATAAATTATTTTAGGTCAACATTTATTTTGTGTATTAACTATTAATTGTCCTATCTTTTTTTAGATGGAGAAATTCTATAATACATTAGAAGTAATCTAAAATTAATATTTTGTGTATGACACATTTAGTTGAATTAACTATTTAGGTAATACAAAATAAATATTTCGATAACACATTTAGTTTGTGTATTAACTATTTATTTTTAACTATATGCACACAAAATAAATATATACATCAAGCTTATATATACACAAACAAGAGAAAGGTACCTCTAAATGGAGGAATTCTATAATACATTGGAGGTAATGCAACTAATATAACACATGTAGTTGAATTTTATATAATTATCACTCACATGCTGATTTTTTAAAATAAATACACGTATATATTATAACATCATTTATTTATTGTATAATTGATATGATACCTTAGAAATATTTTAAAATTCTCCTGCAAATGACCCAAGCTAAGTTTGTCTACTTCAATATTTGGGTGCATCATAAGGAGCTGCTTGTTCTTTTTGTTAAGCAAAATTTACTTGGCGGCAATATTTGATGAATAATGATCAGCATTTATTGTTGACCGTTGAGAGATTTTTATAACTCTTCTCCAAGTATTGGAAGAAGAGAAAATTCATAAAGTTGACTAATGTAATCCGGTGGCTGAGTCTTCCATTCTTTTTCTTCTCTCCTTTAATGGGGGTGAGTAAGTGGTATTTGGTGGTAGTCATCATTTTTTTTTTTAATTGGTAGTTATAATTTCTTTAATTAAGTGAAGTTACGGAATTAAGATTTTAGTTTAAGTGTAGAAAGGAGATACTACAAACGCAAAGCGGTCAAAATCAAAATCTGTCAAAAAAACCATATAATAATTTGTGGCACAATATTTATTTCAAAAAGATAAGACAAAATAAAGAAAAATTAATAAAAAACAATTTTTAAATTGTACACATTGAAAACTTATCAAAAATTAAACTTAAAGGTGATGATCACTCTACCCCACATTCTGTATAATAAACTCCTCATTAGCTACTTTTGGTTGCAGTTACAATTTTATTCTTGGGTAATTTTATCTTCTTCTTTTTTTTTTTTTAATGAGAGTAGTTCTCTCATTGAAAATGGCCTACCACCAAAATCAATTATGGCATTTGGAAATTGAAATCTAAAGAAAATTAGAACTTATGGCTTAGCTTTTTTTTTTTGGTTGGGGGGGGGGGGGGGGGGGGGGGGGGGGGGGGGGGGGGGGGCGGGGGGGATTAAAATTGTCTGTGGTGGCTCATATAATTCTCAGAAGCTATTGCAATTCAGAAAGCCTCGGAGCTAGCCACTGAAACAGAGCTCGCTCCACCAATTGTTGAATCGGATGCATGAATGTGGAGCATCTCATTAAAAGTAATATTAGTCGTAGAAGTGAAGTGGGGTGCGTCATTTACGAAGTCAAGGATTTGTTTCTCCCTAAGAATCCTTTCAAAGCAAATTATGTGCCAAGATACACTAATGAAGCAGCCATCACGTGGTAAACCTTGCATTAAGAAACTCAGCAAATGAAGTTTGGATAGAAGAAAAATGCAAACAATGTACTAATTCGTTATGTCGGGGATAGAAGAAAAATGCAAACAATCGGATGAACTTTCAGTTGGGCTGTCATTATGCAAATAATATGTGGAAATTCTGGAAATGTCTCTACCTAAACTTAGGGTGATGATATTTCCACCCCATAGTTTTTGTAAATCTATCTCATTTTCAGAAAATAATTATAAAAAAATGATCATTTTTAAAAATTTTCAAATAAAGAAGAATTTTAGAGAATTAATTAATTAAAATCTATCTTAATTTACTTATTTGTAACTTAGATTTTTTTTTTTAATTATATTTGATTAGAAAGATTACTTTAGCATAAGGTAGAACTACCAAGAATTTACTTTAACTTCAATATTTTTCTAATTTTACACTAAACCTATTGTTTCTAATATTACCTTATTAGTATGATTATTAACCTTTAATTAAATAACACATTGTCTTTATGACACAATATTCATGTAAATTATTGGGCTGTCATATTTATGTCATCTACACATAAGGGTAGTGAAAATAATAACTAGATTTCATTTGAAAAATATTAGATTACAAGTTAGAAAATTAAATACCTAAATTATTAGATACAATATCTCATGTTTATTGGAGTAATTTGACCGTTTTATATCATAGTAATAAAATAGTAAAATAAAACTTATGTTAAAATTTATGATCAAAGATGGTCAAAGAATCTAAGAAAAAATTAGTAGAAGGATCTAATTGATTATCTATACAAAACTTTTATTGATTTATATTTTTAAAAAAATAGTATACACTCATTATAATTATTTTCTAGAAGTGGGATGAATTTACAGAAATAGTGCGGTGAAAATATCCACATTCCTAAACTAAAAGCATGAAAACTGGACGAAATAGATTATCTGTTTCAAGGATAAATGTTTTTTTCAATTTCCCAGATTTTGAGCCAATTGTCAAGTTAGCCCTTATATTTTCAAAAATTACATAAAACACTCATGTCTTTACTTCTGTGATTGCATTTTAACTTTTAAAGATAAAATAATATTTTTTTCTGATATAAATTAAAATTTAAACAAATCCGATATGCAACATGCGATGAATAATTAATAGTCAGGTAGATTTTTCATGCTCAGCCAAACTACAATATTTTTGTAGCCAAAATACAAATTACTTCATAACTTTATGCTTGTGACAGATGTCCTCTGATTTTTGGAAAATCCCTTTGACAGGAGCCAGAAACTTTGTTCGAAACAGCGACTTAATTAAATCTGAAAATTTTGGTTAAAGGAAAAATTGTTCTAATAAACACCATAGCAATTAGCACAAGAATGTGTACTGACTGCGATGAGAGAGACTCTTTTTAAGTAGTTGCCATGCCATCAATTCCAGTCTAAACCCAAACAAAGATCGCAGCCCAACCCTCCTGCATGTCAAATGAGCCAAGCCCATAATTGTGGACAGAGGCGGCCCAAACTCATTTAATGCCTCTTAACCCTTTTTTTTTTTTTTTTTTTTTTTTGACCTTTCTTTTTCGGGGTGAAATCCAAGTAGCTAGGTAGGCGGAACTTACTTTCACCTACAAATAAATATACACAGAGAGTGATGAGTCTCTTTAAACTGTCAATGTCAACCGTGCATTGGTGTAGTGGTAGACTGATGATGATAATATCAATATTAAAAAAATAAATATATAATTTTTTTGATTCGTTTTTCTTTTGTGTATATAAATAATAAATATTTGATTGTCATCAGGAGTATGGTAAAATATAAAAGCACTACGAGTTTTTTATCCAATTCTTGGCTTCACTCTGTTTCCTTGAAGAATTAAAAGGAACTGCAAGTCACCAATCGGATCCTCCGAAACAGGCTTCCTTGATGTCTTTGCTTTGTTTATTTTAATTTCTTGAGACGTATGAAAATGATAGGCTTGGACCTACCAATTAGAAAAGGTTGGCACGGTTTCGGATAGTCTCCCCATTCGATTGTGATCAAAAAGACCATCGGGTTTAACTTCGAAAATCCGATTGACTCCCTACACAAATGATTTTGGGAAGATATTTTTTCCCACACCAAATATTTCGAATCATTCGAAAACCAAAATCATGTTCAATCTTTTTTCTTCGGAGGTCCAAAGTTGTCGTGTTGAAAACCAAATGAATCTGATTTTGAAATCAAATCTATAATTTTTATTTGATAATAACGCCATATTGCAATGACTGTTTTCCTTTGGACTATGGTTCGGCTGTATATGTGTGTGCGTATCAAAGGTGGACTACCAAAATAGCCTAATAAATGCCCATCTCGTGGCTATCTTATTTTTAATTCAGTGCCCCTTTAAAAATGCTGATGGGAGGTTTAAAGTCAATTTGTGAAATTAAAAATTAATTTTAATGTTAATTTTAAGAGAATGATATTATTTTTTAAAATCTAATTTGAGTATTTATTTCATCTTTAATATTATTGAACATCCTAAAAAATTTAATAATTAAAATTAATTTAGATTTTGTACACCCATAATTAAAATTAAAAAAAAAAATAAAAGTATAGAAGATAACTAAAGGCTTTTTTCCATAGTCCGAACTCCGAAATTTGATCCGAAAGTGGGACAGTTGGCTTCTGAACGTGTCCTTCGATAATCGGATCCTCCGAAACAATAAGCATCCTTCAAAGTGTTGGCTTTTTTTTCATTTTCTTAACCCGTAGGAAAGTGACAGGGATTGGACCTACCAATTAGAAAAACAAAAAGAAACTTATAGGCACAATTCCGGATGTCCGATTGCATTAATTGTACCCTATAAAATAAAAATCGAGATTAAATTTTAAAGATTAATTTGGAATAAGGAAATTTTGTTAACAAAACTTTCCTTTTTAATGCATTATAATAATATTATTAACAAACTTACCAAACATAATAATTTCGTATTAACTAATTAATTGTTTGATCTCATAATTTATTTGAAGTGCTGTAGAGGAAGTGAGTCATCTTGTTGAGTCGGCCATATTTGGAGAAAATGTTCGGATATTACTTTCGAGTTCGATTCCATGTCTTTTAGTTAATTTTAGTTACCATTCATTTTGCTTCAACATGCTGTCTTTGCCCCACAAGCAATTCAACCTGCTGCATACATTAGTCGCAAAACACGCGTTTAGTCAAAGCTCAATTCGGATATATCCGATTTCAAGATTAATGCGATTTCAGCTATAATTCGGCCAAGGTACATGTGTCTACTCAAAATAAAAAACATAAGATACCGTTTTTATTAATATTATTTATTATTTGATACAATAGAAATCGGATAGTTGCCAGTTTTGATTGATATCGGATATCTGCTAGCGCTGAGATAACATATATGAGCAGCAACAAACTATAATTTTAAAGCACACAAGACTGATATTATTATTAAGTAATTCCGTTTCATATATAATCCAACACAATAACACAAACTCTCATATTAACGAGTTTTGAAATAACACAACTTACATGTAGTGATACAACAACAACTATAACTGGAAACACACGCAGATATACTCATCAAACACACCTGGTATCAAGATTGACCGAAACAGACATATTTGTTGAGAAAGCAAGAGACAGTAGAGCCTGTTGGACAAAACCTTTTGAGGTTGACAATTTCGTCTTTGAAATTGCAGATGAAGATGGTAAGCAACGAGGCGGCGTAGAGAACCCAGGCTGCATACTTGAGCTTGTTCGAGGAATACGGGATGGTGGTGACCAAGACCAATGCTGTGGCAGCAACGATGATAGCAGCTTTCTCTAGCACTTGGGATGCAACGGCAAACTTCTGGGCGATAAGTTTTGAAACAAAGAGGAAAAGAAATGTCAGCAAGATAGCAAATGAAAGCACATAGAATGAAGGAGAAAGCTCCGAGTTAGTTTCAGCGAACAGGATAGCGATCTCGACGGATGATGAAAAGCAAAACGCCATGATCACATTCTGCCATTCAAAGACTTGATTGGCCTCTTCGTCCATGGTGGGTTTTGGTGGGTTTGATTTACAGAAAAATTGTGTGTTAATTGTTTTGTAAAAGCTGTGACTAAGCGATGTGACTATGCTGCTATTTATAGAGTGAGATGGGGTCGGATCTTCTTCGGTACGAGTTTCAACTATTTACGTCCCTATCTATGTACAGTGCTTGCATGTTTATTTTAATTTTATAATGATATTTGTTAATGTTGATAATGGAGAAAATGTTCGGATACTAGATCGAGTTCGATAACTTCGATTTAATTAGAGAGTAATGAACAACATGGGTTCCACCAATATATATTTTCTGTTTTTTCTGCTGAAGAGAAATGAGTCTTGAAAAGTTGTTTTAATTTCACCAAGTCTTATTCACTTTCACTTTTTTTCATGCAGAAGATGTGTCCCACGCCAGCAAGGCTTTGGCGTGGTGGTAATCAATCCTCTCACTGCCTCACAAAGGTGAGAGCTATGGAGATTTAATTTCCTCTCTCACAGTAAATTTCCAGATTATAAATATTTGTAGATGGTAAGTCATTCAAAAAACAAAACAAAAAATTTGTGTCCTGTCCCACTCAAAAGATAGTAAAATATTCCGTAAATACTCATTTAATCCCAATCATTTAAGTCAATTATCTAATTAGTCTTTGTATCTTTAAAAATTATTTAAAAGATCCATGTTATATATCTATTTCTGTTAAAATCTACTCTTCATCATTTATTTTTTCACTGGTTGCCTTATTTTCTATATGTCTCCAGTAAAATCTGTTCCTTATCATTCATTTTTCAGATTTGGCATGTCAAATTACACCATTATAGTTGTTGTATAAAGGTAAAATAATATTTCTAAAGAGTAAAATAATATTCTGTCTTACAAATGGAACATTTTCCCTAATCTACCCTACTCCGTTCTATATTTTCAGATATTTCTTAGGCCCGAATTGTAAAAGTCAACTCTGTGTTCATGTGTCATGTCATGTAAAATGTCGAACTCATCAACGGATATTAAAAATCCGATGGACTTTGTGCTCCGTCAACATTGAGTTTGGTAGTGACACCAGAAAGTTTGCATTTGTTAAATTGCTTCGGATTTTATTCAATCCGCTTCGATTCCTTCAGAAACAGACAGAAAGATGTGTCCCACGCCAAATGAAGAAGGTAAAATGACTTGAATATGCTATGAAGTTTCTTGTGAGGATAGAAATGAATCTTAGCCCTCACATCTTGGAAGCCCAACCATCGAGCGGATATATCCGATACAATTGCCCTTTTTTTTTTCATTTTCATTTTTTGTTTTCAAGTTTTCTGATTGGCATAAAATTAGTATGTCCTAGTTATTGTGAATGTGATTAGAGGATTCAAGCATCTTTAGAACTCCTGTAAAGAAAAATTCTACAATACATCAAAAATAATACAATTAATTTATATATGGATGACATTTGTAATTAAATTTCAAGAGTGGGCGAATATACCAACCCGATCTAAAAAATTCAGATTTGAACTAGATGCGGATGAAAACTCCAACCTGATCGGGTTGGATTTTGGCCAACCCAATAGGATCATACCGTGATTGCTTGATACAAGACATTAGGGTGTTAATCAATTGATCTTGTGATCAATTGTGTTGGATTGAGTGATCTTTTGCCATTGGTTGCTCCAAGATACCCCACATCATTTTTAGAAAGTAATTATGAAAAATGAACATTATTTTTAAAAAATTTCAAATAAAGAAGAACTTTGAAGAATTAATTAATTAAAATCTATCTTAATTTACTTTGACTTCAATATTTTTTTAATTTTATATTAAACTCATTATTTCTAATACTACCTTATTAGTATAATTGTTAATCTTTAATTAAACTAACATAGTGTCTTTATGGCACAATACTCATGTAAATTATTGGGCTGTCAAATTTATGTAATTTACACATAAGGGTAGTGAAAATAATAACTAGATTTCATTTGAAAAATATTAGACTACAAATCATAAAATTAAATACCTAAATTATTATATACAATATCTCATGTTTATTGGAGTAATTTGGTCGTTTTATATCATAATAATAAAATAGTAAAATTAGACTTACATTAAAGTTTATGATCAAAGATGGTCAAAAATTTAAGAAAAAATTAATAGCAGAATTTAATTGATTAACTGTACAAAATTTTCATTGATTAGTATTTTTTTAAAATATATTGTAAACTCTTTGTAATTATTTTCTAGAAGTGGGATGGATTTACAATAATAATGGGGTGGAGGAAATACCCTCATCCCCAAACTTAAAACATGAAAATTAGATGAAATAAACTATTTGTTTCAAGTATAAATGTTTTTTTATTTCCTATATTTTGAGTCAATTGCTAAGTTAGTCCTTATATTTTCAAAAATTACATAAAACACACATGTCTTTACACTATTTTTGTCTGATATAAATTAAATTTTAAACAAATCTGATATGCAACATGTGATAAATAATTAATAATCAAGTAGATTTTTCATGTTCAGCCAAAATACAATATTTTATGTAGCCAAAATACAAGTTGATTCATAACTTTATGCTTGGGACAGATGTCCTCTGATGTTTGGAAATACCCTTTGACAGGAGCCAGAAACTTTTGTTCAAAACGGCTACTTAATTAAATCGGAAAATTAATTAACACCATAGCACATGAGACTGCGTATTCGAGTGGGATAAGAGACTTTTTTCGAGTGGTTGCCATCAATTCAAGTATAGACCCAAACAAAGAACTTAGCCCAATCCTCTTGCATCAATTCAAGCCCGTAGGCATGGACACTTGCGGCCCAACTCATTTAATACCTCAGTTTTTTTTTGGGTAAAATCCAAATAGTTTGGCAGAATTTATCTTGCACTTACAAATAAATATATACAATGAGTGATGAGTCTCTTTAAACTCAAAACTTATGTCAAATGTCAACCATACATTAGTCTAGTGGTAGACTTTTGAGGATAATATTAATATAAATTTTTTTTTTTCTATATAAATAATAAATGTTTGATTGTTATCAGGAGTTTAGTAAAATAAAAAAGCACTAAGAGTTTTTTATCCAATTGTTGGCTAATTAACTTGGCTTCACTCTGTTTCCTTGAAGAATTAAAAGAAATTGCAAGTCACCAATCGGATCCTCCGACAACAAGCTTCCTTCATTTTT
>NW_006262339.1:37820213-37827009 GCF_000493195.1 Citrus x clementina
TTTTAAAAAATTAGAGTTTTCCTTTTCGCCCCTTTTTAAAAGTATACAAAAAAGGTTCTTAACTACTTAAACTGGTTTACTCAAAACCCCCAATTCCCCTATTTACCCCACCAAAAAAATTAATCCAATTTGGGTTTATTACCAAGGGAATCAAATTATTTGGTAAACAAAATTCTTTAACATAAGTTTTTAGTTTTTAGTTTTTGTTCATTAAGGAATATGTAAGGTATTCCCCCCTTCAAATTTTTTACCATAAAAATTGAAAACCAAAAGGCCCATTGGGCCCAAAAAAAAAAAGCCAAAAGAAGAGGAAGAAGTAGATGAAGGAAAAGAAAAGGACTCCAAAAAGGGAGGAAGGGGAAGGAGAGGCCTCCAAAAGAAATTTTTAATATAATTTTATTTTTTGAAAATCAGAAAGCAAAATATATGTTGAAATTTTAAGTATTGATTTGCTCCTAGTATTTAACTAAATATTATTTGTGATTGACACTAAAAAATGTTCATTTAATAAGGATAAAATTATCAGTTTTTTACTTACTGTGTCGATTAATGCACTCATTATTCTTAAATTATCTTAATACTCCCCAAATATATTTTTATGTTAAATTAATTTGTAATATGTTTATTTTATTTTATTTTTATATTGTAAATATATTTCAAGAATAAAGAGGAGTTGGACTAGAAGTAGGAAACAAAGAAGAATTGCTGGAGCTATTTGAAACGCATTATTGAGGAGATGTAATAAATAAAAAAATTTTAAAAAAAGTGAGGAAACATGCTCATGATTTTGCCACTTGACCATCACACTTCTCTGTGTATATATATTATAAAAATAAAATAAAAAAGCAGGATGCATTCCTCACCTATAAAAGGCAACAAAGTGCAAGTAAGGGGGGAGAAAACGGATCCTCTGTTTTCTCCCCATTCAATTGTGATAAAAAAGACCATCTGGTTTAATTTCGAAAATTTCATTGACTCCCTGCACAAATGATTTTTTTTTTCAAACACCGGTGTGAATAACGTAATTAGTAGTTTATCGATACTTAAAATAAAAAATCCGTTAAAATTATCCTCGATCAAGTCTTTTACGTTATCCTCTAAATTTTTACTATCATTAATATTGAACGATTATTTACTTCATGCACATTTGATACCAATAAACTTATGATTCATCGGTAAGGAAGGTACTTTTAAAAAATAATATTTACTACATCACTTTTATTTTTTTTTTAAAAAAATCGAGATTAGATGGTTAAACAATTATTTATCATTTGAATTCAAAAAATTTCTTTTTATTGGTCTTTATTATCATATATAAAAGTCAATATTGGCTTCATACGTACATGTCAATTTCTCTTTGTTTTTGGGAACATAATTTTTTGCCGTGCCAAATATTTCGAATCATTCGAAAACCAAAATCACGTTCAATCATTTTTCTTCCTGGGAGGTCCAAAGATGTCGTGTTGAAAACTAAACGAAGCTGATTTTGAAATCATATATAATTTTTATTTGATAATAACGCCATATTGCATTGACTGAATTCCTTCGGATTATGGGTTGGCAAAGTATATGTAAATAGCATAATAAATACCTCTCATGGCTATTTTATTTTTAATTCTGCGCCCCTTTAAGAATGCTGACGAGAGTTTTCAAATTAATTTGTGAGATTAAAAATTAAAAAATTAAATCTAGTGTTTGGTAAGTTCTTTTTAAAATTATTTTTTGTAAAATCATCGTATCCTAAAGGTGGATAGTTTTTCAAAATAATCATCTTATATTTTTAGGGAATGGGATTATTTTTCAAAATCTGATTTTGAATATTAATTTCATCTTTAAATTACACCACTATAGTTGTTGTATAAAGGTAAAATAATATTTCTAAAGCGTAAAATAAGATTCTGTCTCACTAATGGAACATTTACCCTAAAACATTTGTTTACATTTACCCTACTCCACTATATTTTCGGATATTTCTTAGGTCCGAATTGTAAAAGTCAACTATGTGTTCATGTGTCATGTCATGTAAAATGGTCGAAGTCATCAACGGATATTGAAAATTCGATGGACTTTGTGCTTCGTCAACATTGAGTTTGATAATGTCACCAGAATTTGCATTTGTTAAATTGCTTCGGATTTTATTAAATCCGCTTTGATTCCTTCAGAAACAGACAAAAAGATGTGTCCCACACCCAATGAAAAAGGTGAGATGACTTGAATATGCTATGAAGTTTCTTGTGAGGATAGAAATGACCTCAACATCTTGGAAGCCCAACCATCGAGCGGATATATCCGAAACAATTGCCTTTATTTTTCTTTTTGATTTTTTGTTTTCATGGTTTCCATTGGCAGAAAATTAGTAGGTCCTAGCTATTGTGCATGTGATTAAAGGATTCAGACACTTTTGGAACCGTTGTAAGGAGAAATTTTACAATAAATTAAAGGTTATATAACTAATTGATGTACGTATGACAAGCATAATTGAATTTTAAGAGTAGGTGAATAATCCAACCCAATCTAAAAATTTTGGGTTTGGATCGTATGTGGATGAAGGCTTTAACCTGATCGGGTTGGATTTTGGCCAACCCAATTGGCCCAGTTGGATTAGATCGTGATCGGATCAGACCAACTCGAAACACCATGCACACACAAGCTATGTATGACACAAATTCTCGAGCCGATCCTAATTATATTCAGATCGGGTCAAATCAAACTACAAGTTTGAATTGAACTTGGATTGCTTTTTTTTTTTTTCAACCCGATTAACCAAAAACTTGATCAAGTTAATATGATCCCTATCCAAACCTGTATTTGCCTACTCTTATTGAATTTAATATAACCACCACTTGTATGATAATTTTTCAAAATAAACACAAATATGTCATAATATAATTTGCTTGTTGTATGACTGACATGATACTTCTGATGTATTATATAATTTCTTCGTTGTGAGGGACCCTAATTTTTTATCTTTTTGTGCTTTTAATCTTCACAGTCAGATTGAGTTATTGTTATTTTCAAATTAGGATGACAATTACCCACATTATTGTACGTAGAACAAATTGTGGACTGTTCGAGGAATTTCTACAAGTCCTTAAAATCAAAATAGGATGATGTCGAAAAGGATTTTTAGCCAAAAATTAATTGATCGTGTAATAGCAGACGATATATACTTGGGTCCAAGATGTATTGCCATCAGAAATGAAGATAATGAAATTGGACTTGACAATAGAAATGGCCAACAGGCCGGACCGATATAAAGGAAGGCCCATGCATGCTCATGCTCGAGCGTGCTCATCATTTTCTTCGTGTCTTGTTGTGCCGTACCTTTTTTTTCTTAAGCCTGAGCTGGCACACATGTCGTGCCCACGCATGCTTGTCATCGATCGTGCCATGCCTTGCCTATGGAAAAAACACGACAAAAATTTTTTTTAAGAGGCATCCCAAGCTATTGGCATACATTTTTTCAAGCCTATGTACATTTTTTGAGTTCATATTGATTAACACTAGAAGTGTACATTTAATCAAGGTTAAAATTATCAATTTTCAATTATAGTATTGATTAATTCACTTATAAATTATCTTAATGCTCCCTAATATAATTTTAAATTAAATTAAATTAAATTGTAGTATGTTAATTTTATTTTAATTTTATATTATAAATATATTTCAGGAATAAGGAGGAATTAAAACTGAAAGCGGGAGGAAAAAAATATGGATTGCATTAATATAAAAATAAACAATAATATAATAAAAGAAGGTGGAGCCACTTTCTCAATTGATAGTCAAGTGGCCATTTGACTATTAATAATTGTTATAAAAAATGAAAAATTAAATAATAATAAAAAAAAAAGGAGAAAGAGGCAGGAGTTGCCTATAAAAGGGAGGCAGGACAGGAGCAAGAGGAGTGGAACTAAGGGAAGAGCAGAATCAGAGAGAAGGTGAAAAAATGCAGAAGAATTCTGAGAAATGAAAGGCTTAGTTTTCAAATTTTCTTTTTTATTTAATTTTCTTGTAATTCGTTTTCAAATAATAATAAAAAAAAAGGAGAAAAAGGCAGGAGTTGCCTATAAAAGGGAGGTAGGACAGGAGCAAGAGGAGTGGAACTAAGGGAAGAGCAGAATCAAAGAGAAGGTGAAAAAATGCAGAAGAATTCTGAGAAATGAAAGGCTTAGTTTTCAAATTTTCTTTTTTATTTAATTTTCTTGTAATTCGTTTTCGAAGTTTGAATTTTAATTCATAAATAAATTTAGTTCTATTTTTAATTTTAGTTATTTTAATTTTAATTATGTGTAATTTAATTTCAACAATTTTTTTATTTCAATTATGCTTAGTGAAATAATAATTGTTAGGGTAAGGTGAAACTTTTATTAAAAAAATATGAATTAATCAAATTTTATTTTTAATTATATAAATTAAATTATTTTTTGTTTAATTTTAATCATTTTTATATTTTGAAATTTTGATTTATTATAGATAATTGGCAAAATTGTTCCTATATTTGGAATACTAACCATGTGAAGAAGACACCGAAATCAATTTGAGTGATCTATCAAATCTTGAATAAGTCTTTTATTTTTAATGAGTGATTGAACTTTTTGCTACTTCGTTTTAACGTTACTTTACCATTTGAGTTATTTGATTCTTTCTTTTTATGTCTTGAATAATATGCATTATGATATTTCTTGCTTAAGTGTATTTGTTTAACAATTGTGTTTTATTTCATCATTTTCAATAGATGTCATGAGTACCTCAATAAGATAGACCCTCTTCAACCATCTTAGAGAACTTCTATATGTGAAATTTCTTCAAACATCTTAGAGAACTTCTACGTGTGAAATTTCATCTAAGAGGCATGATACAATTTTGCAATTCACATCTTGTTTGAGATAATCACCAATGTTAGTGTCCCATGTTGAGGACATAAAAAGACAACTTAGGGAAATAGAGGGTGATATATATGATTTTTAATCGGAACTTGAGATTAGTTCAATAAAAGGACGAAGGTGAGTTAAGTGTTTGATTATACCTTTTTTTTTACATTGTGTGTATTTATTTTCTTTAATTTTGTTCGCCTTCACGTTTGACTTGATTTTGTAGAATTGGTTTGTTTATTTGGGGCATTTTAATTCATTTTCCTGTATAAATTGTGGATAACAGTACTTCACGACTTCCTAAGCTAGTATCTTTAGTTTCCCACAATAGCTCCAAAATCAAGTATAGAAGAAATACAACATAAATTGCATAAGCGTTTTCATTCTCTCCCTCAAAATGCCCTTAAAAAGATTTACAAAGCTTGTTGTGAACGATTGTGTTTATTAATGATCGATGGCATTCTTTTTTACATTTGTTGATTAATTGAAGCAAAGGTCTAATTGGCAGGTGAGTTTTCTGATCCATTTATTTCTCATATGTCTTATTTCGGTAAAAGTACATTTGCAAAAAGATGGAGAGCTAATTGACTTAGCTCTAAATGTCCTAAATGTGTACGGCTTGATTGCAGTTGAAAACATTGTAAAACTTTTGGCATGGTTTCTAAAAATTGTGAAGATAAAATTAAATTCATTAAAGATGGCCTAAGTAAAAAAATCATTAGATCATATCTTATGATCTCTTGAGACCCATTCAAGCAGATATGTGCAACGTGAAATTCATAATTTATAGAACCTATTCCAAAAATAAAGTGTACAGTTTATTCTCGGGAATCTAACTCTAAAAGACATGTTTGTCAGTTTATAAGAAAACTAGATAGAAAGCCTATTTTTGACCTATAAAAGGCATTCAAGCCTTATTGGACGTAAAAGAAGAGGAAGATGTGAGCCACAATCATAACTACTAGTAAATATCCTTTTATTTTAATATTCTTTTATCTTTTGCATTATTATTTTTAATGATGTGATTTTATATATAATCACTTATTGCTTTTTCTTTTTACTGTTTACATTTGAATTATGAGCCAAAACTTTTCGCATCATTTGACAAACCCACCACCCTACATGCATATGTGTATGATTGTGTCTATCATCAAGATCTTTAAATATGTACTTATTTTTCAAACCCTCACAAAATGTTTATGAAGATTGTTCCAATGGCAGCAACTTTGAATAGACAATTCAATAATGTTTATGTGCTTTCTAAGTTTCACTATAAAAAGTACAAGACGTTCATTCATAAAGTTATAAATCTTAGTTGTGTTATATCAGAGAGAAAACTACACATGGTATATGGAGGACATGACCGAGGATTATCAAAACTTGTCTCAGAAGTCGTTTTTATTAAAGGAAGCCAAGTGCTAAGCATCATCCCAGATGCCTTAAAACCCCTGAGATGCCTGCTCGACCCACCAACTGAAAAAAAAATTAGTTGTTTTAAGTATACAAGAGAGAATATCTGAAATGTTAAATGATGTTGATGCTTTTATTTTCTTGCCAGGAGATCTTGCAACTCTAGAGGTGCTAAATTCATTTACGTGTTGGCTCCATTTGGACATTCATAAAAAACTCATCGACTTGTTAAATATTAATAACTTTTATAATGGCTTAATAACATTTCTTAACCATGCAATCAAGAATCATTTCATTTCATTCTCAACGAAAAACCTCTTTATCTATGCTACTACTGCTAATTAGTTATTTGATATTTTACAAGCTTACAAACCATAGCTAGATACTAAGACCTTGGTGTTGAATTGGTCAACTAATGATGATGGCAGTGTTGAGTGTTAGAAAATGCATATTTATAAAGGAGAAAACCGTCATTTTACATTTTCAGTCTTACTAACAACCCCTACTTTTATGTA
>NW_006262339.1:37828414-37829389 GCF_000493195.1 Citrus x clementina
AGAATTAGTAGCCTATGTTGAGGGTTTAGAAAGCCAACTCAGATACATTGAGAGAAGTGTTTACGACATCCAGTTGGAGCTTGAGGTAAATTCAATAAGAGGACGATTTTAATTTTCTTTGTGTGTTTTAATTTGTTTTTCTGTTTGTGTGCTTTAGTTTGTTACCCCGGTGAAGTGGCGGATAACGGTACTCCGTGACAATCAAGTCGGTTACTTCAGTTTCCCATAATAACTGATATTCTGAGGCGAAAGTATGGACAGAAACGAGATTCTAGCAAAGCTTCACAAGCGATTCCCTTCACTCCCTCAGAATGCCCTCCTTACGATCTATAAAGCCCGATCTGAACGCATGCGATTGCTCATGAGGAATAACATACCTGCAGACATCCGTTGGTTAATCGAGGCTAAAGTACGATTAGCAGGTGAGTTACCTCCTAAATTTATTGCATACATGCCTGGTTGTGGTAGAGGAAATTATGCAAGAAAACGACGAGCTCGAAGAATTTCTGTTGCTTGTCATAAGTGTGCCAGAATGAGTTGCAATAAAAACCCATGTTCTTTAGGAATGATGTCTGATAACAGGGAAGATAAGATTCAATTCATTAGGGATGGCTTGAATAAGGAGTCATTGGATGATATCCTTTTGTCTCTTGAAACGCATCCCAGTGGATATGTGCAAGGAGCGATTCTCCAGTTATGGCCATTATTCCAGAAAGAGCATGCACGATATAGTCTCGGGAATCTGACTATAAACGACCCTGTTTGCCAGTTTATAAGAAAACTGGATAGGAAGCCTATCCTCGACCCATAGAGGGCGTTCAAGCCGTTTCTGGACGTAAAACCAGAGGAAGATGTGAGCCACAGTCGCAACTACCTGTAATATCCTTTTACTTTAATTGTATTTTATTTCACCATTGTCTTA
Source organism: Citrus x clementina (assembly GCF_000493195.1). Lineage (NCBI taxonomy): Eukaryota > Viridiplantae > Streptophyta > Magnoliopsida > Sapindales > Rutaceae > Citrus > Citrus x clementina. The sequence continues at coordinate 37,829,337 of NW_006262339.1, forward strand.
ATGGTTGCCATAATGCCCTTAAAAAATTTATTAAGGTTTGCTTTTTCCTTATT
>NW_006262339.1:37829489-37832280 GCF_000493195.1 Citrus x clementina
CGCGTTATTTGACACTGACATGTTACCTCATTCACAGCTGTGATCCATTGTCACCAAGATTCTTAAATGTGATTTACTTTTTGTCAAGCACTCACAAATTATTTTTGAGAAGTATCACAATGGCAGCCACTCCCAATAGACAATTCAAGAACATTTGTGTGCTTTCTGGATTTACCTATGGCAAACATAAAGAGTTCGTTGAGGCAGCCATAGATCTTGGTCGAAGCATAGCAGCGAGAAAATTACATTTGGTGTATGGAGGAGGTAACCGAGGGTTATCAAAAATGGTCTCAGAAGCAGCTTTTATCAGAGGAAGTCAAGTGTTAGGCATCATCCCAAGAGTCCTAAAACCATTGGGCAGTTCGTCTGACTCATCAACTGGAGAAGAGTTAATCGTCTCAGGTATGCAAGAAAGAATAACTGAAATGCTTAATCATGCTGATGCTTTTATTTTCCTTCCAGGAGATCTTGCAACACTAGAGGCACTTATGACACTAGCATCTTGGGCCCATCTGCACATCCACCAGAAACCCATCGGTTTGTTAAATGTCAATAACTTTTATGATGGCTTTATCGCATTTCTTAACCATGCAATAAAAAACTATTTCATTCCTTCTAATGTGAAAAAACTCTTTATTTGTGCTCACACTGCTAATGAGCTACTTGATATGTTACAAGCTTATAAACCGGAGCCAGACCCCTGGACCTTTGTGTTGGAGCGACCAAATAATGATGGTAACAGTAGCCGCAGTAAGAAGTACAAATTAGATTTAACTCTCCGCCTGTAAATATTTTCTTCTGTGTTGCACCACCCAGGTGATGTCTTCTAAACTCTACTTCTTTCCTTTAAAACATTGAGGACAATGTTTCGTTCTGGTTGGGGGGAGGGAATAGTCGACAATTGTGGAATCTTGGTTAAGTTTTTACTGATTTTTTGTTGTAGAAACTAACTGTTGCTAACGTTTTGTGTTGAAGATGGCTGAATATGGAGTGTAGTTACTCTAGAAATGCATCTTCATCGTTTAAAAAAAAAAAAAAAAAAAACTCGTTTTCTTCCTCTTTCTCCTTTATAAATATGTAGTTTCTCCTTTATAAATATGTAGTTTCAAATTTTCGAGTCGAAGATGGCTGAATATGGAGTGTAGTGCCTCTAGAAACGCATCTTCTTAGTTAAAAAAAAAAAAAAAAAAAAAAAAAAAAATTCTTTTTCTAATTAATTTTTCTACATCATTTTCACATTTCTGCATGCATATTTTCCTTTCATGTTTAGAATAGGTTGGGGGGTAGAATGTTGTTTAAAAAAAAAAAAAAAAAAATTTGTGTTATTTGTTTTAACATTGGATGACATGATTAATTTCAAATTTTAGTATTTGTATTATCTTTGGTCTCAAGTGATGTTACGCTATGTTTGCTACTTTACATGTTGATGTCAGAGACAAATATGAGTTGCTTGAAGGAATGAACATGTCATAAATAAGTGCCAAGTGAGTTGTTGAGCCTATCATTTTCTTGGAGAGTAACCCTTTTGCCCATTCTCTATACAGCTTAGCAGTTTATTATTTTATACACGATCTCTAGATTTCTTTTAAGTTAACCCTTTAAAAAAAAAAATATGGTAAAATTAAAAAAAAAAAAAAAAAAAAAAAAAAAAAGAAAAAAATGTGTGTTGCTACATTGGGAGGCCCATCTAACTAGTAGATATGGATAATTATTTAGAGCCCTAAAAGACGATGGAAAGGCCATCTTTGATCCGTTTGAGCCTTTCTAGCCATCCCTTTTATTAAATATCCATAGTTACCCCTTTTGAGCCTTTAAAAAAAAAAAAAAAAAAGAGAACAAAAACCTTTTCTTTGTCAACTTATCATCTTGACCCACTCCGATTTGGAGTATTACCCAATGTCTTTTAAGTTCCATCACCTATTTATGTTTGAGAAAATGTAAATAATTATGTTGTTCAGTGAAGTTATGCCAAATAAAAGCAAAAAAAAAAAAAAAAAAAAAAAAAAAAAAAAAAATCAAAACCAAAACCAAAGTTTGTTGTTCCAAAAAAAAAAAAATCCCCTTAATGGGGGAAATGCAAGTTCCAAAAAAAAAAAAAAAAAAAAATCTGGTTTTTTTCTCAAAAAAAAATTTTGTTTTCCTTATTTCCTTTCTTTGTTAGCCATGTCCCTAGCCTACGTTACGTCCTAATAAAAGTCCTTCTTGATTTTAGGGAACTATAGTTTGAAGTAGAAGCTAGTTATATGGGCTAAAAAGATGTAGTGATGCATAAAAAAAAAAAAAAAAAAAAGAAAGATAAATAAAGTGGGTTGACTAACATTTTATTTGACTTGAGATCGTATTATTTATAAGCTGAGGGCATATTTATTTCATCTTGGTGAGAGCATGTGATATCATTTCTTTATTATTTTCTCTCTCAATTACCATTCATTGGAGTGACTATGTTTATTGGGTTTTAATTTCTTTGTGAGAGTGTCACCACTTCCAGTGAGATTTTGGGGTTTGACATGTCATTCTTGAGAGTAGCTAAAACAAAGTCTACTGGGCTAATTCATGTGGATGGTTGATGTGGGTGTGATGTTGCTTTAGACTGGAGATAATGCTTATACTTTTATTTGATTGCTATCATTAATCTGATGGAATAAATACGAGTGTTTCTATTAAAACAAAAAAAAAAAATTATTTTGAATTTGAATTTTGTTTTCGCTTTATTTGCTAGGGACTAGCAATAAGCTGGTTGGGGGGTGTGTTGAGTGTTAGAAAATGCATATTTATAAAGGAGAAAACCGTC
>NW_006262339.1:37833047-37869775 GCF_000493195.1 Citrus x clementina
TAATTTTCTTTCAAGCTTGGGTTGAAGGTGAAGTCTCAACATGTGTCATGGGCTTTATTTGGTAAATTTATTTTCTTTTCCCCTCTAGTTTTTGTGGATGATTTGACTTATCGTCGACAAATAATACTGATCTTGTCTAGATACCGCCTTGGTTACACCGGCTCTCTAGTATAAGGTTATTATTATTTGGCACGATAAGCCCTTAGCACCATATTGATTAGAGCGTGGTTCATGAGGTGTGGATTCCCCCCTCATGATTTAATTGGCATTAATACGGATTATTTAGCCCATGATGCATGTTGATACGGATCCAGATACCCAAGTACGTCAATTTAATCGATTTTCTCTACAATTTATTCTCGCCATTGCAATTCCAATTTTAGCATATTTTAAATCACTTCCACCACAATTCCAACCACCCATTTTGCAAAATTAATTCTATACACAATTAAAATCCACCTCCTCGTGGGATCGACACTCGTCACCATTGATCTACACTACAATAGATTCGTGCGCTTGCGAGTTCATTAAAATTTGCACAACAGGCAGTAGCCCTAATAAGAAGTATAAATTATATTTAGCTATTTTTTTGTAAATATTTTCAAGCAGTGGTCAGGTAATGTTTTTTAAACTTTACTTATTTCTTTTAAGAAATTGAGGACAAAGTCTCATTCAAATTGAGAGGAGGGAATTTTGACAGTTGTGGAATGTTTTAGTCTTAGTGATGTTTTTATTAATTTTAATTGTAAAAACTAACTTTGGATAAATTTAAGTCGAAGATAACTGAATATAGAGTTTAATGACTCTAAAAATGCATCTTTTTAGTCTTGGGGTTTAGTTATAAAAAAAAAAAGAATTGTTTTTTAACTTTTTTTTTCTTTTTTATCAACTTCTTTTAAGTTTCTACAACCAGTTCAAGCGTGATCTCTCCAACTTCTTTTATTATTATGCTTTTATTAATTTTTTCGCCTTTTTGCATGCATATCTTTATATTATAAAATATTGAGGATAATTTTTAGAATAGATTTGGGGTGAGGTCTCTTAATATATATATATATCTAAACCTTTTTCTTTAATAACTTATCATCTTATCCCACTCCAATGTGGAGTATCACCTTATGTTTTATGTTTTCCATCACCCAATAATATTTGGAAAATTAGGAATTATTATATATTCATGAAAATGGTGCAATACCAATTAAAAAATAATAAAAAATATAAAAAAAAAAACTTGTAATGTCTAAAAGATCTCTACTTTTGAAACATATATTTTGTTTTTCTTATTCCTTTTTTTGTTAGCCATATCCCTAATCTAAGTTACATTCTTGTAAAAGTCATTCCTAATTTTAAAGAACTGAAGTCTAAAGTAGAAGTTGGTAATATAGACTAAAAGATGTCATTATGCATAAAAATGAATACAAATAATGTTATTGGTTTCAGAAATAATATGTTTGACTTGAGAGCATATTATTTATAAGCCGTGGGGTGGGTATTATTCTTTCATATTGGTGAGAGTGTACGATATTATTTTTCTATTATTTTCTCTCAATTTACCATTCCTTAGAGTGACTGTTTTTATTGGCGATTATTTTCTTTTGAGAGTGGCATTGTTTTAAGCATGAGATTTTGGGTTTTGACATGTTATTTTTTAAAGTAGCTTGGTTAATATAGATTTGATAATTGATCATTTTGCATGAGTTTATTTGATTGATTTATGTGAATGTTTAGTGTGGGACTAATTTTTTTTAGGTCGGAGATAATGTCTGTACTTTTTTTTTATTGTTATCATTAATCGGAATAAAAAAGTAAACATAATTACCCTAAAAAAACAAAGAAGAGGAAGAAGAAGATTTCAATTTGCATTTGAATTTCACTTGATAATATCGCTTTGATTGCTAAGGTCTAGCAATAAACATGTTGCAGGGTAATTAACATTAGAAAATGTATTTTTCATAAAAGTTAAAATTATCATTTTTTTTCACCTACAACGTTGATTAATGAGCTCATAACTTATAAATTATTTTTATGTTCCCTTAATATAATTTATTTTAAATTAAATTATAGTATGTTAATTTATATTTCAGGAATAAGGAAGTATCGGAGTTGGAAGTGGGAGACAAAGAATATGGATTAGATTAATATAAAAATTAAAAAATTAAAAAAGTGAGCCACTTTGTCAATTGATAGTCAAGTGGCAGCCAATAATTGTTATAAAACAAAATAAATAATTAAATAATAATAATAATAATAAGTAGGAGTTGCCTAAGGTGAAACTCTTAGTAAAAAAATATGATTTAGTCAAATTCTATTTTTAATTATATAAATTAAATTATTTTTTATTTAATTTAATCCATATTTTATATTTTGAAATTTCGATTTATCGTAGATAAATAAGAGAGTTTGGCACAATAGATTCTTAATATCTTAGTATAAAGTATTGTAAAATAGTACTTTGACTTTTGTAAACAAATTGAGCACATTAAGTACTTAATCCATGATAATATTAATGGAAAAATAATGTTAATTTATTAATTAATCTTTTGCACAATAAATTTAACTAAAAAGAAATTGTTAAAATATATCTACTACTAAGAATGAACCTATAACCCTAACAATTTATTTCCATAGTTTCACTTAAATTAAATAGGGTGTATTTAAATTTTATTTTTAGTTCTTAGGTAATTTAAAGGAAATTACAAATTTAATATTTTCCCCATGGATTGACGCCAAAGTCAACAGGTTATGTTATAATTAGACATTCTTATACTTGGGAGTCTATCAACATTTTTTAGTCTTGTCACATGTGCCTTTAGTCAAATGCAATAGAATCAAAAGTTCAAAACTCAAGACCATATTCAATAATAATAATAAACTTATAATAGTGAGAGAATGTAATACTAACTACTAAGTTAGACCCTGTGGTGTTAGAATTCTTTTTTAATATTTAACAACAACAACAATATTAAATTTTTCTTAAGGGTTAATTTAATTGTTAACTTGGACTTACATATAGTCATAGACCATAGCCTATGATCACATTAATACATATATTTTATAAAATTATGGTATATATAATTTTATTTATTAAAATTACGGTATCATCTATTCATTTAATAAATTATGAATATAAAACAATTAGAGTTTTTTTTTTTAAATTAAGAATCAAATGAATTTAAAAAACTTACGCTAATAAAATATATTAAAAGATTCAATTTCAATTTTAAGTTTACTTTTATTAAAAAGTCAAATGTGCTTATTACGAGTATTTTCACGTATTGTGTTTTAATTTATTTCTAATCATGCTGTGCTTTTAAGGCTCACTTGCCTAAAACGTGCTTGTGCCATGCTGTGCTGCACGGACACGTGTTGCCTAGCCTGTTGGCCATCTCTACTTGTCAATCGATTCATAACCCTTCGAACACAAACTATTTCTATTTGAACCCCTTTAATTGTAGGAGTACATCGTGGATTTGTCGATTATGCTGTGGTCGGAGTCCGACTCAATTTCTCAAGGGAATACAAGTTTACAACATTCACCAAAAATTTGGCATGTACATAAGTACAAACAATTTGACATTTCAAGTTTGATTTTCACTCTCTCTCTTAAATTCAAGCTAATCATGTCGGCAAAACAGAGCATTTGTACATCAATTTGATTTCCATTGAAACATCAGTGGTTTGCTCAACTGTATTTGTAGGATGTTTTCAAAATTTTGATTTTTTTTTTTAAATTTTTGTGATCCATCGTTATGCTAAATAGTGAAGGTGGTATTGGTATCGTGACATTTTTTCTTTTTTCACATTTCAGATGATTTTGATATTGTTGAGGCAGATGCCTTACGCTTTAGATTATGGCTTGCTAGTGAGATTTGTTTATCTTTGTTGATTGTTGAGTCGGATTCGTTGCGGATTGTACAGTTAACAACGTAGTACTAGATGTTTTGAATTACTTCAGTTCTGTAGTGTATGTTATTATCAAAACATGATTTCAGGATTAGAGATGTGTCAAGAACTTGTTATCACACAGCGGATGTATCGGTTAAATTTGCTTTCCGTTGCTGTGAAAGTAAAAGAAGAGATTCCTTTATTCGTTTATTTATTTTAAATTTGAGTAGAAGAAGAAAAATCTATTTCAGACTACTTTTTGTTTTGCAACGTCTGCGTTCTCTAAGATTATCTGTTATTTTTCACTGGATCTCAAGGAATAAAAAAGAAGCCTTGGCTGAGATAACTGATGTGAAGAACGGTTCTATAAGCTGTATGTCATGCACATAGATTGCTTCTGGCTCCAACATGGATTCCCTGTAATTACGATGAGGAAGCTGTGGACGAAGTTATTAAGTACGTGTTAGACATAGTAATACCAGTTCAGATGGAAAAAGCCTTCTATGCATTGAAGGGTATAGCTTGTTATGTGAATGACGCTGATATGCAAGGGTTTGTGCATGCATACTTTCATTGTAGGTGGTGAGTAGATCAAGAAGGCATGTGGAGAAGAAAAGGAGTAAACTGCAGATAAAAATGTGAGCTTAAGTGTTCTTCAGCAATACTTTTCTGGGAGTTTTAAGGATACTGTAAAAAGCATTGCGGGTGAGATTTCATGTTTAATGAAAGTTTATGCAGGTTCATATGTTTATCGTGATTTGATTTTTTATGAGAAATTTATTAAAATATTTATAATTATCTTGAAAAAACAGTCATTGTAGCGTAGAACAGAATCATTGCCATTGTTCATTTGTTTTGCCACTGTAAATAACAGTAGCTAACCTTTTGAAAATGCAAACAGTTCTTGACTCTGTTTGAGGATGCAAGATGGATTAAAATTTGGCCCCGCAGCAGGTGGTTTTGTGGCAGCTGGTTCAATAATTCAAGAATTTAAAGCTCGAAAAAGTTCACTACTGAAACCGCTGCCATGGGTTCTTATTACGAATGTCACTTTGTGTCTCAGAGTTGAAATTCCTTGGCTATATGGATACAAGAATGGACGGTGATGATGGAATTATCGAACATAACCAACCTACTACTTCGGGCATGACAGACGGATCAACGGCTCTGATAACATTGGTCTAAAATAAACGTAAAAGCTACTTATAAAGAAGATATTATCACTTCAAGTTTGATCCTGCCACAGGGTGTTTCGAACTGTACGAGGAAGTTGCAAGGAGGCTCAAACTGCAAAACGGAACATTTCGGCTCAAGTATTTAGTCATCGAAGAGGAATGGTGATGCTTGACAGTTACTCGGATTTGCAGGAATGCCTCGAGATATTGAATTTCGTGGGCGTAAGAAGTATGAAGTTCTTTGTTCAGGATTTCTATTCCGCTCTGGGCAGCTCCGGTAGTCGTAATTGCTTCTCGGCAGGCGTTTTGTAGCAAATGGGATGAGCTCCAGCTTTTATACAAGGTGATATTATCCCCATGGAGGTCACAAGTGGCCATGGTCCTTCGAAAACTTACAGGTGTTTCCAAGTTTGGTTACAATCATTAACTGTTATCTGGTTGAAAAATGATAAACGGTGAGAGAGGGATCCGTTACCCGGAAGAGTCAATTAAGGGGGAACATGATGTTTAAATTACAGTTCAAATATATGGTAATGTATGGGTCTGTATACGTAGAAATAGTAATAGGTGTAGAATAGATTCAGGTGCTAAGGTCTTTCTCTCTCTCTCTGTATATATATATAAAACAAAAAATAAATAGATAAAAAAGGAAGACATAATTATTTATAATTTCAAAATCTTGTATAAAAAAAGAAAATAAGAACAAAAAGGGATATTCCGAATGAAGTATGAACAAAAAGGGATTTATGATTTATTTAAGTAGAGCTTTTGTTAGTAGAGCTTTTGTAAATAGAGATTTTACAAAAAAAAAAGTTATTTGTTTGATTGTCAATAAGAGTTTTTGTTAAAAATTTATGAAATTATTTTAATAGGCAAGCTTTTTAAAATTATATTATGAAAATAATAAATAAGATTGTTAAATAAATAGAGGATATTTTAGATATTTTGACATTTAAAAAAAACTTTTCAACCTCTACTTCCAAAAGCTCAAAATTTGAGCTTTTACTAGTAGAGGTAAAATAACTTATTTAAACTTCAAAATCTCTATTAGTAAAACAACCAAACAAGAACAAAAATTATGATAAGAGCTTATGGGATTAAATAAGCACTTATGGTTATTAAATAAGTCATAGCAAACAAGCATTTAGTCTAAATGTTCTTTTCTTCATGGTGAATGGAGATTGCTAGTAATTATATTCATTTTTTTCTATTTTACCGCAAAATTGTTTTACCAAAACATATGTGTCACCACTATATATTTAGCAAGAATTTATTAGTTTGTTCCAACACAAAATTTAGAACATATTTTTATTTTTTAAAAAAAACTTCAAAGCATATTTTGACTAATGCATGTTTTATCCGTATAGATGTCATATTTACTACTTACATCCTTATTAGATTTTTAATTATGTGTTTAATTAAAAATATAATATAATTTCAGAAATTTCAAATAAGAATATAAGACACTTTAACTATAAAATTAATGAGTGATGATACAGCCACAAACTCTTGTACAAACTGATTTTGTACAAACTGATGTGGCATTAATTTATTGGTTGAATGAAAATAAAAAATAATGAAAATAAATCATGTGGGCCAAGAGATATTTAATACAACCAATCTTATCATGCCACATCAGTTTGTATAAGATAAGTTTGTACAAGAGTTTGTGGCTATATCATTACTTTAATTTATTTCTGCACAAAAAATTTGGTTTCTAAACTAGCAGTAAACTAATTCAATTTTGGAACTGAGGAAAGTACTAAACTTTTCATAATCAATGAGGGGCCTAAAGCAATCTTATTTTTAACACTCAAATGAGACACTTTCACAAATTTAAAGGAAGTAAGATCTGATTTGAGATTGTTTTTAAAATTTTTTTTCAAGCCAGTTAGGCTAGTGCCCCCCAAGTGTGCCCCCCAAGTGAGGGACTTAGATAGGTGTGGCAAAATGAATAAACGAATCAAATTCGAAACAAATTTGTTGGAATCAATTGCTTGGATCATCGTATGCTTGGCATGGCTGCGCGAGACTATGGCCTTACTTGGAATGGTCGAGTGCAGCCATAGACTTGCTTGGAACAGTCGCATGCAACCATGGGCTTGCTTGGCAATGGCCGCGCACAGCCATTGGTTTTGCTTAGCATGGGCGCGCGTGGCTATGGGCTTGCTTGGAATGGCCGCGGACTTGCTTGGAATGGGCACACACAGCCATGGATTTTGTTGGACATTGCTGCGTGCGGCCATGGGTTTTGTTGGGCTAATTTTGATTTAAAAGTGTGTGAGAAAAAGGAAAGAAAAAAATGACAAAGAAGAAGATGGACAAGGAATGGAATGAAGAAGATAAAGAAAGAATAAGAGATAGAGAAAAAAAAAATTTCCCTTTTTTTATAGATTGAGAATTTTATTTCAAAATTTATAATTTTTGTTTAAATTTGAGAATCTTCAAGATTGGTGGTGAGATTTTCTTTGTAATTGTGTGTAGAATGAGGTTTTCAGGTGGTTTTTGGTTGGGTTAACATGAAACATTCTTGCTTTATGAGATATTATTATTGAGATTTTGATTTATTTTCTAAAAAAGAGATTAAAGGGTATTTTTGTCAACGATGCACATAAAGTTTGAATTAGTTTTATTTTAGAAATAGGAGGGGTATAAAAGATATATATATCCAACATAAGTACAACAATAAGATAACATATTTTATAATTAACAAGGATATTATTGTATTTTAGTGAGTTAACATTAGTCAATGGTTAAATTTAACATATTTTGTGGGACAAGTTGAAGTTTTCATAATTGTGGGGATAAATTCTAGTATGTCAATCTAATAAGGGGGTAGGATGAAATTTATCCTCTTACAAGATGCAAACTTATTATCATTTATAATTTCTATATTAACCTTTAAACTTTAAAATTATATATATATATATATATTTAAAGATAAATAAGTAATTTAATTAAACAAATAATGAACCAATGGATCATATTCAATTTGTGTATGACCCATTTATTAAACAAATCCTAAATGAATAAATGAATTAATGTCCTGAAACCCAAATTCAATTCGTTTAATTAGAGAATCGAATCAAATTCACTCATTTTTTAAACCAACCAATTTTTTCAAACCAAAATCTATTTAATTTGCATTGAATCAAATTGAATAAATAAATTCTGACCCAGACTACCAGCCCTAGATTTAGACGTCCTTTTTCCTTAAATAATTAAATTCTAAGCAACGGGTGTAGATGACTTCAAATCATGCATGCACTTCTGCTTTTGTAGTGTTCGGCCACTTGCTTGATTTTCACTTCTCTGGGCTTTTGTGATAGACTGATAGTAGCAAATGTGTCTTTTATGTGTAATGTACTCCCTTTTTATAGTCAATGCCTCACCAAGCAATCCCAGTAGAGGTGTGCTAGGATGTGCCTTCTAAAGAATCCATATTTTCAAAAATACTTAATATATCTTATTTTATAACTTTTTGATCTAAATTTAATGCCTTTAAAAATATATCCATATTAAATGCTCAACAATAGACAAATTCCTGATTACAAGGAATTAAATAATAACAATTTGATCCATGTATATATAGGCTTCATTCCAGGCAGCCTTTACATGAAATTCCTCTCATGCACGCCACTTTGCTTCTGTTGCCCCAAAAAATTATATTCCAAGTGATCCACATGATCTAGACTATTATAGTCAACTAGCAAATTCCTAAAAAATAAGGAATCACAATTTGAGCACGTATAAATAGGCTTTACTCGAGGGAGCCCTAATCTAGAAACACGGTAATTACCATTTACCAACAAGAAGAAGACGAGAACAAGAACATCTTCCATACGTCTACGGATTGGTTGGGTTCGGATCAAAGTAAGGTTTCATTTGTTGTAGAAGCTTCTGGCCTCGTATATCTACAGTAGTAGCTTCCAAATTCATCTAAAGATCACCAAAGTAAATTAATGTCTAATAAATCGGGTACCTTAAAGTCTTTAAGTAAATCGGGTACCTTAAAATCTTTAAGTAAATACGGTTTATCCCAACGGGATTACTAGCTAGGAAAGAAATGTAAAGGAGAAAATTTTCGTTATTTTTCTTCAACCCCAAGGGATAATTTTCAAGAGTATGAAAGAATTAAGATAATGACGATATTTTTTATTTCTGACATGCCCTCGTGCGCGGAATATAACCGGTCAAATCTCATGAAACCTTGGATCATAAGAATAACTAGAATAAAGTAAATAAACCAAAATCAGGCATTGTGAATAACTTGTGGGAGAATGTATTGTTGAAAAAATAGCATGTATATATGCTATTTTGAGGGCACATTTTGAGTGAGTCCCACTTAACAAAAGTGGAAAATCTTGTGAGGTTCGGATTCTACTCCGTTGATACTTCAAAAGTATAATCTTATTTTCTCAAAATGGTGCTAGGGTGAATGAGAAATTGTCTCTCAAAGTTCACCCTTGAAGTTGGAAATTTGAAAGGAAATGAGGCTTATCCCACATGAGAAAAAGAAGCCTAGGAATTAGTTTTTATATATAAACACTTAACCATGTATGAGTAAGAATTATAAGGATAGATACTCTCTCCACATGCGCGTGCGCAGGGGGGGTGCAAATCCAAGACCAATTTGGTTGAACTCGTGTGCGTGCGTGAATGTCAGCCCAAAATCATCCATGCAAGCTTGGCGCGTTTTTTATTTCCTTTTGAATTTTTTATTGTAACAGTTTCGCGTTTTGAATTCAAAGGATTGTAACAGCTTCAACAATTATTTCTTAGCTGTTATATAATTCACTTTTTTTTTTATTCAATTTTGAAATCAATTCAATGAATTGATTTGGTTGTTATAACAATTAAATAAAACATATTGAATTCGAAAATTCAATACAAAGCAGTTGTTAAATCCTCGGAAACAGATACCAGCAGACCTAAACCACTCCAAGAGGTGGTAAATCTGTTTTAAGGAAACTGTCCTCTGCAGGCCTCGGGTTTATATTACTGTTTCGGTTTCCTTCCTCTTCTGTTCTTCATTTATTGTTCCCGATTGTTGGTTTACATTGTTGTTTAAATTAGCTACTATTTAAATTGTTATCTCACTGTGTTTGTTTTATTGTAACATGTATGTCAGACAATTAGTGGGAGAATTTCGCCCAAATAAAACCTCAAGGAATAAGATTGTTATTTCATTGTTGCGAAACATTGAACTTTTTTTTTTAAATTATTGTACTATTTTTTCAAAGTCTTACAAGTAGACTTCCATATATTACTATTTTTTATAAAAGTCTTACCAGTTGACTTCCATATTTTTGTACTCATTAGTCATTACAAAATATTAAGCAAAGCTACATTTGCCTCCTATAAATACATCAAACTTACAATTAATGATACCCAAATCATTCAAATTGAATCTCTTTCCGTCGTTAAAGCAATTAATTTAATGGCTTCTAAGCTCTTCTTTCTCAAAACATCACCTATACTCATTGCTCTTCTTTTATTTGCCTATCCATCTTGTGCGGCAGCAGATGTTGATCCAACAGCCCCTGTCCCACCAGAAACCATTTGCATGTGCACTCCAAACCCTTCCGATTGCAAATCGGTGCTCCCTGCTGCTTCCCCTAACCAAACCGCAGATACCTACACCTATTGTCGCTTATCCATCCGCAAAGCTTTAACACAAACTCAAAAATTCCTCAACTCAGTTGACAATTATCTTAAATCCGGATCCACATTATCAATCAGTGCAATCCGAGCGCTAGAAGATTGCCGTTTACTAGCTGATCTTAACATGGACTATCTTTCAACCTCTTATCAAACTGCCAATACCACTAGCCAAATTCTGCCTACCATCCAAGCGGATGACGTGCAAGCTCTTCTTAGTGCCATCTTAACAAACCAACAGACCTGTTTCGATGGCCTTCAGACCTCTGCTAATTCCTTCGAGAGCATAAACAATGGCCTCTCTGTCCCTCTACTTGAGGACATAAAACTTAGCAGTGTCTTGCTTGCTCTTTTCAAAAAGGGTTGGATTGGTGATCAAAAGAAGATAATAACTTCATGGCAGCTTTCTAGCACGCAACGTCTGGTGGGTCAAAACGGACGTTTACCACTGGTAATGTCTGACCGAATACGAGCAATTTACGAATCTGCAGTAAGAGGGAGAAAACTCTCAAGTACTGGTGATGGTGATCAAGGCGTCTTGGTGACCGACATTGTTACGGTTGCTCAGGATGGCTCTGGAAATTTCTCCACCATCACTGATGCTATTAATTTTGCTCCAAACAATACTAATGTTAGCAATGGGTACTTTTTGATTTATATCACCGCGGGTGTGTATCAAGAATACGTATCCATTCCTAAGAACAAGATCAATTTGCTGATGATCGGAGACGGCATCAATCAGACAATAATCACAGGCAACAGAAGCGTCGTTGATGGATGGACTACTTTCAATTCTGCAACCTTCAGTAATCTACCTACCTACCTATATATGTATATATAGAGCCCGCTTTCAATCGGGGACAAGTTTACAACGTTATAAACTGTAACACTTTTCACCATATTATAACGTTGTAAACTTGTCCTTGATTTTAGTACAATTCAAGGTTTTTGAAATTAAAAAAAAAAAAAATATATATATATATATATATATATATAGTAGTTTTCTGGTCCGGGATCATAAAGTGCGGAAAACATCCGGGAAAATTTTAAAAACCGCGGGGTTTTAAAGGCTTAAAACTTAAAGCGCTTAAACCGCACGGTTTATATATTTTCCCGGACGTTCCCGTACTTTAAAATTCTGGATTAGAACATTTATATATATATAAATAGTCTTTTTTTAGTGTGGGTGTTCTCATTTTTTTTCATGCGGATACACTTTAAAACTGCAAAGTATAAAAAAGTTAATTTTTAACTCTCTTAAACCGCATGATTTTATAGTTCATTCAATAACTAATTCTTTTAAAATTTAAAAGTGTGTCCGTATTAAAAAAAAAATGTGGACGTCCGCACCTAACAATGATATATATATAATTTGAACCTAATTATTCTAATGAGTACTTATAAATATATTGATTAATCATTGCAGTTGTTGTGGCACCAAACTTTGTAGCATCGAGCATAACTTTCAGGAATACAGCTGGACCAAGCAAGGGCCAGGCTGTGGCACTTCGCAGTGGGGCAGATTTTTCTACGTTTTATAGCTGCAGCTTTGAAGGGTACCAAGATACTCTATATACACATTCTCTAAGGCAATTCTACAGAGAATGCGACATATATGGCACAGTTGATTTCATATTCGGAAACGCTGCCGTTGTACTCCAAAACTGCAATATATATCCCCGGCTGCCACTGAATGGACAGTTCATCGCCATTACCGCCCAAGGTCGGACCGATCCTAACCAGAATACGGGTACGTCCATCCATAACTGTACGATCACAGCAGCCGCTGATCTTGCTTCGAGCAATCAAACGGTGCAGCCATATCTGGGGAGGCCTTGGAAGGAGTACTCTAGAACTGTTTACATGCAATCTTTCATGGACAGTCTGATCAACCCAGCTGGTTGGCACGAGTGGAGCGGCGATTTTGCACTAGCTACGTTGTATTATGCGGAGTACAATAACACAGGGCCAGGATCAGACACTACCAATAGGGTGACGTGGCCTGGTTACCAGGTCATCAATGCCACAGATGCAGCCAATTTCACCGTTTCTAATTTCTTGTTGGGGGACAATTGGCTACCGCAAACTGCAGTGCCTTACACCGGTGGCTTAATTTAGTAATTAACCTACTCATTCCGTGTGAAGCAGTTTTACATTTTTTTTTTTTTTTACACTATGATTTATTCTGAAGTTGATCGTGAAATTATATCGTCTTTGGCATGCTTTTTGAAAGGATGGCTGTAATAATAAAGCTAACCCTGAAAAATAAATTATGGCTCAACTTATCTCGTCCCTATGTAGAGAATACTTGTTCGTAATCCCTTTGATTCTAAAACTTTTGTAAGAAAATTAATTACCAAGTTATTCGTTTTTTCAACTTACGATATCTGAAATCAATTAAATTTATATTTGTGCCCTTATATAATTTTAATGCTAAACAAATAATAAACATTTTAAAGAACATAAATAATACAGCATTTTATTATAACATACATTATGTTTAAACAAATACAACCCTTTAGTACCCTAAATTGGAATATGTTGATCAAATTTATTGTAGTTTATGGTGTTTTAGGTGAAAAGTATTCATAAAAATTTATAAATACAAATTATGTTAATTAGAAGAAAATAAAATATAAAAACTAAAATAATCTACTAGCTACTATATTATCACAAGTTATAGAGATGAATAATAATACTAATTAGTAAGTTTAATTTAGGTAAAATGATAATAAATTAATTTGAATAGGATATTTTGGAGAATATGTTGTAATGATATCACTCATACTTTTTAAATTAAGTAAAAAACTAAAAAATAAAGCTTATCAACTTAATGACTGAAAATTTTCATTAACTTTAAAAAAAATAGATTTAATAATTTAACTAATTGAAATTAAGTCAAATTAAGTCATTAAGTTAGGAAAAAGAAAAGGTCCCTTACTCTTATTTGTTTCTATTCAATGTTACTAACTTATTTTATTTCTTACATTAGTATATTGATGTAACAATCGAAAGAAATAAATATTACTCTTAATTTTTTTTAATTAATCCCAGATTCAACGGTGAAGCCAAATCAATTGATACTAATGTCACATAAGACAAATATGTAATATTTAACAGAAATGTAAGAAATGCGTACTGTTGAATTTAAACAAACTTATACAATAATTATTCAAAAAAATTGTTTTGAAATTAAAAAAAAAAAAAAAAAGGACTTGTGATGGAATACAACCTCTTTGTTTGTCTCATTGATTACTCCTGGGCTTTTATCTCTCACGCTCTTTTATTTTAAAGTTAGCTTGACTTTCCAAAGACTTCTATAGTTGTCTTCGATTCGCTTTGTACAAGTGTCAATCCGTTTTTGAATGGAAGATTCAAGTTCGAATGCAACCTCTTTCTCACTTTCCCTCAATTGTTTTTCTTTTGAATCAATTTTCTCACCACAATCTTTAATCAAATTGCCCAATGCTTTCAAGTTCCAACCACTTCTGCTACATTCAATATTTCTCCAAATTCTCTTGAGCTAAACATCCTTCAAATCAGGGGTGGCTTTAGGTATAGGCGAATAAAGCAGTTGCCTTAGGTCTCATATTTTAAGAAGCCCTCATATTTTTAGTATTTCTTTAATAATTCTTTAATTAATAAAAAATTTAATATGTATTTTAAGAAATCAAAAAGTTTATTAAATATCTATCTATTATTAATTATCCTACAATTAAGAAATATTTTTGATAAAAAAAAATGTATATTTGGGAACCTTAATTTTAAAGAAATATAATTAATAATATGATTTAACCATTAGTTCATGCATTATTAATATTTTCAAAAAATTATTTACCTTTTTAATTATTCAATGTTAGAATCTTGACTTTTAGTATTTCTTTTAATTTTTATTAAAAACCTTATAATCTCAAGAATTAGTAAATGAAAAAAATTTCTTGTTCTTTTCTCTATAAAGAAAATTATTATATTCATTGGTTCATTTAAAATAATTAGTTTCTTAAAATATAAAGTCCGTTTTTACTTTTGAACATCAATTTATCATTTCAAATTTTTATATTCTATCATTCTAAATATTCTATTTGAAAATAATATTGTCTTTATTTGTTTGTTTGTTTGTTTGTTTTTAACGGTTTTAATGGAATACAAAAATATATCTTCTTCATTATTTTTTAGGTTCTATTTTTAAATTTTTTTATCTTTTTTTAATTATTGTTGAAATTCAAGAATAAAAGATGAAATAAATTTTGATTCTTTTTATATATCTTTGAGTATTGAAATTGTAAAATAAATAAAGGTCTCATAAAAAAATTTTGCCTAAGGCCCCTCTAACTCTAAAGCCGGCCCTGCTTCAAATTAAGCAAAATTTTAACTGAATTCTGCTCATTCTCTTTCAATTGATGCTCACAATTACGTTCTATTTCAATTGAAGTTCTTCATCACAATGCCACACACACTCAAGTGTAAAATGCCAAGAAAGCATATCCAGGAATTATTTTTGATCCGCTACTAATATTATAACATGTCCCCTATCTCAAAGAGAATGCAATTATTGACCAAAGAATTCAAATTGACATTTTCCCTCTGTTTGTATAATTAAAAAAAAAACTAATCTACCTGTAACCTAAATATTATTTTTTTACTAATTAATTAATTAATTATCTACTATAATAAATTAATGGTGGAGATTAAAACATTTAAATCTAAGAGTCTACAACAACCACACTAGCATTGTTGTAAGAGTCATATTGCATCATAGAGAAATCCATCTTAGAGAAAGTTCAATTATTTAAATTTTTTAAAATATATATGAAAAGAAAAAAATTATTCAAATTAAAATAATTTCCCTTAAATTGTTTATTCATCGACTTAAAGTATGGTAGAAGGGATTGATACATTTGCGTAACACAACAACATCAATTATTCAGTTACACTTAATTGAAAACTATAAATTAATTTACAATTTAAAATAATATAAATTAATGAATAGTACAATTTGAACTCAATTGAAATTAAACAAAACATTATTAAATTTAATTTTGTTTAATCCAATCTCGTTTATTTAAATAATCTATTAGTAATTCAATTACAATTAAGTCATAAAATTGTATGCATGCTTAGTGCAGATTCTTTCACTAGTCATGTTTTGATTCATCTGATATCATATCATGTTTTTAAGGCATATATGCCTCAAATTTTAAGCCCAACACAGCCTACATGTGAGACGTTCCATTCCAAGCCGTGTCTCATGTCACCGATTCCTAACATTCTTCATTACAATTTACATAGATACACTCTATGACTGAAAACACACCTCAATCACTAATATTCAATATATTAGTATATGCAATGTAAATTAATTTCTTTTTAATAAACCTACGCATTTGTTCAAATGGAAAAAAAAAAAATCAAAAAGTATGCATGATGCCATATCATAGCACTTGTCAGACTTACGGCATTACATATTCTGAGAGTGTAGATGTCTCTTAATCTTTTCTTACCTCATATTATATCAATCCAAACAATCTATACTTGAGAATTTGCTAGAAAATCACAGGGTACATCGAGAGTAAGAAAACCACCAATATACAAGATACTAAGATTGTAAATGTTGTGGAAGCGCAGTGTTGAGCAAATATCAATATTACCGTGACTGCTACTTCTAGAGAAATATAAATGTGATGTAAACAAATGTAAAGAAAAAGACACAATAATTTTACGTGGTTCGGCGTAAAGCCTACGTCCACGAATAAAAACTGGAAGATAATTTTATTAATGAATGAGAATTTATAAAATTGAAGAAAACTCTCAAAACCCAATACCGAATACACCCAAATGAATCCTCACTAGAACACTCAAGTGGAAGCTTTCAAATCTCTCAAATTGTTTAACTTGCAATTGCTCTCAACTCTCATACTTGGGATGAATTTGAAGCTCTTCCCCTCCTCTCTATTTATAGGCAAGTAATGCTTACTACCTCTTCCAATTTGGCTTCAATTTGCCAAGTTGACTTAATCTTATAATTAATAATTTTTTAAAATTAATAATATTATCCAAACCATAAATTCATTCATTATTGGTCTTTCTAAGAAATAAAAGTAAATTTTTAACTTTTTAGTTTTCTAAGAAAACTTAATTATTTAACGTTAAAATCTTTGACTTTTATTATTCCTTTTAATTTCTATTAAAAACCGTATAATCTTAAAAATCAATATATGAGAAAATTTATTGTTCGCTTCTCTACGAAGAAACTTGTTGCATTTATTGGTTCATTAAAAAAATAGTTTCTTGAAATACAAAGTTCATTTCTATTATCTGACTATCAATTCATTATCTCAACTTTTTATATGCAACCATTCTAAATATTTTATTTTAAAATAGTATTTTTCTTGTTTATTTGTTTGTGTACTTTTGTGATAATTCTAATGGAAGTAAAGAAAAAAAATATCTTCTTTACTTTTTTTTAAGTTTTATTTTTAAAACTTTTAGAATTTCTATATTATTATTGAAATTCAAGAGTTAAAGAGTAAATAACTTTTGAACCCTTTTATATTTCTTTTAATATTGAAATTATAGAATAAAAAGAGGTCTTATATAAAAAATTCACCTAAGGTCTCAAATACTTTAAAGCCGGCCTTGTATGGTTATCACTCTTATATAAGTTTATGATATTAGTAAGAATTCTTAAGAATTCCTTGGTATACAGAAACATTGGTTTGGATTTTACTTCTTCTTTTATAATATTGCTTTATATAATTCGCTTGCAAGTGTTTGGGAAAAAATAGGCAAATATCTTAGATTAGGTATACATAGAATGCGGCCCAAGCTTCATATACCAATGAATTTTTCCCCAAAAAAATTATTAAAAAAAAAGTGCTCTAAAGACATGCAAATATGTTTGGGTTGGTGATTCCCTCCTCCGACCCTCTTTCTGTGAAGACAACATTTTTTTTTTTTTCCTTCCTTTCCCAATAAGAGAGTTCTCCTACAGTAAAATAATTAGAAGAGATAAATAAATAAGTACAAATTATCTATTATAAATAAATGGCTAGTAATTATCTATTATACCATATAAATTTTAGAGATTCATTCATCTCTCCCGAGCGTTCTGATAAAATAAGCAAAAACTTAAGAGTTATCCTGTGATATTATTATTTTACTACCTAATATTTTCTGACGTATCGTTATTTTACTACTAAAAGTTTTTGACAATTTTTTCCCACTATTTTTTTTTTATCATTTTACCACTAAAATGTTAAAACTAACAGAATTTTCAATATAAATTTTAATAAAAGTCTATTTAACCCATAAATTGAGTAAGTATAATTTAACACTATAAATTAAAAAAATTAAAAATTAATTGTATACAAAGAAATAATATTTTTATTGATTGATTATTTTTTATATTTAAAATAATAAATTGATAAAATTATAAATATTATCTATCGAGGAAGTTTTAAAGTACTGAATGTATTGAAATTTCTACAATACCTCTGTGAATTCATCATTTTGTTAATGAAATGAATGGTTTGATGGTAAAATGATAAAAGTTGGAATATTAAGTGGAGAAAAATAATTATAAAAAAATTAGTAATAAAGTGACATGTAAGAAATTATCATTAAATCCAACTTTGAAACGGCGATAACATTCACACATGTCGACCTTTTATTACGCTGTAAACTGTTGATAGGAAACTTTTGTTTGATTCGATGCCACTGATACTTCCCATAACCTTCATGTCCCATCCATGTTCTAACTCAGCACTAGAATCATCAAGCTTGTTTTAACAAACTAAATCCCCACTCTTTGTTTTCTTCCAGCTATTTGCTCCCTTTATTGAAAAAATAAAAAATATTAGTTACTCTGCTGCAAATTTTTTTGGCCAAAAGTTTATTGTCACGACAAGTATCGGAGAAAGTTGCAATATTTTCTTGCCGCGACATCATTCATCAATCATCAATCATCAATCATCAATCATCAATCATCAATCATCAATCATCCCCATTTCAATCCCATTCCAACTTTGTCTCAATTGCACTGCCGGGGGCTTTTTATGCTTTCTGCTTGCTCATCATTGTTATATGCAACAAACTATAAGTGATTTAATTTAAAACTGAAAATGATTTGTCTCGAGTACGTAGCCAAACGAATTCACAAATCGAAGTAGTGATGATTCCTAAACGTTAATTTCTTTAACAGAATTAATAGATGAACTAAATCAAATTTAGATTCTTTGAAATTCATTAATCGACTATTGTAGGTTTATGACATTATATGGCAAATAATAATTAATGAAGAACAAAAATCAAGCAAAATAAACTATCACAAATGTATGGTCCTAATAGTTTTTTAAGTTTCAAACATCTTAACTTTAAAATTCCCATCAAATTACATACCCATTAACAAAATTAAAATCCTTTAGAATAAATTTTTTGAACTAAAGTGACTTCTCAAATTAATTTCACATTTTCATTAAATCGTTCAATGATGAATGACCTTCAACTCCTATTCGTTTTGTTTATTTAGCTAATCAAATTAAATTCAATCCATTTATTGAATGAATCAAATTTTTCTCAACCCTAACTTTATGCAAATCAAATCAAATAAACGAATCTAATGTGCTCTTGGTTTAATAATGAAAATTTTTATGTTTTGCTCTTCATGGGTTCATTTGTGTTGACGAGGAATTCATTCTCTTCTTCTTAATGCTGCATCTGATGTTCTTATAATATATTCATGACATGATATGAGTAAGAATTTGTTTGTATGTATGCAGAAATCTTAGTTTTGGATTTTATTATCTCTTGTTTTGTAATTTTGCTTTAGTATCCTTTCAAGATTCAAGTGTACTGGCTTTTGTTTTTTAGATTTTAATTTGGCAACTTAAAATATCTTTCTAATCCTAAGCACTAATTCCAGTAATTAATTAAGAAATTATCACACAAGAAAAAAAAAATGTAATATCATCTTGCATTGCTACTTTTAGGTGGAATGTTTATGTGTACTTTATATATTTGATCTAATAGAGAAGTTGGACCCATGAAACACTGGTAAGTTACAGGGGATAGTCAATCATGCGGGCGTGTTGTGTAATCTTAGAGCCACCAGATCTATCAAGCAATTTGTCTTGTGTTAATTAATAGTTTTTTCTTTAGTAGAAAAGACAATAATATTTAAATCTACAACTGGAAAAGCATGATCACATACTGAATAAAAGGAAAGAGGCTACTTTTAAAACATTGTTTGTTTCCCATCAAAACAAAACAATATAACTTTTTGAGATTCACAACCATTCTGTATTTCCCTGAACCACCCCCCTACCCCCCAACCAAAAAAAAAAAAAACAATATTTTTCAGGTTCACAACCATTCAGTTAACGATGCCAAAGAAGGAGCAATCTCCGATAAAGCATCCAAACGAAGAATCCTTGAAGTTCTAGTCGAAACCCTCACTTCACCATGAGGAAAAGGTATTGCCAAGTAATCACGAGCCATCCTTGAAAGAATAGGATAAAATGCAGCATTCCCACGCCACCAAGCTAATATGTCGAACTCTTTGACTGGTGGAATTTGCTCTTCGTCAAGATGAACATCAACAAGCTCATTTTCATTCTCCCGCCACCAAACTTTAATGCCAAAATCTTCAGTTACTGGAATTTTCTCTTCCAGATCAGATCAAGTTCTGATTTTGGTGAAGCTGTGCACGGTCTGTTCTTAAGACTTTGATCGTTTTGTCTAATTGATTTTCAACTAATTTTTAAAAAAAATTAAAGTAATCTGATGCCTCAGATTTGTGAGAAATCAAATAGACATGACCAAAACGTGAGTAATCATCAATGAATGTAATAAAGTATGAGGCACCATGTCTGACCCTTACACTCATTGGACCACAGATGTCATAATGGATAATTTGCAAAGAACTTTCAGCTCTAGTTCCTTTACCAAATGGTTTTCTATTTATTTTTCCAGCTAGACAACTCTCACATATAAGCAATTCTATTTTATCGAGTGAGCCCAAATAACCCTCTCTAGATAATCGATGCATTCTGTCTTGCCCTATATGTCCTGGTCTGGCATGCCATATATTAACATCCACAGAATTAGAACATGTGATCAATGAAAAACAATCTTGATTATAATTCTAATTAATTACATTCAAAATCATAAAACCATTAAGTAAATAACCAGTTCCGACTAGAGTTTTATTAAAAACTAATTGCATACAAACATCACGGAATATCACATGATATCCCATGTTCAAAAGTACAGTGACAAATACTAAGTTTCGTCGGATCTCTGGTGCATATAACACATCGTGGAGATAAAGCATTTGGCCACCATGCAATTGTAATTTGCAAGTGCCAATCCCTTTAGCTTCAACCCTTGAGTTATTCCCCACATATATCCACTTAGTCCCTTGACTAATCTGACGATATTCCACATAGGCTCCACGTTCATTTGCTACGTGTTCCATTGCTCCTGAATCTGCAATCCACAAAGGATGAGTTTCAGTCATATAAACGAAGCCTATTACATACATATTATGTAATTTTGTGGATTTAGTATGTACCTTTTTTGGCTCAGTGCAATCACTAGTGAAATGACCAAGTTTGCTACAATTAAAACATGTCACTTTGCTCATATCCTTCTTTTTACCAGTGTGTTTATCTCTCTTGCGCTTACCCAAACTGGATTGCCCTTGATTAGATTTCTTCTTACTCTGAGAGGAGATTTTACCTCCTCTTTTGCGTTTAAAGCCCAAAGCTTTTCGCGAGTTGGTATCAGTCATATAAAGTTGAGCAGAAGATTTAGCTGCCAATAGACGCTCATCTTCTAACTCTAAGTGATGTTGAATATCTTTAAATGTCTTGACACTCTCATTGTGTGTCATATTAACTTTCATATGCTCCCAACTATTTGGAAGAGATCGAATAACTGCCTGAACTTATTGTTCATCAGTTATAATACTATTAGCATTTTTTAACTCTCTTATTAAAAGTGACATTTCTCTCAAATGCTGCTCCATCAAAGTATTAGGGTGCAATTTGTAAGTGTCAAATTTAATAGTGAGTCTTCTAAGTTTGGTGGTAGAAGTACCACCATACTTATCTTTCAAGGTATTCCATATTTGGTGAGCCATTTGGTATTTCTCATATTCACATATAAAATGATCTTCCATAGTGCTCAGCAACAAAATGCGCGTACTACGATTTTTTATCTTCCAAGCTTCATAAGCTTCAAGATCTCTTTTATGTTGAGTAGAGTTACTTTATGGTGGCTCAGTCGTGACGTTTATAATTGCCTCTAATGACTCTTGTAATTCAAGGAGGTTTTGAACTTTACGGTACCAAATATCATGATTGTTACCGTTCAGTTTAATTCCTTTGTTTAATTCAGCAACGACACTATTTGTTGCCATTTCTTCTAAGAAAAAACACAAAACACAAAACACAGATAAGAAAAAACTTTCTTGATTTTATGTACACATATTAAATTATTTTGCTGCAAACAAATAACCAAAAATATGATAAGTTTAATGTAAAGATTTGATTTGAAAAGTCGTTGAGGCTTCTAATCATCATCATTTCCAAATATTAAGTTAACAAATTTTAGTATACTAAGCAAAATATTAATTCATTTATTGTTTATTCCTTCAAAAATTTAACAATAATAGAACTTTCACTCATAAAACATGCCATAAAAATACATCCATCATGCATCTATTCACGTGGATGGTGCACCAGGAAAATTCTCAAGAAGATGGTGGAGATTTAAAAATCCCTCTAAGTACCAAAGTTCCTTAGGCTCATGCCTTTTGTCAGAATTTTCCTAAACATGCAATTCATCTATATTACTACACTAGGATTATTCTCATTTTATGTTTCAAGTAGTTTTGTTATGCTCCCACTGAAGCACAGCCCTCTTAAGGATGTATCATCATATGCAAAACATATTTTTTCATATTTTTAATACTTACATAAAATATCATTCTCTAATTTTAAAGTATTTATTTGACTAAAATTGAAATTAAATATATATAAACATGTTATAAATTAATTTTTAAATCTCAGTAAAATAGAGAATAAAAAATTAAAATGGTCACCACAAATGACGTTTCAAAATTCAATCAGGAAGGCAGCGTGTGGATTACACTCTCCACCACCGCGAGTGGGCATGATCAGTGAAATCATTGTTCATCGTCTTCAATTCACCAATTTTCCATATTTCGAACCAAAACTTTAAATGTTTTGTTCTCTCTCAATACATGTCGAAATTTTGCATATGGAAAGATTTTTTCATGCTCTTTCTAATGATACCAATTTCATATTCATATGTTATGTATCATAAAAGATAAGAGTAAATAAATCTACGGGTTTATATGCTAGGTTTTCATTTTACTCATTACATGGATCTTATTAATCCTCATGGCAACTAGGAATTAATCTATACACTTTAATATGTTTATTAATCCAGTTGCATGGCATCAAAAACAAGTAAATTATAACATGCCATTAATATGTGTTCTTGATGAAAAAATTAACTTTCTTAAAGAACATGCTTGGGTCTAATGCTTTACATGCTTAAATCAAAACACAACCTATTTGGCTTTAATACCAATGTTGATTTTTGAGCAAGAATCAATATAAAAACTTGTAAATCTGAATTTAAACACATACTCGATTATATGCGGAAAACCAATAAACCAAGGTTGTACTGGTGATTTATGGTCAGAGGATGATACCAATGTTGATTTTCAAGCAAGAATCAACATAAAAACTTGTAAATCTAAATTTAAACACATACTCGAATTATATGCGGAAAACCAATAAACTAAGGTTGTGCTACTGATTTATGGTCGGAGGATGATCACAAAGTCAGAAAATCTTCTTAATTCACATTGCAAGAACCCTCTAAGCTTCTCTTGACTTGAATTTTCTCCAAATTGCACTTTGCTTATTTTTTACTTTGCTTTTAACTTTCTCTATGGATTTGCACTCTATTTATAGCATTCCAAGAGTAGTGATCATCTTCTCAATGATCACTTAATAAGCTTAAACAATTGTTGGAGTGATCATCTTCTTAATGATCGCTTAATATCTTTCAATATAATATTGTAAGATATTATAGAGTTCTAACTCAAAATGATCACTTGCTCTTGGTCATGCATCCCTTATGGGTGACCTCAAAGTTATAGAACCATATATATAAATATATTAATATATATTTACATATCTATTTCCAACAGAAGTGAACCTCGCTGATTAAACCAACTATTAATCTCGCCAATTTGGTCATCATTATCGACTAGATAAACAAAATCAAGCACAGAGCATATATTCCTATCAATCTCCCAATCCAAACATGATTGTTTCACACCTTCTATCAAACTTTTTAAATCAGTATATTGCATAACAGCAATAAACTTGCTTTGTTGTTCCCAACTATCATCAATATAGTGTACTTTCAAAATAAAGTGATCATTTTGAACCCCGCTAATCTCTAAACAAAAACGAGATGAGACTTTATTTAGAAATTTGCCAACTGTTACCTTCTCTTCTTGGTAGATTTGAAGAATATCTTCTTGTCTGGAATTAAATACTGATGGATCCCAATGCTCAATAGTATTTCCCTCCGCATCAAAGCTGTTTTGATAAGATCAATCATTGAGTCTCTTGGTTCAATTGATTTATCTTTCAGATCAATCACATAGTCTCTTGATTCGATTAATTTGTCTTCCAGATCAATCACTGAGTCTCTTGGTTCGATTGATTTATCTTCATCCATGGCAACTCTTCTCTTAGCTCGGCATCTCTCTAAATGATTTTTGAGGTGTGTGGTTCCTTTCTTGCTTGAACCATCAAACTCCTTCCCACAAATACTACATACAGCCCTATCCATTCCATTTTCTTCTTTGTACTTTGTGAACTCATCCCAAACCCTTGACTTCAACTTTCTTCCTTTGATTTCTATTCAAATATTGTTCAACGATTTTATTTAATATCGAAGTTGTTAGGCTTTAAGCATGACTTGCATGCTCTGCCCTGCCTCAGCAGACTATTGTTAATCGATCCATCTTACTAATTTAAATTTCTAATAAAGAGGGAATGCTTGTTATAAATAAAATATCCATTATTTGTCTGTGTTGATGGTAATCATCAATTTTCATGGGAAAGGAAAAACTTATGAAAAGTTAAAAATAAGTAAATAACAAATTTGAACAATTATAATATACAGAGAGATGTTGCAAAAAGGGAAAAGAGTAGACTTCAGAGAAAAGATAGGTTAAAATCAATTAACTTTTCTGTTAATATTTTCTTTTTCAGATAAAATAGATTGTTAATATTCTGGATCAAGGATCGAATTACTTGTCAAGCAAATGGTGTGAACAATGAAAAACAAAAAGGATTCACAGTCTTTTATTTTGTAGAATAAATTAATTAAAATTTGAAATCTACAGAGAGAAAGGAAACGCACCTCCATGGCCACCAACACCGCGTTAAAAACTGGAATTCACAGCCTGCAAAACAAACAGGATCACAAGATTAAGTCATAATAAACTAGTTAACAAAAGTATCAAATAAAAGAAATAACAATTATCAAACAATTATCATATATAATAGGATGATACTGTTATCTTTGTCGGTAAATAATTGAAACAAACGGGACAAACCTAGGTTTTTTACGGCAACAACAACGGCTTCGAGAGTGGATTCTTCCAGTGACAACTTCGACGTAGCGACGGATTAGGTTTCGGCCTAGTGAAGATTTAGGGCTTCGGTTTCTTCGGCGGTTTAGGGTTTTAATTTGGCTGAGGCTTTTGAACATTTTCGGTGGGCGAAAGGTTTCAATTAGGCGGCATAATATTTTTCTTAATTCAAGGTTTTGGAGTGCAGTTTCTTCAAGTGGGGTTTATTCAGTTAAACAAGCCGTAAGATTTTCATTTTGATCACACGAGGAGAAAATGATAATATTTGACCTAACTAAAACGTTGAAGAATATTATGGGTTGTATCGATTCGTAAGGGCGTCCCGTCCGTCAGATCAACGGCCATCTCAGTCGGATCATTCGACTTCTTGGCGGCTGATCCGACGAACGAATGTCAGTCGAGTCATTCGATTTCTCACGTTGAAACCTGCATGGTATGGGAGGTAACATGAGAAGCCAAATTAAAATCTTATATACTACTATTCAATTAATAATTTAACGTGGAAGCAAGGCTAAAGTATTCGTGGGCTTTTGTAACCCGATAGTAACGTAGAAGAAAGCCAATTAGAATCTGATATTGTGGGTTTCCTTTTGCTTTTCAAGAAAGTCCATTAAATCAAGCTAACAGATTTGGGCCCAAAATTAATCTGATCAAAAGGCCCCATTTCTTTTTTTAAATCAATCTACTTTTTAATTAGATAAAACGGTATGCCCTCGAAACCGGGAAAGAAACCAGTTAAATAAAAAAAAAAAAGAGCGAGTCAGTAAAATATCCCTGCTCGGTCTCTTGTTCTTCTTTTATCAACAACTATTAGAGTCTCACTTTCATTGCAATTTACGTGGATAACACTCTATGATTGAAAATACATGTCAAAGACTATTTTCAATATATTAATTTGTGCACTGTAAATCAATTTTTTTTTTTAAAAAATAAAACTACATCATTGTTGAAACCAAAATATATATATATATAAAGAGTATACATGACACCATATCACTGTCAAACTCACGGTATTACGTATTACAAAAATGTAGATATATCTTAATTTTTTCTTACCTAATACTATGCCAATCCAAACAATCGATACTTGAGAATTTGCTAGAAAATCACAGGGTACATCGAAAGTAAGAAAACCACCAATATATAAGACAGTAACCATGATTTCAGCAACGCCAGCTGCTTTGACTGTAGCAACGCAACCCAATCCCATCAAGATTGACAAAGATGTGAAAGATGCATGGATTGAAAATAGAGACGAGTAGATGACAGTGAAATTAAATAGAGCATACGACACTTAGAAAACCGATCCACTGGGCAAATGAGTGAAGTGCGCTGGTTAAAGCATCAATAGAGCTCGGAGTTTCTAAGGGAGCAAGCATTTCGATCGATATTATAATGCACATTGCCGTTGTACCTTCTGGACTTCACTAAGTATCATCCCTCTCGTAATTCTCACTCTCTGGCTTCTGATCTGGTATTGTAATTATTACACTATCTCCTACAATCTCCTAAACCCTTGGAACTGCCTCCTGAATCCCCAGAACCTCATAATCCACCTAAACTCCGACACTACTAATAGCCATTGATGAAGAGTAAGAAAGGATCGAACAAAAAAGAGAGGAAAAAGACACTCTGATGATCATAACCCTTGGATTATCAAAAAGCATTACTATTGTTTGTGTACAGAAAATGAAACTACTATTATGGGCATAGGCTGATGGAGAATGAAAGCACTATTAGTGTTGTTTAATTATTTAGGACAGTGTAGATGTTACTTGAGTTCCCTGAATTCTCACAAAAACTCACAAGTTAAGCTATATCCTCATTGACAAAATCGAAAAATTAAGAACCAAATTGTTAGTATGACATTTTATGAGACACTTGTCTGGTTGTTTTATTACACGTGATTTTTGGTCTTTTAGGGTATGTTTAGCACGCATGATTGGAGTAGATTGAATTAAATTAGGTTGGTTATATATAATATTGTCATCTATCTATTTTGTATATATTAGATTGGATTATATTAAATTAAATTTAAATGAAGGTAAATAATATTTAAGTTGATATTGAATTAAATATTAACTTGTGTTTATAGATATTTAACAAGAAAATTATAATAACTAAAATAATAATGAAAATTTAATATATATTAAATTAATTATGGTAGTCATAATTATAATTAAGAATTATAATCTAAATTATAGGTTATTTTATGTTAAGCTCCAAACAAAACCTCATATTCCTTATCCAAAAAAAAAAACTCATATTCTAAGCCCACGCTTATCAAGGTCCGATTATGCACTTGCTAAACCGGACCCGGGCGTGGACAATTTTAATTTTAATTTTTGAAGATTAATTAATTTAAACATTTTGTTTGTATGGAAAAAAAAAAGTAAAATTAAAATAAACCCTAATGTCGCGCAGTAGTTGCCCCCCATCCCATTCCCTACTTACGCCACAACAACCACTTCACTTTCACTGAGTTCGCCGTCGCCGATCACCCATCTCGCCCTGTCTTTCTCTCACTTTCTTGGAGGGTAAAGTAAATCAATGAATGAAATTTAAGAGGTAATTCAGAGATACCCTTTTGTCTTATTCGGCTATTTGAAGTTTCTCGTATCAAATTAATCTGATTTGAGTCGATTTTTTTTTTTATCTTTTCTGGTTGCATTGTTCCAGCAATCAAGAACAATTTTGTTTTCTTCTCCATTATTATTATGGGGCCTTTCTCGTATTGGTAATTTGGTATTAAGTATTATTTATGCTTGCTTGATTATTGACATAGTTTTGGAGATTGGTTAAACTCTAATGCGACTTTAAAAGGGGAAAAAAGAAAGAAAACACCATTAGGGGCTATAATCGTCTTAGATTTCTGTCTATAGTGTCTATGATCCCCTTTTTTTTTTTGGCCCTTTTCATGTGTGGGGGTTTGAATGGGGTTTAACATGATTGTCACTTTTATGTTTATTACAGTTACATTTGGTCCGTAGCTGCTGTGTTGCAACCGCCATTACAATTGGCGTGTAATTGGATGTCTGCAGTTATTCTTTCAGTTAGAGCAACGCCTTCACCGTAACTTAAGTTGAAAATATGCAGACCATTTCACATATTCATTCTATCTCTCACTTCTTGAACAGGTTTCACTCTCTACTATCATTGTCACTTTATTGTGGTTACAAATGCCAAGTAAAAAGAATTTAATCACAGCTTTTTAATGGATATTTATGCAGAAGGAGCTGTTTAAAACCCAATGGATTTGTCAAAACGAAAATCTCTAGTTCAAGTTCATTTAGCTTCACTGCTAGAGTTCCTACTTGTAAATTTCTAGTTCCTGCTCGACATACCAGATTGTTTGCGATACCCAACACAGATGACGGCCACCCATCTGTCTCCATGATGGAAGAAAACAAAATTACAAACCATGCACCCGGTTCTGAAGCAGAGTCCTTTTTGAGCAAATGGTCGCCTCCTCAGTACCTTTGGAGGGGATTATCAGTTCCTGTCTTGGCTGGTCAAGTAATTATTAGGATTATAAAGGGAAAAATACATTGGAGGAACACTCTCCAACAGCTGGAGAGAGTTGGACCAAGATCTGTTGGGGTTTGTCTTTTGACATCAGCATTTGTCGGCATGGCGTTTACTATTCAATTTGTTAGGGAATTCACCAGGTTGGGTTTGAATAGATCTGTTGGAGGGGTCTTAGCCCTTGCCTTTTCAAGGGAGCTGAGTCCTGTTGTTACAGCAATTGTGGTTGCTGGCCGAATTGGAAGTGCATTTGCAGCAGAGTTGGGAACAATGCAGGTCTCTGAGCAAACTGACACGTTGAGAGTTCTTGGTACTGATCCTGTTGATTACTTGGTGACACCTAGAGTAATTGCTTCCTGTATCGCTCTACCATTTTTGACTTTGATGTGTTTCACTTTGGGGATGGCTTCCAGCGCCATACTTTCTGACGGTGTTTATGGCATTAGCATCAACATAATATTGGATTCAGCTCAGAGAGCACTTAGATCATGGGATATAATCAGTGCAATGATAAAATCTCAGGTCTTTGGTGCCATCATCTCTATAGTGAGTTGTGCATGGGGTGTTACCACAATCGGAGGTGCAAAAGGTGTTGGGGAGTCAACAACTTCAGCTGTGGTTATCTCCCTTGTTGGTATATTTATTGCTGATTTTGCTCTTTCTTATTGCTTCTTCCAGGGAGCTGGAGATTCCCTGAAGAACTGTGTTTAATTGGTTATATGCCACTGTTTATGGACACATCCTGATGTTTCATCAGGTATCTCTGATGCTGGTTGTTTCCTAAATATATATATATTGCAATAGTATTAGCCATGAGTCAGAAATGTAAGTAATACACTTTCAAACTTATCAAATATTGAACACTTGAGCCAGGTGTGCGGGTTGGTGGGATCTGTTGCTGTAGCACGTACTTGTTCGCCATATTATTATTGCTTACAGGTTGGAGAATGAAAAAACACGTTGTCAATTATGTGAATTGAAGATGTTTAATATTGAATTGTTTGGTCGCTGCTTTAGACTTGGCATTTATTTAACTTTTGTATTGCTGCAATGTTTGTATATAATTTGCCTGTTTAGGATAATCACATGCACCTTATTTGGCATATTTATTAAATAAAAGCTATGACACATCCAGAGTTTATCCACATTTTTCAGAAAGTTTGATGTATATTACTCTAAATGCATGAAAAGCTATGCTGTTAGCAAGTTTCATCTTTCTTTATATGACATAATTGGTAAGCATGACTGCGTACTTAAAGTGAGAATTACAAGTTTTCTTCTTACACACACATAAAAGCACTTAAACAAATAGAATTAAACGTGACTTCTTTCTCTAGGGTTATTTTGTTGCTAGTTTCATCTATCTACAATAGGGATGCCTCTATATTTGGTCCTAAATTTCGTATAAGTAGTTAGGAAATGGCTTGGATCTTACCCTTCATTGCAAGTCCAAGGCTGATGATCTTGGTGAACACGTGCTACATCAAGATAATAGCTTTCCAATTACTTTCCATCCTAAGTTCTTTGAAGGAACTCTTGTTCAACTGTAGTGGGCAGATTCATTGGTTCGACATATATAATTATCGCAGGAATGGGCTTTGTGTGTGTGTGTGTGTTTAGATCGTGTATATTAAAATAATTGAGAAGATCTATTTGGTTTACCTGCCCTTTGTTTTTTATTAACAACAATTTGACGAATGAACTTAAAAACTCAAAATCATTTAAAACAACCTAACAATTTTTATCATTTAAACTAATTGACACCTACCCACAGACATAAAAAAATGTGTCACATTTATTAATTTGTCATGAGATTAATAAAGAAGCCACAGTTGGACCGTGGATATTGTTTATTAAGAAAAATATTTTGGAACTCTTTATACAGAGTGAAAAATTACTCGTCAACCATGTAATTTGAAGTTGTTTAATGAGTGAATTGTTTGCTTCTTTAGACTTGAAATTTATTTAATTTTGGTATTGCTGAAATGTTTGTAGGGATGAGAGGAAATAATTTGCATGTTTAGGATAATCATATGCCCCTGATTTATATTCATTAGATAAAAACTACAACATATATCCAAAATTTATCCACAATTTTTGGACAAATGATTTTCCTATTACTCTATTTATATGGAAAGACATGCTCTGCAAAATTCATCTTTCGTTATACGACATAATTGCCACATATGATTGCCTATTTAAGGTGAGAATTGCAATTTTCATAAAAACACTAGAACAAAATTAAACAAGAAGAAGCAATCATGACTTGTCTCTCTAGAATTTTGTTGTTCCTAGCACTTTGGTCCATGTGCAATATCAATGCCTCCATATTTAATCCTAAAATTCATGTAAATATCTTCAACAAGTTAGGAAATGGCTCGGATCTCTCCCTTTATTGCAAGTCCAAGGATGATGATCTCGGCGAACACGTTGCCTTTTCCCTTCTAAGTTTTTCGGAGGAACTCTATTCTACTGTAGTTTTAAATGGAGTAGACAATAAACCTCGTCGTCATAAGTATCGTTAGGAATCAATAATGCTTGCTAAAGTTTTTACTCCTTTTTATTTACATGACATTGCATATCTGTTTATATTGAAATCTATTTAATTATTCCACTATACTCAACATGGATGCTTCATTCGGTTGATTTTGGGATTGTCAGCTTTGTGTAATTGGGTTGGAGTTTTGTGGTCTTTGGGTTAACATTTATCAATTTATAAATGGGTTTATCAAATCTAACTATTTCTACCGTTTGGTATCTGTCACTTTATTCTACATAAATTTTCTTGTTGAGTGGAATTTGCGGTTGGCATAAAACCTAATTTGAGAGAATATGGGTGACTTAACCACGGCTTCAAAGGAAATTGCATACACTAAATTTATTTTATTCCATTCCATTGCATTATAGGCGGTGACTTTTTCCAATGTATTTGTCAAATTAACACAATATAGACATATATATATATATAATATTGTCCTACTTCTAAATGATTTTGAATTAGTGATACAATCGATTAGACCCTATACATTAAAAAAAAAAAATTTGGCTGATTTATTTGGTTTACCAACTCCTTTTGATTCTTTTTTTTTTTTTTTTTTTTTTTTGGTAACAAAAATTTGGTCAAACTACATGAAATAGACTAAAAAAATGTCTCATTCCTAAATTTTAATGAGAGATGAATTAAAAACTCGAAATTTCTGAAAATAACCAAATAAATCACATCATTTAGACTAGTTGAGACCTACAAACGTAAAACATGTGGCACATTTATTAATTTGTCGTAAAATTAGATTATATATCATACATGATATCACTTGATAATTGTTTGATTGAATCATATTTTTAAGTGAAATTTAATTGGATTAAAATTTTCACAAATTGATTAACTACTCAACATAATTATGAATGAACTCCATAAATTGAGAACAAAACAATTATATTCTTGCATGATATACCACAATTAGACCGCGGATATTGTTTTTAAAAAAAAATTAAAACCCTTTATAGTTAAAAAAAAAAACATTCTCCTTGAAATTTAATTACACCTTCTCCAATCTTTTAAGGATAAAAACATTATCATTACTATGCATTCATTTTTCATTCCATGAGAAATGATGTGTTAGATAATGTCTCCTCTTGGTATCATAATTAAGCATGCAAAAAAAAAAAAAAAAAAAATCTATCATTTATTTTATGCAAATAACACTTCCTCAACCTTTATAAAATATTAGTACTTAATCGTGTAATGAATTAAATTCCAAAAAATAGTTCAACAAATTAATCAAAATATAAATCAGTGGATCAGAAGTAAAACAATATTCTTAATTTCTTATAAGATCTGCGATAATGAAAAATATGTTACGATGAATGATGGTACATATAGTATTGTGTGATTAAATTAGTCCACTACACAATATTTGCACAATCCTTTGGGGGCATTACTCCGACTCATATTTGATGTTAGTATATTTGACATTTTTTTTTATTTTGACATTAAATAAAAATATTTAATTCAATGTTTGTTTAATATAAATTAACAATAATAGCAATTCGTATACAATAAATAATAAAATAAGAATTTAAATAATAAGTGAAAATCTAACCGGGAAAAAAATTAAATAAAAAACGAAAAGAGAATGAGCAAAATTCAAGCAAACCCAAAGAAAAAGAAACGGTTTTTGTTGAGTAAATGACGAACGGAGAAGAAGAGCTCTCCTCCATTCACAAAGCAGAAGAAGAAGAAGAAGAAGAAGAAGCAGCAGCAGCAGAAGAAGAAAGCGAAGGCATCTCCTTTTCGTTTCATTGTCTCACAGGTACAATTTATACGTATAGCATACTCGTAGACCTACGGACACGTTTGTTTCATCAGTCGCGATGTAGATCGATGATCCGATCGCCGTTGATTCCTCGGATTTCAATCTCATTTTACTCATTTCCTACTAACAACAATAATTATTATTTCGTTTAATTTGACCTTAAATGATAATAAATTTAATTAATTGATTTAATTTTACGCGCAGATGATGCGCGTTTAGGCGTCTGATGGTGGTAGGGTTTGGGGGAGGGAGGCAGAGACAGAGAGAGGATAGTGTGAATTATGATGTATTGTGTAGGAGGAGGGGGAGGAAGAGGAAGCGGAGGAGGGGGAGGGGGACAAGAGCAATGGGACTGTGGGAAATCGGGGACGTTGAATTTCCAAAGAGTTGGTTCTATCGTTCGAGATATTGGAGATCCTTGTCTTTCTCATTCGCATATAAAGGTTGTTTCTTGTTATAGCTGTAAGCCTCTTTCTAATCTTAACTTCTTCTTTTTTCTATTTTTATTTATTTATGTATTATTATTATTATTATTTTTCTTTTTATCATTTCGTTTTCATTTGCTTTGTTACTTTTAATGTGTATCGGCTTTTACTTTGTTGCCGTGTTTAAATTAGATTAGTCAGCAGTGAGTAGCATGCTTGCATGCGTGTTTATAGTGGAAATTAGACAACAGATTGACCTGGAGAAAGTTTCATGAGGTACCGTTAAGGTGAAACTAGATGCTATTTTTGCATGTTTTGTCATAAAGTTTTGGTGGAGATTGTCATAACCTTTCTGCATTTGGAAACAGTGGTATTAAAAGGATAGTTGTGATGTGTTTAAGCTGCGTAGGTATAGGAAACCATGGGATAGAAGCTGCAGACCGAAAATAGTATACAAGTCAGTATTGTTAATGTATTTTTTGAGCATAAACTGTGGTCTTGCTTTTGGTACATAGATCCTTTGGAGTCGAATGATGTTTACCTTCTCAATAGGTCTAGTAATGGATCTTGGAGAAGGTTATATTAGGAAACCCCCATCTTAATTTGCATCTGCTAATAGTTTTTGGGAACTCATGTCACTTTCTCATGTTGGCATGATATGTCAGTTATTTTCATTTTCATTTCTAATAGAATTTGATGACTGAGGTTAAAATGCAAACTTGTATGAGTTGGTTTTGAGTCAATCGGTATTTTACCAAAAAAAAAAAGGGCTGTTCTTCTGTTTGTTTCTATTTTCCTTTTTTGAGTGAATTGCGAATTATTAGTCTTTATTTTTTCTTTATTGTTAAAATTTGTTAATAAATTTTGATTATTGTCCATATTGCAGGTAAGCAGAATTCTTAAGCCAGAAAAATGGCAGGCATGTTTTGATAGTGATGGGAAGGTTTCAGGTTTTCATAAAGCACTCAAGTTGATTGTTCTCGGGGTATGTTGTTTACCATCATTAATAATATCTCTAGGTCTATTAATAGATGCTCTGGGGTTTTAATTGCATTTCATATTACTAATTATCCTTTGGTGAAGGTCTGTATATTTTTGCTTCCTAGCATAATTGCACTTCAGCGATAGAGAGTATGAATATGATAGGAATCATAAGGACTGTATCAACCAATTTATATATAACCATATCATAAGTATATGCATCATTTCTGTCTACGTGCCCAAATTATTCGTATCCTAT
Source organism: Citrus x clementina (assembly GCF_000493195.1). NCBI lineage: Eukaryota > Viridiplantae > Streptophyta > Magnoliopsida > Sapindales > Rutaceae > Citrus > Citrus x clementina. Next base: position 37,867,982 of record NW_006262339.1, read on the forward strand.
CATGATATTTAAATCCTTGTCAAATGTAATCTTGTAATTACAGGAAATCAAGCATATACGAGCAATTTACAATTGTAAACTTTCAATGGATATGCTGTGGATCTTGGCCTCTCTCTCTTCTGATATGTTTGTAGTATGTGTCAAAACTGTACATATGGCTCTTTCTGGGGGAGGTCAGGGAGGTGTTAGGATTGTCCTATCCTTTTGGTTTACTTTAGTTTCACATATGTATTTTTGGAAGTGTTTAACAACATCATGGAGAACATATTTTAAACATCATCTGCCAGAGGTCAAATATTAACATAAGATGTTTGCATATATATTCAGTGTCATAGTGAATATCAACATTGCTTGGCTGCTATATTTGTATCAGTTCTGGGTCGACTCATAGGTTAGGCAGTTATAGTTTCATATGGAACTTTGAATTGGCCAATTGGCTTTTTTCTGATACTTGGCAATATCTTATTGTTTGCAAGGTGTATGTTTCCTGTTACATTAAACTCTTATTTTTTGAGATTTTGGTTGCTTATTTTCTTTAGTTTATGTACTTGATGAATGTCTTATCAAAAGTTTTGAAGTATAATTAGTTAGTTCCCGTGCTAGTTACGATGATTCGTTGATGGAATGAAAAATGTTTTTACTTATTGTTCTTATGGTGGCGTTTACCTCTGACATTTGATCATCGCTATGATCATTGTTGTGTCAAATTATTTGTAACATGGTAGGGTGTAGATCCATCTATCAGGCCAGAAGTTTGGGAATTTTTACTGGGTTGTTATGCACCAGGAAGCACAGCTGAGTACCGAAAGCAACTGAGAATAGCTCGAAGGTATTGTGTTGCTGTTGCTGTTACTTTCAATTGCTGATTTCTGTGGCTACTTTGCTTGCAAAGAAGAGTAGTTAAATACTCTTGGTTAATTGAAGGCACAAATGACTACAGTTACTATATTCAGACAGCTCTCAAATTATCATTTTCTTACATACTCATCTATTGCTTCTTAGATTGCAAAATAGACGCTTAATGTCTTAGTCAAATGTGTTCAATTTTCTCATCATTCATTTGTCTTTGGTTTATTCTGTCTGAAGTTTTTGTTTAATTAAGAAAAGCCTCAATATAGTGGCAAGGGACTAGTTTGTCTGATAATTGTTTTTGCAGGAAACTGTTATGTTTTTCAGATGGGTTTAGCCTTATCACTTGCATTTCGTTGAGTGATGTTAGTGAAAATCGTATTATTTTGATGTAGTTAATTTAATAACCAATTATTGCTTAACTTGATAAGTGAACTTTGGGTTATTGTAATGAGAAAACGGCTTTGTAAATGAAGCATGATATGCCGAGGGAGGCTATAACTTTCATACGCATCAGCAATCCGGCATTTCCTTGAACTCATTTGAATACCTTGGTCAGAATTCTCTTTAAAAATACCCGTAGAAATCCGTGCTAATTCAATCATGCTTGTGGACATGGTTAAATCTATGAATTTTAATTATTGAAAAGTTTGATGAAACCTCTAATTTTGGCTACAAAATGTAGGTATTTTTGTATGTTGGAATGTAAGTATTTTACATCTTTGAAATCATGACAACGATTCATTGTTATGTAAGTGCGGCCTTATGAGACTTATTTTTCAGGGAACGCTACAAGGACCTGATCAAGCAATGTCAGGTGATGCATTCAAGCATAGGAACTGGTTCACTTGCTTATGTTGTGGGGTCCAAGGTTATGGACATGAGGACATCATCCAAAGATGATGGACCAAGGGAAGCTAAAGTTGAGAGTGGAGAGCCTTCTGT
>NW_006262339.1:37869875-37894399 GCF_000493195.1 Citrus x clementina
CCAAAAAAGAAAAGTTCTATTGATTCGGCTGACCTTGTCAGCGTTCGGGAAAGTGCAGATAGTGCAGCATATGACTCTTCTTGTTTTATACCTGCTTCTGGTCCATGCAACTGCAGTTCCCTTAAACGAGGGAGAGAAGCTCGTGGATCACCTTATGTAACTGAAAGTTATTTTGATTTTCCTCCTTTACCTGTCACAGATTTGTTTGAGAAGAATGGAAAATATGAGAAAAATAATGGGGTTTGTGAAGAAAAACCTTCTACACGACATAAATTGAGATTAGAGGATGATAAAATGCATAGTTTTCAAATTGCTAATAACGCTGATTTAATTATGGAGTCAAATGGTTCACCATCTAACAGCATTTCTCACCACATGAAGTCAGAAATTGAAATGGCTTCTCCTGGTTCCCATGAACCAGAATTGTGGTCAAACAGTCAGGATTTCAAAACAGAAATAACCGACAGATTGAGAATATCAGATGCTCCAGACGTGCCACTGAATACAACCACATCCCCGGGAGAGGCTGTCAATGAAGAAAGGGTATCTGAATGGCTTTGGACTTTGCACCGAATAGGTAACTTAGTTACGAGTCCCTTATCTTATCTTAACCTAATGTCAGTGAATGCTTGCTTAAGTCACTTACTCTTCTTTTGTCTGACATGATTTTTTCTATTGTAGTTGTTGATGTGGTAAGAACAGATAGTCATCTTGAATTCTATGAGGATACAAAAAATTTAGCTAGGATGTCAGATATCCTTGCTGTTTACGCTTGGGTAGATCCTGCAACCGGTTATTGTCAAGGTTGTGCCTTTTATTCTCTGTTGTAGCTTTAGTTGAACGCATGTTATGTGATTACTATATTCTTAAATTCAAGCTTCAAAGAAGTCAACTTTATACTTATATTTCACTATGCTGTTTATATTTCTGATTGTAGGTATGAGCGATTTGCTATCTCCTTTTGTTGTTCTATTTGAAGACAATGCTGATGCATTTTGGTGCTTTGAGATGCTCTTAAGGAGAATGGTATTTCTAATTTTGACAATTATGTTTAGCTAGATTATAATATGACTTTCAATAATGATTATTTTTCACTTCTTTCAGCGCAACAATTTCCAGATGGAAGGACCAACGGGAGTTATGAAGCAGTTGGAAGAATTGTGGCATATTTTGGAACTCACAGATAGGGAAATGTATAAACATCTGTTGAATATAGGTGCTGAAAGCCTACATTTTGCATTTCGGATGCTGCTGGTACTGTTTCGCCGGGAGTTATCTTTCAATGAAGCTCTTTGTATGTGGGAGGTTTGTATGCCTTAAGTTCTCTCTTGCCGAATACATTGAAGAAAGTATGAAAATTTATAGTGTCAACTACAATATTGTATAATTAGGATGTAAATGAAAAACCACTAAAGAAAAACTGACTAAATAACATATCAATACCGACTCCTCCCTAAGGGGCAGGGTGGTCAATATTGATCTGTCATAGAACAAGGAGTTGTGTTTTCCAGGGTTTATATGGACCACATTTATGAGTAGGTTGATTATATGCAAGTCAAGTCTCTAGATAGAAAATTAATGTTATTGACAGGTTACCTACTGCCATGTTTTCCTGTTGCAAGTTGCACATACCCTGTTAAAGAAGCGTTAAATTGTTATTATATTCAACCACTTCAATAGGTAGTTGAGTGGAAATATGCTTCTCAGTTTATGTTTGGGTTTTAGTCATGGCAATCATTCATATTGCGGTAGGGCCATCTTCATTTAATGGGTTTGCAAACAGAGGAAGGCTTGCTGCGTTAGGGGGTGCCACTGACATTTTCCTTTTTTTTTTTTTTTTTCTGACAAAAAACGTGTCACTCTGCCTATAAGATTATATATGCCAATAATTTGGTATCACATCTCTACTGACAGCATAAACATCAACTTGATTAGCTTCTGTTTCTGTGGTTAATTTGAGTTTGTCAAGTTTTGAGGGATCTAAACGATACAAGTTATTGGCCATGTTACTGGAGATTGTAATTGGGGCCTGTGTACCTATGTTAGTAGTAGGTTTATATCCTGGGGAAAATCTTGTCTTATTTTGGTATTTAGTTATGATTTTATTTACATACTGGTTTTTCATTGGCGAAATTGTTTGCATGATTGGATTTCTTAATAGGTCTGATGTGGCCCCTCAAAATAGTCTCTGATATTTTTCACTGAGAATAATCATCCTTGATGCAGATGATGTGGGCTGCTGATTATGATGAAGCTTTGGCAAGCACTTTAGAGGAGAAGTGTCTGGAACAGTTGGTTGTACAGCTTTCAAGGGAGTCTGGAGTAGTAATAAGAGAAGGAAGCACAGAAAACAGTGGTGGTGATTTAAAGGGTGGCTTACAACCAAAAAATGGAAACATAGAGTGTTCTGTCTCTGCCGATGATGGAATAAAATCAGCATCAGCTCATCCCTTTTGTGGCTTGACCAGGACTTTTTGGTCAAGAAATGGTCACTCACAGAATTTTACTGTAGTCTCATCAACCTGGAATGTGAATGAAGAATTACCTGTCTTTTGTGTGGCAGCTATTCTTATAATGAACCGTCATAAAGTTATGAAAGAAACCCGTTCAATTGATGATATGATAAAGGCAGGTGTATTACTGAACTTTTATGATACAATTTTTCCTTCTGCCAACTATTAAGTGCTTGATTGTGAACCGTTCTTCTTTGATGCCACACCCTTGAGAATATGCAAACGCATGTCTATGTGCATATATATATGCCTCACAGAAAACAGACTGATGGACATTAACGTGTAAATCGATTAAAGGGTAAAATTTGGCAGCTATATGCAAAGGAAAATGATAAGCTTCAATGAAATAGGTTTGTTCACAGCTATGTCTATGAACAATCTAAAGGACCTTTTATCACAAATTTCTTGTTTGTGCATGTATGATCTGTTCACTTGGAATGGAGTTCTTTTTCCATTTCCACCTTTGGATTATGATTTTCCTTCACAAAGTTGGATTGTGATTTTTAAATCTTGAAAGTTAGATTTTTGGGATCATTGACAATCTGCTATCTTAAAGTTTATGCTCAAATTTTTCACATTGCAGATTTTCAATGATAACCTGCTGAAGATCCATGTAAGAAGATGTGTCCGTGCAGCAATCAAAACTCGAAAGAAATATTTTTACAAGGCAAGATGATCATAATCTTTGTTTTCTCAAACCTTAGGAGGCAGCAGCTGATTTTTTATTTGTCCTCTATGCTAATTGAAAGTGAAGTTCAGCATCTTTGTTTGTATATGTCCAATCTTATATTTGATTATTGCACTTGGCGACTGGAAAAGAAAATGCTGTCACCACTTTTAGGACATGCTATATTTTTCTTGCATATTTTTGTTACATTTATCTAAATTGTTATTTTATTTGAATCAGCTAATAAAAAGCAAGAGCCACAGAGCTGGGAATGGTGAATAGAACTACACTATTTGCTGTTTACTTCCATGGCCCAAGCATAGAATGATAGAAACGGAACTTTGAGTTCATACTGATAGATTTGGATTTCAAGATTGTGTGGCATGATGGAATTCGTTATTTAGATCTCTTATCATGGAGAAGTTTAAGGTTGGGCTTTTGCGGTCTGAAGATAATGCTGATTGTTTGTACATCATTATCTTTCACATTTTCTGAAGGTAGTTACTGTCTTTGTTCTGCTTTCATGCCTGTATTGCATCTATCATGTCTGCTGCAAGTAAATATATAGAATACACGTGTATGTAACTTTTTGCTGAGCTGAATTGGAATTGCTTGTCAGATATAGTAAATTTAAATGTTGCTGCAAAAGGGGCTATACACCAAAGTTTCCTATGGACTAAAAGAGTGTTTTGAACTTGAACTCTTGATCTTTCATGTTGTGTAGACTTGTTTCAAATTGTAAATATTGACATAGTGGTTCATCCTTTAAACAAAAATTAATCCCTTGTAACTAGAGTTGGTTCATTGGCCATTGTTTGAGAATCTGAAAGATTTCAAGTTTAATATATGATGGAAAGAATAAAAGTTGATAATATAGCTCTGATGTCAAGCTAGTAACAAATTTTTAAAAATAATTGGTATAAAGATATCAAGTTACAGATGATCCTTAAATGACCATTCTTATATGCTAGAATAAAATTTTAGGTAATTATTATTATAAGCAATTATCTAATATGTAGACATTCTTTTACACCACCAATTTATCTAACTAAACAAAATTTCTCATTTCAAGCTGAACATAGCGGTCATACATTCTGATTTTCTATCTGCCTCTTTTTATGAAATTAAACCAAATAGGGGAACTTCCAGTTATCTACTCTTTTCTTAAGGTTCAAAAATTCAATTTGTAATTTATTTATTTTTCTATTCTTCATTGATAGGTAATTTTCCTTGACTGTCAGTTGAACAAGATTATGTCACACAGTTGACTTTGAAAATTCAGTCAGCTGTTATTATTTTGAAATGTCTCGATTGTTTTTTCCCTTTTTGCTCTCGTTATTCTTTCTTGTGTAGCTTTTTCTTGTTCCTTTGACATCATAGGAGGATTGACACCTTTCATTCTCCTATTTATTGTTTCTTATTGAACAGAGCACCTCTTTGTTTTTAGCCTTTTGAGATGTGAAAACTAGTATCAGTTAACAATAGGTCATGGCTTTCAAGGATGATTTTGATTTGCTGAATTTACTTAAAGAGGGCTTAAACACTTATCAGAATGAGAATGAATTATTTGTTCTCTCCACTGCCATCATTTTAAGCTTTAGACCATGCTTTAATGAAATTACATTAATGCCACCATTTCGAAAGACCAATGTGCCTGAAAATGTTACAAAATGCATGCTTCTTATTTTCATTTTTAATTTTCCATTTATGCATTAGCTAACTCTGTTTTCTCATTTTTGGCCGCCCTCATCTTCAACTCAGTGACAAGCTTGACAAGAGGGAAGAAGTTTCTTGGTGGGGGGGCATCCAGGTCCTGATCATTTAGCAATCATGTACATCTCTACAGGTTAGGGGAACACAATTTTTTCATTTTTCATTTTTTAAATTTTCCTGTAGCATATATCTGGAAAGCAAATTGTTTACAGATAGTTTTTGATTGCTTATCCTCTTGGGTATGTGAATTTGAGAATGTGTCAATTAGATCAAGAAACCATTAGATAAAAACAAGAAAAGAAATGTTGGTGATCACAATTGAAGTTTCCTGTCATAAAAATTTATTTGTGAATAGAAAAATAGATTTCTTCTTCTTTTCTTTTTTTGCCCCCTCATCTTTTTATTTATGGAATATTAATTTCATCCTAGCACAAAACAATTCCACTTAAATAAAAATACACTCTTAGCTTTATGATGACAAATTTTTATCTTCATCTGCAAATCATCATAACCCTCCCTATTACCTTTTGCAATTAGTATCTGCATTTGTGCATCGGCAATTTCTGCGTATCTCCCCCTGCTTCCCAGTCAAAACATTAATGCTGCCCATCCGACTCATTGACAGAGCTAATGCTTTCCTAAAATCTTCAAAACCAGCAGCAAATTCATCAACAATTTGAAGCGTGTTGTTATCACCATTGGATAACTGCTGGTCAACTCCAAGAACTGCTTCATGTGTCTTAACTCTGGAGTAGTAGGACTCAGAAAATCTGTAACTGGAGCCAGTTTCTGGGTTTAGATAAACAAGTGGATCAGATTGACCCTTTCTTGTTCTGGGCAGACACTCCTTTCTCAGTTGATTTAAAAGTGTCGTGTTCATACTTGGGTCTGGCTTTCCAGTATTTTTGTAATTGTAGAGCCGGTCAACAATGTAGCGGCATCGAGTTTGGCCCATTGTGTGTGCTCCTGAAATAGAGGAAGAAAAGTTATTTTAAGTGAAGAACGGTACCGGGTGAAATGGAAAGAATTCACTGAATTAACAAAGTGATGAATGGTAGCTTATACAGAGAATTTTAGAAATTTTTTTTCTCCCTGAGATGGAGAACGTGAGTTCAGGCTTTTACATATTTTGAACTACCTTTTCATATTTCCTGCTTAGGAAATATATTTCTGATTTTCTCCATCAGCAAATGCAACTGAGATTCATACAGTGTTTGTACTGTTAAATCTCTGAATTTTTTTTGTTTGGGGGGTTTTAGCTTTTCTTACTTTCGCTGGTTTTATTGGTTCGTTTAATAGATTCTTTTGAGGTATTAGAGAACCTTACCTAGGAGGGTTACCATGTCCTGCACATCTAAACCTTTGGATTGGAAGCATGCCAAAGATTCTTTCCATGAGATGGACGGTGATGGGAGGTCTACAGATTCTTTGGTTGATGTCATACCGTCCCTTCTTCCTGTAAACACAGGATAAGATGGTGCGCCTGCCTGTTGATTCATCAAAATATGAATTAGTGACTTAGTTAACAACTTATAAATGGTCGCAATTCCTCAATATGCCCTTACGGTGCCTGCATCTTTATTTTTTAAATTTTATGCCTTTTCAATTGATTGTTTATTTTTCTAAGACGTAGGGGTGGGCGAAATCCGAATTGGCTTTTTTAAACCCCCAATCTCCCTAGGATTCGAGATTGGGGTGGCCGGTAAAAAATGGTTACTTTTAAACCTCGTCGTGACTGTTTGAGCGTTAAATTACCCGGAAATAAGTTTGCAATTTATATTAGAATGCAAAAAATTATATAAAATATAGGGGAAGCAAAATAAAAACGCATACCATGTGAACGGCATCCCTGGTGGCAAGGTTGAGTATATCGGAACAAGAGACGGCACCTGGGCAGCGTTGTTCAAGAACAACTTTGATCTTGTCGATGAGAACGAATGCCCCAAGTCCCCAGTTTTGTGGTGCAGTCTTTTCTGAGTTTGGTCCATCAAGCAGAATTGATGCATCACATCCCTGGATTTAGCAAATCACGATACATCACCATAAATTTAACATTCAATTGCATAGGTAAAATTTTTGTGATACCGCGAAACATATATTATTGAGCAAATTAACCTAACCATAGTTACGTTATTAAAGAGAAACATAGAAATTGCTGGGCATGCTTGCCGGCGACGCCAAGGCCATGTTCTGTGAAATTAATAATTGGGGCAAATTCTGAAAAATGTTTAGGTCAGCCGTAACTTATAGCAGTAGCATTAATTGTTTTCTTTAGCATTAAACCACGTTCACAGCGCATGCTTTTGGTAAAATCAGGAGAAAATGATCAAAAGCCGAAATTAATCATTTTTTTTTCTCATGTTCTAAAGTATTTTAAAAAAAATTATTGTCTTTTGAAATTTTCATCAATTAATTTCTGTCTTAGAAGTTTTTGTCAATCGATTGTGGGTTTCATCAATTCAGAGATAAAATAGTAGAAATAAATAATTGAAAGTTGACCCTTTTTTTTTTAACTGCAGGAAAATTTTGACGAGTTTTGAAAAGTGAGGAGAGAAATGACTAATTTACTAAAAGAGTTTTCATCATTTTCCCGTAAAATCAGCTTATAATAAGACGATAGCAAGTTTCTATACAGCCGAGCATCAATGAAAATACACATATCATGTTCTTTTCCAAGAAGCTATTGCTTGGAATAGAGAAGCATTTCAGTATTTCCTTAAACAGCTTCTCCCGGAAAAACTGCCAAGTGCTTCTGAAGAAAGAACCAAGCTAGTAAAAAGCAATTTCTAATCAAAATTCTCTAGAGTTAAAACAAAATGATAAGTAAAGATCAGAAATAAAAAGGGCAAAATTTAGAAAGGAAAAAATGATAAAGAGACATACAGTTACAAAGCAGTCAGAGTAGAGCAAACGGAGGAGTTTAGGGGCGATGGTTTTATCATGTTTATAGAACAACTCCACTTGGTGCCTGATATATGCCTCTGCATCATGGCATGTATTATAAACCTTGTAATAGTGCCATTCCAATTTCACCGGCTGCGGCAGCGACACCGCCGCATCGGCGTTGGCCACAAACAAGCTCAGTGCCAGAGCCACCAGTGGGAGAATCATCACGAACCTTGGATCGCTACCCATTTTTCCTTTTCTTTTATCAAATTCTCTCCCACTAGGAAACCCTAATTGCACTAAGCTTGTAATACATGTATGTGTATATACTGAGCTTGTTTGTATGGTTCTTGAGCTAATATTGGCAAGTGCAACTTACATTCATGCCCATGTAAGGCTTTATATAGACTAGGGTTTTAGCCTCGAGCCTCGTGGCATAACCGATCGACACGGCTGAGAGGATAAATTTTCAAATCTTGTTAGATTAATAATCTTGGGTATAGAAATATTTATGCTGAAGGCACCGTGTGACGGGGGAAGAAGGCAAGAAGCTGTTCACATCACATGCAACCAAGGTGTTTTCAACATTCTTCTACGCCATATTGTACTCGAAATGTAAATTTTGAGTAACATGCATGCATGTGATTACATTGGCTTTAGGGCAATTAATTTTAGAATGAAAAAAGATTTTGGCGATCCAAAAAAAAAGGTTTTTTCGTATCCAACGTTCATGTATTGTGACTCGATAATCAAGATCTGAAAAAGGTATCAGCATGATTTAATTATTATGAGTTTTGGATTTTGTTCGTCAAAGTTGGTAAATCATAAGATAATCGTATGTTTATTATGATGTAGACTCTTTTACCAGACAAAGTTAACAAACCGCAGCGACTTCATCGGTGCCAAAAGGTGGGCTCTGAATTATTTAGTCATTTGCTTGTGCTATCAACTGAATTTTCTCATTAAGGTAAGCTAATTACACTTTCGATCGAGTTCAAGCTAAGATTCACATTAACATGTAGTTTTAGGAAGACTTTTGAAATGGTTAAAAGATTTAATTCTATATAAATTAGCAGTCAAAGAAAATCCACAGATTTTATACACTTTTAAAGTTATTAATAAAAGATTTATTTGCAAAAGTTTTGCTTAAAAGCAGTTGTAGGTAAGAGCCTTAGATGTTTATAAAAGTAATCCGCCATTCCTCACAAGACTGACTAAAAATTATACTCCATCTTAGACTCATGTAAAGTATATGTATAGCATTTGTTTTTGCATTTCTAGGAACAACTTTACTTCCTCGTATGTATTTGATGTTTAAAAGTTAGTAAGGATAGGGATACAAATTCTTGTAGAATTAAATTTTTTTATGTACAATAATGAGCTAGAAATTCAATGTAATTATCGAAGTGGCCGTATGTGAAAATCATCCAACCAGTAATGTATTGACACATATTTTTGTACAAAGAAAAATATTTGTATAAGAGTTATAAAGTGAACCCAGCTACAGAGGTCAATCGCAAAGTCAGAAGATTGATACACAATAAATGGATATGGTAATCACCTGGGTTAAAACAATACGTGCGTTGTAAGATTTTTGAAGTTCAGGGAGGAAACTTGATTTCTCGTCACAATGGTACACGTTCATAACAATTTAAGCATCAATGGAGATTCATCCTAAGCTCATTTAGATAACCAATCATTCATTATTAGTGTTGGTTCTTCCAATTTTAAAAGCCAGAATTTTCTGAATATGAAATCGAAAATCTTCAATTATGATAGAAATGGAATCGAATATCAAGCATGACAATGTTGTATCACTCTTAATTAATTGATTTTTACCAATTGGAACTAAACGCATGGGGTATTTTGTGTAGCGTACGATAAGCTTGAATATCTAGTAACATCTTACTTACAACTGAATTCGATCCTCAGGCTGCATGTGTTGCCATTTTGTATTTATCTAACAATTAATGAACTACTTTGTACTCGTTGGTCCATGGTATTTTTGTCATTCAATATTAATTGATTTTTCCAAGTTGCCAATTTTCAATAGCATTACAACTGGAAAGCTAATGGGAACTGTAGGTTAGCTTAATATGAAAAATATGCTAAATTAATGGTCAAGTTTAAAACATTCAGCACGAAAGTAATAAATGAAGCAATCGTGTTGCTTAACGACCAACCTTGGGATTTATTATGAGTATCATTTAATTAAGTTGCTATTTTATTGACTGCAAAATGCTTACACTGGGTAAAAAAAGAAAAAAAATGTATAAAATGTACTAATAATTAATTATATAGTTATATAGGGTATATAGATTTTATGGGTATCAATGTAAGTAATTAAACATCTATTTTTTGTATACAAATCTAATGTTTTAAGGTTATTTCATCACAAGATTTAAGAAATAAATATGGACACCTGATGTAATCTTTTGGGTAAGGAAAAAAATTTAAAGATGGTCAATTCATAAAGAGGATAATTCAAATTTATCCTTTGGGTAAAACTAAGAGGTATGAGATTAAAATCTCACCCCCATAGTGGAGAAGATTTATATAAAAAGGTAGAGAGACAAATAAACTTGAGTAATCAATGTCAAATAGTAGGGATGACAATGGATTGGATTTGATCCAAGATTCATGTAATCCAAATCCAATCGGATCGGATTTGGATCAGTTTAAAATGGATTTGGATCGGATTTGGATATCGATGTGCGGATCTAAGACGGATCTGGAGCAGATATAGATTTATCTTAATATCTAAATCCATATCCATATCCACTCATCTTTTAATTTTATTTTATTTTAAAAGTTTCTTAATAATTGTAGAATGATAATGATAATAAATTTTATTCATAGCATATTAGTAGTATTTACCATGTATTTAAACTCTTAAAACTTAAAGGTTAGTTTTGTAAATTTAAAGGTCAGCCAGCCTCAAAGTATGTACATGCAATATTCAAATTGCAATCCAAGTAATATAACCTGATAATTTATTTTATCATATTGGCCAAATAATTTTTAAGGAATATAGTTATTCATATATTTAGTCAAATATGGTCATAATAAAAATAATAAAGGACTGAATATAAATCATATTTAATTTATATGTCATTATCTAATGTTGTAGGAATGAGGGTAGGTGTATCGTGGATATTAGAATGATGAATGAGACAATAGAATATTAGATTGATCTTACTCCTGCAATTACTTCTGAATGATATTTTATTATCTTTCTTATATGTTGTTTTGGTGTAGAAGTATAAGCTACAATATTTATTATATTTTTAAGAAAAATTATATAATTTATTTGTTATCAATACATTTTAGCCTTCAATTTTCAATCTAAAAAATTATTACTTTTTTATTACGGAATTTTAGAATTCATGACGGATCTAAAGCAGATTTGGATTTTAATTTTTTTTCGGATTTGGAGCAGATATAGATATTTATTTCTTTTTTGGATCTGGATATGGAGCGAAAAATATGGATTCATAACGGATCTGGAGCAGATACGGATCTTGATTTTTATTATGGATTTGGATCTGGAACAGAGTAGATCCAACCCATATCTGCCCCATTGCCATCCATATCAAATAGAACTACCTGCTACAAACTATTTAACTCAGACAATGACACTTTTTTCCTTCTACTATTAAGGTCTCAAATAAGTAAAGCATACAAAATAGAAGTGGGTTGTTATATTTTTCTAAAACTTAATTGTGTGTTGTTACAAGTCCATATTAAAGTTATGTATATCGATGATGAATATATATATATACCTTTCACTTCCGGAACTAGGACTAACACATCAGACATTTCGATCATAATTTTGTAAAAAATAGATTTGAATGTTATTGGGTAAAGTAGAGACGTTTTGTGTGTGTGATCACTAATTTGTAAATTCACAGTATTCATGTCAAAGGGGTTGTTTGTTTTTATGTATGAAATATTAATTTGACTTAATTTAAGATGTTTTGATATTTTGGCCTGTTTGCTTTTGTATCTAAAGTCTTATTGCAAAATATTTTTATATGAACGGAAAAAGCAAAATTTATTGACTTTTATCTTAATGATAAAACGTCTAAATTGAAAATCAATTTTTTCCTATAAATAATTTCATTAAATATATTTGTTTCCTACCTAGCTATTAGATGTTATATTAAAATTTCTCTTGATCTCAAACTTCACTTCATATTAAATACTTAACATACATTCAATTTGAATTTTAAACAAATTCTTTTACTATTAGATAATAGTTCTTGTATGTATAAATATTATTTTAAATTGTAAAAAATAATGTCATAAAATTTATTTTTCATTAATTATTTATCAAATGCTTACTTATAAATATCTATAACATATAAAAATTATTGTACTAAATAACACTATAAATATATACCTATTTAAACTTCAAGTTAAATAATACTTTCAAGTATAAGTATAAAAGTATTAGATTTAAAATGCTTTGAGTTCATAAAAACAAACAACTTACTACTCACTCATACATCAAAAAATAAAAACAGACATATTATTTTGACATAGACATTCAGACATTCAAACTTCAATAACATTCAAATTCATTCAGATTTCAAAATATAAAATACATAAATGCTACCTAAGAATTCATTAACTATTGCATGAAACTTATATTATTAATTTTCCATATATATTGAAGCTATTAGATAAATAACACCATCAATATCGATATATGAAAACAGTATATATATAGCAACAACCTCATTACAATGTACCCAAATTTGGTTTGCCCTGGACATTGCTTCGGTTCGATTAATTATTATTTATTAATTACTTCAGGGCTTATCTGAAAATCAAATTCTACAGTGAGATCCAAGCACCCATCTCCCTCATCCACAATTGGCTGGCAACATTCTTTAGAGAGCTCTGATTCATCTTTAAAAAAAATTCATGCTCTTAGATCACATCGAAAATAAGCGAAATCGTGAATTTCTGCCGGCAGCGAATTAAGTAAAATCAAATATTCACAAGATCACCATCATTAAGGTGATGATAAGTCTCTGGAGAAATACTATGTTTTATTTTGCTGATTTTTATATATTTAGCTTTGTTGGTTATGTCTATTTCCCCATGTCATCGGGGTTCAAAGGTGAGACTTCTTATATCTCGAGAAGTTTTACCAATTATGATAGTTAATAAGAACTCGCAGTTAGGTTCTATAATTAATATATGTTATACAATTTTAATATTATATTTGTTTATTATAAAAATTTTACCCTAAGGTGAAAAAGGTAAACCATTTTGATTTAAGGGACGGCGTATTAATTTTGACACAATAGAAAAAAGAAAGAAATAAGAAAAAAAAAAAAAAAAAAGGAATGTATTGTGCACTTAATACCCTGGCTAGGACTATATTTCAGACTTTTGTTTCGATCATTGTAAATTTGTAATACTGATCATGTTTATGAAATCATTTATTATTGAATGAAACTTATATTTTATTAATTTCCATGTTGAAATTATTTGTTTAATAACATCATCTGTAGATATATGAAAAGCATGCATGTTGTATAATTCTTTTAAGCAACGTGACAATCTCTCCAAATTTGTTGTGCCTTAGCATATGCTTTGGTTTCATTTACTTCAGGGTGTCTCCCGATATCATAAGATGCCCAAATATCGTAGCAACCTTTTCCATCGCCCAAAAGTTGTCTGCAACATTCGTGAGAGAGGGTATCATCATCATCAGCATCTTCATTTTTGTAATTAATGATTTCGGAGAAAGCCTTCTGACAGCTTTCAGCGACTACTGCTGTTCCACACTCACCCAAATGGAAATTGCGAATTTCTGATGGCCGTGGAGGTAAATGTATAAGGTCGTTTACTTCAACTTGAACTGCAAGCACCATTGAGAGCATTAATACCACCAATCCGCTAACTAAGAAAAAATTACCGATCTTGATGAAGGAATGGATCTCCATGCCTGCTGCCATGTTGTTTTTTGGGAATGAGATCTGTTGCTAGCTAGACATTTATATGTATGAAAGTAGGGAAACTAATAACATAGATATAGTTTGTGGTTTGTGGTTTGGTGTATATATATAGTTATTTATTTATATTTATATATATTTTCTAAAATAAGGGAGTTTCCATAACCATTTCGCTAAATCAGAGGGATGTCATTGTTCTTTCCTTATGAAATTAAAATTTTGTAAATAAAAACGTATCATGGGATTGACTTTAGGATGATTGTGTTTGATGTTCATTAATTCAAATTTAAATACGCTGAAAGTTATTTTCTTGAAGGATTTACTATCAATGTAGAAAACGGACAAATAATTCTATCAGGAATACAAAGATAATGAACATATATAAAATAGTAGAAATTAGGATTAATTAAAAATCTCTTTTTTTTTAACATAAATTACAATTAAAGCAAAAACTAACTGCATTGCATTCATATTTGTTATTAAACATAGAAGAAATCAAGTAGTAAATGCGACACAACTTGCTTGCTATAAAGGCCTAAATTTTTCATCAATACTATTGAATTTTATTTGAAGTACTGATAAAGAATGCTTTGCAATGAAACTGATGCAACGAAAGAATAAAAGATGTGGGATGGTCAATAGATAGGTATATTTTAAGTACTTCACTGATTCTGAAAAATAAAAGAATAAAGAAATAAACTAAATTACGTTGATTTTAAGAATATCTACGAATTTAAGTGTTAAATGATTTCACAAATACCGAATAATAACGAGAATAGAACTCAAACTAAGAGTTTATTTTACGAAATAATTAATAACAAATAATCAAGGCCTCCACTTGTAAAAACTACAAAAGCCACTTATTTAAACTAATTAAGATTTATCCTAATTTGACTAGAAAATCTATTTTAATAAAACTTATACCTTAACCAGGAATGCAACTCAAATAAACAATGCCTAAACGATTAAACGATAAAACTATAAATAGAAAACCAAATTCTACTAGAATACAAATTAATTAAAATATTCCTAAATATCATAAATTTCAACCTACTCAATAGGTTTTCTTCAATTTCTTACTCTACATCAAATATTGTCCAAATCACTACTTATTGATAGACCTTCTCCATTTGCTTAATTGAGTTTTTTTTTTTCCCTCAATTTATATAATTAAAAAAATTAACATTTTACGTAAATCCTTCAGTATATTATTATTATTATTATTATTATTATTATTATTATTATTATTATTATTATTATTATTATTAAAAATAAATAAATTAAGCAGAATGAATTTTAACCTTTATTATAATTGGGAGGAAAGAAACCTTGATAAATTATCCATTTTTCTTTAACGAGATCGAGCTTTCAATCTCTTTTATTTTTTTTTTTCCGACTTTCTTTTCTTTAATATCAACATATTTTTATTTCTCAAAGTTTCTACATAATTAAATCAAAAGACTATTGATCTCAGGAAAAAAAAAAAGTAGAAATATTTAATTAAATGAAACGACTATTAATCTCGAAAAAAAAAACAAATAGCAAACCAACACGAAGTCATAATTGTTATATTTGAATTATTATTTTTTAATGATAATAAATATAGGTCTTTAGGGAACTACTCATGTTTTTTTTTTTAACTATAAACGGACAGCAACTAAATTCTCCTTCCACTTGGGTGATCAAGGTTCAAAACTCATATATCTCGTGCCATCCCAAGAAGCTTTATGGCTTTACCGCAAAAACTACTTAGGATCTCATTTTAAAAGTAACGCGACTACATTTTTTAGTGCATTCTCATTTTAAACTTGTAATTACAAAGAAAAAAAGAGCAAAAATGTGCGTCTTACTTTTATGTATACTTAGGAACCGATGCAACGATTCCATTAGTTCTAAGTATTGGCAGAATTTTGTTCAACAATATGGGATTTTTTGAGAAAGAATATATTAAGGACTCTATATGTTTCTAAGCTTAATTCCAGCCAAAATTTTGTAAGAACACTTAAAGGTTATTTCAGACATCTCGTGCACGTTTTAATCTTGAAGATTCAACATAATATTGAACATTAGGAAGATTGATAAGTTTTAGCTAAATAAAAGTATTTGAAGACTACTCGATCGATTCTTAATTTAATATATATAAAGTGAGTATTTGACACCTTAATTTGTTAATTAAAAACAAAAGGATGGGTAAAGACCAGATTCATCTTTTAATCTCCTTACCGTCCTAAGAATTAAACTCGAGTGATTAACTAAATAAAACTGTTTTAAAATCACCCAGCCACATTATTTGGGGATAAACCAATTATTTTATCTATTGGAAGGCAACTTTTACTTGAAACAAATATTTTTACTTCACTGTTTGAACACAAAGGAATGATGAAATGGATTAAAAATCTATCATGGACAAGGCTAAAAGGAACTAACTAAAGCGTAAGTCTCCCACAAAAATTATTTGAAAATCATTGTAAATTATACTCATGCTTATTAAAATGATTGATTGCGTAAAACAAATTTTAATTAACATTATTCCGTAAGGTTTTAATTTGCTTTGAAATCAATTAAACAACAGCCTCACATTTCTTCCGAAGTTGAATACTGCGGATGTCTTGGGGTGGTGATAAGCACAAAGAGATCATGGCAAGCTCGGCCTCCAATCCATTAGTAAGTTGCCTATAGCAATCATCAGAGAGGTCTTCATTCGTTCTTGAAAAAAGCAAAAATAATAGGGTATTGAAATTTAAGTAAATTAATTAAGGGGAGAAAAGAGGATTAAAAGATGAATTTGGTCTTGGGAGATAAGGAGAGATAAGATTCCACTTGATGATACAAGACTTGTATAAATAAAAGTCACTCAAGTTCGATTCTTACTTAAAACCATAAAATGAATTGCCATAGGTGACCAAATTCATGTTTTGATAAAGATTTAATGAATCGAACTCGTTGTGGTATATATAATTCTACCAGATATCTTTCCAAATCAACAGATGGCACTATAATCAAAACGACTTAAGAGTACAAGACTTATATTAATGAAATGATTTTATTCAAGAGATGTGAAGAGTCACAGAACATTTGTTCAGTGAAAGAATACACAAAGCCTTTTCTTTTTTCTGGCATTAAACACGAGTAGAATTCATGAGAATTGACTTTTCATTGCACCAAAGACCAAGTCTGAGTCCAGAATTTTATTAACTGAAGAACATTTCAATAATCAATGCACATGATATTCCCCATAAGTGATCTAAGATACCTTTGGTATATCTTACAGTGAAGACAATTAAATAATACAAACATTGAAAAACGAATTTATCAAGCATCATTTAAACACAATATATTACCAAAAATTTGTATTTCTGTCACCAAAATTAGTATTTGTTTTTTAAGAAATTTGTTGATTCAACAAATAAGATATACTTCATATAATACAAAATGTTTAAGCATCAAATCTCACTTTACCTTTTTTTTAATGAAAAATAATAATAATAATAATAATAATAATATGGAAAATAGCCATGACTTTCTCAAGCCTTTACATCTCAAATAACACGGAAAGGAATAATTTTCCATTCACTGCCCGCAGATTCCAACCTCCCTTAAGTTCAATCAAAGGTTCTCTCAACTTTCTCAACTTCCATGCTTCTTGATTCTTTCAATAAATTTATTTTATTTTAGTAAATTTAAAATTAATGTGGCTTTGTGCAATGTGATTTGTTAATATTATCACACACTTTCTTTGTTTCCTTATGTATATATCTTTTATTCACTCTTCAAGTTTTAAATTTGAGACATTATTATTTGTTTTTGTTTCTTCATCTATAAGGGTTTTGCAGAGCTAGCTAAGTCTTGTGAGTTTGCTTTGTTTTGAAGCTGAAATTTGAGAATTGAATCTTTTGAATATCTCCATTTATTTGATTCTTGGAATAATCTATTAGAGCTTCTTCCTTTAGCTTAAGTGTTTGCATTAAAATTATGATTTAATTTTTCATCCATTAAATTCTTCATTTTTATTAGGACTATTATGTAATGGTTGATTGAGAATCTATATCCAATTGATTACCTTTATATATGATGCCTCTTTACCCAATGCCACCCAATCATTTTTTTTTTTTTAGGGGGGGTGACTTTCAAAGATTCTATTTCTTGATAGTTGAATTTAACCCATTTCTAACTTTGTTATAAATTATTTGGAATTTCCTAAAATAAGAAAATAGTAAATAAACATAATTCCAATTTCACCAAAATCTGGTTTGAATATATAGATTTGGAATCTGATTTCTTTCTTCTACAAACCTAAAAATTCCTAATTGTTACATCAAATAACACTCATTATCAGCGTGGAAGATTTTTGAAGTTTTGGTTAAATGAATGAATTATGTTTTGATGTAATAAAAACATTTCAAAATCATATGATTTATTATTGACTAGACAAATATGAAAGTCATCCACTATATGACAAGTTGCAAAAAGGCCGTCAAGTCACACAAGCAATTTGCGGGGAAAAAGGAAATGCAATGTCATTCACATTAGCTTTATTGAACCAATTAATTAACAAATTAATTAAAGCTTAGAAAAAGGGGGTTCAAAAAGTAGAAATAATTAAAAAGTTTTGAGGGAAGGCTGCTGCTGACCGCTGAGTAGGGGTGAGATCGATTCTGGTCGATGAAAATAAAATGTAAAAGGAAAAAAAATAAATTAAATAACTAAATACAATTGTTGTTTCTGAAAATTATAATTCCGAAATAAATTTTCTATTCGAAGGAATGCATAAAATTCTGCAATGATATGGGCACGAATCTAAAACTTTTAATAATTAAAATTAGGTTCTGTACATAATGCTAAAGTGAATTTTAATTAAATTTAGACGGGTCTTTTGATGCTACTGCGTCATTGTTATTATTATTATTTATGTGCCATCGATCAAGATTTATTAAAATGAAAAAAAATTGGTCATGATTCATTTAAAATGTATAAATAATATTTGTATATTGAGTTAAGATATGATGGAGATACTCTAATGTAAAACAGCCTCAAAAATCATTAAATACACATTATTATAATTATTTTAAATTCAACTACATGCATCCAATGATTTTAGAGGCTGCTCATCTCCAATGTAACCTCTGCTTTGTATATTTAGTATGGTCAAAGGAGAGCTATAAATTGAACTTAAACAAATGTTAGGTCAAACATTGAAGAAATGATTAACATCTTGCAATGATTTTTTTTTTTTTTTTTTTTGTTTTAGGGGGAAAGTACAAAGTACAGTGACTTGATAAACTATTAGAATGTGACATTTTAATTTAAGATGCCAGATTATAAATAAACAAATAGAAAGGACAATTAAAAAAAAAATTCATGAAATCGCGCGAATGAATTTGTCATTTGAATTTATGGTTGCTATTGATTTATGCAGATCGAATTTGATTTTTGCATGAAAGAAAATTTTGTTTGTTAGAATTGAGTTTGATTTTTGAATTCTTGATGGAAGATTATGAAGATAGGTAAGTAAAAAGAAAAAAAAAAACAAGAACACAGTCTTATTATTATTATTATTATTTAATTCTATTCATTATCATCATTAACTCAGACTCTCAGAGTCTCAGACTCAGGTGGTGTTTGTTTTTTAACTTAATAACTTAAAGTGACTTAACTTAATTAATTAAGTTAATTAGAGGTGTTTGTTTTTATAACTTAATGAGACTTTTTAGATAATTTTGACTTAATAAAATAAGCTAATTTTTTTGGCTTTTTACTTAATGGAGAAATCTGAATTAAGTCAATTACTTGCTAATGTCAAAAATATCCATGTTTTATAATTTATTTTTCATGTCTATCTCAAAACTCACCTATAGATATTTACCCCACATAAAAATATCCCTGTTTTTTCTTTCTTATATTATATATGATAAAATTTGAAATTTATGGTATTTTATATATTAAAATTCTAAAATAATTATGTATTCTTTTGAATATAGTTTTACTTATAAATGTTAAAATATTGTGGTATTTAATATATTATTTATTTGACATTCAAATTTAATAAGGATACAAATGTAAAAGTACATATTTTCAGCTTTTTAAGTTGAAAAAAACAAACAACTTAATACTTATTTTTCGAGATTCAGACCAAAAAACAAACATATTATTCAGATTCAGACATTCAGACCTATTCAGAATTCAGACTAATTCAGGTCTATTCAGATTTCAGACAAAAAAACAAACGCTACCTCAAAGAGCAAACAGAAAGGGGTGTTGTGATAACTTATAAATATAGTGGACTAAATTAATAATTCTTAATTAATAACGGGAGTAAACTGAATTTAAACTAAATTTGTATTCTTAGTTCTAGACTGTTGGCAACGTGTCCCCATCAAATGTGGGATATTCTTTAGTATCGCTCATTATTTCAATTATACATGTAAATCACCAACAAAAGGGCACAACTATGGTACCACTGTGGTACCATACCACAGCTGGATCCAGCCATTGGATCCGGCCTACAGTGGTCCCCATAACTGGATCTAATGGCTGGATCCAACTGTGGTATGGTACCACAGTGGTACCATAGCCGGACCCCCAACAAAAATATATTTGAGGACCATTTTGCCTATTTTCAAAATTAGTCAATATTATGATTTTTGAAATAAAAAAATTACAATAACCATCATTGAGCACAGCATTATTTTTTTAAAAATTATTAAAATTTTGATGTGCCGACATGAGGATGTGACATGGCAATATTAGCGTTGTTGAAATTTTTCCTTTCTAAGAGATCGCTAACAAAATGACAATTTGAGTTTCTTCATTGGTGATTATTAGATTAAATAATAAAATAATAATTCTATATATTTTACAAATAATTTTTTAAGATAAATTATCAACTATATTAGGGGTGGTAATGGGACAGAATTTATCAATTTCAGTCTCATTTCGTATATATAAGTAAAATAAAAAAATATTTTTTTTTTATCTTTATTTTTTTTATAAGACAAAAATATATATCTCAAACCTATCAATAAAAATTATATTTTTTTCTTTTTTAACAAGCAATTAAGTAAGCGCCAAATGTTGTGAATTTAGCGCCAAATTAATAATATTCTAAAAGCAACAGTAAAAGCAAATACACAAAAAGTTAAAGAAGAAAAAAACAAAAAGCTTTTTCCTTTTATTTAAACAACAAATAAAAACAATAAGAGAAATATAAATGCTTTCATCACCTTGAATTGGCTTCAAATTCCCCTTCATTTTCAGTTCCGTACATCTCTGTCTCTCTCGCTCGACGATTCCCAGTACCCAGTTGCCTCACTGCTTCCCACACGCTGTGCTGTTGTAAATAATATTTATTGTTATTAAAAAAAAAACTTCTTCTTTCTTCTTATTTTTGTCAATTTATTTTTCGTTAGTACGTAATAAAAATTCTCCATCTGATGAACTCATTGATTCGCGGGAATCACTTTATCAAAATCTTTAAACGCGGCGTTGCAAAGCAATTTTAAACAAAGGAAAGATATATATATATATTTTTGCTTTCTTTTTGATTTTTGTGAGACACATGGCGAATTCATCCGGTAATCATCATCAAGAACATAGTCACGGTCACGGACACGGACACGGACGCCATCCGTCGTCGTTTAATGCTACGACACCGAATCAGAGTAACGGCAATTCGATAACGCTGGCGGAGAGATGGAGTGCGATTTTGAAGCATAACCCGGGAATCTCCTCTGAGTGGACGCTAGAGGAGCAAGCGATTCTTGAAGATGGGCTTCAGAAGTGAGTTTTCTTTTATCTTTTTCATTTATTTGAGGGTTTTGTTACTTGGGTTCATTCTGGTTTTGCTTAATATTTGACGGGTTTGAGTTCTGTTCCTTGAATTTTGAGTCTTTAATGAGTTTTTTATTTTTCTTTTTATTAATATCTGTCATAATAATTGTTTTATTTATTTATTTAATTATTTATTTATTTTTGGTTGTTTGTGTTTTTGTTTTGGGGTCTCCGAGTAAAATGGAGTGTGCGAGTGATTTTTTATTTTCTTTGAGTAAAGACTCTGACTTTTGTTTTATACAAGTTGATTTGGATTTTCACAATTTAAGTAGAAACTTGAGTTCTTGGTACATTTTCTTTTGTTGGGCAGTAGTTGCTTGGTTCTTAGGAAATCTTGATAGTCTCTTGGCTTGTACACATGCCTTCGATATTAACTTATGGTAATAATGATCTGGATAGGTTTGTGAATTATTAAGTATGCATTACTAATTTACTACTTGGGATTTAAAATTTAGTGATGTCTGTTAGAATTTGGTGCAGGGTTAAAAAATTTTCAGTCGTTGAGGGATTGGTGACATCCCAGATCTTTGTATCAACTCAATGATAGATGAGAAACTACAAGTAGGGAAACTTCCAATGAGCCAAAAAAGTGATAGGATTTTCTTTTGTCAAGTTTTTATGGCTTTTTGATGTTCCTCTTGGCTAGGGCAGGATCAATTGGGCAGAAGTTGTATTTGATTAACTTAGGAGGATGAAAAGATAGGGAACAGAAGCATAACCGATATGGTTTCATGTCATATGTACTGCATTGTCATCATTTCCAGATGAGAAAAGTCGGATTATCTGCTGAACCTTGTTAGAATCGCTTACCACCCTGTTTTCCGAAAGTTCTATAGCTCCATTTGAACCTTTCTTGTGTGTACGGTAGATGCAGAAACATCTTTTTGTTTTGCTTCCTTGCTTTTGTCATTTTCGTTTTCCCTCTATTTGACTTTGTCAAATTATATTTTAAGTGCCAAGTAGCTGAGGTTTCTCAGCTTCATGAAGACATAAACTGGTAAAATATATAGGATAATTACTAATATTGTATTAAGATTCTTCATGATAATAGTCCCTGTTGAGTGGTCTAACGTTTTGAGGAACACAAGTTGTGAAAATCTAGGGCTAGCAACAGCGTGAGAAGAACGTTTGTTTCCGCTTTTGTTGCCATCAGCCAACCAACAATTAGTGAGAGATTTCATCTTGTGTCCAACCAATATCATTTCATTATCATCTTTCACTTACTTTAGTTACAAGATGGATCAATGTGTGATGTTGTCTCATGAACTGAAGTAAGCCACAAAAATGTATGCAGATGGTTCCCATGGTAGCAGGATGAGCGAGATAATCTGCTTTTTTTTTTCCTTTTCTTTTATAAATGAAAATACATTGGGAAAAATGAGGTCTAATTCCTGTTTCCTCCACTTACCTAGGATAATTTGCTGCTCGGCAGCTCTTATGGCCTTTTTTTTTTCTCAGGGTATAGTATAATTGGAAACTAAATGTTCACCCATCCCCTGTGGGGGGGGGGGGGGGGGGGGGGGGTTTAAAAACCCCAAATCTCTTGGATCAACTCAAGAGATTTTACCAGTTGAAGCCAACTAGCACCCACACTCTTATAGACTCACTTTTTCTTGATTGAGGAAGTGTTTGTTCTATGTAATAACTGCGTTGTATAAACAGGATACCTGTATAAGTAAATTGCAACTTGATTACATGTGCCATGCATGTAATATAATCTCTAGGTGATTCTTTTATGACTTATATTTTTGCATAGTTTTCATGTCACTCTTTGCTGCCCATTGAACTATTAGATTAAGGAAGCTGTAGTGTGCAAACAAATTAGAAACCTGCAAAGTGGTGCTATAAAAAAAATGCTTTATTTACTTATTAATTATCATGTTTCCGTGTGTTCAATAATGGAATTCTACTCAGAAAAGAAAGGCCTTAAACCCCTCCTGATTTGCTTGCAGTAGCAAGGTTATGACTTTCAGGCAGTACATCTTCAAGCTCACTTCTATGCTATGGTTGTACAGATTTTTACACAAAAGAAAAAGCCACATCACTCACACAAGGGTGACACCAATTTGGACTCAAAATTTTTCCCCTGACATCGTTCTTTTGTCTCACTATTTGCTTACTCTCTTTTACAAGCCTTCAACTGCACCTATATGCTATTGCGTTTGTCACACTCATTCCTCTCATGAAAAGAAAGGCCAGGCCTACCTTTATTGGTTTCGTACGAGGCTAAGCATACCAAAATAATTTGATATTGTGAGCTTCTCAAGATTTTTGCAGAGTCTTATAGAATAGTAGTGTAAGCTTATAAATATATATACAGAAATAGAAAGAGAGTTGAAGAGGATTCTATGGTGGCAGTGTCATGTTCAAATAGTTGTCCTGAATGTTAAACACATCAAAATACAATACATTGTTTCTGTTAAAAGTTGTAACAAAAATATTGGCTGATGCCTTGGTTTAAATTCATTTTAGTTGCTTAGACCTTTCGGCTGTTCTTTGTAATCTCAATTGCATAAGCTTCAGTTTAAAGATTAGGCTGTGCTGATTTTGTTTCATTCAACAGTAGTTTGTCTAATAGAAGTGGTCATTTTTTTCCCTGCAGATATGCATCAGACAGAACATTAACTCGCTATGCAAAGATAGCTGTGCATCTCAATAATAAAACAGTGCGGGATGTAGCATTGCGCTGCAGATGGATGACTGTAAGATCCGTAGTTCTTGTTTGCGTGTATATTCTGTATATTTCTCATTTGCAAATGAATTAAAATCTTGTCCCTGAACCTGCAAACTGCATGGTTAATAACCACTGAGATATTTTTGCTTCAGTTGAGTGGCTTTAAGCATGTTAGTGAAATAACATCGTTATAAATCTTTGGACTGGCCGTTTGTTGGTTCTTGCTGCTCTGTTAGAGCAGTGCTTAGATATCCATCGAGTATGCGGGTTGGAAA
>NW_006262339.1:37894499-37915536 GCF_000493195.1 Citrus x clementina
TATGCGGGGTTGGAAAATATATCTATATAATAGCTGGAAGAGATCTAAAGTAGTGCTATTTGATGTTATAGTTTAATTTTTCTAACTAATTATATCATATCTTTGTTCAGAAGAAAGAAAATAGCAAGAGAAGGAAAGAAGAATTATCAAGGAAGAGCAAAGATAAAAAGGTATAATCTAGCAAAATGTTGTAGCTATTGCATTTGTGTTAATATCTTTAATCTTTAAATTCATGTTTTAGTTTGGTCGACATATTTCAGTTACCATGTTAGGACTATTTGGGTTCATGTATGTGCTCCAATGAAAGAGATGCATCTTTTCTTAAAACCAACAAAAAATTATCTTAAATTTAGCCACAATTGAAAATTGATCAAACCATTACGTATTCGCTAACAATAAGGAAAAGAATAAGTGTGCAAGATAATAAGCACCTGTAATATTGGGCTCCACTGCAGAAAGTTCCTTGGCTCTTTAACAACAATCTCCACAGCCAAGTTGGTTCTCCCAACTTGTGCAAAAGTTTGGCTCTTTAAATGTCACTATATAGTTTCTTTGTATGTAGAAATTTTTTTCTGAAACTAAAATTGGTCTTATCATTGTGTTTGGTGTTAGTATTATTGCATTTGTTCGCCTTAAAATTAGAGATTAATTTTTTTAAATATTAAAAATTGGAAAATAATTTAATATGAAATTGAAGCTTCATTCATTTAATATAATAAATGCAGTCAAATAAAACCCTCGAATAATTAAACATACTAATGAATGTAAGAACCGGATTACATTTAGGTGATCTTGCCAGTAGATAGTATATACATTAAACTCGATTTAATGTACGTTAAAGTTACATGGACTGTATGTTAAAAGTTTACTAAAGATTTTAAGTTTGTCTCTCTCCCCCCCCCCCCCCCCCCCCACCCCCCCCAAAATGAGCTGGTGAGGAAAGCTTTGGATTCTAACAGATCTAGTTCCTAGGAGATGTGCATTGCACATGAATTTATTAGAAACTACCTTTTTTTTCTTTGTTTTGGGGGGGTTATCTTCCATATCAACTGAACTGCATTGGCTTCAGTTTTCAGACAAAAAGACTCTGTTGTCACTTATTTTTGCTAATATCTCTTGAAATCGTTGAAAGTTGGTACTTTCTGCTACATTCATCATTTTCCTTTCAAGTCTTATGATTCTTTTCAATGAAACCGAAGGTTTCGTCAGCTAATCTTCTTAGTCACATTGTCAATTTTACTGCTATATATTCTTGAAACAATGTCTGATGCTATTAACTTCAACTGTTATATCACAATTGTATCAAATTTCTTTATTGCTTGTTGCAGTTGTATCTAACCAATTCTGTGGCTTTAACTAGAAGGTTGAGATGCTAGAGTAGGGGAAGACTTTTATTGAAATATGTTAATTCACAACAATATTCTCAATGTGGAGCATGTAGGCTTGATGCCGTAAATTTTTCTGTGAATATGTTAAGAATTGTTGTTATGATTTATAGATTATTGGTGCTTAGGAACATCTTTTGATTTTGATTTATAGGAAAGAGTTATTGATCCTTCAGTAAAGCCAGCTCACTTTGCAGCCCGGTCCAATGTTCTTCCATATGCATCAACAATTATTCCTCCAAACTATGATGATGGCTTTTCTCTCAAAGGTTAGCTCTTCCTTGCTTATTTGCCGTTCTGTTTTGTAGGTCTATAATATAATTTTAGTATGGAAAAACAACTCTTTTCCATTTGTGTGTGAGCTTTTCATCTCCTAAGCTTACTTCTTTTTTGGGCTAGATTTTATTGTATCATGCACTTCTCATTTTGTATCTGATATTTTCCATTAACAACCTGAAATTAGAATTCCCACTTTATCAAAAAAAAAAAATTCTATTTTACTTCAGATGAATCAAGATCTCACTGTTAAGCTGTTGAGGAAACAGTGCAGCATTCATTGAGAATGATACTGTACATCTTGATGCTTGAAATATATAACATACTTAAAAATGGTTGTTGAAGTAATCTATGGGTTACGGATCTCTTTTTACTTAGGTGTGTTACGGGATAGAGGGAAATTTTAACAATTAAATGAGATATTCAATCAGACCCGTCTTGTCCAGCTGTTTCACTGTTTCATTGCTGAGCTTGAATGCTATAGAACATGTTGTGCATTTTTGGTTTAAGAATTAATATGATTCATCCGTCTATGGTTTCTATGCATTTATAGTTGACATGGTGATGGCACTTCTGTTAAAGGTATTTTTTGCTTGAGAGATAATTTCCTTAATAAGATGAAACATTACTTTCTCGATTGGTAGATCCTCCCCCAGCTCAACTATCGCCCCACTTCTCTCTTCTTCCCTTTCTTTCAGGTCCCATGAAACATTTATGGCAACATAATAATGGAAATCTGCTTTGTGGTGGTTGCAGCCATTGGCGGTAATATAGGAGATACTCTTGAGAAGAATGCACGGGCCTTGAATCAAATTTCTGCAAACCTTGCAGCTTTTCAGGTTAAGTGCTTCTGTTGTAAAATATATGATTGCATTTCAATCTGGTTATTTCATTATCT
Source organism: Citrus x clementina (assembly GCF_000493195.1). Lineage (NCBI taxonomy): Eukaryota > Viridiplantae > Streptophyta > Magnoliopsida > Sapindales > Rutaceae > Citrus > Citrus x clementina. The sequence continues at coordinate 37,897,059 of NW_006262339.1, forward strand.
GCCTCAGTAATTTTCTTCTGTACTTTCATGTTGATTATCAACTCTTGTCTGATAGATCTCGGTTGTATTTTGTTCATGTGTGTGAAAAGTAATGTTTATATATAACACTTGATTTGTTTAATACTGGGAATGTGATCAGCAGTTCTGTCTCCTGGTTGTAATTTGGATAACTGGAAGGAAGAGAAAAATTCATTGAAATGAATCCCTTTTTATTAATTGGAAGATGGTGTTATTTTTCCTTCTTTTGATAGAAGGTATAGAAATCATTGTGAGATTCTGAACAGCTTTTATTATTGTTGAATGACATTTTTACTTACATAAAACATTTCCTATTTTGTTTCACTTTATGCTTTTTGGAGACATTTTGAATAAGTCATCTTGTTTTATTCATATTTTTTATCCTTGTTGGCCGTCACTGCTTACTTTTATAACTTTTTTCCTTTTCAGATTCAGGACAATATCAGTCTCTTATGCCAAACTCGCGATAATATTCTTCGAATATTAAATGAGTATGTTTGCCTGTCTTTATCTACTACTCTTTCATTATAATTTCTTCAGGTGCTTAAAGATAGTATTCTCTTGAACCTTTATGATAAGTACGACTTTTCAAAACTGAAACTAAATATCAAATCCATGGCCACTGTATGCAACTGAAATTAGACATTAAACTGCCAAAGTACGTAAGGGAAACTAGACTGTAGGAAGTTGTAGCTTATTAGTGTGCTGCTGATTCTATATGTTCTACAAATTTGCCAACTATCAAAATTGGAAATCAATCCCCCCCCCCCCCCTCCCTTCAGGTTCTTTCTTCCACAATCATTTAAGCTCATTTCTGTTTTCTTGTTTTCCTTACGTTACATGATTCTTCATTGCAGAATGAATAACACATCTGCCATAATGAGGCAGATGCCGCCTCTTCCAGTGCATTTGAACGAAGAACTAGCTAACACCATCCTTCCCCCACCGAACATCCATAGGCATTCATGATTCTGCCTGAGACATCAGTTAGACGTGATAAACTCCCAATGTGATCATGAGCCTGCCTCGAATTCCAATCACGGAGGAAATAACTCGCGAATCGCAATCAAGCTGCTCATCTGCTCCTCCAACTTGAACTGACCCTCGTTCCAGTTTCATCTCCGCCCGTATATAGTTGAAATTTCATGCAATAGTCTGTGCAGTAGCTGGTGAATTAGATTTTATGTAGAGATTAGGAAATAAAGAGCAATAATCAGTGATTAATTGTTTTGGTGTGTATGCATTTCTTTTTGGGTTTTATTCTCAACTAACGCTTTTTTATTATGCTTATTCTATTAGCTGGGTAAAATTTATCATTGCAGGTGTATATATAGACTATATATCTCCGATAATCAGCTTCTAATCACAGAGCTTTTCATTAATTCCGAGATTTTCATCTCATAAGCCTCAATCTCAATTTTTTTCTTAGCTCTGTTAGCGAATCTCTTTTACATCCATTAGCTTCAGCAAATGCACAAAAGTCTCCCCTCTTGAGTGACACGCCTTCAATTAAATTTGTGCGTCGTTGTTTTTGTAAGTTTTACCCTTTTGTTGATGTTTTAAGGATGGTATATGAATGTAAATTGCTTCTCAAACCTTGGTGATAGCAGGATTCAGTAATTGAAGAGTCTTTATTGGATTACCTTTACAAGATTTTATCATAAGTATATGGTGCCCGTTTCCTGTCCCCAGGCTCCAGACTCCAGACTCCAGGCAATATTCACGTGATTATTTGAACAATGAATAGCAAATCAATTGCCCTCTAATGTTAAACTGTTAAGGCATTTACTGATATTTGGATAAAGTTTGTCTGGTCTGAGAGTGATTCAGTAGCTGCAATCTCTTATTATATCCACAATGAGTAGTTAATTAGAACTTAGGAAGGGCAAATGCTATCTTATTTGGAAGGCTGGTTATTTACTTATTTTTGCTGAAATAGACCTAAACTGTTTCGGTTTGAGAGTCGGTACAAACTCGGTCTAATAAATGTTGGTGTTGAGACTCGAACCTGCACCCTAGACTCTGGAGGACAACTTGTGCCACTCAAGATTGTCTCTTTACAAATTCTTCCACACTTATCTTCTCCCTCTCTCTCTCTCTCTCTATATATACACATATACATATGAGTAGTTTTTCAATTAGTGATCCCTGATTTTAATAAAGTCAGGGATCCTTGATTGAATATATATATATGTCTTTATTTAGCTATCATTTTAGGACAAATAAAAAGAAAAACAAGAAGCTAGACATTTTTGGGGTTAATCTTATGTTGCATTTCCCATTTTTAAAATTTTTATTTTATTGTTTACAATAATTTTTCTCATCTAGTCGATATTTTTTAAAAAAGAAGCTCTCTGTTTACATTTATTTAAAGGACCGTAACAATTACGTATTTACAAGAAAATCGATTGAGAATGAAAGATGCAAGTTAAATATGAACCTTATGTTCCTTATACGATGTAGCTAGAAAGTTGAAATTTATTGAAAAGAATCCGAAAATGATATTTAGAATAATTTTTAACGCCTAAAATTGAAATATTGGTACAAACAGTTGTTAATAGTTGCACTTATTTGACAAAACTACAAGTATTTGCCGTTCATATTTTCCTTTTTGAGATAATGTTCACGTCAATATCATTAACTAAGAACTTTCAATTCCAACTAATTTGGTATTTCGGATTTAATCTCGATCGTGTATATGTGTATATATATATATATATATATATATATATATATATATATATATATATATATATATATATATATATATTGGCTCATATTGGTTTATCTCTAGAAGATTTCTCGATCATGGGTATTTTTATACTTTCTTTTTAATTATAACATGCTGGCACTTGACTTTTTAGTGTTTTGTCCATCGATGTGATCAGAAATTTAAATCTAAAATTTTTGTTTTTGTAAAATACATACAAGTAAAACTTACTAGCAGCAGCCACGTTGTTGTTACGTAAATACTTGATTTTTCTTCGCAAATAATTAAAAAAAGGGAAGAGCAGCCGTTTGGTTTTTGAAGTTGACTGTTGTTATTAATGCGGCTTATTTTGACTGAAAAAGAATTGTAAAATTTTGGTTTACTACGTTATCGAATAGTCTCATCTCATGCTTACATTTTGCCTCCTCAATTTGTCAACTGTAAATTGAGGGTCTGCGTTGAAAATTCCTATTCTAAGAAAATGCGTTCAATAAAATTGTGAAAACTTTATTTTCTAAGGCTAATTTTGAGTATAATTTTTCTTTCATCTTCTCTTCTTCCCTTTTAAGTTTTATCAGTTCTCCTCTCCAAACTAGCAGGTTCTAAATTCTTGTTTGGTATTGTATTTGAATAATTGTAGATTAAAAGTTACAAATCAAACACTTTAGTTTGAAAGTTGACTTAATTTTATTTCATGTGATGAAAAACTATTAATATTTTTTTTGTTAAAAATATTATTTAAAAGTCATAATTACCGCATAATATCAATTTTGATTTCATAGTTATAACTTTTTTTTCAGCAATAATAGTTTAAAAGGTATAACATCTCAATGCCAAACAAGACCTAAATCTTATTGTTATAAGGTGAAAAGTTAATATATTATAGCATCCATTATTTACAAGTGAGAATGAGGTTTAAGTTGAGAAAGATTAAAAGAATACACAAATAACTTTTAATTAGAATACAACTCAATTTTATGAGTCGTGTCCTAATTTCTTAAAATTGTTTATGAATAGAAAACAAAATAGAAGGAGTCCCCGGTTTCTTGTACAAAAGATAATTTGAAGTTACAAATTAAATACCGGATTTAGGTTCAACGGGGCTAAAATGAAGAAGCTACAAACTTGATGGGAAATAGATAAAACCTTTTATTTAAAAAATAATTTAAACAGTGGCAACCCTACAAATTTTATAAATCCACTCTACTTTTAAAAAATAATTATAAAAGTGCACATTATTTTTTAAAAAATTTAAATGAAGAAAAATTCTGAAGAATTAATCAACTAATTCTTTCTTAAATTCTTAATTTATTTTTGTGGCTTAGGTGGCGTTTGTTTTTTTTTCTCCGAAATCGAAATAAACCTGAATTAATCTGAATTCTAAATAAAGCTGAATGTATGAATTTGAATGATATTTTATTTTTTTTCCTGAATCATTAAAAATAACTATTAAGTTTTTTTAACTTAAAAAACCTGAAAACTAATATTTTTACATTTATGTCCTTACAAATTATAAATGTTAAACAAATAATAAATATCTCAAAGAATATAAATAAGATAATTCATGATCACAACATAAATAATATTCAATTGAATACAACTCTTTAATATTCTACATTATATATGTTTGCCAATTTTATTATAGTTTATTATGTTTTATATGAAAAATGTTTATAAAAAAATTATGTAGATAAATAATGCTAATTTGAAGAAAATAAAAAAAAAAGATAAAAATAACAATAGTCTACCACTATATATTATCACAACTTATATAAAGATGAGTAATAATGCTAATTTTTAAATTTTATTTAGGTAAGGATGAAAATTAATTAATTAGATAGGAATATTTTGGATAATATATTTTAATGATATCATTCAACCTTTTTAAATTAAGCAAAAAGCTAAAAATATAGCTTAATGACTTAATGGCTAAAAATTTTCATTAAGTTGAAAAAACAAACATAGTTGAAAAAACAAACATACTTCATGATTTAACTGATTAAAATTAAGTTAATTAAGTCATTAAGTCAAAAAAACAAACGGCCCCTTAGTTTTTTTAATTATATTTGACTACTAAGATTGCTTTACCCTAATTTTAAGTTAACTATTTTTATCTTTAAAAGCTGAAAATACCAAAACAGTTGCTTTAACTCCAACATTTTTATATCTTATGCAAAATTTGCTGTTCTAAATGGTCAATTTTATTTTACTAGCATGATTATTAACCTTTAGTTAAACAAACCTAATGTCTTAATGAGCCAATATTAATGTAAATTATTAGGCTGTCAAATTTATGTCATTTACATGTAAAATATTAAAAATTATTAGATTTCATTTAAAAAGTTAGATTATAAGTTGCAAAATTAAGTACCTAAGGTATTGGATACAAGAATACATATTTATTCAGGTAATTAGGTCATTTTATGTTATAAAGATAAAATAATTAAATAAAACTCATATCAAAACAATCTTATTAGTAAAAATAATAATAAGTAAGGAAAAATATAAAAATAATTTAATTGATTAATTACACAAATATTTTTATTGATTTGTATTTATTAAAAATAATATGAACATTTTGTAAGTTTTTTTAGAAGTGGAGTGGAGACTTCCCCACCCGTAATTAAAACGTTAAAAGCATAACTTGATTTATAAATCATACCTAAGAGTTTGTCAGAATTCATTTTTGCACCAGATTAGTGTATGTTCCACGAAAAGGATTGAAAACTCCCTTGTCACACTCATTGGACCATCAAAATACATTTGAAATTCTAAGTCAACTTGATGGTGTAGAAAACCTCCTCTTCTTAAAACTTAATTATAAGGGAGATAATTGACATTTTCCCCTACAATTTTTCAGCTTTACCACTTTTACAATTTACACTTTCCCCTACATTTTTTCAGCTTGACCACTTATTTCCAATTTAGTATAATACTCTACTACCTCCTTACCTCCTTAATATTAAAACTTAAATAAAAAGATTTTTTTTTTACCTATGATGAATTTTTTATGTTCAAATTTTGGCATTATTGATAACAAAAGTATAATTACTATATTACCTCCTTAACATTAAAACTTAAACAACAAAAAAAACTAGTAGTTTTATTTTTTTTTTTCCACCTATGGTAAATTTTCGTGCGAAAATTCTGACATTGTTGATCACAAAAGTATTATAAATTCTGTAGGAGTGTAGGTGGTAAAAAAAAAAAAAAAAAAAACTATACGAGGAGAGTGATATCATCATACTATCCTTGTCCCAAAATAAAAAATAGAAAAAAAAAAAAGAAATAGTTGGAATTAATATATTCGTAATATATTTATTTTCAACTATAATCACCACTTGCCTAGGCGTAGAAGCCATCATAATAAAAATAGAATTCCAACTTGAATCACCACTTGGCTACAGTAACATAAATTTTGCAAATTGCAATCAAAATCTATATTGTTACCCAAAACTATATAATAAGATTCATTTTTTGTCACCTATGACGATTCATTTTACACCAACTAGCGGTATTTTTTTGACTACGCATGCTTTTTCTTTTTATTGACAAACTGAAGGAAAATTAAAAGAAAAGGGGGGAAAAAGTTGAGGGCCAACTTTAATTTTGAGGTATAATGTATAATATTTAACTTTCTTTTTGGGGACTATTAATAGAAATAATAAATAAAATAATATGACGACTATATCCTTGACCGAAAGGGTAGGTAGCGTTGACAAAAAGGAACTTTGGTGTTTATTATTGACTATTTAATGGGGGAAAAAATAAATTGAAAGAGTTTTGGTTGTTTTAAATCAGCTATTGCATCAATCTCAGACTAATCCATTAATAAGATAAGTGGATTAAGTTGAATAAAATTCTTTTTTTTTTCCAGTTTTCTTTATTTTTTATACCTTGAAAAGTGGTTTTTAATTTTTAATTCATGGGTTTAATATTAAACTGTGTATTTGAAAGTTATAAATTTGGAACACCAGCGGTGTTTCCGTTGAGGTTCTTGACTTGAAAAGGCATTCATAATTTGAATAGAAAACTGAAGATTCTCAGCTTCTAGATTTGTGTCGTGTTTATTATATATGCATGTTTTATACATGCATATGCTTCTCTCTTAAATAGATGTTCATGCATATGTTTTGCCGTTTTGGGGGGGAAAAAAAAGCTTTTAATTGCTTATTGTTCATAAATTGATTGATTTTAAACCAGAAGCAATTTGGTAATATAGCTGGAGAAATTAAGGTTCAATTATCTCAAGGACATGTGCAAGCAATTATTCATCACCATCAAAGTTTCAGAGAGTTGCTAGGCAGCTAGCTGGGGGTACAAGTTGATGCTTTTCTGAGAAGCTGCTTTTTCAAGAACCTGGTCAAGTTCCAAGTAAGTTGATTATTTTGGTACATGGACATGGTTTAACTTTTCAGATTCTACAAAAAAATTGTATCCCTAAGTTTCCGATTGTGTTTTCTTTGCGGCTAAATATATTGTTCTTTGCTTGCAAAGGAGTGATTCTAGACAAAGCAGCCGGTGTGTTGCTTTTTGAAAAGGGTTTGCATCAATTTGCACTCCAGCTTAAACCCTTTTTGGCTTTTGTCCGTTCACAATGAAACAAAATCACTTTTTTTTTTTTCCTTTCTCGCACGCTTTAAATATGAAGCCTCGTTAGGTTTAATCTCCTTCTCTTCAATTCACAAAAACCATGAGGAGTTTCTCTCTCGCTCCGACGTAACTTGTAAAGTTTCTGTTCAGCTTCTTGTTTTGTTTTGATTCAGTTTTCTTGATGTGTACGTTGAGTTTCTCTCAGCCATGATGAAGTGTTTTTTTTTTTTTCAGAAAGGGCTGCCTGCCCGTGATGGCTTGTTCCAGATGAATAAATTTGGTGAAATTTTGACGAAGCTGACGAAAGTCTAATGAATGCGATATTATTTTGTTTGACAGGTCAAAATCAAACATGGAGTCCAAACGCGGCAGCCGACTTGTTGTATACGGAATCTTGACGACGTTGTTTTTTGCACTTCATTTCGAAGAAATTTTAGCTCAATCAAGCTCTGTACCAGGTTAGAATTCTCATTTTGTTTCTTTCTCCTTCTCAGTGTCTTTCTTTTTTTTTTAATAAATTAGTGGTAAATGCTTTCATTTTGTAAAAGCTGTACTCTTTAATTCTTTCTTTGTCGTCGAGTTGGGCTGCGGAATGCGTAAGCGCTGATGCTTAAGCAATTTTTGCTTTACTAAAAGTTGTGTTACATAAACTTTAAATTATGGGGTTTATTAGTGCAATTCGAACGGTTGAGATTTTTCACGTTGTTACAAGTCAATGGTGGGCCCTTACACACTCCATCCTATATCTATGATTCAGTGCTGACTTAATTTTTTTGTTAATAATTTAAAAGTATATAACTAATGGTTATTGGATAAGAATATAAAAATTAAAGTTTAATCATATATCGGTATGCATACATATGTGATAAAAAATTATGAAGAGTTAAGCACATATCAACTTAGTACTGAATTCAAATTCTCTATGATTAGAAATATGTCTAACAACTTTAGGTCTAAATTTTTGGATTGTAGTACCCATGAGCAATCAGCCGTCTACAGCAAAATAAATAAATCATTGAAGCGATTCATAACATTGGTTTAGGAGAAACTACGAAACTTTTACACTTGTAAAAATTTATTTTGATATTAAAAATGAATATTAAAATTATTGATAGTTGTCTTGGTACGCAGGTGATTCAAGTGAAACACATAATAAAGTAAGAAATTTGAATGTGGGATTAGTTTACCTAAAAAAATTTTTTAAAAAAGGTTAATTTAGTACAAATCATCTCAGTGATTGACGTTGGCTTTTGTTGGCTTAGGTAATCGGCACTTGAGCCCATATTGTGTATTGTGTCAACCCAAGGCCCAGCAAATCCCCCTTGACCCAATCAACAAGTTTCCATTTTGCTTAATGTCTATTTTACTGATTTTTTTTTTAATACATAAGCAACTACGAGGTAATAATTTCTTAATCTTAAAGATAATTAATTATACGCTATTTTCTTTTTCAGATTTCTCAAGGAGGAATTTGCTTCAAACAAACAATGAGTCACCACCGATCAGTGAGGAAGATGATGATACCGTGAGGGCAGATCCTTTGAACAAGTTAAAGAAATATAGAGGAGGCTATGACATCACCAACAAGCATTACTGGAGTGTAATTCTCTCTCTCCTTTTCTCATTCATAGACAAATGTTAAAAGAATACAAAACAAAAATTCATTTGATCAAAATTTACACGAGAAAGTTTTATATGGGACATCACCACATTCAACTGTGTCATAATTTTATTGGATGTCATATCCAGATATTTTCATAAAAGATTTCCTTAAAAAATAAAGACGGATTACGAAATAAATATGAAATTAGTTAGCAATGTAATTTTCTTTTTTTTGGGTTGCAGTCAACTATATTTACAGGGATTTATGGCTATGCCCTTGGATTGCTGTGGCTTTTGGGTGGAATAATATATGGAAGCTTTCTGCTAGTAAAAATCCTCTGCTGTAAAGGCAGGAGAAAAGCAAAGCTGAAGAAAAAGGCACTCTGTTACAAGCAATGTTACCTCAGGCCAATTCTCCTTGCTACGTTCCTCACAATTTTGGCAATGTAATTTCCTAAACTCTGAATATAGAGCTACTTAATAAATTTGATCGAATCAATAATTTTTTTTTTTTCTTTTTGTCTTTTAACAACTCTGTTTACTGATCACAATATTTATGCAGACTTGGATCCGGGCTGGTTCTTGGAGGAAATGCAAGATTCAATTCGCGTGCAAAAACCGTGGTGGGGATAATCATAGATACGGCTGATCAAGCATCAGAAACTATATATAGCACTACAGGAGCAATGAAAGAATTGGATGGTAGCTTGGAAAACACTGATACAAGAGGTGTGCCTAGTGGCTTCCTTACTTCAGCATCAAGAAAACTTGATTCCGAAGCAGGAAATATAAAGAGGCAGGCCAGGAAGAACCGGCGCCTCATCGATAAGGGCCTTCAGATAGCGTAAATTTCATTTCTCCCCCTTAAATGTCTGCATACAGTCATAACAGTGGCATAATGATGAAATTGTATGTTTATTCTTGCAGGTATGCGATAACCACTGCAGCAATTTCCCTTAATCTGGTTGCAGTGATTGCTCTTTCCGGTATGTGTCTTTTGTTTGTAACTTTACAAAGTACAAACATTGTATTGCATGCTTGTTGTTAACTGTTACGTGGTAGTTAACATCTTTAAGTGTTGATTCTTTTTTTATGCAGTTTTTGGTGTTTTAAGATTTCAAAGGACACTTCACCTGTAAGTAAACTGAATCATTTTGCCACAAACAAATTGATATGTGTTATGTAGATATAGCATTTGATTTCTTTTTTTTATATATGTTTTCTTTTCCAGGCTAATTGCACTCTGCTGGATCTTGACCTTTTTGTGCTGGGTACTCTTTGGAGTGTATTTCTTCCTAGAAAAGTAAGTGAGTCTTCTAATTTCAAGAACAAACTTTTTCAGTAATTTCTTGCATGCCAAGAAAGTGACAGAAATTTATCCGGAACTTTTCAGTTTTGCTAGTGATACATGTACAGCTCTAGAAAACTTCCAAGAAGATCCAAGCAACAGCACCTTAGGTGCAATCCTTCCCTGTGATGAATTGCAATCGGCAGAATCTGTCCTGTCCGATTTTGGTGCAGGAGTCTACGATATTGTTAATCAGGTATATATACTTTCATAATCTTTTGCCGCAAATTAACGCATTGAAGCTTTTGATAATTCTATGCTGGTGTATATTATTCCAGGTGAATGCAAACCTATCAGTCCTGCAAAAGACCATGTATCCAGATATCCCTAGCATATGCAATCCTTTTTCGGGACCACCAGATTATCAGTACCGGACAGAATTATGCCCAGAAAATACAGTTCGCATTGGAGACATCCCAAAGGTGTGGCCATTTTTTCTAAATGACGTTAATCAAACATTTTTATTTTTGAAAATTTGTGTTTGAACATTTCTGTTATAAATTGCTTCAGGTACTGAAGGTATACACTTGTTCTAATGGGAACTGTGAAAATGGAGCGTTCATCACAATGTCAAACGATGTACTTAACTCAGTAGAGTCATACACAAGCTCGATTCAGAATCTGCTTAATGTGTATCCCGAACTGGAAAGTCTTGTAGAATGCCAATCCGTAAAGAATGCATTTTCTGAGATTCTTAACAATCACTGCAAGCCATTGAAGAGATACGTTCACATGGTGTGGGCATCACTTGTTTTTCTCTCAGTGATCATGGTGCTGTTGGTCATTTTATGGGCAGGCCTAGCTCATCATCATAAGCAACTCCCTCACTCTTTAGATGGTTCTGTAAAACCTGAAGATCATTCAGCAACAGCTGCAAACTTTTCGGAATTTGATAAGTCTAAAGTAGCAGATGATCACCCAAATATTAGTTCTGTTTAGGAATTAAATTAGGGGCCAAGTTCAATAGATTACATACATAGCCAAACAAGATATTGGCTTACACAAGTATGAATCATAGGATTAAGTTAGCTATAAGTTGCTTAGGAAAAATATTTACTGAAATTAAAAGATTCAGAAAGATCAAGGAAAAAATATACATTGTGCGCAGGAGGTGAAATATGTTGTAAAACAATTTTTTGTTACAATTGTACATAATGTTTTATCTAGTAATATTTACGAAACCCAAATTCGGGACAAACCCGAAAATGGGATTTGAGCATTTATAATTTACTCCATTTACTTCAAATTTTCATTAATACATCTAACTAAATTGTCCCATTCATTTTTCATTGAAGTGTTGATAGAAAGAAATGCAATATAAGGTGACACATACAATTATAAATCCATTGAAACCTTGATAAGATCATATAGAGATTCCACTCCTCATGAATTTATCTTGAATCACGATTTTTTGGCTAATTTTGTCTCAGTTTTTGCGGAAAGAGTCACCCATTTTCTACCTTGAATTAGGTGGCGTTTGTTTTTTAACTTAATGACTTAAAGTGACTTAACTTAATTAATTAAGTTAATTAGAGGTGTTTGTTTTTATAACTTAATGAGACTTTTTAGATAATTTTGACTTAATAAAATAAGCTAATTTTTTTTGGCTTTTTACTTAATGGAGAAATATGAATTAAGTCAATTACTTGCTAATGTCAAAAATATCCCTATTTTATAATTTATTTTTCATGTCTATCCCAAAACTCACCCATAGATATTTACCCCACATAAAAATATCTCTGTTTTTTTCCTTATATTATATACGATAAAATTTAAAATTTATGGTATTTTATATATTAAAATTTCAAAATAATTATGTATTCACTTGAATATAGTTTTACTTATAAATGTTAAAATATTGTGGTATTTAATATATTATTTATTTGACATTCAAATTTAATAAGGATACAAATGTAAACGTACATATTTTTAGCTTTTTAAGTTGAAAAAAAAAACAACTTAATACTTATTTTCTAATATTCAGACGAAAAAACAAACATATTATTCAAATTCAGACATTCAGACCTATTCAGAATTCAGACTAATTCGGGTCTATTCAGATTTCAGACAAAAAAACAAACGCCACCTTAGTAAAAAATATGCAGAATCTTTTACTTTTCGTGGTGGATCAATTCCAATAATTTAGAAGTTTATGAATGATTGATATTGCACACTTTATGATACCGCAATTCGAATATAGGTGTAAAATAGACTGAATAAACCATTACCACAACAATAAGGCGAAAAGGTATCCAATCACTCAATTAAAGAATGGTTTAGGGTATTTCAATCTTTTAATTAGCTTTATTGAGGGCATACAACTTTCTTAAAGTATTATTGATAAAATCATAAAATTAAGGTAAAATACGAAACTTACAAACAGGCCCTTCATGAGTCCAGGAATCATGAAAAATTTCAAAGACTAGGACTTAATTATAAACTCTGTCAAACAATTAATCCCCTCAGTATATCACAAAACTCAGGTATCTAACTGATAGTTTACCATAACTGTGATTCTACTTAAGCTGAGTCATTTGACCAGCGGTTGACTTTCGGAGCGGAGTGAGGAAAAAACGGAGAAAATGGAGCAACCATCATCACCAGGAAGAAGCCCATTTGATTACACAAAATGCATAGAAGAAGCATTGAAGTTCATCTTGGAATCTCACATCAACCAAACACTTGAACTCGATCTTGGTCTCTCCAAAGACTTATGTTCCTTTCTTCTTACTCATAATGTTCCTCTCACTGCAGGTAACCAACTGAGAAAAAGAACTTCAATTTTTTTTTCATGTTATTACTACATCTTTACTTCGATAGTTTCTCTTCTTCTAATGAATGCAATATTAGAGAAAAAAAATGGGATTTTTTTCTTTTTCTTTTTGGTGCTTTTTCTGAATTAAAAGTATGAAATTTACTCTTTCAGTTGAATGCTTGCTGTAAAACTAATATGAGAAAAAAAAAAGGAAGAGGGGAAAACAATTTGGTTTCTTGTTGGGTTTTTAATATGAATTTCAATGACTTGACTGAGGAATCAACTAGTTCAAAATCATTTTTTTTAATAAATGGTTCACATAAGAATTAATTTAGACAAAGTTTTAGTTGGAATATTTAATGGGGTTATGCTTCGGTTGAATTGGTATCTGAAATCAATCTTATTGTTTTGGGGAAAGGCATCATTTCTTTGTACTCTATGTGGCAGGTTCTAGTGATACAGAGTCTCAATATCCTTTTTACAAACGATTAGCATCAGTTTTTCATGAATCGGTAACTTCTACAGCCTCATGTGGGGCATTTAGCAATATTGCAACATTGAACGAGGACGATGACCTGAAGAAGCGAGAGGATTGGGGTAAATTGGTTCTGAAAGAAGGATCTGAAATGATAGAAGTATGTATATGTGTTGATTTCCATTGTTCCCAGCTTAGTGTTGTCGTATCCATGTATCAATGATGAGCTTACAAAAACCAACTGCTGTCTTTGCACCAGCTTCTTAAGACTGTAAACTTTGAACTTCATGTTCAGGAGCCATACTTTACCCAATTAAAAGGTAGTTATTTGATTTTGCAATATGAATGTGTTTATTTCTTCTTGATATCATGAGTAATCATGTCAATTCACTTGAAGGCCATTGATATCAATTTAATATTGTTTGTAGATGGATTGAAAACTGTTGAAGGAAGGTGTGCTGTTGGTGACTACAATAGGTATATCCCAATTTCAAACTCACACATGTTATGTTTCATGTTTGTTGGCGTCGGATTCCTGCAGACCCTGCTTAGTATTGATTTTCACAACATACTGATCTTTTCTGACTTAGTGCTTCATTCATAATTGATAGTGAACTAAGGCTGGTTTAAGCACTTTCAATTTGGAGTTCCTGAGTTGTTTTATCAAGATCGATTTGGTATAAGGTTTTGCTTCAGTCTATTATTAAATTCCCTTCTTTTAATTTTGTCTCTTTTTTTCTAATCTCAGAATAGGCTCTGGATCTTTGATTCTATGCAACAAATGTCTGGTGCTCAAGGTTCAGGTGAAAGCAATTAGTTCAAATTTACAGGCTCTCTTCTAAAACTTTCTGTGTTGTAATTATAATTGATTGTAGGATGTCCACGGGTATCTGTCATTTTCTGAGATGCTCCAAGCTGAGAGTCTCGCAAAAGTCCTTCCTGGCATAAAAACCATTGATGAAGGTATCAATCTTGTATTTTCTTGGTGTCCCAATTCATTCTTGGAAATTGAAAAAGTTATGCAAACAGAGACAAAATGTCTTCCAAGTTCAACAAAATTTATATGGTCACTTATAAAATCAGAACTCTTAACAATAAAATGATTTATTAATTACAATCAATATTTCTCCTCCAATTGGATGTTGCATTTTCAGGTGTCCAGGTTTACAGGAGGTTTTACACAGAAGAGAAGGAAAAGACCAATGGTGTCGTTGCAATTTGTGTTACAAAACCAGCAGCCCAGCCATTCCTTTGTTTGGCTAGAATTCTTTCAGTGAGTTTGGTAATCGCTTCCGTGTTTCCTTTCTATTGGACCTTAAAGTTCTTTAAGAGGTGTCAGATTTATTTTTCATATAAGTTATGCTCAAAAGCATAAATGTGCTTAGGATACGCATTGATGTGTGCTGAACCTTAGTATTCCAATATAATTATTAATAGACGGTGGTCAATTTATCATATCCATATCATATTTTCCTCACATTATACCCTGTGGATCTGTGTGATGTTCCGCTGAAGCTGATCTGATTCTTTAATGTTTGGTCCAGGGATTAAGCTATGGAGGTCTTCAAAGTCTTTTGGGTCTTACTGATCAAACCACGACAATTACAGAGTAACCACTCTGAGCAAGAACTTTTCTTCTCTTTTCACCTGTGTCACAAACTCAGCCAAATATGAGACAATGATTTGATATGAATTGTTCATTTTCTTGTACATTTGCAAAGTTGATTTCTGACTCATCAACGAATTCTTTCACATCCATTTACTAATATTTTGAAAGACACTAAAAGTTTTAATGCATGAGTTTGCGATAAAATTGAAGCCATTTTGGAGTTCGCATTCGTAAAACCAAGTTAAAAATACGCACCCAATCTAGCATGCACCTTTTGCAACTGAGTCTAGTCTTCATACCCTGAGAATTTTGATGAAGATAGTTCTCAAATAATTGCAACTTTCAAAGTGATTGAAAATTTCGGAGTTGATAGGAAATTTAGATAATTTTCTGCCAAAGGGATAGAGCATCTATGCTATTTGAACTTCTTCCTTCTTTATACTGTCATTATCTGTTCAAAAGATTGGCTGAATATGATTTCTGTTGCACTGGATTAATGCCTATTTCTGCATTACAAAGTGTGTATCGCAGATTTTGGATGGAATGTGATACAATCATTTAAAACATAGTTGAAGTTATTGTAGCATCACTTAGGATTTGAGAATTATGTGATGCATTGTTTTATGTTGTACATGTAACGCCACTTATATTTGTTCGACAAATTTGAGTACTTTCTTTTTCTTTTAAAGCTTTGAATTTATCTGAAGCTTTCCCTTCTGTTGTGCTCGTAAAGTATGCATTTGTAGTTTCTCTAAGCCTCCAGCCAGTGAAATTGGTAGAAGATGTAGCAATATGATATTCTGCAGATACTGGACAACAATGTTTCAATAGTCAAAGCTTGGTGGCTTTGAAAATTCTTCATCGTTTTGAAAATTGAACAGGTTTCTTGTGATGATACGGAATGCATTAAACATTTTATTGACATGAAGTAATTGCTTCTGAATTTTATCATACATCATATATGTTCTTCGCTGCTTTAAAGCACACTATTATCGAAAGGCTTTATGAAGTCTTAAACCTATCGCATCCACACCAGTGTGGAGAAATTGATCTCCCTAAAAACATTTTTCTTTCAAAAAACACTCCGTATGGTGTTGATAGCACAATAAATAAAAAATGAAAAGGTGACAAACACTAAAGAGATGATAGATTATATATGGAGAATGTGAAAAAGGGCTGAACTCTTCATGCATATTCTCTCCACCCAATCTGTTAGATTTGTCACATGTAAATTGATTGTATTCGATCAATTGCGTATGAATAATTACACATGAAACAAGAATTTAAGGATGACATAATATGCACGGAGAGCACCCAAAACTTTTTGAAGATTTCAAATCTTGCTCCTCTCTATAGGATTGAAAAAGCACAAGCAAGGATTCCAAGATCTTGTTCAAATTTCGGCATGTGGTTATTTGGCAATCCAGTCCATGCACCAATTCCCTTAGTATCGCTAGTGTCAACAAAAGTGGCAGTATTACTAAGTCTCATGACACCAGTTACCATTATCTCTTCACAGATTCCTGAATGGTTCTTGCTAAATCTTTATAATCATTGGGCTTGTCTACAGGCCAATTTGCTAGCACTGCATGAAAGACACTCCCAATGCATGTAACACTCCGGCAAGGGTGGATTCACTCGATTTCGTAGATTCACAGGAATTGTTGTTATATTTGCAGGAACGTCACGCATAGCTATCAAAGCACCCCAGATAAGAGCGCACGCGACCTGAAGGCGTGTTGTGCGATATTAGTTACCTGATTCTTTATATATTCTCTGCCTTAGGACAGCTATCTTAGTACCATCAAATGTGAACCTCTTTCTTATGCATTCTATTGAACGTTGTATCTTCTAAATGCACCGCCAGATGCAAGGAATCAAATGGCCTGGAGGAAATACAGAACAGCATGCTTAATATTATGATCACTGGAAGTTACCACAATTAGTAGTGGTAGTGGCAGTAGCCCAGTTTATGGGAAAAGATACAGCAGCTATTGCAAGCATCCGCTGTAATATGCTTTTAACAAACACCAATTACTACTCCACCACAGTCAAAGTAATTGATCTGAACACGGAGGTTCACTTGATCAGTTAACTTTAGTTCATGGGGTTTGAATGGCAGTATCTGGTCAAGTGAATCCATTTCTGGGGTTTTCTGAACCTTGGACGTGTCACTGGCTACTAGGGTCTCAATAAATGGGAAGCCATTATCGTCACAACCAACAGAAAAAAACACCTTCGGCTCGTCCCGCCAAAGAGTAGCAGTGGGTTAGTGTTTTTGTGAGAGATTTTTTTTGAGGAGATGAGAAATTTTTGGGATTAGTATTTTTGTCTGATACAACTTTATAAAAGAAAATAAGTGGGAAGTAAATGTCAGGAGCTAATTGATCAAGAAGTGACATTTTATGAGATTTTAGGCGCTAAGAAGTCGGTGAAGATGGTTTGATCATTTCTTTTGATATGATTCGGACATCCACGGCTGGTTGTATTGCTTTGGATGTACAGAAGCTTTTTCTTTTTTCACTTTAATTTGCATGGTTCGGGTCTCTGAGTGTTACGTTCATATATGCATAATGGGGACTATGTTCCTGTTTAGGACTGAGGCGTCGTAGATTTTAAGCTACAATTATTGTAGAAAAAAAAAATTTAGGATTGAGGCGTCGTAGATTTTAAGCTACAGTTACTGTAGAAAAAAAAAATTATAATTATGAAATATAAATTAATAATATGTAGTAAATATAAATTTTAAATAATAATTTTGATATCAAAATTATTAAATATATAATAAATTTTTTATTTTATAATTAAAAATTATAACAATATAATTTTTAAAATACAACAGTTAATATTTACTAAATATTTTAATACTGTAACTTAAAAATTATAACTATCTAATTTAAATACCAAACACACTCTGTATCGAGGAAAATAATTTCAAATGGTTATGAAGGGATTAATCCGAATGTTATTACAAAATCAAATCTTGGTACTTTGAAGAAAGATTCTAGATGTAACTAAGCTGAAATGACATCCCACCGTATCTATTGGCCTAAAAAATCCATGCCATAAATTTAGATATTATTTTCTAAATGATGTGGGTAACACATTTCATTATCGCTGGGATCTTTTGTCTGTTTCTTGGCAGGATCCGGCTGTGTATGCAATCACAGAGTCAATACTTATCTTCTGCTTAGTTTTTTTTTTTGAATACTGATTAATCATCAGATTATTGTATTACACAGATATTTATAATAACTGTTATTGTAACAGAGATATTATACTGATATTTACAATCAGATATACATAATTAGGACTTATATATTATGACATTTAATTCTATAAAGTACATGTCTAAACAAATAATCTCT
>NW_006262339.1:37915636-37922287 GCF_000493195.1 Citrus x clementina
ACGAAAAAGCAGGGGCCCCCGCCTCTTCGGCCTTGGCCGAAGTGGCATCTTCTGCTTAGTTTAGATTCAGGTCTTCGATAGTTACTCAACAACAAGAATTTAGACACTTTTTTGGAGTTTAATTTTGATGGAACCCAACGCTCAGCAGCACTTCTTTCCACGTCAAAACTGCGACTAATGACAGAGATTCACAGTTTTTACTTTCAGAACAAGAAAAACATCAATCACATGAAAAATTAATTTATCCATTAGATTAATTCAATTTAGTGTGGCAGTTCAACGATGACTTATGTGCCAAGTAGCATCATCAATTTGATGATGATTCAGTGATCGTTTGTCTAATATGCAATTTGAGAGAAAAAATTTATAAAAAAAAGAAAAAAGAAAAATCAACCAAATGATAGTAATTATTGCCAATAACGTTGAACATTTATTTATTTTGATGGTTACATGAATAGATATGCTTGATGTAAAATCAGCAATAACAGTGACATTCAAAATGATTTTTGTAGACTTCCTTGCAGAAGCCTCCCTTTTCACAATCTGAAACACAATAAGTCCAGCATTTGCCACCTTGATCAGGATCGTCATCCACACCATGCTTACAACCCCCAAGCTCTGGATGATTATTGCAGCATTTTGATTTGCTCACCACTTCCTTGCTATCTGTAAAATTTATTATAAAAAAACAAATCAAAATTAAAAGAAAAAAAATTAAATTAAATTAAATTAAAAGAAAAAAAACTACATACTTATGCACAGCATGAGTGCCACAATGAGCACATATGTGAGAACCTTCACTTGAGCCATTCTTTCTAAACAAAATATGTTTTAAATTTGTGTGAGAATAGATTAAACTAATCACTAGTTCTTGCTATTTATATAGTGGTGACATTTACATTTTTGGTAAAAACGATTTTGGCGTTTAAAACAAAATTAGTATAATATTACAGACAATCTCCAGTCATCATATACAAAAGGAATATTTGGACCAGGGAAGAAACAAAATCCCAAAAATCTATACACTTCATTCGAAGTATCCTTTTCTGGTCTTATTTTCTTCTTTTATTTGAGATTTTGAAATTCTAAATTGTGTCTTCCTTTTTTGTTTATTACAAAATTAAATTATTGCTTAATTTTAGTTTCTTTCCTTGCCAATAATCTTTCATAATGTATTCGCCCAACAAATAAATTTTAAAATATATCAGAGGTATCATGTCAATCATACAATAAGTAAATAATATTATGACGTGTATGTATTTATTTTGAAAAACCATCAAGCAAGTGGTGATTATATTAAATTCAACCTCACATGTTATGCATACATCAACTTATTGCAATATATCAAAGGTATTCTAAAATTTCTCCGCCCAACAACATATATGGAAAAAGTCTTGAATGTTTGTCGAGTACCATTGTTGTTCTAAATACTCTCACAGTCTCACCCAATTACAAATTGACACATATTATGGGAGGAAAAAGTGATGAAATTTTGTTCGTGGTGCCACACAGTTGATTCTCCCATTCGTGCTTCCATATCTTGTTAATATATTATCAAACATATTTTAATAAATGTCAAAAGTTTATTAATGTGAGGACACACTAATTAAATTCGGATAATCTCATCGTCTAATTTTTCTTAAATTTTTATTTAAAATTCGGACATGTGAAATTTAAAATATTTCTGGTGCGTTTTACTTCATAAATTGAGAAATTAGAATTTGGAATTAAAATAATTGATTGCGTTTACTTCCCAAAATAGAATTAAGAATCAGAATCGTAGGACCCACCCCAATTTGAGAATGAGGAATGAGAGACTGATTCCTAAGAGCATCTCTAAAAGACTATAAATTTTACTCTTCAAATATCTATTTGCTTACCTATGTGGCAAATAAAAGGGTAAAAAAATATTATATTCTCCAAAAGACTCTTCAAATAGAAATAACTTAATATTATTTTAATCAAATAATTATTTTTTTAAAGAAAAAGTCAATAGCAATTAAAGCAATTCTCTTTTTTTCTCTAATGAAAAGTAATAAAGTATAAATTGAAAAGGGAGAAATCAACTTTCCAAATTTGAAGAGAGAGAATCATTTCTTATTTGAAGAATCTTAATTGGAGTGTCTTTTGGAGACTTAAATATTGAGGTGACTCTTCAAATAATTAATAAAATCTTATTTGAAGAGTCTTTTGGTGATGCTCTAAGGAGCTTGGGAATATCCATCATTCCCAAGATTGACCATTTTACTCCTCAAAATAAAAATAAAAAATACCTATTTTTCTCCTCAGTTAAAAAAAAAATTGACACAATCGGATCTTTGCACGATCGATCTATCGCCGACGAGAAGCAGAAGCCATGACCAATGCATGCTGGTTGTTGAACGCAGTAGAGCCATGATTGTCAACCTTGCTCCACTAATCGTCGCTAGTCATTTGCAATATCTATCAATTGTTACTGTCACTCTCTGAACTTCATTGTCGCTTGTCAATAAAGAAGCCACTGCCATCGCTCGCCAGTGATTTGTTATTTTGTTGTTATTGTTGTTGTTGTTATTATCATCATCATCGTCGCCATAATAATAATAATAATAATAATAATAATTTTCACACATATTATTATTAATGTTATTATTAATAACAATAAAATAATAATTATAGTTATTATAATAAATAATAACATTAACAACAATTAACTAGGGGCATTTTAATAAATTAAAATAGTCCACTCCGATTCCAAGACAAAGTAGACACATTAATGGCAACCCATCTCATTCCGATTTCAATTCCTACCATCTAAGTAAACAACTTATTTTAATTCTTATTCCTCACTTTTGTTCCAACCCATTCTAATTTCTGCCCATTCCGATTCTCATTATATAAACATGTTCCAAATTAAATAAAAATCTTAGAGCTTGAAATTTAAAGATCCTTCAATATAAACAATTATGAAGAAACATGAGTGATGATAGAGATATGAACTCTTGTACAAATTGTTGTGTCATAAGTTTATTAGTTAAATAAAACTATGAAATAATAAAAGTAAATTATATGGGTCAAGAATTATTTAATCTGCTAATTCATCATGTTGAATTAATTTTTATAAAATAAGTTTATATAAGAGTTTATAGATGTATCTTTATTTTTACTACATATATCCATAACTAATCATAAAACAGAGCACCAATAAAGATATTCGAACTGGGTAGAGTTTACATTGCCACATAAACAATGTAGTCAATCATATTTTATTTTATTGGAGGAATGAAATTTGTGATTTTATTATCAATATATTTAGTTATTGAGTAATGATACAGCCACAAACTCTTGTACAAACTTATTTTGTACAAACTGATGTGGCATGATAAGATTGGTTGAATTAAATATCACTTGACCCACATGATTTGTTTTTATTAATTTATATTTTCATTCAACCAATCTTATCATACCACGTCAGTTTGTACAAAATAAGTTTGTACAAGAGTTTGTGGCTGTATCATTACTTTTAGTTATTATATATAATTGCACAAGTAAAATTAGAAATCTCACTAATCAAGTCTCAGTTAATATTATATTCATATATTGAATAGTCGAATATTAATATTTATCAGCTACAAAAGATGTTATCCAATAGGAGAGTAACACAAAATGGTGGGGTAAATTTTGGACTTTTCAGTAGAATAATTGTCATATTTGCAGTATTACCGAACGCGGTGCCAGTGGTGCCGTATTTGGAGAAATAAGCCGCTCGTTTTTGAAGAAAGAAACAGAGAAAGCTTGAGACTCTGTGTACAAACGCAACCTTCAAAGACGATTGAAGAGGAAATTACCTCAGAGCCATTAACAAATGGAACGATTGAAAGACTGTATGGAAGAGCTACTGAAGTTCACGCTGAGTTCGCACATCGACGAAACCCTGGATTTTGACCTCGGCATTTCCAGTAAATTCTGCACCAATCCCCTTCAAGACGATCCAAACGATGCCGTTTCACCCTCCACCAGTAATCCTCATAACACACACTTCATACTCCATTTGTTTGTATCTTATTTGCGCGCGCGCGCGTGTATGAAAGTAACCTTATGTTATTTATTTTTTATTGGTTCAACATAATGTAGGTTTTGATTTTGATTCTGATGAATATTCTCTTCAAGGAGTTCCTTTGCATCCTTTGGACAAGCGTTTAGCGTTAGCGTTGTGTCGTTCCGTGAATTGCGGGGCATTTTGTCGGACGTATAAGAAGGTTGCTTTGATGAATGAAGAATGTTTCTTGGAACAGAAGGAAGAGGAGTGGAGTCAATTGATTTTAAATAAGGGGTCGTCTGATTTGGTCGATGTAAGTTTTCAAGTTAAAATCACTTTTTATAAAAGCTCTTTGTTAGTTAAACATTACAAAATAGATGCAGAAGCACTTTGAGTGATTCTAAAAGCTCTCCTGTGATGGTTTTGTGATAGATTTTGAAGGCTGTAGAGTTTGAACTTCATGTTCAGGAGCCCTTCTTTTCATTTATAAAAGGTATAATTATTTATTTACTATAGTACTTTAGATAATTTCTCATTGATTTCTTTGTAATTTGTTTTTATCTGTGTTGTTTATTATTTAACATTGACATGTGTGTAGATGGCCTCAAAACTGTAGAGGGAAGATGCGCAATCAGTGATTACAACAGGTGTGGCTTATGCTTAGTTGTTTATGAGTTGAATTTTCATAATTACGTTTTCTTTTTTCTAGGATCATTTCATATTATATTTGATAGTGTAAAGTACTGTTTTGCTGATCAACAAGGAATCTATGAATGGTTGTTGGAGTCTATTATGGATACAAGACGTGTAGTTTCCACATCTAGAGGCTGGGAATTGTTAAGGGACTCTGACTAGGTGACATTGAGTATGTTCTAGATTTAATTATTAATTTCAAAAATAATGTTGTAGTGTCGATTTTGAAGCTTTGACTATTAATTTATGGGTTGTTATGATCACTGTAGAGGGTAGTCTCTTTTTGCTATCTATAATCTGTGTGCAGTTTTGGTTGGCCACTGTTACTCTTTCTTATTTATCTAACTATTTGCTCACAGCATAGGGCCAGGTTCAGTGATTCTCTTAAATAAGTGCATGATGCTTAAAGTTCAGGTGAGAAATGTTCATTTTACTTATTTGTTACTATCATACTTCTAGTTGAGTTGCACATTCATAGTCTTATCCATTGGCAGTCTGTTTGCCACTATGATTCATTTTCAGAGATGTTGGAAGCAGAAAGTCTTGTGAAAGTCCTTCCTGGGGTTAAAACCATTGAAGAAGGTATTACATCTGTGATAGATCTGCTACTGCATCACGTTATACTTCAGTATCAAGAAAGCCCTTTAGCTCTTTGCAGTAATGTCTGGTTTTGTACAAGTGCCATCAATGTTGGCAATACCTGCAAGTTGCCACCATAAATTTGAAATGAGGGTTAGGGTGTTGTATATTTGTTTAAGGGTGACCAGGGTGGGTTTTAGGGCTGTTTTATTGGATTAGCAAGTACCACTTAGAGCAAACCATCCTATCTTCTGTTTCTCTATGGGACTTTTGTGGTGGTTGCATATTTGAAATAGCAAATGGCTAGCAACTGTTAACAATTCACTGAAACTGAGAAGACAGAATGCACAAATTCATAAATTTTTAGGAAGTTCATAGCTAGATCAGAGCTACAAGAGTGTGAAAAATAATGCTTTAGTGCCTTGCTAAACTAAATAAGATTTGCTACTAAGATTTTATTGAGCATTTACTTGTAATTGGTAACCCCTAAGAATACTTCTGATGGAGTAAAATCATTCAAAATACCAAATATTCCCTTTCATGTTGGCATGCTGCTACAAATATAGCCAATGAGCAATTTCCAGATGCAGGGGATTGTCAAAAACTTTAAATGCAAGTCACAATTGGTATGGCTTTTGTGGTAAATATGTGTCTCTTTATTAGTTTTGGACATAAAAATAGAACTTTCACTAGGTTGACTATTGGGCAAGGTTTTTGACCTTTGATGTCTAACTAATTGGAAGTAATGGGTGTAAGTTTTGCAGGTGTACAAATTTATAGAAAATTCTACACAGAGGAGAAGGAAAGGTCCAATGGTGTCCTTGCAATATGCATTTCCAAAATGGCTACTCAGCCCTATGTTACACTGGCCAGCATACTGTCTGTGAGTTGCTTATCTGCACCCCTGACTTGCATTTTTCATTTTTAGTTCATAAGTTTTATGTTTTGAAATTCCTTTTTATTGCTTGAACTCAAATTTGTCTGGTTTGGACAAAGTTTAATTTGTCGGTTATAGCTTTTGGTTTAGGCTAATTAAAGTACTGTAGAAGGTTATAACGTTCACATTTAATGAGTATGTGAGTTGTTATTAAGTTATATCATGTCCTACATTTAATATACTTATTTTGTTTCTGAGCCAAAAAAATTCTAAGCCAGAAGAAAAAAATGTAAGTTATTGAAATAGACATTGCACAGCTTCAAATTCTTTAAGCAATGAATGGAAAATGGCTGAAGAAAATCGAAATAGGCACTCTTGAATTTGTTGAGGTTTCAAAAATTGATAGGTTGTGGCTATTAATTAATTTCCCAGTTTAGTGAATCTTGCATCATAACCTTCAATTATCATTATCAATTTTAAACAT
>NW_006262339.1:37923807-38035681 GCF_000493195.1 Citrus x clementina
AGTTTATTTTTATTTTTTGAATCATTTTGAAATTTTGCTATTATATTGTAATAAATCTCTGTTGAACATGACATGGATCTATTCATGATGAATGTTTAACTTAGAGTCTTTTAAAATCCAAATTCTATCCATAATTGATATTGCCATATTGGAAAGTTAAGAAAATTCTGATGAATGACTCAGTCGAGGTTTTGACCATTTAAAGTGTTGTTCATCTAGAATATCCTCTTCTGCATGAATCAAACTCTGTGTAGAGCAGTACAGAGTGAATTAGATTTTTGAAGGATATCAAGTGCATGTTTTAGCAGTGGTTGTAGTGCATTTGAATGATACTTTATTTCTCATCTGAAACTATAACTTTCTATATGTGCGCACTGTGTGCAGACTTGCATAAATATATATGTGTTTGCTTGTGATTCTGGGTGTGGATCTGTGCCATTAGCATTTAACCCGTGGCATGGCTGTAAAGTGTTTTCATCTATAATTAGCCATGTGAAATGTCCATGAACAAACCTTTGCCTGACAAAATTGCAAAGTCTTAATTGTAGTGCTGACTGCTTGAAGTTCCTAATTTAGGGACTCGGTTATGTGGGCATTCAAAGCCTTTTGGGTCTTTCGCATACTGCTGGAACGATTTTCAGATGCACTCCCACCACCAAGATCAGCTCTTCTCTCATCATTCATGTTGCCTTTTAAGCCAAATGTAAGATAGTGACTAGTTCTGAAATGCATTTTTTCTCTTATTTTATTTTATTTTTTAAATTCATGCTATACTTTGGTTTTCCCCTGATTGGTTTGTTTTTTATCCCATCAACAAAATATTTTGTGTTTGGTTTTGAAAATTTATAGTATTTGAATAAGATTTTTTTTTTTTAAGAAAAAAAACCTTCAATATATGTCTGTGATAACAGTGCACAGAGGATTAGTGTGATCAGGCAGCATTTGAGAAGAAGATATTCTGTTTTATCTGTCCCTAAAGGGATAACCCATTTGATTTAGCCTTTTGCCGCATGAGTAATAGATTGATGGTTTGATCCCCCACACATTAGTTGAATTTGGTTGGGTGGGGCGCATGGTAACTGAAACAAAAAATAAATAATAAAAAATGCAGCTAGACATCCAGAAGAGAAGATTATCTGTTAGAAACAAAAGTGTTTGTGATCATCAAGTATTGGTGGTCAATTGGACCCACTCAATAGATGTTGAGAACAAAGAGCTTGGGTATTCCATTCTGCCTATCTGCAAATGACTGTCCATGTTTTGATCTCAAATCGGTACAAGAGATAGAATGTTATTCGTTCAAAATCTAAGAGTTTTTCTATGCTTTAGTTTTAGGCTTGAACCTTCTAAAATTTTATTTGCTTATTTATCAAATTCTCTCTCTTTTTTGGAGGTCAAAGGTAGTTCCTTAACTTGTGGAGCCAGGGCCTTGGCAAAACATGCTACTAGGAGTAGCAACAGGTACTGGGGTAGATATGATGGAAGTGGTTAGTATCTTGTTTATGCCTTTGTTGTTTTTGTTTCTTGTTTTGTTGATATTTGTTATGTTCTTAACATACATGCATGGACAGTTTAAACCATCTGCTGAACCTTCATGATTGGCTTATGCTGCTTTGGTTAAACAAATGAGTCAAATTCAGGCATTTTTACTAGTCTATTAATTGGGGAAAAATAATAATAATAACCTTCAGCTTGTAGTAATTCTTTTAAATTTCCAGCCACTACTTAATGTTGATCTCCCCCCTCCAGATTCCAATAAAAATAGGCTCGCAATGGATGTCATTGGTCCTTTAATTGCTTACTGCTGCTGGCTAAATGTGCATATTGTTCAACCTCATGGAATTGTCTTTGAGATTAGAGTAGCTGATGGTTATGGTGCTCGTTGGTCTGAGGATGGAAGCAAGGTATATGCTTAGTATTGCATATATGCTCACAATGTATATTTAACTAAACAGGTTACTGAGTATGCAGAAGTATTGCTATTACCATGAATGTGAAAGTTTTAATGCGTGTGCGAGGTCTGTCGTAGAAATGCTAAACTTTGAATTCTGGAAGTTCATTTTTATTAATTTGAAAGATGTGATCATTTGAATCCCGCTTTGTTATGTGCTCATTTGAATCCCCTTATGTTCTTGGTTGGTCATAGCAAACTGCTCAAATAAATATACGGCTCACCTACTTGGCAATCTTGCATCTTGAATCAATTGACCAAACTGGCAAATTATATGGCTATAACTTGAATAACTGTCAGCTCCTATTTTGACTCTTTTTTTTTCTTTTTTAATATAAACCACTGCTGGTATTGGAATCAGTGTTGCAGTTAAAACATTTATACAGTCTTCTTTTCCTAGCCACTGGAAGGTTTAGTTTCTCTGGCTTGCTGTGCAAAACCATTTATATTTCAATGCACTATGAATGCATTTCTAGTTACATATTTTGGCTGGCATAATATCACTTCTCTGGACAGGATTGTTTCATGATTTCATCACGGACCTTTTAGTCAATGAAGCTTTTATCCCTTACACGGTCACTGCCAAGCCAAATCTTTAATTTTTCAGGTTCATATTTGTTTCATTTCAGTTCATTGGATTTCTTGAGCCATACATGGAAGATGGCCACTCAAAGGGATGGAAGCATTGAATTGACTGTAGATATTTTTCCATTTTGTTTACTTGATCAATATTGGTATGTCTACTTAAGATAGCTTTCTTTCTCTTTTTATTTTAATTTTTTTAATTCTTTATCCCTCCCATTCACTTGTGTTTGCATCAGTCCCCATCCTATTGTAATGAATGGGAAACATTGGAACAATGTGACGATTAGTTTTCTCTCCCTGATACAAAGAGTATGTGATGATTATTATTTGATCTTTTGGATTTGGGATTTTTTTTTTAATTACCATGGTCCCCATCACATCTCCCCTAAATTAGACTAATCCCCCTCTAAGGTTGATGCGAGGGCATTCAGACCCTTGGCCTCTTGCTTTGACTAAAAGTAGTCAAACCATTCAGTCTTGCAGTGGAAGCAAGAGGTCTCAAATTTGA
Source organism: Citrus x clementina (assembly GCF_000493195.1). NCBI lineage: Eukaryota > Viridiplantae > Streptophyta > Magnoliopsida > Sapindales > Rutaceae > Citrus > Citrus x clementina. The sequence goes on from NW_006262339.1 coordinate 37,926,852, forward strand.
GTTTTGGGAATACGTTTAATTTGGGGTTGGGTAGGGATGGGGTGTGATGTAACTGAAAAAATACATTCCCTTGGCCTTGCATCTTTGGATATGGGATATGCTTCACCATGTAGGATCATTATTGACCTTTATTAATACTCTCATGAAGCACTAATTGAAGATGAGAGAAGAGAAAAATGACAAAAGGCATGCATGGTCGCTTGTATTTGTAGATGAAACTGAGGTTGACCTGGGTATATAATGACAAATAATCTTGTCCAAAAAGGATTAAAACAAGCTTTTAAAATTAACAAATTAATAATTCTTCATCCTCCCATTTTTGCTATTCATTAGAATATCTACCACATTAAGGCCCCGTTTGGGACTTATGTGCCGTCAGTGCAGCTCCACCATACGGTTCTTAAGTTAGGGGATGAAAATTCCATGTGTAACAATTTTCAAGATGGATTTTTGCTATGACTTTGATATCTTTGCTTCCTATGCTCTCTCTTTGTTGTTTTGGTTCTCTGATGGGATTTTTAGGTGCTTAGATATTTCACCTTTGTGTTGCATGCATGTGCACACAGGCATGGTTAGTTATATATGCATTAATGCTTCTACTTGCATTCCCCCTCTTTACTAAGATGTGATTGCCGTATATTAGCAAGGAATCATGTCTGGAAAGAGAAGGGGATAACTTAATACCTAAGGTGATAGGCAATAGTAGTATTATGGCGGTGATGTTGGCAATTAAAGTAGGAGATACACAGAAGTCATAATTTTTTAGCTTTTAAGAACCATTGAATGTATCAATGGAGCCTTCAGATTTATAAGTGTGGAATCAAGCTGGTTCTTGACCACATTGTTGTTTCGATAATAATTGCAATTGTCATGATGACAGTAGCATGATCCCTTGATAATTTATTCATGCTACTGTACCAGATTATAAGCTCATGGATACAGGGGAAAAAGTGATTATAAAGGATGGTAAACTGTGTAGCTGACGCTGAAATTATGTGGATTGATTTTGATTGACGATGTCGACCACAAGTGAGAGAAACTTTTCTTTTAACATATGACAGCCAAGAATTTATATTTGTCGGCCACATCACTACAGAGCTTTCATACGGATCTGCTTGCGACATGATTGCATCAAACTGCCCCCCAGGTGGACAACTTTTAATCTCTCTTTATGTATTCGTAAAGTTGGTTTATCTGGTTCATTCTTCAAAATTTTATCTGATTGAGCCATCAATTGACCTCTTGCAATGGACATTTAGTGTATATATTATACTGTGGACAATTCATAATGAAATTTAAGGATTTGTGAAGGCATGCAACATCCAGTAGCTAAAGACATTTCCTGTTACCTCTCCACTTTAATAATTATAGAACAATAGTATTATTTGAATATCCTATAGCATGGCGCTAATGCTTTTCAGAATAATTAGTTTTTTTAACTTCTTAATAGATCAGCCTCTTACTTCATGTTGTACTTTGAAGAGATTGGACATAAGAACCTTGTAGTCATTCTATGACATGATTTTCATTATCAGTATGCCTTTCCTTTTTATGTTACTGTTTTTCTACTTAAAGAATCAGTGATTGAAATCATTAGTTGTTGATTCAAAGCATTGGCCTAAATTGGGAGTTCTAAAGCAGATCATGATATTAAAACCAGGCAAATAACTCACGCCTTCGAAATGTTGCTAGTGAATCATCCCTTTTAACAGTTGCAATAGATTTAGGACTCTGTTTGGTCTTGAAGTGATTGTGGCTGCATTGATTCTTACATTTGTTGTAAAGTTTGTGAATTGTCATGTAGTGATATATATTTTACTTCCGGAGAGATCTTTATTTTTTTCCATAACACTTGCATTTGTCTTTGGTAAGTATAATTTTCATTTGGACATTTCCTATGCGAGACCCACATGTGTGCATATACTTTTTTCATGAAAAAAGTGATGTTTGTTGAATTTTGTAGTTCTTACTGTAATCTTGAAATGACTGTGGACCCAAAGCTTTATTGATTTTCCAGATATCAGAGGTTGCCTTCTCAAGATACCCAATGAACCTCTTAATCTTTGGTTTTGATAGGTTATTGTGGTTGAATTATATCAACTAAGAAGTTAATCACCGATAACCCAGCATATGTTGAACACTGTTGTTGTTCCGTTGTTCTTTTCTTTTTGTGGCTGTGTTATCGGAAGTTCTTTGACACCTATTATTGTCAATATTAACATGTAAGTTTATTCTTGTGTGGAAGGTTATGTCTTTTGGTCTATTTGTCGTAGTTTATGGTCATTTGCATCTGTTTTTTCAAGTCTGTTAGGCACACTTGTCAGTGAGTAAAGCAAGTTGCCCATGAATATTAGAGCTGTATTCTTTGATTTTGACACAAAATGGAAAAATGAGTGGAGGTATGTAACATAACCTCTCAGAATTGTACTTCTTTTCTTCTTTTGTAGAAACATATCATGTGGCTCTTATATTTTCACATGTTATTATCAGATCATCTTCGGTACCCAAGCTTGTTATGTTCATTGTCTTGATTTCAATACATAGAAGATTGTTCAGTTGTGTGCAGTCGTGCACCAGATAGTATGGGAGTGTGTGCGTGTCAAGCTTCCATTGGGGGTGGGCCCCACCGCCCTCGAGGTTGACACGCACCCAGTTGCGCACTTACGGTGCACACCTGATCAGCTCCCTTGATACATAATCTAATTAGATTTTGTTCTGTTCAATTGAATTTGGCTGTTGTTTGAACTTAAGTAGAGCATAATTTGTGGTCTATGTTGAGTTAATATAACTGCGTGTAGTAGCAGTACACAAAATTTCGACTTCAAGGTGTAAATTTAAACTTATGAGTTTTCTGCACGGAGGAAATTGTAACAAATTATATGAAACTTTTGAGCTATGTTTTTGATGACTTTACAGGAGAATCATGATCATCTTTAGAATTTCGAATTTCAAAGAGGCCATTGATTATTGCTATTGGGTCTCAGGTTTTTAAGAAGCTTTGCTATGTACGGTTATTATGGTCGGTTTCAGGGCCCTCTGTAGTTTTGTTTGTTTAACCCATAATTGCTTTTTCTGGTAGCGCTTCTCTCTAGTCTTAGAGGTGCTTTTCTATTTTAACACCTTTGGTGTCAGCAGAAAGCAGTTCTGTGCAAAAGCCATAACCATGATGCCTCTCTGGAAACTGGAAAGGGAAGAAGCAGAAAGTCAAAAAAGAAGAGATAACCTTTTTGTTAAAGCATAGTTTCTTTTTCATTTTTAAAGTTATTTGCCCATATGGTTTGATCTCAAGATTGGCATTGTCAGAAGTACTTTTTAGCAATTTAAATGTTTTTTTTTGTTTACTTTTTTAACAATTATGCTCTCGAAGGATACATATGGGGTGTACAAATTCAAGTCATAAAACTTGTGCACTCATATAACAAAAAACCTATAAAATTAATTTGATGACGTTACTGCATAGATAATTTGTATCTGTAGGGTCATATACTTACCTTATAATCATCTAATGTCGGAACAGTTATGTTACCGATTCTTAAATTTGTTGTTACACTTCCTAAGTCGAATGTCATATCTTCCAAGCGTTGTGTCCCTCGTTTAAATAAGAAGTTATCGTGGAAAATTTATCACTAAAATAATTTTAATACATTTTTTGATATCAAATACATATTTTCTACGTTCTAAACATTCCCATGAGTATATAAAACTTTTATTGTATTTTTTCAATCTAATTGCAGTTGTAATATATATGTTGGGAAGAACTTGCAGACAAAGAATGCTGCAAATTCATGGGCCACTTAAATGGAATCATCTTGGAGGCCACCCTTTTTTATTATTGTTAATATAATATAATATAATATATATATATATATATATATATATATATATATATATATATATATTATATGAAAGATGGGTGAGGCAGAGACATTTCTCCAATGATTGGATGGATAAACAGTAGCTCCAACAGGCCAACCTTGTCTTCTTGTCAAATCATTACCAAGGAATAAGCATCATTTTGATACCCAATTAATTTTGGTTACTTCACCTTCTACTTCGTTCTTGTTTAAATTTTAATTTTTTTTTTCTTTTGTTCATCTAGTTCTTGCCTCTTTGCCCCCACTTTTAAATTAGACCCCAAATTCGCAATTTTATGGTGTAAATATATGACTTTTAATATTAAAAAATGATGAACGTTATTCGTGTGTGTGTGTGTAGAGTTCGTTCATTCATGAGGAATTCTTCTTTTTAGTGTTATTAAGACGTATCAATTAAGAAAAATGTGTTTTTAATTTTTTTTTTCTCTAGGAAAAAATGACCATCAACATCAATACCTTGTTAGATAGTTGTCTAAACCTTTAGAAATAGTAAGCCTGCTTATCACCATTATGTATTGATACAATGTGGTGTTGTCAATTAAAGACATTTCATTTTACTTGAAAGCTAGCTAGCTTGAACTATGGAGTAAACTAACAATGAGAAGGATTGAATTGACAAGAACATGAAATGATATGAACAGATTAAAAATGGAACAAATACAAAATACGCATTATCAAGTTCAACGGCGTTTTGATTATAATGGAAAGTGATTTGTGTGTAATAAACTAATAAATGATGGTTATTGGATGATTATTAAAAGACAGCAGCTGAGTTGTAGACTCCATTTCCTTCTGAGTGCAATAAAAATTAATGTACGTGTCAATTTCCAATGGTCATGGTGTAGTCCAAAGTCTAATATTTATATTTCTAATGGATGAATCAGCGATAAAGATTTATTATTTTATATGAATGAATGTTGTTAGATCTAATATTAATATTGGGTTATTCTCGCTTTTAATTTAAATTTTTTTAGCTCAATTAGTGAACATCTATATCTTCGAGAACTGTCATATGTCGTCTCTCATATTTTTTATAATGTAATTTTTTTTTTGTCTCAACCTATCTTCCCCTCCCCCTCCGCCCGTCCCTTTTTTTGATAATTGTAGGAGGAGCGATAACAAACTTATTAATAAGAAAACCAAACGATACATGTAGTCAGAAGGTGAAATAAACCTTATTCCTCAATAAAATCATAGAGCTAGAACAAGTATCAGCATAAAATTTAGGAAAACTACTGAAAATTGTATTAAGGACCGCAACTTATAATTTAGAAAGCCTTTAGCTTCCCGTGACAAACTTAGCCAGATACTGTCAGGCCTTGCCCTTCAAGAGTTGTCATCTTCATAATCACCACCAAAACATATAGAACAAGGTATTGAACAGTATTATAGAACTCCAACTACAATATTAATGTCTCCAAAATTATAGAATGATACAAAATTTATCTGAATTATATGCTAATAAAGTTGACAAAGTTAGTTATATAGGGAAAATCCAATGACATCAAGCCATAATTATTATGCTATTATTAATATTGCTTTTATAATCATCTCTTTGTCTTCATTTTCTCAGGAAAATATGTAGTTTGTTATTTTTCTGGTGGCAGGATGCAGTTACTATTGAACAATTGGGATTCCACTAACTTATTTTATTAATTTTTGGGAATAAATGTTTTATTCCTTGCCAAACCCTCCCAGCTAGCTCTACCAATGTGGTGATAACATCAACTTGATAAATCATTTAAATTATTAATTAGTTTATTTTACTTTCTTAACTCCTGGTGCATTGAAATCCCATACTGCCAGACCAAATTCTTAAAAAAAAAAAAAAAATTGAGTTAAAGGATTGGACTGGTCTATGAATCAGTGCTACATATCTTTTCAGTTTCTATTTTTATTTTTATTTTATTTTTTCCTCCGAAGTGGGTCTTTGAGATTTACTTTAGTATGGCTTCTCAAGTGAAACCATAAGCATGAATTGCTTTTTCCCAAGAAAGCTAGCTAGGAACTTGATTACAATATACAAAGTCCTAGTGATGATCTTTCTATTCTTTCATGCATATATTATTTGTTCAAATAACAAACAAAAACTACAATCCAATTGAATTTCTAAGATCCTAATTTGTGTCACCAAATATCATATAGACGAAGCATTATGGTAGGTCCTTATTGTCAATATAAGCTTTTATTTAATAGATGTTGGATAGATACAATACTACTTATACATTTAAAATAGTATAACATGAAAATGACCCTAAAATTTTATAATATATACCATGGCTGTCTCTAAACCATAGTTTTGTACTTGACCATTTCATGAAACCGAAATGAATTGAGTTTTGCAAAGTTTATTGCGGTTGCCTCAAGTCTCAAGGGGGACCTCCCAAATAGTTTATGGACATAACTCTTTTTTCTCCAAAAGGAACACACTCTCATCACTTCTTCTCTTTATCAAACCAGCAGCTGCAGCAAAGCAATGGTGATCAGATAGCTTTAGACATGCAAACCAACAACAACAACAATATTCAGCCACAAAACAGCTGCCACACATCGACTAGCCGGTCATCGGATTCCGGTGAGCCGTGTGCAGACACGACGGGTGGCAACAAATGGGCATCGAAGCTTCTTAAGGAGTGTGCTAGAGCCATCTCTGACAAGGACTCTAGCAAAATCCATCATCTTCTATGGATGTTAAATGAGTTGGCTTCCCCTTATGGAGATTGTGATCAGAAATTAGCTTCGTATTTCTTGCAAGCTCTTTTTTGTAAGGCTACTGAATCAGGGCAAAGATGCTACAAAACCCTAACTTCAGTTGCAGAAAAGAGCCACTCCTTTGATTCAGCTAGAAAATTGATTCTCAAATTCCAAGAGGTAAGCCCTTGGACTACTTTTGGTCATGTAGCTTCAAACGGTGCAATTTTGGAAGCCTTGGATGGAGAGACCAAACTTCACATAATTGATATGAGCAACACACTTTGTACTCAATGGCCTACTTTATTAGAAGCTTTGGCTACCAGAAATGATGAGACACCTCACTTGAAGCTCACTGTTGTGGTAACTGTTAGCCTTGTTAGATTGGTCATGAAGGAAATAGGTCAAAGGATGGAGAAGTTTGCTAGGTTAATGGGTGTGCCCTTTGAATTCAAAGTGATAACTGGATTGAACCGCTTAGTTGAGCTCACAAAGGAGACACTAGGTGTCAAAGAAGATGAAGCTGTCGCGGTGAATTGTATCGGTGCCTTGAGAAGAGTTGCTGTAGAGGAAAGAGGTGCTGTGATCCAGATGTTTCAATCCCTTAAGCCAAAAGTTGTGACAATCGTTGAGGAAGAAGCTGATCTTACAAGCTCTAGATATGACTTTGTGAAGTGCTTTGAAGAGTGCCTTAGATTCTATACATTGTATTTTGAGATGCTAGAAGAGAGCTTTGTCCCAACCAGCAATGAAAGATTGATGTTGGAGAGGGAATGTTCAAGAGACATAGTTAGGGTTTTGGCTTGTGATGATGATAATAATAGTAGTAATAATGGTAATGGTGATAGAGAAGAAGAAGAATGTGAGAGAAGGGAGAGAGGAAGCCAATGGGCTGAGAAGCTGAAAGAAGCTGCTTTTTCACCAGTTGGATTTAGTGATGATGTTGTTGATGATGTTAAGGCATTGCTTAAGAGATACCGAGCTGGATGGGGACTTGTGCTTCCACAAGGAGATGATAATACATCAGGGATTTACTTAACATGGAAAGAAGAACCTGTAGTATGGGCTTCAGCATGGAAACCCTAAAAGCAGCTTGGCCAAAAGCACCATTGATTTTCTCAAGAAGCGCACTTCAAGTTTAGCATGGCATTTATACACAAGTACTTGGAAGCCATATATGAATCATGCATGTATGAAGTTTATTAGCATTTAATGTTTCCACTATCTTCTCCATCGTATTCATATCCAAATAACTTTTAGTTTACATGCTTTGTGGTTGGGAGTTTGTGTTGCCTTTTTTTTACTTTCTCCTCCTGCTTTTAGATCATTGTTCTTGTTTGAAGGTGTTTTGAAACTTAGTTATTAGTTCCTTTCTATACCATATTTGCCATTTGGATTGCTTGCTCAGTTTCTTTCCTTTCATCCCTTAGCGGGACTTTGTAAGAAATTATTTCAATTGTATGTTTTCAATAAAGATGAAATTGTTATTGATATAAAAAATACCCATTAATCTAGGTTTCACTATGAACACCCCCTGATTGATTTCCTATAGTGCCTGAAAGTTTGATTCAATTCATTTCGTATAATCAAGCAAGGGCATCAATATATAAAATTATATGAAACTTTATAGATTATTACAATTTCGTTCGACAGTGAATAACCAATTACAATCAGGGCTTTAAGTTTATTATCCTATTGAAACAAATTTTTTTCAAAAACTTATGTAGTTAAACTAATCTCATGCAACTGTGCAGATTAAGACCTAGAGTTAGTGAAATAGTAGTATAATATGCTAAAGTAAAACTAAAAAGCTAAGGACTTCAGTAAATGAATTAAAGAAATCAAATTGTTGGAAATTGGGGGTCTGGCTAGCCTAGCTAGCTACATATTCTCATGTTTATGGTGCAAAATAGTCTTGATTCTTCAGATAGCTAGGCACCTATATCTAGCTCGATCGCTAACTCACATAGCAAACCAACCCTATCATATATATCCATTATTTTCATTTCCTTTTTCATTTTCATACTGCTCTTGAAAGCTGAAGCTTAGGCTTTGAGCTTTAAGGATATCGAATTGATCTTCCAATCATGGTGAATCTCTTTTTCTCTGTTTTCTTGGAAACAAAGCAAAAGAAGTATACTACTTTTATCATCATCAGAAGAAGTTGAAAGGGAATAGTGTACAATAAATTGACATAAAGAAAAGAAAAAGAGCGGGCCAAGAAGAGACCTTGGTGGCAAACATAAGAGTACCAACTAGAGATCCCATGTTTGCCTTTATGTCTAAAACGATTTGAATAGCATATATATTTTGCTTTTAATTACTATACTCTTGTACTCGCTTTACTCCAACATTATATAGTGGAACACAACTTTTCTTGATTTAGATAAGACTTTGCTCTATTCAATCCCCATTTCTTTTAAATTCTTGTTTATCATTTATTACAATTATGCAAATTCTTTTGCATCATCACATGCGTGTGCGTGTATATTTTATATATACTAGTATTGGTTATTTACAAATGTGTATGTGCACTAAAAGCATGCAAATACAAACAGATAATTACAAGATTTCGTGTAATAATTTATTTCTTTTCAATCTTTGAAAACTCCTTCAATTGATGTGAGATAGGTTTTCAAGTCAAAAATAGTTCATATTTACTTAAAGAACATGATAGCAAATTTTTTTTTTCCTCCATATGTGATTGAACAAATAAAACATTTCTTTAGGTCATATTTGTACATCAAATAGAGAGTTTTGGAAAAGCTTCTTTTATCAAAAATTGGATAATGAAAGGGGATTCTTTTATGATGATGTATAAATTTTTATTTTTTTATGATGATGATAATGAGGTTATTATAGACCGTTAAATTTTTATGTTTTAATCATCGCTAGTGATTTAGAGCTAGTTTTCTAATGTTATAACTTTTAAAATTATTATTATTAGTTGTTCTATGCAAATAATTAGTTATGAAAAGAATCAGTTAAATATTTTGTTAAAATTATTATTTTTTAAAGTGCTATAAATTTTAAAAACAGTCGTATGTGCTTGACAAATCTTATTGTTAAACTAATGTAAGAATATAAATAACCAAAATAAATATAATGACAAATAAAATTTATTTACACATTTATAAACATGTATATATAACTTTTTTACCTTGTATATAACTAAAATAAATATTTTTATTTTATTATTTTATTTTTTATCTCAATATAATTGGTAATAATAATAATCTCCTTAAATTTAATAATTTTATTTTCTAATTGAATAAGGATAATTTTGGATTTTTATATTATATGTGAGGATATATATGATATTATATTAAATATAAAACATATTCTCAAAATTAAATTTTGAAAAGTACTTCTTCACTACTTTTTAAAATCAACTATAGGATGAGGTGATTTTACCAAAATTAATTTTTAAAAAATTACCAAATATGGAAATTAAATTTTAACTTTTTAAAATTACTTTTGAACCTTTTAAAAGCACTTTCAAACAGGTTTTTAAATTACAGATGGCTAAGCGGAGTTGTTATGGACCCTTGAATTTTAATGTTTAATCATCACTATTGATTTAATTTAGTAGATAACTAACTATTGATTTAATTTAGTAGATAACTAACTAAATGCTAAATAATTATTAGGTAGTATTCAAATTGCTGATAATATATACATTGATGGATATAATTTTATTTTTAATTAAAATTGGTAAATATTTTCTAAATCAACAACAAAATTAAAACGAAAAATCAAATATGCAAATATGCATATTATAATCTTCAACGACACATATTAATAGAGATCCTTTTTGTCATTTATTGTTGGAACAATATGATGTTGAATTCTTAGTTTAGTCATTGGCTTTTTTTTTTCTTTAAATTATTCATTAGCTAAAATTGAGTTGATCCAATTATTGCAACAGATTTTAATCTAGCATTTTTTTTAAGAAGAAGAAGAAGAAGGGATAATTATAAGATGATAAACTAACATTCAGTTGCGTCATATTAAAATTATTATTTTTAGAATACAATTATAGAAGTATAGATATACTTATTTCTTTTTTATTAGTTAATCTTAAAAAAATATGTTTAACCAATTGAATAACAAGTAAATTAAATTTTAAATAATTAAAATCAAAATATTATCTTAACTAACTTGATAAAATTTAATAGTACATGTTTTATGCCACTTTTGATATTGTAATTTATATAACAGTGTTATAGAATGACCCTATAAAAGGATTTATTTCTTTAATTTGTAGCTTAGTTTATTAAGTGATTACCAAATATTCCAAAATTGAGCATTTCACTATAAGAACTTTTAAATTGTAGCAACTCGATACTGGGGAACCTATGTTGTGGTGGGGGGTTGCTGGCTCTCCATAATCATAGAAATTTTTTAGGAAAGATGAGGGTTTTAATTAAAATTTATCCTTTTTTTCTTTGAATTCTTTAATTTAGATAAAAAGGTGCCCATCACTCAATCAAATTTACCTTCATAATACACACAAGAGGACTCAAACAATAAATCTCAAAATTTAGGCAAGGACATGATCATCACTCAATTAATGAGTGGCTTGCAACCAGGTGTAGGTTGGGGGCCTCGGCCATCCTAAGTTTAAAACTAAAAATAAATAAGGGATGAAGTTGAAACTATACTAAATTTTTGGCTTATTTTTATGTTTGCTCTTTTAAAAATTTTTGTTACAACTTATTAATTTTTATATGTTATAACCAATTTAAGTTTATGGATTCATCATTTTGGAACCCTCGAACCAAAATCTTGGTTTTGCCCTTAACTTGCAAATACATATAGGGTTATGATCTCTTGGATGGAGGCACATCATCTTTAGCATGCTTAACTACGGAGTTCTGAAGTAAATATTGACATATTATTCTGAAAACCAATTAGTGATCAAAGAATGGACATCAAACCATTTAACTCCATCCCTATATAGTCTTAAGGGTGATTACTGACCCCCCATTAGGTCAACACAATAGAATAACTTACATATTTTGAGTTAAATTTATGAAAGTTCATTTATCTTAATCTAAATTTTACCTTTTTAACTTTAAATATCTAACGATTGATAAACACAACTGTTGATTGTATTGAATGAGATAGACAAGCATTTAGGCAATAGTTAAGCTTATCATACCCCTTTAAAATCCTTATAAAATCCCATTTTTGTAAACATAGTTCTATTACTAGTTGAAATTATATAAAAGGAAAAATTGAATTCAATCAAATTAAATTAAAATGTCTTTAAACCCAAATATGAAGCCTATCTTTATAGTTTAACACATGATTTAATTAATTTTTATAAACTCGAAATTATTTTGAAATGACGAGGAAATAAATTATCTAATGATTGATTCTTACTATGAAAAAATATAGTTTAAATTTAATTAATTTATTCTAGACGATATTTGAATATAATTAAAACTCTATTGGATCTTTTGCCCTTTTCTGTTATTGTGATTAGGAAGAGCTATAAATGTAACCACTTGGGTTTCACAAGAGTTTTCATGAGATGTTAAAAGTCCACTGTTTAGGCAAAAATAAAGGGATAGCCCGGCACAAAAATAAGCCCAGCCCATTTTAAGAGAAGTACTAAAAGGTAAATATAAAACTGAACAGGGAGAAAACTGGAAAGTGAGTACATAGAAATTCTAGGGTTTATTTATAATCAGCACTTTAGCAGCTATAAAAACTTAAAGCTTCGCTTAGCTCTAGGGCTTGGGGGCGTGCTTAAATTCGAAAACTCGAGTGGAACAAAAACCTCGACCGAGAATGGTAAATTTTCTTTAAATTAACTTTATTATCTTTATTTTTCTGTAATTCTTTTGTGAGACATGAACATGACATGTTTTTTGTTCTCTTTGTTATGGATCCGTTACCTGTGTGTAATTATATGTGTGGTGCAAAATTTATAATGGGTACTAATGATTTGTTGTTTTACCTCTTTTATCATCTGGGTTTGGTTTATTTTTCCTTATTTTTTTGGTATTTTTGGTGAAAGCTATTGTCTTTTTGCATATAAAGTGTTGATAAAGTGAATGGTGAATTAACTGTTTGTAATGATTTTGATATTTTCTGTGTTGGGTGAACGTGTCTGTGTTTAGTAGATAGTGTTTTTATTTGTGTTTTGCTCATTTCCTTGCCTTTTGATTAGTACGCTGGAAGGATTTTGTAGATAAGAGGTTAATAATGCAATAATGAATTAAATTAAAAATAAAATTTAGTGGGATTGAAGAAGGTAGTTACTCCTATCATTGTATGTTCAGAAAATGCTTTGGTTTGACCGACCTTGGGAAATTAGACATTTTTAAATGATGTTTATGTACCAGGAGATTTGCTTTTGTGGTGTTGGCTTGAGTTGATTGTCGGTGAAGGTGGCTAAAGATTTTCTTGTACTTCTTGATGTGCATTCTATTTGATTTTTGGGGAAAAAAATATCTGCTCCTGTTTAAATGGTTGAATGGCTTGAAGTTAGCACAAGTCCGTATCAGTTAACAAATTGAACCACAATACTCATTTATGTATATATTCAATTAGCCAATGCTTGCTTATTGTACTTTTGTAATTAATGCTCACAGTTGTTTTGAATGTTTTCTAATCTGTCTTTCTTGTCCAGTGTTCCCTGCTGCTTTACATTTATGCATTAGCTTGTGTTTTGCTTGTTGATTTTTTTATTTATTTATTTTTATTTATTTATTTTTGGTGTTTAACTTTGATTTGAATTGTGATTGAGTTCATCCAACATTTGCTGATAATTTAACTCATGATGCATGAAACATTTTTAAGTTCATTTGGTATTTTACAATATTTTCTTCTGCTGCTTACTTTGTAGTTTTTGTTGTGTTGCACAGCCTAAGCAGATACACGAGATCAAGGATTTCCTTCTTACCGCCAGAAGGAAGGATGCACGCTCTGTGAAAATCAAGAGAAGCAGAGATGTTGTCAAGTTCAAGGTTCGCTGCTCTAAGTACCTTTACACCCTTTGTGTGTTCGACTCAGAGAAGGCTGACAAGTTGAAGCAGTCTCTTCCTCCAGGTATGTTGTTGATTGAAATACTTGTCAGTTTCTGATGCACAGAGCTATTATGACTCATTGTACTACGTAGCGAAATTTTTGTCTTTCCAATGCTTTTCTAGAATTAATTTCTGTCTCTGCATTTCATGTATGCAGGTTTGAGCGTCCAAGACCTGTGAGTGTATGCGAGCTTGTCTTAATTTACTAGGTGATGAGAGCTGCTTTTTTACATTTCATGCTGTTTTCTCATAGTAGAAATATTGTGTGGATTTGAGCGTATTTGATAATTGTTATTGTTAGAGGATGCGGATCTTTTTGCCAGTTGATTTATGGACGTTGAAACTTGGTTTGCACAATTGCAACTTTTTGCCTACTACATTATCTTCAGTTTAATTTCTGGATGAAATCTTGACAAATCATTCCTCCACAGATTGTTGTGAAGTATTTGAGATATGTATTTGAGTTAGAAGTATTAATCAACTATTAAGCTCAAAATCTGGGTGAATTCGGTTAGGGAATATGAAGTTGTATTAGTCCTAAATTTCATTAACTGGAAAGTTGGGAACCCGTTAAAAATTCATCAATTTTTGGTTTGGTAATAGGTATATGCGAGGTTTTGATGCTTTTGGTGTTTAGTGTATGGAGTGTGATATGGGCTAGCCGGCCGGTACCAAGTCCTACTAGTTGCCATACTTGTTGCCATCGGAGGCAAAGGTCTAAGGTCTTCGGCCTTGGAGTTTAATGGAATTCAAATTTCATTTCGAGTTGTTTTTGGTATTGAATTAATAATTGTTAGGTGAAATAAATAAAACAAATGAAAACTTAAAATAATTCTAACTGTTGATTCAGCAGCACTGAATTTTTATCCTAGCCATAAATAAAAGTTAGTACTTTAAACACTTGAGAAAAGCTCTTGATAAAATAATTCTCCCTGTATTGTCTTTTCTTCTTTATTTGAATCCTAAGTGAGAAAAATTTGAATGTCAATAATTAGTAAAAGGGGCCTTATCAGAACACTGAAGGGATGTTAAAAACACAATTCCAAATGAAAGCTCCAATAAATTTGATTTTGTCCAATTATATAACGGATTGGGATCCGGTGTTGTGCCGACTTCTTATTCAACTTCTACAAATCATATTTCTCTCGTCTGCTTCGGCTGTTAATGGGTAGGATTAGTTCCCTTTTCAATTTTTTCTACTTTTTAAAAAATGCATCGTATTGAAATAAAATCTTAATTATAAAACATCGCACTTTTTTCTTTCCGCTTGTTTGCTTTCAGCCTCATCGTGCATTCTTGAAACAGACTTCACTTCCATCGTCATCATCGTGATATCAATTGAAGAAAGTTTGAAAGAAAAAAATTCAATATGGTTTTTTTTTTTGCATATTTTTTTCGTTAATTAAAGTGGCTGCAACAAAGATTAGTTTAGAAAATTCAATCGATTTATCCTGCAAACCGAGACTAGGCATGGGGTTTGATCTAGAAGAAGCAAACACTTCTTGAAAGTCACACGCTGGCTGTTAATCAAAACCTCCAAAAATATATGTCCATGGTTGATTCTCGATTTGAGGAGCTACGGTCAACTGATGCTTTGACGTATTAATTCTGCTGCTAAGTTAAATAAAATAAGGTATTTTCAAAAGCAAAATGGAATACATAGATAAAACATCATCTTAAACAAATCACAATCTAGAATTAGAGCATTTTCGACATGCCTAAGGAAAAAGAATACGTGAAAATGGGTGAAGGAAAAAGAATACGTGAAAATGGGTGACGCATTTGCTAAGGAGTGTTGATTTGATTGGCTCTGCAAATTCTCTTGGGGCTCGGTTCCAATTCCTCTACATCCGAAGTTCCACTCGCGCTTGGCAAATCATCCAATTTCCAAACTTCGGTAGCGAAATTGATAGTAAAAGTGTTGTCTTTGGTCTCGCTGGGATTTGCATATACTGGACATACTCCGCAACGTTTTATCTTCTGACCCTTTTGGTTACGCTCAGCGAAGAACTTCAATGTGGCAGTTGCACGATGGTAACCATCAGGAAACCCAACATTCAAGCAAGGTTTAAAACCAAGTATGACATGATCTGAATCAATGAGTTCTTCAATAAAGAGCGAATTGTAACCCAGATCAACATGTTTGGTTTCAGAGAGAGTCTCTATTTCTAAGTCGAATTGACACTTGACGTAAAAAAAACGAAAACAATCAGAATCAACTTGCTTTAAATCAGGAACAGCACAAAAAGCAAACCCGATTAAGTTTCTGCAAAAAGAGTGCGGTGGCAGTTGAATACATATCGAAGATCCTGAACTTTGATTGCTGAACCAGTCAGGAATTTCGCTCCCAGGTAAAACAATTAGGGATCCCCTGAGTTCAGAAAGTTTCTGTGAAATGACATTTAAAAAATGAAAATTGTAAGATGAAAACCATGATTTCAGATATAACAAAGAGGGACAGAGTAAACAAGAGAGGGAATTTGATACCTCGTTGATTGCCTTTTCATAGCCCAGTCTCAGTGATGCAATTGCCATATGCCGAATTCTTAGTAGTGAATCTGCCAAAATCTTGTTGTTTGCTTTTCCATTCAGTTTCAAGCAGTTAGTGAACCCAAAATAAATTGGTTGTGACTCCAGACGTCCGGGTGCCCATTGAATAAGGTCAGGAGAGGGCTTGGATAGCTTTTCGAGTACGGATGCATCTAGTTCTTGTAGACATGACGGAATCTCTGGCAAAGATTGAAGCCGCTTGCAGTTCCTTGCATTTAGTGATTGTAGACACAATGAAAGTTCTGGTAATGACCGAAGCATGTTACAATCCTCCAAGTGAAGATATTTTAGACACAATGGAAGTTCTGGTAATGACCGAAGCATGTTACAACCCGTCAAGTTAAGAGATTCTAGACACAATGGAAGTGCTGGTAATGACTGAAGCATCTTACAATCCCTCAATTCAAGAGATTTTAGGCACAATGGAAGTTCTGGTAATGACTGAAGCATCTTACAACCCTCCAAGTGAAGAGACCTCAGCCGCGACAGTTGCTTGATACTTGCAGGTAAACTCTCAAAGTTATTTCCACTTAGATGCAAGCCTGTCAGTGAGGATAGACAGGCAATCTCTTGTGGAATTTCCATTACAGCACAGTCACTTATTTTTAGAAGTCCCAAAGAAGATAAACCTAATAATAATGATCGAGGCAATGATACCAAACCTTTGCATCCAGAGAAGTCAAGACTTCTAAGTACGTTTGAATCTGCAACAGAGGACGGTAGTTGACTAATAGTTGATCCAACCGCGCAGATGTATCTCAAAGATTCTAAATTGCCAATGTTATCCGGCAACTTATCAAGTTTAGAGCAATCTTCTACGAACAATACTTCAAGCCCCGGTAGATTTTCAAATGACGATGGCAGCTCTGTAATTGCCGTCTGGCCTAAATAGATGCGTTTTAAATGTTCCATTTTCTCCAAGATTTCTGGGAAACGCTCAAGGTTCAAGCAGCCATTAAGAAAAAGGTCAACCAAAGATCTCAATTTACAAAACCTAGTTGAAATCGTCTTCAGCCGTTTGCAATACCTCAAATACAACACTTTAAGATCAGTTAGGCACTCTATTGATGATGGAACTTCTTCTATTGCAGACTGGTCTAAGTATAGCCGTGTAATTTTCCCAGAAATCTGTGGAAACTCTATGAGATTAACACAATAGGAGAAATTAATAGTTACTGGACAAACAAAATGAAGATTGCTTGGAAAAGACCTAAGACTTTTGCAGCCCTCAAAAGACAACGCACTGAGATACTTGAAATTCTGGATAGATGAGGGAACACAAGCCTTTTCTCCTTCCCAAAGTTGCTCAACTTTACTAAAACGCAAATTCAGTTCAACAAGGTTCTTTGCCTTGAAATTTGATGGCAGTGTCCTTAATGGATATGTGTCCCAATGAAGATACCTCAATATTTTAGGAAGACAATCTAGGCCTTTTGGAAGCTGCACTTTAGAGTATGAAAGTTGTTCTTCAATGCTCATACTTAGAAGCTTTTCAATCTCATAAAACTTAGGTACATAAAATTTGAGCAATCTCAGATTAGACATATTTGTGAAGGCTCCGGGGTCTAAATTGATGCCTTTTATTTTGGACAAATTCAGAAATATGCCTTCAATTGCATCGGTCCCCTTATAAAACAAAAACAAAAACAAAAACAAAGAATGAGTAAGCCTAAAGCAAAAAAGCAACATTCGTAAACTTTGTTAACTAAGAGCTCCTTAAACAACAACAAATTCTGCAATCTTTGATTTTATTTTTTAATATATTAAATATCTATATGCGAGAAAAGAAAATTTTGGGGACCATCGCAAAATTAAACTAACCGAAAAAAAAAATTCAAAATTTCTCTAATTTACAAACCTGTTATCTTAATATCTAGAAGTTGAGAAGACAGGGCCTATTTGATTGGTATAAGATTCCAATTTTTTTTTTTTTTTTGTCGATAGAATCCAAAATGTTAGTTCAAAATTAGGGAAAAAAAATGAAAGTCATTTTTTTCCCACTAGCTGTAATTGTATCCAAGTCAAATTGAGATACGACTCTTTTCGAAAGGATTTAACCATCTTATAGCCTCCTTAAGGTACATTTAAGCCAAAAGGAGTGATTGGAGGCAGAACTAGGTGGGCCAATCAGTCAATTTTATTAGTGACTGTTGCTTAAAAAAAATTATACTCTAAAACACACTTACTTTTTTGAAAAAAAAATATAATTATATTGAAGTAGAACCAGGTGGGCCCATCCTCATGGCACTCACTTTGTTCTGACACTCTTCACTAAATTTGAAGAAAAATAAAATTATACTCTTCACACTCTTATTCAACGTTCCAAAATTGATAAAATCTGGAGTTTTCTTTAAAAATTTAAAATTTGAAGACTTGTTCTCTTGACACCCTTAGTCATTAATTTTACCTAATCATGGTTTTTATGATTTTGGTTGTTTTGTTCATAAAAATGCTTTTACTAAAGGATGTTCTGGTAATAATAAAATTTATAAAAAAAACATGGGTGTGCTGGTATGGTTGGAAAAATATGAGTGCATAACTCCAAACAAATAAAATATATATATATAAAATGGAGGATTCTTACCTTATTATGCTTTAGTACGCGGCGGATTTCCTTAGGATCCCACAACCTGCTGCGTTTGCCTGGCTCTTTCTCAGATTCTTGGCGAACAATCTGTCGCCCCATTTCTTGCAATAAATCATGCATTTGCAAGCCATTATATGACACTGTTATGAGTGACTTGTCCACGAGGACATCCAGTCTGTGAGACCCAGAATCATCAAGTATCCTTGTCACAATATCTTTATCCTCTCCCTCAAAGAAACAAGCAATATCCAGAAATACACTCTTCACATTGGGCGTTAATTCATTAAAACTAATCTTTAATATATCATAAATATTATGAATATCAGATTCACAAATCCGATTTAAGTCGTCCAAAACGTTTCCCCAATGGCTTTTCCTCTTGAGGGAGGAACCCAACACTTTAAGAACTAATGGATTGCCATCAGCATACTTTACAACTCTCCGTGAGTCACGTTTGAAATCTTCAGGACAATGCTTTTCTTTAAAAGCGAAGTTACAAAAATGCTCGAAAGCCTCATCAAATTTCAATCCATTAACCCTATATATTTTCTCCACTGGAAACGTCTCGAGGACATGTTTATTCCTAGTGGTGATGACAATTCTACTTCCTGGACCATACTGATCAAGCCCTCCAATCAAACCCTCTAATTGTCCATCTTTACTCACATCATCAAGCACAATCAACACCTTCATGCGTCGGACCCTCTCTTTAGTAAATTGTGGAATATTGGGACCATCTACTTTAAGTTTTTCTCTTAATATCCTTGAAAGAATTTGCTTTTGTAGATCTTCTAATCCATCCCCTCGTTCTATATTTCTCCTAACATCTGACATAAAGCAGCTACCTTCAAACTCTCTGGAGAATTGATTGAAAATAGCTGTGGCAAGGGTGGTTTTGCCTATACCACCCATGCCCCAAATTCCAACAATTTGGACAGTATCCGACAAATCCATGCACAGAAATGGTTTAATCTGCTCAATTCGTGAATTTAATCCAACTAGGCCATTGGATGAATCCGTTGAGACTGTTATTTTTTCCATCTTCTTTAAAACATCTTCGACAATTTTGCTTACAAGTTGCGCATCATGCCTAATATGAAGGTGCAAAGATGCAAAAACATTGAGTCAAATCGGGCCAACACAGAAACAGAGATAAGATAAATTAGGAAAGAGAGTTACCTGAATTTCGTAGATTCGTGGCCAGCTAGATGGGATGTTTCTGTCAGTGCATCCCTCCACTTCTGAACCATTTCTGGCTTCTCTTTCAACTGTTGTTTCAGCTGATCAAAACCGTGCCCAAAACTTCCAGTTTGATGCCGCACATCGCACGGACTTACGCTATAGAAAACTGGAACAACGATTTGGCCGTTTGTGTGCTTGCATTCAAGAATCTTGACAAGTTCATTCAGGCACCATTTTGAAGAAGCGTAGTCCTTTGAGAAAATGACCACCGAAATTTTTGAACCTTCGATTGCGTTCAAAAGAGCAGGTGAAATCTCATCGCCTCGCCTAAGCTCTTCATCATCAATAAACGTTTTGATTTTCGTTCTTTCATTCAAATTATAATGGAGATGGCATGTAAAGCTCACGCGAGTGTCCTCTCCTCTGAAACTGAGGAATACATCATAATTGCAAGAAGAAGAAGAAGAAGAAGAAGAAGAAGAAGCAGCCATGAAGGAAATTTTAGAAATTTGGTGACAGAAACAGAGAATTAATCTTGAGAGTTGAGAGGGGATATGTAAGAATGAAAATGCGTAAATAGTAAATAATTGAATTAATCTGGCGAGTAAATGGTAAATAATTGAATGGCCGGAGCTTTCTTAGTTTCTTGGAAATTTCCTGGAGCTTTCGTATACATGATTTGTCAAGTCAAGAAACATAATCATGATAATGGGGCAGACCAGGAAGGAAAGAAAATTTTATCCAACCAATAAAGGAAGGAAAAGTAAAGAAAGAAAATTTCTTTGCTGTCTTTCTTTGCTGGAGCTAGCTAGAACAAGAGAACCAAAAAAAAAAGTGATAACGTGTATGGGTCCTTGAAAGGAAAAGCAAAATCGCTTGGTGGCCCAGCAAACTTAAGACCGAATACGTTTTTACACAATATGTCAAGCACATAAATGACAAAAGCCATTTCATTTCATTTCTCTTTTACATGTTATTAATTTTTGTAACACGGGGTGGCAACATATGCATAATCAAGTGAGGCAAAAGGGTTTCAAATTATGGTGGCAAAACGTGAAGAAGGATGCCAACTGAATTTGTTTTTACAAAATTCAAGCTCATAAATGACAAAAGCCATTTCATCTCCCTCTCACACGTCATTAACTTTTGTAACACGGTGTGTGCATCGTCAAGTGAGGCAAAAGGGTTTCGATTACAGTGGGAAAAGATGAACAAGAATGCATCATGAATAATTCCTTCGATAAAGCGAAAATTAAGCACAGAATAATCCTAAACTTTAAACTCTAATATCTTATAATGTATTGATTAAAAATAATCCTAAGAGTTCCCAATTGAAACTTCCGTAAGTATTTTTATTGTTTTGGATAAACAAATTGCACTAGGATAAAAATTTGGCAAATTCAGAGGATAATGGAAAATAGTTATGCTTCAATAGGCCAAAGATTAGAGAACAAAGAAGAATTAGTTACTGATATACAAAAGAGAAACACTCCAAAATTTCAAGCAAAAATAGTTTCATATACCATTTCGATTTTGGAAGGGGTGAGGTTTTGAACTTCAATAGTTTCCTCTAAAATCAAAAGGCAGCAATTAAGCTAGAAAGAACAAAGAAGACTTATTGATACCTGTATGAGATGTACTGAAAACAAATTAAATAACCCACAATATATATGACACGACCACCAAAAGAGACACACTATTCTCACTAGGTAGTTGTAACAAGAGCGAAATGTTTTAACCTATATCTACGTGCACTACTAGGAAAAAAAAAAAAAAAAAGGCATTTATGAGGGGTATTACCTGTCGTCTATCTTGTTGCACGACAGTTGAGCGACCGTCATTGATTCCAGTGTCAAGAAAATAAGATGATTGTTTACATACGTTATTTTATGTATGACATTTATCTGTCACTATTTTGGTCATAATTATTTTGATGAAAAAAATTCGCTTATGATTAATATTTGTCATAATCACTTCCATGCATGACAAATATGTGTCATAAGATAATGACGTATACAAATAAATTTGGTGGGATTCCAAAATTTTAAATGAATTTAGTGGCGAATTTCAAAATTTAGTGGATATTCATATTTTTTATTATTCCATTATTAATTTATTTCATTAGTTATTGTTTGTATTTAATTAAATTTTAATTTTGAATTGTATAAATATATTTTATGAATTATATTTCAATTTAATTTTGCCAATTTTAATATATTACTTTTTAATTTCATAGGAATATATATATATATATATAACCATTAAAACTAAAAAAGAATGTGAATTTAAAATTAATATGAAAAAGCCAAAAGTAATTTCATAATTTGGTATAATTTATAAACAAAATATGTCTTCTTTAGATATACAATCCTTCACAACAAATATAAAGAACAAAACCAAAATCAAACCCATTGGCTACTACTGCTGGAAATAAAGCCTCTTCAAAACATCACCCCCATCATCTTTGAGAGCAATCCCACAAGCTCCACAATAGTGGTCTCTAATAAATTGATTGATAAAAGATCTGTATTTGAAGATAATCAAGAGTTAACAAATAAAATTAATAAATTCTAGAGCTAGAAAAGTGGATCAAAAGTTATCTACTATGAGTACCAGAACCAAAGTATTTTTGCCAATAACTATTCAGCAAACCTGATAAATTATGCATTAATAAACTAATTCAAGAAAATTGAAAGCTCAAAAAAAAAAAAAAACCGAAGCTAGCTAAAATTTTGAAATTTCAAATATCGAAGTCGTGTAACTATAAAAACTATTATCATTCATTGAAAAATGAATAAATAAAAGATGATCAAGAATTATAATCAAATAAAAACCCCCAAGTTATGGACATAAGTAATCAACTTAGATTTGTTTTAGAATATTGATATGACTTAAAAGTGATTTCTAACTCCTAAGTATAAGAGTGTCTTATTATATTATAACTCGGTGAGTCCAAGATCGATCCACAGAAAAAGGATTAATTTGTTTATTTAAGTTTATAAAAAAAAAATAAAAATAAAATTTAAAAGTATGCAATTTAATTTAAGAAAAAACTATAAAATTGAATTAGTTAGGGTTATGAATCCACTCCTAGTAATAAATACAATTTAACAATTTCTCTTTATTTTATTTCTCAAAAGATTAATTCTATAAATTAAAATAATTTTCCCTTTAATTTTATTATGGATTAAGAACTTAATGTGCCAAAACTTAACTTGTCTACACTAAGTCAAAATACCATTTTACCATACTTTATACTAAGATTTTAAGAATTCATTGTGCCAAACTCCTATGTGTGTCTACAATAAATCAAAATTTCAAAATATAAAATATGGGTAAAATTAAATAGAAAATGATTCAATTTATAAAATTAAAACTGGAATTTGATTAAATCATATTTCTAACTATGAATAGTTAGTTAAACATTTTTGAAATAACAAAAATTATTAAAATTGAAAAACACAAAATTAAGAAAATAGAATTTTAAAATTGAAATAAAACTAATTTTATTGATTGATAATATATTATAAAGAGAGATGAGAAGAAGAAATTGAGGGGAAAGAAGAGAAGAGAATGTGTGTAGAGGTGTGTTCCACCCTCCTCTATTTATACTAATACATGGTTAATCCACACCACACAAATAAATAAAACTAATTGCATCTTAGCCTTATATTTGTCCCACTAATAAAACACAAACCTAACTTAATCCACTAATGCATATCCAACACATTCCACTAACAATTACCATAAAGTAGTGTACTAGGGTATATACATAATCATTTTACATAACTCTGTACTAAATGTAATACATCAGCAAACTTGGAAATCATACATTTACTACAAAACTGCACCAAATAATACCTAGAGGAAATAACTCTCAATACTTACCGGGATCATCATCGCATGAGTAGAGGGTGGAAAACCTCTCAATATCTAACAAAATTTAACTACATCATACAGGTAAAGTAATCTAACTCTCAATACACAATGCACATAGCTTATGGGGAAGACTACATATATGGTGATTGGCAATCACATATCATGACTCAATTAAATATATAATATGTGTATATAAAATCATAACATAATATAAAATCATATTATCAATCATAAATGCTTCACAAAATACAAAATGGTAATAATACTATCTACTCACAGATTTTGTTTCACTCGGGGTCCGTTGGGACTCTTGTGGGTTCCCAGATTCTTGAATTTCTCCTAAAATGCAGGATTCAAAAATTAACTGTTAGAACTGATATAGAAACTAATACGTACGATGTAAATTAAATAATAACTTCTTATATTTCACAAATCTATTACCCATTGACTCACTTAATATAGATCTAACGGTCCAATTCTATTTCCTATAATATTTCCCTCAATTCCACTTTTCAAATTCTTTTCCACTCACAACTTCTTAATTTTCTTTTTCTCTTTTCCCACTATCGGCTTCTTTCTTTTCCCACTCTCGGCTTTTTCTTTTCTTTTATCTCCTCTACTTTCTTATTTCTCTCATGTTTCTTTTATTCATTCTCAGTGCTCAAATTTGATAAAATGAAGCAGCTATCAAAAATTTGCATTTATATAGCCACCAAACAGCCACCGAATGTAAGCAAGTAGCTCTCACTTTTTAAATATATGTAGGCACCGCTTGAAGCAAGAGAACATGTAGCTAGCTACTTCCAATTGCCTGCACTTGTGCTGTATAATTGTAAAATTGGACTTGGGTTTGAGAGGCCTCTTCAATGCTTTCTATTATCTCGTAATTATTGTTATTAGAATATTCCAACCTAGTCTACGTACAACTGCATTCTTCACTCGTCCTCATCGTAGGCCTCTCTACTTCTCTATGCCTCGGTCACATTGCCTCGAGCACATGGTGCTTAATACTCCAAGAAGAGCCTTCACCTTAACACTCCAAGAAGAGCCTTCACCTTAATACTTCAATTGTCTTTGTTGCTTCCCTTTGATAATGGAACTTCCAATAATGCAATGCAACTATTTGCCACAACTCTTAGGCTCTGTTTGGTATTGAGGTGGTGTAGCATAAAAGGTACAAATGCTATAGAAAAAAAGATATAATTATGAAATAAAAGTTAATAATATATAGTAAAAATAATTTCAGATAAGAATTTTAATAGAATTAGTAAAGATATAATAAATTTTTTATTATACAAGTGTAAATCAAATCAATTTAGTTTTCAAGCTACAACAGTTAATGTTTACAAAATAATTTAGTATTGTATCTTTTAAGCTATAATTGTTCAACCTCAATTTTAAACAGAACCTTAATAAAATGAGAACTTAATTGGACATTCTGATCACCTAAATGGATCTAGAACATGAAAAACCCTAAAAAGGGACTCTAACCAAGATTTAGTCAACGACTTTACCTTTTTTTTCATTTCAGTTTTTTTTGGTTGAAACTTTTGGTGATATCGATGCTTGGACACTTGGAGATTTCATGGTAGCATGCTTGTCTCCTTAAGCCGCTTAGCACCAATACACCATTTTGGAAATGAAGTCCTTGAATAAATATTTTACTTCATTCAAACATTAAAAGCTCAACTAGCACTCAAAATAAATTCCACTCCTCATAACTTCTTAATTTCTTTTTTTCCTCACACTTCAATTTATTTATTTATCTTTTTTTGTGCTTCTTTATTTTTTTTTTTTGTGCTTGGACAATCTTAGAGAATGATGTAGGACATTGTTTTAGGATTTAGATTTTGTTTTTATTTTAGGTATTTTGATATTTTTATTTTTAATTAAAGTCCATTACGGTATGTATTTTAGTCTTTTATTTCCAGTATAATTATAATTTAGTTTCCCTTCTAAGATGACTTAGGGAAATAGGTTTATCCTATTATAAATAGGGAGGTCATGTTATTATTTTCATAAACTTTTATTAATGAAAAAAGACCTATTTTATAACTCTCCTTGTAGAATTATCTATCAAAACTCGCTTATAAAGTCGTTTGGATTATAATATCACCTAATCTTATTTATTGAGTCATTTAGATTAGAACGAGATCTAATCGTGCTTCGATTAGAGCGTAACCTAATTGCATTACTTTAGTCGATACGAGAATGATATCGAGTATTATTTATCCTATCAATCTTCTTCCATGATACTGCTCTGTCATTGGTATCAAAGCAGTTTTATGCCTATTACACAACGTTCTTGGTTACCCGCATCCAGCCTACCAAATCCATCATTGAAAAAAAAAAGTTCCCAAAATTTTAAAAACCCTAGCCGCCATTGCCACCACTTAGCCTAGCCGTCCCTTCAACCATAGTCGCCCGTCAACCCACCACTAAATGTACTAGCCTCGACTGACTAAAACTAATCAAACCGAACTTACAATCATTGCCATAAACTATCACAACACCAACCAAAACCCACAACTCCACTACTTAACTTATTGTCGTTCGGCCACCTTTGCCATTGATCGACACTATAACTCACTCCTCTCTAGCCATACATCCAAAACCAGTCAC
The DNA here is from genome assembly GCF_000493195.1 of Citrus x clementina. Lineage (NCBI taxonomy): Eukaryota > Viridiplantae > Streptophyta > Magnoliopsida > Sapindales > Rutaceae > Citrus > Citrus x clementina. The sequence continues at coordinate 37,953,278 of NW_006262339.1, forward strand.
TATTGCCACCAACAACTAGCCATAAACCACCATAAATCACAGCCAAACTCACCACAAGTTATTGTTATTTCAAGTTGGTTTTTTAGTCAAATTGTTACTGCCACCATCACTATGCTCCTGCCACCATATCTACCAAATCTGACCATCATCACTCCAATTGACAGCAGTGTAAAAACTTGACAATAAATGGAAATTACCATCTTATTTATAATGTGCCAGACTTACATACTTACATCTTAAGAAATTTCTTGATTAGGTAGACAAGATTGGACATTGGTTTATAGCTTTACACACTCCTAAAGAATAGAACGTACCATTTGCTTTTGTAAATTGGGAATAATTGTTTTAGATCGGTGGGAACATTTGCAAGATTCTCAGCTTGATGAAGGCAAATGCAAAATTCAATCATCGAACCATATGAACCATATTTTACAATCTAAGTTTATTCATTTTGATTATTGTTTGGTACAACAAGGTACGAAATCAGTTCTAATTATGCTTTTGAGTTTGAACGATTTTTTGGATGCAAATATTATTATGACCCCGAAGAGTGTAAGTTACAAGATGTTAGAGGGCCAAGTTTTCATATTCATAATAAAATGCCTACATGCACTATCTTCACTTTACAACATGCAATTCATTTACCACACAAATCGAGTCACAATATCAATGAGACTTAAATGACATGCTTAAAATAATTAACACAGTAAGGATTGAATCAACCAATGGTGTTTCCCTAAGATAATGCATGAAGATATACTAATGAGTTCACCTATTCTTGACGATGAAGACTCGGTTAGGATGCCAAAAGATGAGATACAATTTATTATTGATTTAAAGTTTCAATCTAACAATTTGTGCGAGAATGTGCATGATGTTTCCTTGGAAGATAATGTTGAAGATGATGAGACTATTGATTTATCTAAGATTTTTAAAGAAGAGGTACAACCTACTAATAATTTAAGCATTAAGCCTAATAGAGTGATTGAGATTGCGCGGAAAAATCAAATTGAAGAGACCTTAGCAACATTGGCAAGATTATGCCTATCTACGTTGAAGATAAGAAAATTATTCATGAAGAATATTTGATTGCAACAATAACATTGATTGGCAAGAACATTAAGCGAGATTTGGCAAAAGATTTGAGAGGCTTGGAAGTGACTCATTCATACAAGACTTCATCTTTTTGAAAAGTTACTCATTAGCACTAGAAAACAGGAAGCTTTGAGAAATTTGAGCTTCAAGCACGATTGATGGCCAAGGCTACAAGTTCAATCTCCAAGATACATTGATGTTTCACTTTAAGTTCTATCCTCCAGATAAACGCGTGGACGAATTTTTTTTTAATAGGGGGAGATCAATGTAGGACATTATTTTAGAATTTTAAAATTTTTTATTTAAGGTATTTTGATATTTTTATTTTTAATTAGAGCTCATTATTGTATGTGTATTAGTTCTATAGTATAATTGTGATTTAGTTTCCCTTCTAGACTGATTTGGGGAATACATTTACTCTATTATAAATAGGGAAGTCTTGTTACTATTTTCATAACCTTTGATTAATAAAGAGGCCCCTCTTTTATAACTCCCTTTGTAGGATTATCTATCAAATCTCTCTTGTAGAATCATTTTGATTAGAGCATCATCTAATCTCGCTTAATGTATTATTAAAAAGAATTCATTGAGTTGTTTGGATTAGAATGAGATCTAATCATGACTTCAATTAGAACGTAACTAAATGGCGTTTATTTGATCAGGTACTAGAACGAAATCTTGTGTTTATTTATCCTATCAATCCGCTTCTGCGACACTACTCTGTCAAAGAAGTCGTATTTATACATGATGAGAACTCATCAAGACACAACATATTTTTAACTACCAAATAGATTCCAACCACATAAATGAAATACTATCTAAGCAACCCAAGAGGGGGGTGAATTGAGTTATTCAAAAAATAAGCTAAGCAAACCACACAACAATTAAATCTATTGCCTTAATGAAATAAAAATAAATAAATTTAATCTAGCAAGATAATAAAAGAGTAAGGGAAGAGAAATCAAACACGTGATTTTTACGTGGTTCAGCTAATCGTGTCTACGTTCATGCCTCCAAGCTCACCGGGTTTGAGGATTCCACTAAGCAAGCCTCCAAGGCTTAAATCGCTCTTACAATTGACTTCCAAGGTGTCAATAAACCTTTACACAAAGAGATTATCCTCAATCTCTTATCCAAGTGTATCCCAACACTTACAACCTCTCAATTTGTTTTTAAAAAATATTACAAAAATAAATCTCTCTCACACAATGTGTTTGATTACAAATGAAAATCTAAAGTGTGAGTAAGTGAGATGAATACAAGAATTTAAAACTCAAAGAAAGTTGTATGCTCAATAATTTGCTCAATGACAATTGTTGGAATAGTTGTTATTTGAATTTAATTGAGCTTATTTATAGTTGGAGCTGGAAACTAGTCGTTATTGACTTTCTGCTCACTGTCGGATGGCCGTTAACTAGATGTCGGATCGCCGTTAACTAGATGTCGAATCGCCGTTTAACTGGTCAATATGACCGTTGGGCTGAATTTTTAAACTGTCTGATCGTCGTTAGTGTCCAAAGGCTAATCTTTCAATTATGTTCAATGTCGGCGAGCCGTTATTACGATGTCGGATCGCCGTTAGTGTCCAGAGACTAATCTTCAATTCTGTTTGATGTCGGCGTTATCAAGATGTCGGATCGCCTTTTTTCTACAATGACTGCTACAGTGAGCTTTTTTGTAAAATTATTATTTGGCCTCAAAACTTTATAAAATTATACTATGACCCAAAACTTTATAAAACTTATCAAATAAGTCCATTTCTAGAATTTTAAGCAATATTTGCTTATTTCAAAATTGTCAAACCTTTTTCAATTTAAATCATTAACATGAGAATAACCAATTTTATATTAAAAAAAAAACATTTTCATAGAATATAAAGTCTTTATAAAGTGAGAATGATGATTTAAAAGTATATGAAAACTATTTTGAGCTTTTAAAAGATTAATCAATCTTAATCAAGTTTGTTATCACCAAAATCAATAATAAACAAATATTTATGTTAACAATAAATGCTTATAACACATATTAATCAAACAATTATATAATAGTAATCAAGCTGCATTTTCAAAGCTTATTTGGTGGCAAACTACGCCAGTTGATATTCAAAGCACTCTTTCTAAAGAGTGTTTCTATATGTTTGATCATCGTACTAAGGGTAATTTTTAGGGACCTCTCCTGAAGTTTGAAGTATTAACACTTTGGTAGAATGTATTGATGCAATTACACATACCTCCCTCGCCGTTAATTACCAGTTAAGTTGACCGTTAGTTGACTGTTAAAATTACTAAAACACCCTTCCCGTAAAAATAATAAATTATTAAATAAAATGGATGAGAACCGATGGGTACAGGCAGCTGATGAATTGCCATAAAATATAATCAATCTTTTCACCAGCTACCACAACTTAAAATAAACCAAAAAAGAGAACGCAATAGGAGTGGCAAAGAAAAAAAGAAAAAAAATTGTGGAACCAGCACGAAATTGTCGAAAATTCTAATAGGTGCTGAAAACATGCCAAAGTAGTTTAAAATAAAACCATTATATCTCTACAACTAGGAGATGCCATATAAGCTACGATTTTGTTCGAGTCTCTCTAGTTTCCAACTGCAAATTAATCAATTACGGACGATGATGACGCAAAAGAATTCAAAACAAGGATAAGTCAAGAAAAAATATTGAGAAAAGATTTTTTTTTTCTCTTTTCATTCCTTTGCTCAGTGCAGAACAACTTCATAACAGTGATAAACCCACTAATTTTTAAATCAAAATTTACATAAAGGCTAAAGCTTTCTATCATTACACTTTGATTAGCTCAAAATGAAGAAAATCAAAACCCACAGTTGTTGAAATCAACATGCACAAAAAAAAATTCAAAATACGAAGAACCCATTTTCAGGTTTAATTAACCCAGGTTCAACAAAATCATCTACAGATTATCTCTTTCTCACTCCTGTCGCGGATGAAGTCGTTCGCCGCTGGTACTCGCTTCATGGAAGACTTGGGCCACCATCAGAACTCATCTTGTTCGTAATTGAAGCTAAAATGTTTTTTAATCTTGAAAAGGTTTTGGGCAAATGCAGCTGCTTCTTCACAGCCTTAGGAAGACGAAAATGGTTGGGTGTTGCTTAGATGACAGAGAAAGCTAAGTGCAGGCTTTATTTTGTGAAGATTTTTTTTACTTTTGTCCATTGGTCATTACACACCACTAGATATTAGAGTAAACCAAGCAAGATTTCACAGACATCAAGAACTTAAAGCTTTAATTTTGAATTATTTTGAATTTTAAATAAGCTTTTACATATTTATCCTTTTATACTAACACCATACGTATTTTTATACTAACGGCAAGGGAGGTATGTGTAATTACATCAATACATTCTATTAAAGTATTAATACTTCAAACCTCAGGGGAGGTCCCTAAAATTTACCCATCGTACTAATTTGATTGATTTGCTATTTTACTTTCCCCCCCCCCCCTATGTCTCTTTTGAAGAGTAAGGTTCACTATGACCTCTGATTTTTTTTTGTGTTTTTTTCTTTATTATTAGTAATAGGTCTGTGCACAAGGCTCATTTCAGGAAAAAAATAAAAAATAAAACTATAGAAAATGATAATAAAAAACTAAAAATAAAATAAATAAACACGCATGACACTTAAATCAAACAATTTCTTTATTGCATTCATTTAGTCATAGGATTACGATAGCAAAAACAAAAATAATTAAACACAAACATGACATGTCAATTTATTCAGCCCTCAAAATAAGTAAAGAAGACAGAAGTACGTAGTTCACAAGCACTGCAAGCGACTACCTTATAAAAAGTAATTAAATAAGTGGTAAAAGCCATCCAGGACTATCTTATAGCACTATGAGCGAGTATCTTAGAATATTGCAGCCTCATTCAGGACTGCGGCCTTCGCGTCGTCTTCCTCATCCTTGACTTCTCTACTATTGCCTCTTAGAGATGGCAAAAAAGCCTGGCCCGATCAAGCCCATTTCCATAGGCTTTGGCTTGGGCTCCCTATATAAGGGTTTAAGAGAAAAAGCTCGGGTTAGGCTCAAGCCCCTTTTTTAAAAAAAAAATTTATAAATTAGAAGAATAAATTTAAATTTGGAAAATAATGGAAAAATAAAAAAGAAAGCTTAAATTCCAAATTTATATATTAATAATGAATCAAAAAACTTAAAATTATAATACTAAACTCTCTTTTAAGTGTTAATTAATTAAGAGAGTGCTTTAATTAGAGAATTTGGTATTAAAAAATTAAATCTCTAAACTTTTAGTAAACAAAACATAAACTTACAAATGTTACACAAAACTTGTAAATCAACACTAAGTGTAAAATAAAATAAAAAGTAAGTAAATAAAACATTAAACATGCAAATAGAAAGTAAAACAAATAAACTAACAAAAGAGTGGTAAAATGATGTATTATTGATAAACAAGATATAAACTTACAGATGAAACATAAAAATTATAAATCATTATTAAGTGTAAAATAACATATGAATTTTGTAAATGAAATAGAAGATTTATAAATGAAATGTAAAATAAGTTAAATATTATAAGAGTTATTAAGAAAATAAAACTTACAAATATAAAATAAAAACTCACTATAATAATGATTACCTTATATATTTATTGTTTTTATTTCTAAAATTGAATACTGATAATTTTTGGTCTATATAATACATGTAATGATATATGTGAAATTTTATTAAGGATAAAACTTATTTCTAAAATCAAATTTTGAAAATTTTTTTTTCATATTTTTCAAAATTGTTTGCAAGAGAAGTGATTTTGCATCCTAAACATGCTCAACAACAACCCTAAATAAGACTTTTTTTTTTTTTTGGCTTGATTCACATCAAGAAAAATGATTTTACTTAATTAACTTGCATATTTAACAAATAATATGACGGAAAAAGAAAAAAGGTTTATAAGTGTCCTAGCATGAACATAGAATTTATGGTTAAACCAATTTAATGAAACTTATTCCAATTGTCTTCAATATAAATTATTTGTTTTCAATTGAAGAGTAATTTTTTTCATTACCTAAATAATTAAATAAATAAACTTTTTTCTCGAGTACATGCGGATTAATTTTCCGACTCCATAAATTCTCAAACTGAGTTGTTCTCTATAATTTCCAAGCCAACAGTTGATATATTGACCACTTTACATGAGGAAAATTCTTCCTTACCTGATCTGTTGTTGCTTCACAAAAAGTTTGCAGAGGGAGAACTTTCTTCAGCTTTCTCTGTTCGTGATGGACTATTACTTTACAACCATCGATACTACGTCAGTTCTCACTCCAAATTAAAGAGCACGCTTCTTAAAGAGTTCCATGACTCTCCCATGGCAGAGCATGCAAGTGTGAAACGCATCCTAGTTCGGCTTTCTTCCACTTTTTTCTAGTCGAAAATGCGCTTTGATGTTGAGAAATACATTGCTTCTTGTCTCACATGTCAGCAAATTAAAAATTCTACTCAAGCACTTGCTGGATTACTTCAACATTTACATGTTCCTTCACTTGTTTGGGATGATTTGACTATGGATTTTATTACAGGCTTGCCAACTTCTAAAGGCTTTGAGTTAATCTTGGTAGTGGTCGATTGTTTAACGAAATCAGCCCACTTTGGTGCACTGGCATCTCAGTTCACAGCTGACAAAACAGCTACTCTTTTTGCCGATTTGGTAGTCAAGTTACATGGGTTTCCAAGCTCAATAATATCAGAACGAGATCTTATATTCATGAGTAATTTTTGGCATAAACTATTTGAGCTAAGTGGCACTATATTACGACATAGTACTGCTTATCACCCTCAAACTGACAACCAAACTTACGGGCCTTTACTCGGGACAAACCGCAATCGTGGTCAAGCCTGCTAGGCTGGGCTGAATTTCGTTACAACACCAGCTATCACAGTGGGTTGAAGATGACACCATTTCAAGCACTCTATGGGAGACTACCGCCCACAATTCCTGGCTATACGAAAGGTTCTACTTCGATTCAAGCCTTAGAAGATCTGTTGTTGGAACGAGATGAATTTTTGAGAAATTTAAAAATTAATTTACTTCAAGCTCAGCATCGTATGGAACAAAAAGCCAATGCCCATCGACGAGAACTCCAATTACAGGTTGGTGATAATGTTTTGGTAGGCATTCAACCTCATAGGCAAATTTCACTAGCTAAGCTTGCTTCTCAAAAGCTAGCTATGCGATACTATGGCCCTTTCCGAGTATTAGAACAATCAGAGTTATTGCTTATTAGTTACAGTTGCCTGAAGGATGCATAATCCATCCGATATTTCACATCTCAGCACTCAAGCCTTATGTGGGAGACTCGGTTGTTTATGTTTCATCTTTGCCTCCTGATACCATTGACAGCAAGCCCGTCTCTACCCTTATAGCTATATGTGCCGACCGATCCATATTAAAACAAGGAAAAGAGCATTGTCAAATTTTGGTTCAGTAGTTTGGTTGTGCTCCTGAGAATTCGACTTGGGAAGAGTTTGCTGATTTTTGCCGACTTTACCCAGAATTTCACCTTGAGGACATGGTACATTCTCAGCAGGTGGGGAGTGATACATCCTAGCCCATTAAAGTGAGGGAGCTTGAAGATGGCCCAATAGTTGAAATGCAAGAAGTGGAGCAAACATTGCAACGCCCAGCTCGTATTCACAAAGCTCTAGAGTATCTCAAAGACTATATCACCTAGGGGAATATTCGAGAGGATTATTCGATAAGGATAGCTATGATTTCTGTTATTTTATTACTATTGCAATTGGTTAGTTACACAAAAGTTGTAGAATGAAAATGATATATATAAAGGGGAAATGCATGAGCTGGATATGAATAGAATTCACAAAAAGTTTATTCTCTTTCTTATATCTATTCTTCCTCTTTTTCTCTGTTCTTCTTTGGAGCTTGCGCCTGCTCGAAAGGTGGAAATCTCTTGATACGGACAGATATTCATCTGAGGATGTATCACATCATATGAATTCTATAGTAAGTATGCATTAATTATGGGCGAAAAGATACCCATACTAAGGATAAACGTACTTGTGAAATTATATCATGTTTGCTGTAAACAATGTTATCAATCGAAAGTCAAAATCTCAAAATAGATCTTCCAAAAGTAAAAATATAGAGCAAAGAAAAGAACTGGGTGTGATGCTGGATTATTTATCAAGCTAAATAGGAAGAAGAATAATTGGTTTGTTAATCATTTTATTGAGTCTCATAGTCATCTGTTTGTAATGCAAGAGTGTGCCCATATGATATCTCCTCAAAGAAAAATAACAGCTTCACAAGCGAAGGAAGTAGGCTTGGCAAAATAATCTAGGATTTCACTTAAATCTACATATAAGATGATGGATATGCAAGTGGGAGGGCGAGAATCTCTTGGACATACAAAAGTATATCAAAATAATTATCTTAGAACAAAGAGACAAAAAGATTTAGTGTATACAGAAGTAGGGTATTTATTGAAATATTTTTCTGATAAAACTTTAAAACATCCATCATTTTTCTATTATATACAGCTAGATAATGAGGAACAGATCACAAATATATTACAAGCAGATGCTAAGATGATTATTGATTATGGCCAATTAGGAGATGTTGTAAGTTTTGATACAACTTACAAAGTAGATAAGAAAATCAACCATTCGCAATTTTTGTTGTATTTAATCATCATCGACTGACAATTGTATTCAATGTATGATGAGATTGCCGATTCATTTATGTGATTGTTTGACATATTTTTGAAGGCAATGTCTTGGAAATCACTAAAAATGATCTTTATAGATCAAGATGTTGCGATGACTAAAGTTATTTCTCATGTAAGCGAACCACACGTTTCATGCATGACACATAATGCAAAATGCCTTGAACCATGTAAACAATGCTTTTAAATGTCCTGAAGGGTTAAAAATTGCATTATCTATGTTCATGGAGTCTATTAAAGAGGAAGATGAGTTTTTTAGTACTGGGAATGCAAATGCTTGAAGAATAATATGTGCGTGATAATAATTGGTTGAAAAGCATATTTGAGTTAAGGGAGAAATGAGCTTATGCATATAATAGGCAATCATGGCCAGGTGGAATCAGTAGCACCCAACTTAGTAAAAGTTTTAATGCTAGCGTAAAGATTACCTCAATGTAAATCTTTTAATTGTACAAGCAAGAGAGGTTTATAGAAATATATATCAAGAGTTTCAAGATGAGCTTGAAGAAGCTATTGATTTGTGCATACAAAATTCTGTTGTAGAAGATGAATGTTTCCTTTATGCAATTATTATGGACAAGCACTTTAAAAAGTGCTGTGCAAAAAAGGAGATTAAGGTCACATCATCTTGTAATTGTATGATGTTTGAGAGGAAAAGGGTCTTATGTAGTCATGTGATTAACGTTCTTAGAGATATTATGGATATCAAAGAATTTCTTCTTAGCTAGTGTATCTTAAAAAAAAATAGATAAAAGAAGTAAGAGGTGAATCTACTCAAGACATTCATGAGGGTGAAATTTAAGCTGATCCTAAGTTGCAACAGACATGTATATATAAAGTTTTGTGTTCCACCTTCCCTAGGGTTTCAATTAGAACTCCTAAGAGAGAAAAAACATACAAGCCGGCAAATGAACATGCAATTAAATTAGGAAAGCTAATTGAAGAACTTTCGAGTTTAGAAATGGATGGTAATAAAAATGAAAAAATAAAATTCAGAACTCTCTTCTTGTTAAACCCGCAAAAGGGAAAGGGCTAAAAAGCAAAAGAGTATTCTCGCCCTGAATGGTTGACGAATCGTGGAATTTCTATGTTGAGAGTGGTGGGTGGGAAAATAAAAAGTTGGAAGGATACGAGTGAAAAATAACAATTACCCTATGCGGCACGCGATTGTCATGCCGTAAATTGGTGGGCTACCATTAGCAATATTTGTGAGTGGAGAGCCCAATACTTGTCAGTGGAGGGCCACACTTTATGCAAAGTTGTGGCAGCTCTTTTTCTTTTTTCTTTTTTCTTTTTTTTTTAACAATTACCTCTTATATTGTTAATAAGTGATTAAGAAAATTATTTTATTTCCTTTTCAGTAACAAAAAATTTAAAATTATTGAATAGCTCGAGTGGATGTTGAATTTGAAATTTTCCCTACCAGAACTGTATTAAATTATTCAATTCACCATCAAAGTGTTAATCTCTAATTCATCAATTTATTTTTAGTTGTTTCGCTTACATTGAAGAAAGAAACATTTAATGAATCAATATTTTCTATATATTTTATCAAAATATACACATGCAGCAGTAAAATATAAATAAAAAATCACTCTAATTTATTTTCACAGAATATAAAATAAATAAATAAAAATATGAGTGATATGGGTTGCTCATGTTACGATGAATAATAACACTATACTATTATTGGAGAGTTGCGAAATCGTGTCACGGATCATAAAGGCAAATCATAAACCTTCATTTTATTTGGAAAATTATATAAAAAAAATTCTTTTGAAATTCTTTTTAAAAAAATCCAATTTTAAAATTGGGTCGGGTCGAATCGGATATCAAGATCCGAGCTTGAAAAGCGATACAGAATGACGAATATACCCTCAAGTCACTCTATGCTCAACTACCATGACCAGAACCTTTTTTTTTTTTTTAATTTTTTACTCGCTCTCTTTGGAAAATAGAAAACGAGCTTGGACTGAGAGAAAGTTAGCTTGGGGCTTTGCTTGTTAAGGATAATACGATCTTAGAATTTGAGAGTAAACCCTAATTCAAGGTAATCCCACAAATCTTTTTTTACTTTCGGTTGATCTTTATTTTATTTTGTTTGTTTATTTTGGTTAAATATTCATTTTCCTCGCTCTGGCCTTTGAGTAAACGGGAACAGGACTTAAATATTGCTCAATTTAGATGATTCTGAATTTGGCCGAAGACACTTACTACCGCTGACAATATTTTTTGGAACCTTTGGGATTGGTCATTCGCCATTGCAGCAGCTACAGTTGAACCGGGATCGTGGAGAGGATGGTTGGAAATTCGTTAGTCCAGGTTTCAACATGCCCCGCTGTGTTATCTTCGATGATTGCTCAATCTCGTAGTTCTTCAAATTTCTTGCCCTGTCTTCCGCCGAAACCAAAGGCAAAAGTTACCCGCATAAGAGCCTTGTCTGCTGATGCAGGACATGACCGACCGCCGTCTTCTTCGGAAGGAAAGAATCCGCTCACTGCCGTTATGGACGTGCCTCGGAATATTTGGAGACGAACATTACGTCCGTTGAGCGATTTCGGGTTTGGTCGGAGGAGTGTGTGGGAAGGTGGGGTGGGATTGTTTCTTGTGTCGGGCACCGTTCTTCTTGCCCTCAGTTTGGCTTGGTTGAGGGGGTTCCAGCTGCGGTCTAAATTCAGGAAGTACCTGGCTGTGTTTGAGTTTTCGCAGGCTTGTGGTATATGTACAGGAACACCTGTGAGGATTAGAGGGGTGACTGTTGGCAATGTCATCCGTGTGAATCCTTCTCTTAAAAGTATTGAAGCAGTTGTCGAGGTGTGTTTCAATACCATAATTTTGTCGTGGATGTTTAAGTCTGGTTATCTTTCCATTTTGATAGTGACGTATCTGAAACGTGTTGCAAAAAAAAAAAAAAAAAAAAAAAATTAGCTGTTCCACTTAGTTCATCTTTTCACTTTAAATGTTGTATTCTTTTGTAGGTTGAAGATGAAAAAACAGTTATACCACAAAATGCTCTGGTTGAAGTGAACCAGTCTGGTCTTCTGATGGAAACTTTAATCGATATAACACCTAGGGATCCAATTCCAACACCTACGGTTGGGCCTCTGGACCCAGAATGTGTTAGGGAAGGTCTAATTATGTGCGATAGACAAAAGATGAAGGGACATCAAGGAGTAAGTTTGGATGAACTGGTAGGGATAGTCACCCGTCTTGGACGAGAAATGGAGGGAATTGGTATTACCAATAGCTATTTGCTGGCTGAGCGAGTTTCTTCTGTAATTGAAGAGGCAAGGCCACTTCTTACAAAGGTGTGATGTGCCCTTCTAACTATTTTTTTCTTTTTTTTTTAATTTTTTTCTGGTTTGAATGATAATAACTGATTCAGAGTAGTTGAACAGGACATACTTGTAGCGTAAATGTTAAACCATTTCGTGAAAAGATTAGGATTTTGCTAAGAAATTTGAAAATACAATGTTCTGATCTTTTCCTCTCTTAGGATTCCTTTGTCATTTGAATTTTTGTTTCAGGTATTTGTGGGAGAATTTGTACTTGTTAAAGAATTAATTTAGGTGATTTTGTGAAAGATAAATATGCAGGCCATTAACCAAAAGCTATTAATTTAAATATTTTAATCAAGCAAATTTTCCCTTTTTCACTGTGTAAAAGCATTATTGAACAAGATCCAAATTTCATTCTCGGTATTTGATGTATGCTCATGCACAATTCTTTGGCATTGATGTAGTGATGTCTCAGATTCAAGCCATGGCTGAAGATGTCCAACCTTTGCTGGCTGAAGTTCGTGATAGTGGTCTGCTTAAGGAAGTTGAGAGTTTAACCAGAAGCCTGACACAAGCCTCTGAAGATTTGAGGTGCAGTCTCCCGTTCTCCTCTGTTCATTTCTTATTTTGGCATACATGTCACATCACACGGTCACAATTTGGGGAAAAAAATTGTAATTCCCATAGTATAAAAGAGAAAGTTATTAATGTAAGGAAGAAAGAGATTGATATTCCTGACTTTGTGTGAGTTTATGAAAGCTATATGGAACTTTTGCACCAAGAATGACTTGCATCTGACTTGCATAACCTGAGTGTGAGGTTATGACCAGGCCAAGAAAAAAAAGTGCTTGCCTACGTGAACAGAGGTGCAGAATATTAAAAGTCACTCTTTATATGTTGGCCTGGCTGTAAGTAGGATAAAAAAAAATTACAACTGTAATGAGAATTGTGATATGTGTCCGTGAGAAAAACACATAGATGGGCAATTAGGAGATGTCAGTATGTATTGCACTTCAAAGACTGAATGTCCATTCTCCAGGCCTCTAGCTGTCAGCCTCTCGTATAAACAGATGAATATAGTTGTAAAATTTGAGATATATTCTTGTTTCAATTTCAAAGGCTGATTTGTGTGTTTTGAGACCTGGTGAGGGAGTCATATAGCTGTTATTCTTAACTTTGTCTTGAAACAGTTATTGTTGAGAAACTGATTCCAGATGTTCACATTGAGTCAGTGGCCCTGTCAAATTTTCACCATTAGCATGTAAATCAATATTTGATCAAAATTTGGCCACAAACATTGCCTTGAGAAAAAGGCTCAACAGTAGACACAAAATGGAATGAATCTGCAGTTCCTCTCACTTTCTCAGGCAGACAAGTGCATATGGATGCATTTTCCTCCCTCTCCCTCCCTCTCCCTCTCTTTTAGCTGAAAGGCTGATAGACAATCCACATTACTTTTTTTTTTTTTTTTAATTGCAGACGGGTGCATTCATCAGTTATGACCCCTGAAAACTCTGAAATGATACAAAAATCTGTGTACTCTCTGATTTTTACTTTGAAGAACATTGAGGTAAAATTTTACTCTCTATACGCTAGTTACTTGATTCTTCAACTGTTCTTGGTTAAATCTATATTTTCACTATTTGTCCCATCTTCTCCCTCCTTCCATCACTGCAGAATATAAGTTCCGATGTTCTGGGTTTCACTGGAGACGAGGTTACAAGACGGAATCTGAAGTCACTTATAAAGTCCCTCAGCAGGTTACTTTAAAGACTGTGATACGTGGAAAGAAAAGATACAAGCACATAATAGTTGATTAGATGGTAGGTTGGTAACAATGATTTTTAGCCTTCATTTATTGAAGGTTAGAGAAACTCACGTGTCAAAAGTCTTGTTCGCATGAAACGCTGGGAAAGTCTCAATGCTTAGGTAGTTGGCACATTCTTTTATCTGATGGAAATGTGAAAGCAAGTTTTGTTCAATTTCTCTTCTTCCCAAATTAGTTGTGAATGCTTTGCTGCGGAAGCTTTATGGATATAGAAAAATTTGTTGCCAAGTTGAGAACATTTTCACTGTTTTGCGCTTGTAGGAGATTGTAATTCAACTATTTCTGCTGTCTGGTTCAAAGATGGAAATTTTCTTTATTTTCTCTCTATCATAATCTTCTTTGACTTGAAACATTTCCCTTTGATTTTGAAGGAACTTTACGCCGAAATTGCTTCATTCAAGTATTTGATGGTTGTTTAGACAAAAGCAGTTTATTCTCATCTCATTCTTGCATTTATCCTAAGTATGTGTAATATCATTTAGCTAAGATTATAAAAAGTTCAACATAACCCTGCTGAGTACTGGATTTAAACTCTGTAATTGCATGTTGATCCAACTTGGGATTTGGTTATTGATGCATGTTGCCAATCTAACTCTTCCTGGTTCAAAAATTTCAAGTTTAACGCTTCAGTTTCTAATACTACAAAAATGTACTCTAGCTATTATACCCAGTGTCTCATCGTCAAGACTCGTTCTCTGTCCTGCTTCCAATTATTAGTTGGTGAAATATATTCTCATCGAAAAGGACATGTGCCCATAGCGACTTAACCTCAAATCTTCCAAGCCACCCACCTTGTGGCCCTCTCTCACACCACAATTAGGACTCTTATCCTCTGATTATTCGATAGGGACAGAAATTTCTTTCACAAAACGTGAGTGGACCGGATATATTTTTTTAATATTAGTGCGGTAGATATATGTTAATATAGAAATAGAAATATAAATTATATCATAATAGTTAGTTTTTTTAGGGTTTTTTTTATTATAAATATAATTAATTGTTGATGCATATTAGTTTTCTGAAAATAAAACCTCGAATGCTATTGAAATAACTTAGGGGGTTCATGGGTAATATAATTACAAATGAAAGCAAGCGGTATGCTTTTGAGTTGTTTAGTGCGTGGTACATGAACCGGCATTTTCAATTAGTAGGCATGACTATAAGTTAGAAAAATAATCATTGATGTATGAGACTTTAATCCTTATTGTAATTCAAGCACAAGACAATACCCCACATATCTCAAGACTTTGTATGCATTGAGATTCCACATGCTTTAAATATTTTTCTCAATTCTTGATTGTAACATGGATGTGTGTGTGTGTGAAGGTGTGCATGAATAGCTGTCACCCCAAATAATAAAGCAATTTTTTTTTTAATTTTGAATTTTTAAAGCACTATAATATTTAATTTTGAAATTATTTGTCAGTTGATGCAAAATAATTAACATACTAATTTATTTCATTGCTAATAATTGATGGATTTTTTTTTGTTTGCCGACTATCTAACGTTTAATTACTTTTTAGTTGATTCAAATATGAGGTGTTTGTTGGTTCATTTGAACTGTTTTTTTTTTGTTATATTTAGATTAAAAAATCAATATTTAATGACCTTTATATAAAAAAATTATTATTCATCTATTTATTTTCCCATTTTACTTGAAAAAATACTAGAAAGTAAAAAAAATAAAAGTATTTGAGACCAATTAAATCCAAGTTATCAACAACCACCGGCACCAATATGAACACAAGAAGTACACGAGTTTCAGGTGAGAGTGAGAAAGAGACGGAAGTCAAAATAATCACATGCTCTCGCCGTTTACTGTATTTAGTTTGGACGTATGTTATAAATCCTGCGTGTCATAATCATAATGGCTGACACACGTATCAGTCCTTGACTGATCTCCGCCGTTGTATTTGACACCATTGGTCCGTACTCCCCGTTCATAAATTTGTTTAATATCAATAGCAAATTTAGGATCCATTTGGTATTGTTTTTGAATCTATATTTTTTGAGAATAAAAATAAAAATGAAAATGGTGTTTTGCAGTTGCTGTATTTCAAATTTAAGTATGCGTCTGGTATTATTTTCTGTATCTTATATTTTAAAATTAAAAACAGTAATATGCGTTCGGTAGTCACAGTTAAAAATGATAAAAACAGAGAATATGCGTTCGGTAATACTTTTTTCAAAAACAGTTTTTACTATTAAGCATTTACATCATATTTATACTTATAAAATAATTATTTAGCTAATACATACACAAATACAACATAATAATTTAAAACAAAATTATTATAAAAAATTTACATGATGATAAAGTTTTAGAATTAACATTAATTAAAAAAAATTACATTGTCATTGTTTTTACATCATAATTAAGATATATATTACAACACATGATTTAAACAAAATAATTATAAAAAAAAACATGATAGACATTATACATTACGTATGTAATCATGCCACATAGAAGCTGCAATTCTATCTCTTGTAACACTCATCTCGGCGACACTTGCTGGAGATAAATCAATATTAGTAAGTGGCCTACTAGTGCCTCCTTCTTCGTTGGTAACCAAATCTTACACATCAAAGTCCCCAAATAACCTATCATTATTCTTCATTGAATACACATAAATTAAGCAAAGTTTAAAATTTTTGAAAACATAACATTTATTTTTTGTAGCAATTTTCCCCTATAAAATAAAAATCCAAGCAAATAATTTATCCAAATAACCTCCTAAAAAATATCACGACATAAATAAATAGTTCAAACGTACAAAACTCATTGAAAGTCATCTTCGGATAATAGCATAAAAGTGTACACATTTCTATTTGCTACAACATAGTCACAAAATAATAAAGTGATATAATAATTGCAATATAATCACAAAAAATGTGGATTGTGTTAAATAACCCAAGTATTATATCCACATTCCCAAATACTATTGCAAACTATCATTGTTAAGTTATAAATGCATGCTCCCCAATCAAAAGGCTAGCTAAATAACAGACAGTAAATTCTTGACACCATTTACATCCTTCAATGCAGCAAATTTCTCAAGTTGATTTGTTGGAGATGAAGGAACTAACAAAATGTCAATTCCTTGATCAATGCCACCAGCTTTTACTTTCCATGAAACCAATGTCATAGGCTTTGGATCATCAGCTTTTACAAATGTCACGTCTGGCTCCTTACAGCAAGTTTCATCTAACTTCAGTTTCCCAATCCAAAGTCCATAGTCCTAAGCATTTGCAACTATTTCAAGCAGATATTGTTTCAAGCATTTGCACAAGTAAATTTCACAAGCATCAGCTTTTACAAATCTTCGGTTTGAATAGTTCAGTCTCTTCAATTTGCTTCAATACTTGTTTCTGAAATACCAAACACGAAGCCAAAATATTACAAAATAGAGATTTAATTATATAAATCTTGATAATTAACAAGCTTTAATTACTTTCTCTATTTTACTTAAGAAAACACTAGCATATTCTTGTCTCCAAAACTTAGCAACACACTTGACCAAGTTTTTAAATCAAAGGACACTGATTTAAGTAGAACAAAGTGCAAAGTTTCAACACCCTTTACATCCTTCAATTTCACAGCAGGACATTATAAATGCAAAGAAAACATGAAGTTTAGACAATCTGTGTGCAGCCAAAAGGCTAGCTAACATTTCAAAATCAACCAAGAATGCCACCAAAATTCAGTAACATATTTGCATAGCTTTCTCTTCTGATAGAATAATTGAAAAATTCCAACATATATGATGATGATATAGGTCCACCGAGATTAAAGCTATCATGTAAATTAGGTAAACCCAACCCAAATGAGATATAAAATAATCCAAAACCCAAATCACCATGACTAAAATAATTCAAAATCTAATTAAAAAAAATTAATAATTTACCTTGATACTCTGCTACAATTGTGTGATGAAGCTCCAATGAAGGATTTATCAATGGAGTCCGGAGGCTGCAGCCTAGATTTATACGGTAAAGCTGAACAGCTTTAGCGTGCAGGCAGCAAAGACGAAGTACGGCGACGGTGTTCTGCGGGCATTTACTCAAATAAAAAAAAAAATCAGGAACTCACAATAGTAGAGACGGAGCTGACAGAGCAGTAGCAGTCGAGGCAGTCGAGACGGAGCAGCGACGGTGGCGGAGATGGAGCAATAATAGTGGCCCAATGAAGCAGCGGCGGCGGCCAGTATAGCAGCCGTTTTGGGCACATAGAGAGAGAGTAACCATTGTGAGTAGATCACGAGAGAGAGTCGAAGAGATAAAGCACACCGAGAGAGAGTAAACGCTGTGAGTAGATCGGGAGAGAGAGTTGAAGAGATAAGCCCGAAGAGATAAGGATGAAGAGAGAGTCACTGGAGTTTGTTTTTTAATCTATTTTTTAGTTTAGTTTTGGAATATGGCGAGAACATGTTAAACACGTTCTCACTTTGATAGTTATAAAAGTGAATCTCAAATTATTTGTTTTATAATTTGATTTTTGAAATCCAACCACCGAACATGTACTAACTTAAATTTAGAAAAGGAAAATGAAAACAAGGCCTCTAAAATGATACCGAACGGGCCCTTAGAATGTCCCTGATTTGAAATTAATTGAATCTACTAAAATTTAATTCAAGTGAGCAGTGGTGATTTCAAATAATCTTTATTTTATTTAATTCAGTATATTCAGTTTGATTTTGAATTAAAAATCAATTTGAAACATCAGGTTGGTCGGTGTTTTCTTTACTTAACTTTAAAGTAAAGGGTTTGAATCTTTCACTGCTGGTGAAAGTTTAGCATTTTTAAGTTATGTATTTGTTTGAATTTATCTATCCAATAACTAGACAATAAGAGGTCTTATTAGTTGTGACTATTCACATTTGTAAATTACTTTTATCAATTTTATTCAACCTATTTAACCAAAAAAAAAATACCGTTATACCTTATAACTTGAATATTGTCATATGACAAAAGAGTCAATAAAATCAACATGCAATATCTTACTTTTAAAATAAATAAGTTAGAAAAAAAAAAGCCAGTTCAGAATTGCTTTTAGAAGGTTTAAAAATAATTTTAAAAATTTAAAAGTTAATTTTAGTGTTTGATAAAAAAATTAAAAGTACTTTTTGTCAAAATCAACCCCTCCTATAATTTATTTCGAAGAGCATAAAAAAGTAACATTTAAATTTTGATTTTCAGAATCAATTTTATTATTTCATACAATTTCACAAATATCCTTGCAATTATTACCTAAACCAAAAACTATCCTCATTCAAATTGGAAACAAAATCAATATTTCAATAAATTTTGATTATAATTCAGGCTTTCCTTTCCTTGACCCTATTTCTTCTTCATGTTTTACATTCCATCAAAAGTACTCTAGGGCAACGAGGCGAGATACCAATACGAGTTTCGTCACCCTTTAACTAAATTCATCTTGCATTACGTCCATTTTATTCATTTGTTTACTTAAAATAGTTTAATAGTAAGATTAACTATCAAAACTCACAATATTTTTAAAAATCAATTTTATTAAATATTTAATTAATTTTTTTTTACAACTAATTATTTTTATAACACAACTACCAGCAATTACTTTATATATAAAGAGAAAGAGGGAGAATTATGTCCTGTACGGGTCCTATATATATTTTCAAGTACGGAAAATCTACTTAGTTGAATATGTGTAGATTTTGTTCTGGTTAATTTATTAAATTAATTGACAGTGACCCCTTTCTGCTTTGAGATTGCTTCTCTGCTAATCCTTCTTGCTTTATCTTTAATTCGCCCGAATAATTACAACAACTTTAGAATATTCTGTGTGTATAATTTGTTTTAATCTGTAAAATTAATTAATTACTTTAAATTATGCTCTGTTTTCTTCAAGAAGAACAATTTCCAAGCATCGGTATCATTCGGTAATCAGTCAATTGATAGATGCTGTGTCGGCGAGCTTACTCAATGTAGTTTCCAAAAGTGAGAAATGATATTGTCCATGTATGCATGATTTTCTTTTGGTCTCTGCCCCCTTCTCTCTTGTTCTTTTTTTTTTTTTAATATTTTAGTGAAATCTAAAAGAATAAGAAAAATAAATAAATAAATCATACAAAGGAAAATCTATGCTCTTCCTTCCCCAAGAATCATGGACTCTTTGGATTCTCTCTTTATTCCTTTTCTTTGAGTATAAAGTTGTTATTATTGGGTGAAAATTTTGTTGAAATTAAGATTAAAAAAAATCATTTATGAGATTTTCCGTGATACCTCAAGTCAAAATTAAAAACAACTAAAGTTGGTTTGATAACTAATAAGTGGTAATAATAATAATAAAACCATAACTGTGGTGTAATGTTTTGAGTGGAAAAAGAGAGTGAAGCTCGATTTTTTTTTTTAACCCCCAAAAAAAAAAAATCTCAAGTTAACATTTAATTTATTATGACTGTCAAATTGTCACATGCATCAAATTTGTCATAAATACAAGTTATTTAGTAAAAATATTATTAGAAGAGTGAAAAGATAGATGATTTGCGGTGATAATATTACATTAGTTAATATAAAAATTTATAGTATTTACTAATGAAAAAAATTATCATTTTATGTTATTAATTGCTTTTGATCTAATTGAAATCATGGGATAGTGGTAGTTTATATAAGTTCGAATTTCAATTAAGGCTTCATGTATCCTCCATTTTCTTCCTTCTTCTTCTCTCTCAAAAATTATCTTTTTTTCCCCCCCTCAATTTCTCGTTCAAAGATGTAATTAGCATCTTTCATTTCTCTAATATAAACATGACCTCTTTCTTTGGGGTAGTGGGGGGAACAATTACAAGACCCAAAAGAAAGTGGTATTCACAATTATGATGCTTAATTAATAATTAATCATGTTTAAGTGGCTTGCTTTTGTTTTTAACTTGTTGACAACTTAGCTTTATTTTTATTTATTTATTTATTATTTTTTGCTCAAATGGTAACAAACATTATCTAAATCGCAATAATGTGGCATTATGTCACTACTGAATGAATTATGAGCAATTGTAATGCGGACTTCTAGATACTGTTGTTTGACTTGGTAATGTCAACCATATTAAAAACAATGCTTCATTGTTTGAATTCACTTTTTCTGGCACGTTCATTTTATTTACTTTTAATTGGCCTTTTCCGGGAAAATTCTTGCTAATTTCCGAGAAAACAAACATGATGGGGTTGTTTGTGCTTTTATTTAACCTTTTTTTTATCCCTTTACCTAACACACAATCTCTAACTATGCAGTTAGGTTTTGGAAAAGAAAGTATAGACCAATTATTTTTTAAACATGGTTTGATTGATGATTTTCTCATGTAACCCCAATATTATATCCTCCAAGATTGTCCCCCAACTTAATAATGGTCTATACATTATATGATAAACGAATTAAAAAGATATGCCAAAACTATGTGGATCAAGACCAACCAGCCAACCAAAAACAAACCCTTTTTTGAAAATATTATAATAGACAACTAACATGGAACTAACTCCATACACATAATTTTATATGAAACAATTTAGCTATTTTAAAAAGACAATCATAGGGTATCAATTATTCATTGGAGAGGGGAAAAAAAGGATGAATAAGAGAAAAATAAGGTGATGAAAGATGTGGACTAAGTACCTATATGGATGGTCCCAAATCATTGGCTTGCTATGAGCCAATATTTTGAGCAGATTCAAATGGGATCCGGAGTGCAACTTTTAAAAATTGGATCTAGTAGAAATTGACATAAAATATTTTTAAACATTATTAATAGGGGTTGAAAATTTTAAACTATTTGAATAATATTTGGATTTTGTTTTAAAATATAAAAGATAAGCTAATTGGAGCAGTTATCAATCAATTCAGTATAAATTGGTTGGACGGGTGAATTTCAGTGACTGAGTTGTTATTTTATTTTCACAATAAACCATCATTCAATAGGTTTCATCAAATTTTCATGCATAATAAAAATAAATTGATTTGAAAATTTGACAAAACCAATGTAATAATATTCAGTAGTCTTGAAACAACGAAATTCACCACTATTCATTTTATTTGACATTAATTTGTTCCCACCCAAAAAAAAAGAAAAAAGAATTGAAAGAATAAAAATTCTTTTTGTGATAATTGTAAAATCAAGGATACATCATGTTGGTGGTGACAATACTTCACATCTTGAAGATAGTGAAATTTCAATGCCATATATACCTTTGTTAATGAATTATTTTGCAAGTTTGTGGATTGGGGGGTTCCCATCGCCAAATGCCTACCCCATGTTGGATATGTTGCTTGAGAGCCATTCTCTTAAACAATTTGTAGCTAACACACCCAAAAAATAAAATAAATGATAAATAAAAATAAAAAGTAGAAGCAAGATAGAGAGATGAGTGCACTTATCTTGGGGATGTGACAACTTTTCAGGCTAGCCGACACCCCATTACATCGTTTTTGACATCCCCATAACACTGCACATGCACCCATTTCCATTACAAAATAAATTAATACTTATAAAACTATTTATAAAAAAAAGAAAGAGAAGTTTATTGATTCTCCAATTCACTAAAGTTAAAATATAAATGTTTAATTTTATGTATGTAAAATATTTAGGTTCAAGATATCTAACTCTATATCTCATAAGTGATTTTTAAGTAATTTCATTTAGTTGACTGCTTGGATTCTAACTCTTAGAAAATATAAGAGACTAAAATATAAATATAAAATTTATTCACCCTTAACTTTTTTAAAAAGAAAAAAAAAAAGGTTCATATTTTGCTAAGTAAGTTGGTAATTTCGTTTGAATGAAAATAGTAGGTCTGATATTTGAACTCTAGATAAGAAGAAAATTGAGTTACATTTAGAATATAATAAAAAACAGTTTATAGTTGGCTATATGCTCACCTTTATCATTAAATCGTTTATATAGGGTTTTAAATATATCCTTTTTATTGTGATTATGATGGTCAAAATAAAGAAGAAATTAAAAAAAAAAAAATTTGTACATATATATATTTATATTCTCTGCCAAGATTCGGTTGCAGTTACTGTTAAGAATTCCATAAAATTGGCTCAACAAAAAAAACAAGTCACAAACTCAACCAAGGCCAAAGCGTCTGTCAGCCTTCGGTTTCTTTGACAAGTCACACGCATTGATACATCTTAGTCCATGTGTTTGGATATATGTGTTTGTGTCAGAATCTGACACATTTCAAATGTGAAGAATCATAAATAATCAAACCATATTACGTATAAATAAATATAAACAAATATTAAGGATATCTATATACATATATGTAGAGGAGATGATGGATACAATATACATATGGCATGTTCACGTCAATCATGCATTGAAGAGTAAGCCTGGCTTCAATTATTATTCCTCCTTTTTAACCTGCTCCCATGTTACACACATTGCACTTCATTCATTTCTTCTCAATGCTACGTTTCTTTTTCTCTCTTTATCTTCTAAAAAAGTTGCCTTTTGCTCTCATTGGGTTTCTTTTCAGCCGGAATAATTTATTTTATAGTAACTTGCAAAGCCCAGCCAAAAGATTTTATCAGTTTTGTACTTTGTTTCCGCTCTTTCTATTCTGTTCTGTTTTTGTTTTCTTCATAAAATGTGAATTGCTCTTTATCACTCCCACCCATTAATTGCTTTTTGGGTCACTGAGTTTTTGGTAAAACTTTTATTATTTATTTTCGTTTTTCCCAGCTGTACACCATTACTACTGTTACTTATCAAAATACCAAAACCTTCCCATTCAGTTTAGTTTCTTGCCTTTGTTTCCGTATTTAGTGATATTTTCTTTTTGATATTAAAGTCAGTTGAGTTGGGGTATAATCTGTTTTTGTTTTTTGTGTTTTTAGTAATTCTTTGTGCCTTTATTATTATTATTAGTACCGAAAAGCTTCAACAGGTTCCTAATCTGAATCCAAAGAAATATCTCTGAGTTGTTCTCTCAATCTGGGTATTGATCAAAATCCAATCTTTCTGAGTGTTTCTTGAAGATCTCTTGTGCTGTTACATGAAATCTTGAATCATTTCCATCTGGGTTGCCACAGTAATGCAAATTGGAAGTTTCAGCAATGGCAAATCTTGTGCCTGGTGTGCTTCTCAAGCTTTTACAACACATGAACACAGATGTGAAGGTTGCAGGTGAGCATAGGTCTTCTCTGTTGCAAGTTGTGAGCATAGTGCCTGCATTAGCCGGAGGTGAGCTTTTCCCCAACCAAGGCTTTTACTTGAAGGTTTCGGATTCATCCCATGCTACCTACGTATCTTTGCCTGATGAACATGATGATTTAATTCTTAGTGATAAGATTCAGTTAGGCCAGTTTATTCATG
Organism: Citrus x clementina; assembly: GCF_000493195.1. Classification (NCBI taxonomy): domain Eukaryota; kingdom Viridiplantae; phylum Streptophyta; class Magnoliopsida; order Sapindales; family Rutaceae; genus Citrus; species Citrus x clementina. Next base: position 37,977,562 of record NW_006262339.1, read on the forward strand.
TTGAGAGGCTTGAATCTGCTTCTCCTGTCCCCATTCTTCGTGGGGTTAGGCCTGTTCCTGGGAGGCATCCTTGTGTAGGAAGCCCTGAAGATATTGTGGCAACTCATTCTCTTGGGTTCCTCAACAATGATAATAAGAGTAGTAATAGCTCTTCGTGTTCTAAGCCTGGGGAGAAAGTGAAATCACCTGTGAAAGTAGTGTCAGGCAATAGTCATGTTGGTGAAAAGGAGAAGGTCGTTGGGAATAAATTGAACGGTGGAGCTAAAGATGATCCATTGGAGAAGAAAAGGGGGACTTTGAGTAGATCGAATTCTCAATTGTCGAAGGCATTAACTTTAAATGTGAAGAAGGAAGTTTTAGGGAAATCGAAGTCATCAAGTTCAAGGTCAATCCCATCTTCTCCGACTAGTGTTTATTCATTGCCGACATCATTTGAGAAATTTGCCAACGGAGTTAAGCATCAATCAAGGATTAAGGGATTGGATAAGGTGACAGCAAAGGTGGGATCAGTGGAAAAGGTGAGTTCTGTTCGTGGGGGGAGTCCCACTGCGAGGAGGTTACCTGTTATCAAGAATTTAGTTCAAGGGTTTGAGTTTGGGGCCAAGGCTTTGCGGAAGAGCTGGGAAGGGAATTTGGAGGTGAAGACTAGGGAGAATTCAAAATTGAGAGCTGCCAAACATGATCCCAAGCCTGAAGCTCGGAGTACTTCGGTGAGTTTAATCATTTGTCTTAATTGCTTAAATTAAATTGAGAATGTGTTTGTTGATTTATGATTAGAAGAAAAGTGGAAGAGATGCTTGTCTATGGACTTGAAAAAAGTGACTTAATTAAATTTTGAACCAGTGATTATTTTGGTATTTTTTAAGGATCTGATCACTAAGTGATGGTTCGTGCATTTTTTTCCCCATTTTTTAGATTTTCTGTTATCTCCTAGAAGGTTTTATCAAAATAACAAATTTCTTGTTGCATTCCTTTCAACCTACTAATTGTTTTTTGGATTCTTTATTTCATTTTATATTATATTTTATTATTCATGTTAAACACTTTTGCTCTTCATCTAATTAAGTCCTACTTTCCAGGCTCCTAGAAGAAGCACATCAAGTGATAGGTTCCCATCGAAAGAGGACGGTAAGGTCCATATGTCTGCAAAAGCATCTAAAGAGGAGAACAAGTTTCAAACCCCTGCCAAGAAGATTCCTGCAAATGGAATGTTGAATGATCAAGAACAATCAAATAAGAAAAAAACTTTCATTGGAAGGAAATCAGGGGAACTGAATAATAATGGTCTTCCAGGAAATTTGGTCAAGGTTCCAATAAATAGTAGAAGACTAACAGATGGAAGTGTTTCATGGGCTGCACTCCCCTCTTCCCTTGCAAAGCTTGGAAAGGTAAAAACCACATGATGACTTGGTTCTTGATAAGTTCCTTAGCCTTCAATAAAGAGAGCTTCTTTTAAGCTTCTTCCTGTTGAATTTTTATCCTGCTTACGCATGCAGTTCTTTGCTTGCTGTCAGCATCTCTTGCACACTTGTAATCACACACTGACACATGCATTCATGGGCTATTGGATACTGGAAGCACAGATATTTGTTAAAACTTCAGAGTGTTTCTCTTTTGCATAAATTCCCTTGATTATATTTACCGAAGAATTTGCTGAGATATTTTGTAAGTTGGGGTTTGAACCTGATGTTACTTGATCCATTCTGCTTGCTTCAGTAATTTGTCTCCTTAGGCAAATGTGAACCAAGTAGTTAGCTTTAAAAGTCAGAAATTTGTCAATTTCATCCTCTCTAAACCTCATATTTCTTATGAAAACCTATTTGTTATTACAGGAAGTCATGAAGCACAGAGATGCAGCGCAGACAGCTGCAATAGAGGCTATGCTGGAGGCTTCTGCTTCAGAGAGCTTACTTCGATGTTTAAGGTATGACGTTCCCAAAATAAACGATGTCATTGTAGTCAAACTAGGTGTATTATTTTGCATTGGATACTATGAATTATGTACCATCTGTGAAAGACTCCTTTTCTCCCCTTGCTAATCTTGTATAGGATGTCTGTCTTGATTTTTAAATATGCTGAGAGGATTCTTAATAGCTTGAGTCCAAGAGATTGGTACACAGCCTAGATTGTCCATTATTTCCTTAATTTTTTTTGTCTAGAGGATCGTTGTGTCAAAATAGCAGTTTGATTAATGCTTTGACCTTGAACTTTAAGATCAATTAGAACAAGTAGAAATAATTTGAAATATATCTCTTTGCCTGTTGATAGTTCATGTGGATAAGCAGAACTCCCAAATCTCTGTCAGAGTGTGCATGATTTGCTTTCTCGTTTTGAGGGTAGGAATGCAAAATAGGCATGAGTTCTGAAGACTTTCCAACTTTTCGTCGCTTTAGGATGGTCAATCAATTAGGGGTAGCATGAGCTGTAGGTTATTAGTGCTCTGCTCATGCCCCTTTTCTCATAAACTTAAAATTCATACTTTTAAGTAAGATGAACTAGGGCTAATAACCAACCTAAAAATGGTAGAAGAGGTGTTCAGCTACCAACCCAAAAAAAAATATTTCAGTAGCAACCAATCAAACACCAATTTGTAGTTGACTTCCTATAGATGATGACAAATCTGAGATGACTGAAATAGGTATTTTTCACCAATGTAGATATATAATTTCAATTTTCAAACATCATAATTATCATCATTCATGAGCAGCAGCAACAGTCAAACTGCTGCAACAAATCTGAGATGACTGAACACCTTTGCTGCATGGTTGGAATTCTGAGTTTGTTCAGAGCTGGAATGATTTAGTTGGAAGATAAAATTATTGAGTGGCCTAATAAAAGGGAATGATGATGGTACAGACTGTTTAAGTAAAACCGTAGACTTATTGCATGATGAGGCTGCAAATTAGTGGATAAAGGATATACAATCGTTTTATAGAAATGTCATAGATACACTATCATGTGTGTCTTGTTTGTGGCATTTAGGCAGCGTGTTCATTTATGTGGACCTATGCCTATAGTGAATTTTGGAAAGTCTTAAGTTTAAGCGAAATTTAAGTATATTTTCTGTTGTGGTGGTACTTTATTTCGTATTTTCTATTTATGTAAGGCCTTATGAATTGGACCTTTTGATCCAACTCATCTACTCTTATTCCTCTTGCAGCTTGTATTCTGAGCTAACTTCCTCTGCCAATGAAGACAATCCACAGCCAGCTGTGGATCAATTCTTGACGCTTCATTCAAGCTTGAATAATGCTCGCATGATTGCTGATTCTCTATCAAAAATTCTACCAGTTGGTTCATCCCCAGATCAGGAGGAAAACCCTTCAGAAGAAGCACTAAAGGTCACATCAGATAGACGGAAGCATGCAGCCTCTTGGGTCCAAGCTGCATTAGCCACTAATTTATCATCGTTCTCTGTTTTTAGTAAAGAAACCAACTCTACTCTTTCAGCTCCTGCGGCCTCTTCTCAAGGCCAAAAGATTGTTTCTGCCAATCAACCAATGATAGTGCTAGAAAATTCCACTAAGAATGTTTCAGCGAAAACCCCAGGGAAACCCCGTTCAACAGTTGTCTCTAAGCTTGTTGCATCAGGAGCAATTCGCAGACCTGGTGATAGTCCAGCCACTGGTCAGAAGCCACAGCCCCAACCCCTACCAGAATGGACCAGGGGAAATGGCCTTGACGAGGCTGTTGACTTGGCAGAGATGTTGCAGATGGAGTCACAGGATTGGTTCTTGGGTTTTGTCGAAAGGTTCTTGGATGCTGATGTCGATACCTCGTCTCTTTCTGATAATGGCCAAATAGCAGGGATGTTGTCTCAGCTCAAGAGTGTGAACGACTGGTTAGACAAGATTGGGTCAAGCAAGGATGAAGTAGAAGCACCCCGTGTTTCAGCTGAGACAGTTGATAGGCTAAGGAAGAAAATATATGAGTATCTTCTCACACATGTCGAATCAGCAGCTGCTGCACTTGGCAGCGGCTCACAATCTTCACCACGAGTTCGAGCAGCAGAAACAAAATCAAAAAAGGTGACTTGACTTCCTTTCACGAGTTGCATGATCCTCAATGTATATGCAGTATCCCTTTGACCACCAAGTGGTCCAGGAGCTGGGTGACTTAATTTATATGTACATAAAAATCCTACACAAGGGTTGTGGTATAGATTGGAGTAGGACTTAAAAGTCATGTTGAATATCAAAAGAGAGGCATTGGATATGAAGTGCAAAGAATTTTCACATTTGTTGGCATTTGTTTATTGAAATTATACAAATGAAAACAGTTTGGAGAGAGTAGGAATTTGTTCTTTTTCATCATCCACCAGGGCGGATATGTAATCATATTGATTATTATCATTGCCATTGCAATTTATTATCTATAAGTTACCAAATTTTGCATTCAGATTTTTTTTTAATTATTGTGCTAATTTTATAACACCTATGGACGAGTGACAAACGAGTGACGCGCAAACCATGTATTATGTAGTCAGGTAATTTTTGTATTCAAGAATTATGATTTTTTGTTTTTGTTTTATTTATTATTATAATTATTATTTGAGGGATAAATGTAAAAAAATTGAGGAAAATTGATCGCCGTGACTGTGAGCATGGGAGAGAATAATCAAAATGAGACCGAAGCTTCCAGACTCGCGTTACCAATCAACAAAATAATTATTATGTTAAAATGTGAGGGTACTTTGGAGATTTCACGTTCACAAAAGTGCTACGCCGGCGATGTTTTTATAAGGCGAACTCAGTTCCGCTTTGTTCGGCAGCAGAAATGAGAGTCGAGCTTCAGCTTCTGCTTGTACTTACCTCTGTTTTTCTTCACTTCGCTTCCTCAGAAATCTTTTTCGAAGAGCGCTTCGAAGGTAAGTGAATGCACTTTTGAGTAAATTAACTTCCTTTGCAGAAGCACCTTTTTCTAGTTCTCTAAGCGCTTTGGCTAATTGGTAGCGCTTTTGACCCAAAAAAAAAAGCAGCAATATTGAATGCTTTCTTATTGTCGTTTATTGATTTGAATGTTTTATATTCTTCAATGTGTGTGACCTTGATCGCTTGTTGTGGAAGTAGTAGTTCTACAAGCTTCTATTATTTACTACTTAATGATTTGGGGAGTTGAAAGCACTTTGAGCATAGTCGCTTTTTTGTAGAAACACTTATTAAGTGATTCATTATCATTAATAAGTGCACCTCTCGAAGTGCCTTTTTAAAAAAGCAATTTTCTGGGTAGCACTTATCTCTTTAACAATCACTTTGTACGCTTCTTAGAAAATCACTAATGGAAATTCAGTTTTTCATACCAAAATGAGCTTTATTGAATGCTGCCTTATTGTTTATCAAGTTGGAAGCTGAATATTGTTGCTCTTGAATGTGTTGCAAGATGGGTGGAAGAGTAGATGGGTTTTATCAGACTGGAAGAGAGCTGAAGGAAAAGCAGGAACCTTTAAATACACGCCAGGAAAATGGTCTGGAGATCCTGATGATAAGGGTATTAAATATTTTGGAGAGCTTGATGGGTTTTCTTATTCTTTTCTGCATTGATGTGATATTTTATTAACATGTTCGAAATTTATGCAGATTTGAGTTGTTTTGTGTTCTTGTTCAATGTTTTTGAATGTGAAATATTATTGGCATGGTTTACAGAATAATTTTAAAGAAACAAATGCTTTAAATTGCCGAATCTTGTCTTTGGAATTTATGTTTATACCATTTAACTTGTGCTTGGTCAACGTGAGATTGATAGGCCCAGAAATCATGCAGGTATTCAGACATATAACGATGCCAAACACTATGCCATATCTGCAAAGATACCGGAGTTCAGCAACAAGAATAGAACGCTAGTGGTCCAGTACTCTATTAAGTTTGAGCAGGATATTGAATGTGGTGGTGGTTACATTAAGCTTCTTTCAGGTTACGTCAATCAGAAGAAATTTGGTGGTGATACCCCTTACAGGTCTGTCAACTTTTTATATTTTCTGCTTGACCTGTGCTTTCTAAATTTAAATTCAATTTTCCTTGTCCTTTTTTTTTTATATGTATGTATGTATGTGTAATTTTTTTTTTCACTCTGTATGTTTTTGTTTTAGTTGATCTCATCATTTGATTGTCCTCTAGATTTTCTTTGCATTAGTTCTGGCATTGCTTTCTTTGTGATTTAGTGATTTTAATTTCCCTTTGTCATCAACATCATCTAAAAACCCAGTGCTTGAAAGTCATTCTATAACTTGTCATTATCAATTCTCACTATAAACAGGTATAAATCCTCTGACCATCACTTTATCCATGCAGTTTGATGTTTGGACCAGATATCTGTGGCTCACAGACCAAAAAGCTTCATGTGATACTTTCCTATCAAGGGCAGAATTATCCCATCAAGAAGGATCTACAATGTGAAACTGACAAGCTTACACATTTCTACACATTCATTCTTAGGCCTGATGCAAGTTATAGTATCCTAGTTGATAATCGAGAAAGAGACTTTGGGAGCATGTACACAGATTGGGATATACTTCCTCCACGAAAGATCAAGGATGTTAACGCCAAAAAGGTATGCCCTTTGGATTTGAACTCTGGAGCATTCTTGTATGCTTGAGCTGGTTCAAGATTACTACTATCCCAATTTTTTTGTTATGCTTTGTTTTGAGGATTATATCTACTATGGTGGAAAACACTATTTGACTCTAGAATTTTTTACATAGATATTTTGCTGTATTATTGTATGTTCTTTGGGGTTTTTCTCTCTCTCATTTCATTGTAAGGCTTTACCTCCTGCTTGTACTAAGTTTCCTTTTCCTTGCATAATATTATTGATTTGTATTTACAGCCAGCAGACTGGGACGATAGAGAATATATTGATGATCCAAATGATGTCAAACCAGAGGTACGTTGCATATTGTTCTTTCTGAATGGATTGAATGGTACAGGAAATTGTTCCACATAAATTAAACTTGTAATTTTTTACCTGTCTTCTTATTGTAGGGATATGACTCAATTCCAGCCGAGATTCCAGATCCAAAGGCAAAAGAGGTATGTTGCTTACTCTTCATACATAATAATCCCACATTTCATGGCCATCTACTTTGGAGATTCAATAGACATATTTCTTGCCGCCAACGAGAATTAATAATTAATTTTCATTATCAAGTATTTGACTTCTATCATTATGTGTTTATATATTCTCTTGCCTATCTTGAAGCCGTTGTCTGTGAGGGATCCATTAATCGTCATATAATTTTGTTGGTTGGTTAATAGCCATAAAAGAGATATACAGTTACTGCATCGAATGACCTTTTCTTGCTGATTTTGCATTAGCCTGATGATTGGGATGAAGAAGATGGTGGAATTTGGAGGCCACCAAAGATACCAAATCCAGCTTACAAAGGAAAATGGAAGCGCAAGGTACTTTCGAGTTCTAAATAAAGTTGACACCAAGTATTCTTGATGTAATTCATAACTATTTAAATGTTTGTGGTTTTGCAGAAAATCAAGAACCCCAACTACAAAGGAAGATGGAAGACTCCCTGGATTGATAACCCAGGTAACTTCATCTCTGCAAGATTTAGTGACTTAACTGGGTCGCAGTTCAGGAAGTAGAAGATAAACTTTGAACCATTAATTCAAAGAAGAATAAATATCAATGAATGAAAATGAACATTTATCAGACTTTCAATGTACAGTAAATTTGAAACTTGACTGGACTGGGTAGCATGGTCAAACTGCCAGAAGCAAGTCCAATTGCTTAAGAACATTGAAAAATCATTTCTATGAATTAGTGTGGGATTACCTGCAACCTGACACATACTTCTATGTTGAAAAAAATTGGTTTTGTGATTTGATCTGTGCTTAAATATCAATAACCTATTACCCAAAATAAGCAGGCAAAGGTTAACTGCCTGATGAAGTGGTGCATACAAGTACTAACAAAGTATTTTATAGCTGTCTTTGACCCCAACGTGAGGAGAATAAATTAGATAGAGGACTTTGAATTTTAATATTTTTTTCAATAAATTTTGTCTGTATATCAAAATCTAATTACTTATGTTATACTGTAGCTTAGATTGAAAAAGAAATGCCTTGATTAATTGGGTCCATGAAGAAATTTGTTTGCCTGATTTTGGTTGTGTTTCGACAAACATGCTTTGCAGCAAAAAGCCAAAAAGTTTCTTTTTTCTTGACAAAATTTTCTTCCTTGTATGTGCCTGCTGTTCATGAATTTGGTTGTATTTGGTTGCATTTTTTGTCTGACTATTCAAACTATCTTTCAATTGCAAAATGTACCCTCTCTAATTGTGCATAAACTTTGCTTATCTTTTCTTACTTTTCAGAGTTCGAAGATGACCCCGATCTTTATGTCCTGAAGCCAATAAAGTATGTTGCAATTGAAGTATGGCAGGTAACTATCATGAACTTTCTTGTTCTACATGGAGCTAATGGTACAAATTAAAATTTTAGAAATCAACGAATTATCATCTCATTCAATGTTTTTGTGAAAGCATGCATGTTGTTTATTTTCTCAAGTTGACAAAACCAACAAAGTTAATGAATATTAAGGTCAGTGATTTAGGTTTAAGTTTGTTGAAATAAATTATCTTATTTTTTAAAGCTAGTCACTACATATACCACAAGGTCCACGACAATAATTTTTTAGTTTCATATCTCATCATCATATTCAATCAAAATGGTAATAAATGTTTTTATTCACTATGAAAAAGGTTGGTGAACTTGAGTGTTGATTGGGTTTTCTATCTTCAACTGGAAGTCACTGTGGGTGTGCTCTTAGCAGATTCAATCTTAGCTGTTGAAGCTGCTGCAGTAAATGTTTATTTGACCCTCTTCATCTTTGCATACGTCTCAGTGGAATTTAAACTTGAACTTCTGTTTTGTGTCTTGATGGACTTTCTGAAATATTGGAATAAGTGGATCAATTGTCGTACTGCAGGTGAAGGCTGGGTCAATTTTTGACAACATTTTGATTTGTGATGACCCACAATATGCGAAACAAGTTGTAGAAGATATCTTTTCCTCAAATAGGGAGGTGAGCTGCAGCTTATGGAAATCCATATCTATTGTTTACTTCTGCTGGAGCTGCTAACTTGCTTATTTTTGCTTAATATTCAGGCAGAAAAAGAGGCCTTTGAGGAGGCAGAGAAAGTGAGGAAAGCTCGGGAAGAAGAGGTGTGCTGAACGTGTTATGGGTTCTTTTTGCAATTTATGTTACAATTATTCACCACTGTCCCTTTTTGAATTTTCCTCCAAATAGTAATACGAATCATCATATGTATAGGAAGCTGCAAGAGCTAGAGAGGAAGGTGAGAGGAGGAAGATAGAAAGAGACCACGAGTATGCAGAGAGGAGGCGCCGTAGAAGGGTACTTTTTCTCTTGATTTCCTCATCTGTTCTTTTATTATCATGGATATGTTTTTTGGGAATGGTAATTTGCTACTGTATCATACTTTGTCTATTAGGATTTGAAAAAACCACTCCTCAGTTCAGATAAGACAGTTGGAGAGACTTAATGGGCATGGTGAAAACGATGATTGAGTGAAACATTGGCCTGAGTTTTTCTATCATCTTTTTGTCAGATAATTTTGAAGAATTAAATAGAATGAGAGTGTGGCTTGAAAATGCTATCTTGTTGGTTGGATAGGATCCTTAATTATGATGATTGTGATGCTTCAGTTTCTTTGATGAAACACAAATTTGACTTTGTTTAATTTCTTTTTACATTTGCAGCATTATCCCCATGATTTGGACGATTATCATGTAAGTATTAAATTAACACACACACACACACACTCCATGTTTCTCTCATTTTCCTTATTTTATTCTATTCCATTTCCTTCTTCAGAGTTCTCACTGTTGATTTGACGATTAATTTGGTATGACAATGCTTCTCCATATGAGTCTTTCATTCTTTTTCATGCAACATGACAGAGTTTATGCCCCAGCACCTCATATAATTAGTTTTCTCTCAAGAAAAATTAGTTAGAACTGCATGCCATAACGGCTATTGGCATCCGAATGTGGTGTTCATATTTGTTAATATTCTGATTAAAGTTTCTACATTCCTTTTCGAATTTGCAGGATGAACTATGAGATGTCTACTTGAAACGAAAGAAGAAAATCTGTGTTCCAGTTCTCTGAGGCAGCATTGTACATTTTTGCGAAGTACGTCAAAACCTGTTGTTGTACCATCATGGAAGCACCGGAAATAATTTCCTCAAGTTGATGAGTGAACTGATTTTATTGATTAGGATTCATGCGGACTCCATGCTATGTAAAACTTGATGCACACAATCTAGTGCTTTGATGTAATCACAAAGGATTTTTTTTTATTTATATTTTTTAAATCACAGAGGACTAGGATCGGTGTTGTTATTTTTGAATCACGATCATCTAAAACACGTCTCGGTTTTTTTTTTTTGAATTGATAATCCAATCGGACATTTGATATTTAATTGCATTGTTGATATGTTACAATCGGATGGTTTATTGAGACTGCAACTTTATATTGACGATGCGCTTGTTTCGTGGACTGGGGATTTAAAATTTAGAATTAGAATCGACAAGAAAGGCGGAAATTGGAATAGGAATTTGGGGCCATCCTAATTTGGGAATAAAAAAAATGAGAGATTGATTCTTAGGGGATGGGAATTGGTCTCCCATTATCAGGAATTTTAATTTTACAGCATTAACATTTTAAAATTTTGAAAATGTCGTCCTATAAATTAAAAAAAAAATAAAAAAAACAGAGCCAAACAAAACAAATTGTAGTAACCCAACCTTTGCTGCCAAATCGAGCAGTAGCAGCAACTGCGATCCAATGGGCAAACTATTGTCGTAGGTTGTGGAGCAGCAGCTGGTTGCCAATGTCGTCCCTACTTGGGACCGTTTTCGAAGTCGTGCGATCCAACAGCAACGTCGCCAATGATGTCGTTGAATGTTGATGATGTCAACGTTGTTGATCCCTTTTTCGCCATCGATTCGCTTCCATTGTTGATCATGATAATGACTTTGATTTTGATTATTTTGATTATTATTATTATTATTATTATTAAAAGTTTTATAATTAATTAATATACTAATCATATTATTATTAATCATAATAATTTTTAAATAAATAATCACAATAATTAAAATACAAAATAAAAATTATGACAATAGTTAATTTAGGACTTTTGGGTAATTTGTAATAATTAACTCATTCTTATTTTAATTTTGATTCCTATAGTTTAAGTAAATGCACTATAAATTCTTATTCACATCTCATATTCTAATTTTTAGCTCATTCCGATTCTCGTTTAGTAAATGCATCATAAATTCTATGAAGCTCTTTCCCAAATTGTCTACTCTCACTAATATTCAAGAATGCCCATTCCAATTCCGACCCATTTCAATTCTTATTTAGTAAACATACCATAAATTCTATGAAGCTTTTAACCACATTGTCTAACTTCACTATTATTCAAGGGTGCCTATTAAAATTCATATTTAGTAAATGCACCATATTTTTTATGAAGCCCCTTGCCCATATTACCCTTACTAAAGAGGGTGCCCATTTTCAATTCCTATTAAGTAACGGCACTATAAATTCTGTGAAGCCCTTGCCCAAATTGTCTACCCTCACTAATATTTGAAGGTTATCTGCTCTACTCGCATTTTACAAAAGAGATAGACATCAAACTAGCTCCACGCAACTCAATCATTCTTAATTAAACAGACTGCAAATTGGTTCCACTCAATTATTCTTAATTAAAAGAGAATTTTGAATCCCTAAAAACTTGAACCACTACTCTAAAAAACGTGAGAGTAGGTTAAAAATGATATATATTTTAACCACTACTCTAAAAAATGTGAGAGTAGGTTAAAATAATATATTTTAACTTTTATTCTAATATCACAGTTATTATAGACAGTTGAACCCTCCTAACAGCTGATCAATCCAACTAAGAGTGTGTGTTGCTTTGTTTCTAAGTAAAATTTTTCTAGCCACTCGGCCAAAGAGCTGCTGCTCTTCAAGTTGGAGAGCAGCAGTTCGAACCCCCACAATACATGTGGGGATGTTTCTTTCCTCAAATAAAATTGAGTGAAGGCAGTCTGCTTCCTTGCCCCAGTGCGAGGAGTAGACATCCCTCGAATATTTGAGAGGGTTAAAATTTGGGCAGTGCTCCATTAGATTTGATGTATGTTGGTCCCAGTTATAGTCTGATTTATACATATCAGTTATATTCTCATGTAATATGAATTGTAATCTGAGCAATAGTCTCATGTAATAAAAAAAAAAAAGTAAAATTTTTCTTAAAAAATAAACACGCAACACAACGCCTATATTTAAAATTTTAAATAACTCTTGGTATTTTAAATCCCAGAAACGCACATACATCTTGTGGCCCAATAGTAAAAGGGAATAAAATCTCTATTATCAATTTGAGCCACGTGGAGCAGAAAAACTGTCGTCGGTGACACACACGCGAACCTTAATGGGTGGCATAATCATAACACCAACACGGCAGCCCCCACCTCCACGTGTACTGTCGTTTGAATTTAATTAATAAAATTAAAAGCTCTTTAATTTCCTCGCCAGTCGCCACCCTGTAAGTTTTATCAGCCGTCCCTTCTCACCGAAAAATTAATTAAATTTCTTTGAAATTTTAAGTAAATACGTGTGATCGTTTCCAAAAACGACATATTTTCATTGTTTTATTCACCAAATAAAATATAATTATTTATCTTCAAAATAAATACCACAATTATCAGCTCAAAAAATTTCGCATATTAAATCCCAAAAAGTTATTTACACTCGTCCTCTTATTTTTTAGAATTTACATTTTTTTTGTCACATCTCCCTTTCTCAATAAAAAACATCCTAAGTCATTTGATTTATTTTGAAGTAATTTGTTTCTTTTATTTCTTCAATTTTATGAAGCCATAGTTAGTATCATATTACTATTAAAGAATAAGAATAATAATAATAAGGTAGGACAAAGTTTTTAAGTTGAAGTTTTAGTTCCTACCTCCCTTAGATTGGAACATTGATTACCAGCAAAGTAATATAATAATAATAATAAGAATAAAAATAATAATAAAAGAAGTAAGAACAACAACTAAATTACTTTTAATTCAATTTGAAAATACACTTTATTTTGAGTGTATCTACAAGTTTTATTCATCAATCGCTAAGATTCCGTATATCCCCTAATAAAATAAAATAAATAAACTCGTGGTAGTGGTCTTTTTTAAAAAAAAAAGAATTTATTTTCTCTCCAAAAAAAATTTAGCATCTCAAAACAAATATCACAACAATTAATTATTTAATTTTTTTCCACCCCAAAAAAAATCACCTTCTCAAAAAGTCAATATAAATAAAGTAACAAAATGATTATCGGGATAATAATATCTGGACCCCTAATTTTTTTAATATATTCAAATTGGATATAGTTTCATAGTTTGTCCTCTTATCACACGCAGGTCCAAACCTCGGACTTCTTTAGAGCTCTGGCCAATGGCCCAAAGCAAAGACAAAGGCCAATTCTGGAGAATGTGAAGACTTATTTGATACAAATGTATAAACTATGCTTTTAGTTAATAAATAGTGATAAAACAGGTGTCTATATGATATTATCCAATGGATTAATAAAATAATACTTGAGTAGCAAGTGCCAAGTGCCAGACTGCCAGCCCACTGAAATCACTTTCCCTTTTATAAATTAAAAACACTTTCTTCTCTCTCTGTGTCACAAGGACACTTTCTCTCTCTAAACATTTTTTCACAAAGGAAGAGAGAGAGAGAGATGCAAATGATCTCCAGAGCATCATCTGCTGCCATGGCCTCCTTCACTTGTTCAAGGGTATCCGCTCTTTACCATTTTCTTTTTCTTTTCTTTTTTGTTTTTGCGTTTGTTGGTTTCATCTTTCATGTATGTTTTAAAACCTTTTCTAGCGTCACTTTAAAAAAAAAAATTGGAATGTTAGTGGGAAAATAATATAATGGCAACATTTTCAATTTGATGCGACCGTGTGGGCAAAATCCAAATTTCGAGTTGAAAACGATAAAGAAAACTTTTTTTATATGTTGTTTTAAATGTTATTTTCATTTGTTTAATTGTTATATACTTTATTTTATTTAGAGTTGTTTCTTTGTTTATGTTTTTGTTTTGCTTGTACTTAACTGAATTTGTTGGTGCAAACTGAGCTACTGGTATTATTTTTTAAAATTAAAATATAAAATTGAGTTAAATGCTGTTTTATAATTCATTTTTATGTTGGAAATGTTATTATGGATTGTAGTTTTGTAGAATTTTATGTAGTTTAGGTTAGGAATTTGATGTGAAGTTGGAAATTTCACATCCAAATGAATGATGATATTGTGAGACATTAGAAATTATGTTATTGATTATACAAAATGATTATATTCTTGGAATGAATTTCGTATGATTCCACACAGATGTAGTCATTCATCTATTATTTTGGTACAAGAATGTTCTTGGGTGCAAAAGTAATTTGTGATTTGTATAATCCACATAAGTTTATTTTATATTTCTAATTGGCAAATGAAAAAAATCGCAGTCTTTCGTTTTGTTCAATTTATGTTTTGTATTCATATTGCAACATGAATTGTATTCTACTAGTCCATTTATACCTTTGATAAAACAATAACATGTATTGTTCTGTACGCTCATGTCTATGTAAATGGTGATACTTGTAGTTTATTTGCTACTTACATTTTCTCTGACTTTTTTCTGAAGTGGGTATTTCATGATTTTGTGGTAATTAAGTTTGGAAATGTTTCCCATGTTTTAGGGGCAGAGTGGCCTTTGTGTTGTGCCAGGACCAAGACAACTTTGCCTTAGAAAGGGTCTTCTGTATGGTTTCATGCGCTTATTATCAATGCCATTCAAGACATTGCATTTAGCAAGTCGATCTCTTAGAGTTGCTGAGTTTTGCAGTATCTCCAACATGTCATCATCGTTGCAAATTGAGTTGGTGAGTTGATTTTTAAATATCATGTTTTATAATATAAAGTAATGGATGCTCCTTGTAATTATGTTATGTCATTTTTGTTGGCCTTGATTAATGTATAATTCTTTCCTTTCCTTCTAATATGCTTCTTTGAGTAAGAATGTTATGCTCTCCATGTTGGACTTAAAAATCTTGGACATCTTCACCACCAAGTCGCTAAATTGGATTACCTATTTCTCAAAAAATGAGAACATAGACTCTTATCTGTAGCAAAGAAACATTGAAGGAGCTAGGAAATGAAGTCTTTTTCAACATGTATCTATTAATATGACTCTGCCTACTGCCTTCCCATGCTAGTAATGTTTATTGTTGCCATCGTTACTAATCACAATCTTATTTTCAGGTACCGTGTCTCAGGGACAACTATGCATATCTTTTACATGACATGGACACAGGTACTGTTGGAGTTGTTGATCCTTCTGAAGCTGTTCCTGTGATAGATGCTTTGAGTAGGAAAAACCGAAATCTGACTTACATTCTAAATACACATCATCATCATGATCACACCGGTGGTAATTTGGAGCTAAAAGCAAGGTACGGTGCAAAGGTATGAATATGGTATCTCTCTTTCTCACTTTTGTAGCTGATTGTGAATGAGTAATTGACATGCAATTGAACATCAACTCATACTTGAAACAATTAGCTGTTGATTGGTTGAGTTCTCTGAATTTTGCATCTGCTGACTGGTGTTAATCTTTCTGTGAACTTTGTATGTTTGCAATCCTTGTGAAGATCATTGATGTGGTGCTGATGTTTTCCGTTGCGCACTGTTTATTTGAAGAAAACTCCAATGGCTCTAAAGAATTTTTCCCCATAAGGTTTACAGATGATACCATATGTTGTCTTTACTTGTGAAGGACAAACTTTGAAGTTTAATACTCCTGGCTAATTACCCAAAGAGTCATAGTTAGCATAAAAAACTTGTATGCTTTTTAATCCTGGTTCCATTGACTTACATGTGCAGACCGCGATCTGTTACATGACTCAAAAATTAAAATTATAGAATAGGCAGGTAGCCAAAATTTCTGAATGCAAGTATTTTCCCCTATCAAAATGAGCATTTTTATAGTCAATAGTGACCAAGTGTACAATTTTATTACTGAAGCAAGTATTTCTTTAGTTCATCATAAGCCTTTATGTTAAAGTGCCCATATTTGATGCCCTAGGTTATGATTGAACTATGGGAATGCGTTATTGCGTTATTATGAACAGAGCTCATATCCTTAATGATTGGTTACATGATGCATGTAATTTTCTGAAGCTTTATACTTTCCTTTGTTGTAGGTGATTGGTTCAGGAGTAGACAAGGATAGGATCCCTGGCATTGATATAGTTTTGAATGATGGAGACAAATGGATGTTTGCTGGTCATGAGGTGCATGTGATTGATACGCCTGGCCATACCCGAGGTTGGATGTCATTACTTAATCATCTTATGAAGTCATTGAAGCATTTTTGTTACTTAATGATTCTGCCCTCTTTTAAACTACTTTAAGTTGCTCTTTGTACTTGTCTTTTTTTTTCCCCCCAAATTTCTATAAAGTTAAAATGGCATGTAAAAGGTCCATTCACTGCATCATTGAATTTTCAGCATTGTTTTTGGTTGTTAATTTTACTTCATTCTACAAATTCTTTTGGTAGACATGGAGATGTATGACGGTTATCATCTGCATCAAGTTATTTTTTTTATTACATAACCATATGATTGTTCAGGTTTGGAATTTTGGGATTTGATTTTTGAGTCTGCTCCATATGGATACACAATTAACATCTGGGGTCTGTAGCCCAAAAGGATTACTTTCATATTCTTTCGTGATGTTCTCTCGAATAGAGAGAGTAATTTGATCTGAATAACATGCATCCAATGTGAAGGATAATGGACATCTGACTTCTGTAACTTCAATTGAAGTGAGGTGTAATTCCGAAATATAGATTAGTATATTTAGATTTGTGATATGTTCTTAAAGTTTTAAATTGTCTTTTTTAGAGTATTATTTCCTGACGTACAGAATATATGGATGTGATTTTGCATTTCGTTTTACCTTTGTCATTTCTACAGATTATTCCCAATTTTTCTGATTCACTGTATTGGTTGTATTTGCAACAGGTCATATTAGCTTCTACTTTCCTGGATCAGCGGCAGTTTTTACTGGGGACACCTTGTTCAGCTTATCCTGTGGCAAGCTTTTTGAAGGAACCCCTGGGCAGGTAGATTATGTCTTTCATTGATTCTTTGTGGGTTGGAACTTTTTGTTATAATTATGGCATGCGGATGATGTTATTTTGAATTGAAAGGTTATTTTAATTGTTCATCAGTCTTATCTAAAAGGTAAAAAGAATAACCTGCTATTTAGTGCCCATTTATGTGTTTGGGGAGGAGAGAATTTTCTTGGAGAAGACCTAAAGAGATTAAAATTGTTGCCATCTATATTAGTTCAAGTAGAAATATTCATTTGTCATTAGTGAGAAGATTTGGGATATTTAAGTTGAAAACAGAGCTATTGTTGTATCATTCTTGAATAATTGTTATAGCTATATGGATGTCCAATTGAGAAGTCCATAGCTAGTCCAATTTTGAGAGGAGTTTAGCTTTTTGCTCTTTGTTGCTCATCGAAAACAAGGCTTCTAAAAGTGTGAAAACATAGTTTTATTTCCATGATGAGATTTCTATATTCATATTTAAAAAGAATTGAGAAGATAGCATGATTGAGTGTAAAGAGAATAATATAAGACGGAAGCTCATTTTCCTTTTAATGGGTATATATGCCATTTTAGATATTGGCCTTTTAAAGAAATACTATATACAATAAATATACACTGGTAAATGGTTGTGTCTGCGAAGATGTTTAATACACTGCATGAAAGTCATTTCTTTCTCTGTGAAAAACATAAAAACTATGTTGGCTCACTGTTTTGATATGATTTGTACATCAACAGTTGATTGTCTATGTTACAGATGTTTTCTTCCCTTCAGAAGATAATGTCTCTGCCAGATGATACAAATGTATATTGTGGTCATGAATATACGCTGGTACGTAATTATTTTCTTTTTCCCATTTCAGCAATTTGCAATTTTTTCAAGCTAAAACTTTAAGAACCCTAACTGTGATTTAAAAATTGTACAGAGTAATTCAAAATTTGCATTGTCCATAGAACCCAACAATGAGGCCCTTCAATCATATGCAGCGCACATAGCCCAACTTCGAAGCAAGGGTGTGCCCACGGTAATTTCTTGGACTTTCTTTGTTTGGATTTAGTTCCTTGACTCTCTTTGGATAGCTATCTTTCAGTTTTACAATTGTTAAGTCTTAGTTTGGTTGGAAATTCTTTGCACTTGAAAGCACGATTATCTTGAATTCGTCACATGATATTATTAGGTTAGCTAAGGGCATGTGCAGTCCGTGTAAATTTTTAGCAGCCCTCGCATGCGATCATTTGTATGTCAGGAACATATCAATTGTGGCTTGTTACAACACCCGATTCCACTCAGTCTTTGATAAGCTTATATAACTATCTATCAAGTTCATTTTCATTCAAGGAGCAACGCACGCTCTCTTCTTACTGCAACATGTTGCTCTTTTTCTATCATTTTTTTTCTTTTTGGCAATAATTGTTTACTTTTGTGTCTACCCAGATTCCAACAACAATAAAGATGGAGAAGTCATGTAATCCATTTCTTCGCACGTCAAGTCCAGAAATCCGGCAGTCATTGCGCATTCCAGACACTGCAGATGATTCAGAAGCCTTAGGTGTCATTCGTCAAGCAAAGGATAACTTCTAGGATCGTTTTAACTACTATTGTTTGTGTACAGAGAGTAGCTGGTGCCAATATGAAATAAAACCACCAATGTATACATTTTAACCTTTTTTTTGTTTTCAATTTTAATTTTTACTTTGTCATTTGTCCCAAAGTTATTTGAAATTTCCATGTTCTCTTGAATTGAGTTTAATGCCATGGCTTTTTGGGAACTGATAAAATGTACTCTCTTTTTCTTTTTCTTTCTTACAATTTACTTGTGTTACATTTAGGGTCAACCAAGAATTTAGACTTCTGCAAATATAACATAATTTCAAGGTGTATATAATTCGAAAATGTTTGCTCATCATACAAAAATTCATTCGGCTAATGGCTGTTGATTTGTATAATAAGATGAAAAGATCAAAGATTTGGTATGGTTGTTGAATCAGATTTGTCAAAGGAACAGCATAAATCTGTCATTTCTCAACCCTTTTTGGCTATGAGTGGTTGGCTTGTCTACAATTCTGCACAGGACTTGACTAGCTTACAGAATCTGTAAGCTACAGACTGCAGCATCAGCCGTTGGATGTGGTTGGATGTGGAGTGAGAAACTAAACAATAGAAGATCGGATGGTGGGATGACGGGAGATGTTTGTTACAGGAGATGTTTGTTACAGAATCTGTACCATAGACAGGTCCTTCTGCACATACTTCTTTTCTCAGCAAAGCAAGTGAGGAGGACATTTTGACTGAATGATTGGGATGGTTACAGTACACATCTTGAAATATTTAGTGATAAAGGTTTTCGTTAAAAATAATAATAATAAATTAATTACTAAGTGTACGTATAATTCAATAATTGTGTTTGGGTAATGTTTCCTTTTTTTTTTTTTAAATGTAATTACTAAAGCAATTTAATGTGAAGATATCTTAATGTGTTGGAGATATCTTCACATTAATCACCAAAGCAATTTAATGTAAAGATATCACAAATAATTTTTAATGTGCTTCTAGATAATACTCAAAGGGGAAGACATCCGCCGAATATGATGTTTCGTACTTTATTAAAAATACATGATGTTTTGTACTTTATTAAAAATACATTAAACTTTTCTTTTGCATCTATTTGTTTGAAATTTATATCGCTTTTTTACTTTTTTAATTAACACAATTAGAAAATTTAATAGAATATTGATAAAATAATTATCTTACCCCTGAATGTAAAAAAACTGTTTAATCTTACCTAGATGACAAAAAAAAATGATTTTATCTTATATATGTTGGAACTAATAATAGCTACAAAATTAACAATATAAATTCATCAAGCCTACTAATTTAAAGATATAAAATCACCAAAAATAAGAGCTTAACTAATTTGTAGCTCATTTATAGCATAAATCAAGAACCCTACTCATGTAATCCATCATGAATAATATATCTTCAACAATAATTACAAATCTTCAAAAATGAAAAATCACCCAGAGAAACAGTAATAGATTTCTAAATTACATTCAAAGCAATCATAAAATCAGTTATGAGAAATTTTGAACATTATATTCCGTTACCATTATGGGGAACTTAGAGTCTACGATTTATTCCCATCAACCCAAAATAACAACTAATATTTTATTAAATTATCTAATAATGTTACAAAAAAAGGTGATGCACTTTCTAAATTTTAAAATTAATAATTTTTTACATAAAACACGAAATGGTGAGCAGTGGGTGAATATCTGTCTTTAGAATAAATATATTAGTGGAGAAAGCCCCATCAATGAATGTATGTTGGTGGCTCAATTGGATGTGGATGGGTTTACCAAACACAACCCATTATTTTATATTTTTGCAAGCTGAACTGAGATCACTTTCTCCTTTTCAGTTTTCAAAGAAACTGAATCATGGTCATATAGTTGATTGAGATGAGATAGCCACTTGAACCACTATGGCTAGCTAACATTATCTCCATTTTTTATAGTATTTTTGTTCGCTTCCATTTGTTTCGATTCTCTAATTATTCTGTCACCCTCTTACTTTATTACATTAGACTAATTTGCTTCTCTCAATTATAATACAAAGCAGGGAGCTTGCTATATATATATATACATATATTCCAGGCCTTAGTTTTGAGTTATAATTAGGCCAATTTTATGGATTACTCATTTGAGGTAGAATTTCTTCTTATGTAAAAATAAATATTCATAGGACCCGAATCCCTTGAATGTTAATAACACAACCTATTAGTCTTATTATTTTAGTCCTTCATAATTATAAATAAAATTGTAAACTGCATCAACATTGGCAAGAAAGGAAGCGTTCTCTTCTGAGTAGATTATTGTAGAAACAAATCTATCAACTTAATTAGTATTCTTCTAATAATAATGATACATCTACAAATGACTGTACAAATTTTCTTATACAATATGAGGTGGTAACTTATATGGCATGAAATAATGTTTAAGCAACTAATTTCTTCCTTACACGTAAGCCGCCACTAGATATAATAATAATATTACTATCTTAATTGGAGTTTTAAGCATTAAAGTAAGCGAAAAGAACATCTACATTTTTAAGAATTGAGGAAATAGTTATGTAAACCCCTAAATTTTTAATAAGAGATACTAAGATATCTTATTTACTATAATACATGTTGGCTCTATTAATTAAAAAAAATTTGACTCTATCGTTTCGTAATAAATAGAAATGTAATATTAAAATAAATATATACATTTTAAAATATTTTTTAATTTTTAAAATATATTTTAATATTTTACAATCTTATATTATATTAAACTAAATTTTATAATAAATATATATATAATATTAAAATAAATATATAAAATTTAAATTATTTTAATATTATGTAAAAAATAATGTTATTATAATTATTAGATGAAATATATTTTATAAATTTAAAATCTATTTAACTTAAAGATTTATTTAAAATTTTTATAACACATACAAATATATTATTAAAATAAATACAATAATTTATATTTTAAGAATAGTTTTATACATTCAACATTTTCTAATACTATTAGTCTGTAGAAATTAAGCTATTTAAATTATATTTGGATTTCTTAAAATTTTTTTAAAATTAATTATTTTGGTTACTATGTATAAAAAATAATTATAATTAAAAGCATTAAAAATGAAAGGTGTAAAAAGAATTTATCATAATTTAATTCTACAAAATAATATTAAAAATACTTTGAATCCAATCACCTTTTCGACCGAAAGGCGAATGCCCATTAAAAAATCAATCAAAATTCCAAATCAAGAAAATTGACCACGTGATTCTGTGGGCCCCTGACAGTCTACAGTCAGCAACGCACTTAAGTGAGCAACTTCGCTTTTTTGCCCGCCAAACGCACACGCACTCTTGAAATAAACAAACAAGGCCCCTCTCTCTCTCTCTCTCTCTCTCTCTTCCCCCTCAAAACGACACCGAATTGGAGTCGTCGATTGTTTCAATTCAAAGAAGGAAGAGGAAAAGAAAAGGTACTAAAACGACATGCCATTCGATGAGGCGATCCCGAGGACCTGCGTGGTCCTCAACGGGAGAGGATTTGTCGGGAGATCGCTAGTTTTGCGGCTGTTAGAACTCGGCCAATGTATCGTCCGAGTCACCGATTCGACTCAGTCTCTCCAGCTCGACCCCTCCGAGTCCAACTCGCTCCTCTCCGACTCTCTCTCTTCCGGTCGCGCTGAGTATCACCAAGTCGATGTTCGCGATATCTCTCAAATCAAAAAAGGTGTACCAAAAATTATAAATACACTCATACGTATTTTTAAGTATACACGTATGAGTCATTATGAGTATGCATATGTTGTTGTATTTCGTGCGTGAACTGGATGCTGTTTGGTTGCCGAATAAAATGTGGAGAAAGAGAATATGAGAAATGGAATTTATGAATTGATTATTATTAGTTACAAATTTATGAGTTAGATTTTTCTTAATCTTTAAAAAATGTAAATGCATGTTGTATGTATTTATGGTTTTTTTTCCCCTTTTATGTGTAGTGGTTGCTGAGGAAATGTGGAAAAAGGATTTATGAAAAATGAAAAGAAGCTATAAATAAATAGATGTTGATTATATTATTGAGGACTGTTTGGTTGCTAAGAAAATGTCGAAATAGACATTTACATCTTTGTTGAGAAAAGGAAATGGTAGAGATTCTTGTTACTGTCTTTTTGCATTTTATTGTTCAATTTCTGCAAGAGTTTAAGTTGAATATACTTTTGTGTGTTGCATACACCTTTTGCAGTGCTGGAAGGTGCGAGCACAGTATTCTATATGGATGCCACTGATCTGAACACTGATGATTTCTACAATTGCTACATGATTATAGTTCAAGGTAATTAGGACATCCCAATGAAGGAAAGATCTTTTGAGAACTAAACAGAGATATCTTTTAGTGGATTAGTGATTGCTCTGGGTTTAATTCTATGTTCAGGTGCAAAAAATGTTGTCACTGCTTGCCGAGAATG
This sequence comes from Citrus x clementina, assembly GCF_000493195.1. NCBI lineage: Eukaryota > Viridiplantae > Streptophyta > Magnoliopsida > Sapindales > Rutaceae > Citrus > Citrus x clementina. Next base: position 38,000,805 of record NW_006262339.1, read on the forward strand.
GAAAGTTAGGCGGCTCGTATACAATAGTACTGCAGATGTTGTATTTGATGGTTCACATGATATTCATAATGGGGATGAAACCTTGACATGTCGCTGGAAAGTAAGTTAGTTAATTAAAAGGGTTTTCCATGCGTCTTGTAAAGTGTTTCATTTTATCTAATCATCCTTTGACTTGTGATGTGTACATGATGCAGTTTCAGGACTTGATGTGTGACCTTAAGGCTCAAGCTGAAGCTCTAGTCCTGTTTGCTAACAATATCGATGGTCTTTTAACATGTGCTCTTCGTCCAAGCAATGTCTTTGGACCAGGAGACACACAGCTTGTGCCTCTTCTTGTGAATCTAGCCAAACCTGGATGGACTAAGGTTTGATACTGTTGCTGTGTTAAAAAAACTCCATAATTTCTGGACTGGGATGGACATTGTATTAACATTTTGACTGCCAACTGAAATTTGAATGCAATTATGGATCTTTTTGGAATCTTGTTCACATTTTTATCCCCATGTCTTTCTTTCTACAAACCTTAGTCCATCCAGGTTTATTTTAAATATGGACTAAGGTTTGTTTGAAATCTTTTTGAAATGATGCACTCAAGTTCCCAGCCACAATACAACTTATTTTAGTAATGATTCTTAAATACTACGCAGACCTGATCATTATAAGCTCCATTTTTCTTTTCTTCACATCTTCAATGTTCAGAAGTTTTAATTTTTGTGTTATTTTGTATTTCTTATTCATGCCAGTGTTTTGTTAGAACTTTTCTGGAGTAACTGAATTTCTCATTTCAGTTTATTATAGGAAGTGGTGAAAATATGTCCGACTTTACCTATGTTGAAAATGTCGCTCATGCTCATGTCTGTGCAGCTGAAGCTCTAGATTCACGAATGGTCTCTGTGGCTGGAATGGTACTCTACGTTTTGGATCATTGAATTTAAAGGCCTTATATATTTTCTGTTTTTCATATATCTATCCATAAGGAAGCTTTTTCACTGAATATGCAGGCATTTTTCATCACTAATCTAGAACCCATCAAGTTCTGGGACTTTTTGTCTATTATATTGGAAGGCCTGGGATATCAAAGGTACAGTAAGCATTCTGAATTTCTAGTGAGAAGTTGCATACAAGAACTGATGAGTATTAACAGAATTGCAGTTTTGAATTTACAAGTACTGGAAAAGGTTTAATTTTGTTCTTGTCTTCTTTCCTTCCTTATTTGATTTCAGCTATTAGATATGGTAAAAAGAATACCAGAAAAGGCATATTGGTATGGGGAATGCACTGTGTTATAATCCATTCACCGGCACACAGAAAACACATTTATGCATGTATATATCTCACTGAGTAGAACGAGCGTCATCATCATCTTTCCTCTTTATCTTTTTATGTAACAACAAGGTCATTAGACATTTTGAATTGGGCAAAGATGAGATCCCAATTATGTTGTTGTTTGGCCTATTTTCTTTTTTGCATTTTTCATGCTGCTGTGCTATACGGCAATGCATGGACTAATTCTCATTTCTTTTATCTTCTTCTTTTCTTTGATTTTCTAACAGTATACTATGAACTTTAAGTCTCTATCTCTTTAATTCCAGACCATTTATTAAACTTCCTACGGGGGTGGTTTGGTATATTATCCTGCTTGTGAAATGGATACATGAAAAGTTCGGCCTCAGGACATATAACCATTCTCTATCAGCTTGTTACATCGTTCAATTAGCCTCTCGCACCAGAACCTTTGACTGCATTGCTGCCCAAAAACATACTGGATACTCACCAGTTGTCTCCCTGGAAGTAGGTGACTTTTTGATCTGATGTCTTTCTTCTTACATATATTGATTTTTATCATCTATCTTTTGTTCTATGTGTTCTTCATTTCATATGTTCTGTTAGTATTTCTGATTTCAAGTCCTTAATTCTAGGAAATTTATGAAATCAATTTTTATAATCCTTAGGATTCCTGTTACCTCCTTATTTTTACTAAAGTTGGGACTATTGTCATTATTTGTGGTTATATCTTGTTTTTGTTGGACATAGCAATAAGACCAAGTAGAACTAGATGGTTGGACCATGTGGCACTAGGTTCAGATCTGAAGGGAAAGAATATCAATTGTCCGATGGAAGGATTTTTGTTTGGCTTCAGTTTTTTTTTTCGTTTCTTTTTGTCTTCCTCTTTAAGTTTCGGTTTTATTAATCTTATGGTGGCAAAAGATGAGTGTCCATAGAGGATCGTGGAATTATGGATTCATGGTGCATTTTTTGAAGTTAGTGTTCGTCATATGAAGGCCCAAGAAGCAATCTTATTGAAGTGGCTCTGTTGTTTTTCTTGGCATGTCCAATACTCATTTTTTGACAATTTAACAGTTAAAACTAGGTGGTTAGGCATGACTTTATAATGTAGTTGGTTGAGATATTAAAAATACATCTTTGGTGTGGAACATTTTGTTTATTAAGAAATGATAAGAGATGAGGAAAGGGTTAGAAGGAAAAGATTGCTTGAAGGCTACTTCCGTTGTTTTATTGGACGGAATATGTAAGACAGGGATTTTTTTTCCTATCTTCAAGTGGTCAAAAGGGAGAGATTTGCCACTCACTTGGGTTCATGTGTGAAGTTCTCACCTTGGTCTCTGAGGGTTCAGCTTCAGTCTCTTTGACAATTGCATTGATTTTGCTGCGTTCAGGACAATCCTTTGCTTCCTTTACCTGTTTACTCCATGCCCTTTTTTCTCTTGTCTTTTCTTTTTTTCTTTCTTACTGCCTAATAAGTGTTGTTGGATCTACAATGAGAGCAATTGATTCTATTGCATGGTACCATATGCTGGGCAGGCTGCTTCTCCATTTCCTATATTGGAATTTACTAGCATGATTAGCCAATTATTGCTATGGAAATTTGAGTTGTCGGACATTTTGCTTATGCCCGTGATGGTTGTTCATTCTGCAGGAAGGTGTCTCTTCAACCATTCAGTCATTCTCTCATTTAGCCAGGGACTCCTCTTTAGCTTATTCCAGAGACTTTAATGAACAATCAAAAGTGGAGAAGCTACTAGGCGGAGGGAAAGGTTGGAAACTTAAATAACATTTTTTGAAATGGCTCAAAAGTCAACCTAAGACAACATATGGCTGTAGATTATGTATGGTTAAAATTCAGTTTTTACTGGTATATGTTGTGGGATCATTAGCTTATCCTAAGATCTTTTAAAAGTCAGCAGTTAATTTTGTGCGACAAATTAAATGGTTGGATATCAAACATGATAGACATGGCAAACATGGATCTAGAGACCTGCTTGGCTAGCTACTAATCATTTGCCACAGCACATGTTGCTGGTCTTGGCAGAACCAGTTTGTTGTTCTAGGCTTGGCTTTCTGTAATATCACTGTATTGCAGACAAAGGAAAAAGAAAATTTAATTCGCATCTTTAAGCACTGGAAAGTAAAGCATATTTCTGTGTGGAAATTACATGATCTGTATAAATCAAACGTCATAACATAATAATCAGACGGCCGGAAATGATCATCAGTAGAACAGCTTACGAAGCAGAACCTGCTTTTAAGTTTAGACATAGTTTGTTCCTAGGATATTTCTTATGTGAATATTATTGTTTTTTGACCTTGAGGTATATCAGTGCAGTTGCAGACATTTTGCTGTGGAAAGATGAGAAGAAAACATTTACATACTTCCTTGTTCTGGTTCTGTTATTTTATTGGTTTTTTCTTGGTGGAAGTACTTTGACCTCATCTGCAGCCAAGTTTCTTTTGCTGCTTTCTGCTGTCCTTTTTGGATATGGCATTTTACCATCAAACATGTAAGTATGGATGGTCATTGAGGCTTAGTATTTCGTTTTTTGTTCCCTTGCGTGTAACTAGCTCTCTAAAATCAGCCATGTTTCCCTCTTATTCAACATTTGTTTTATTCACTTAATTTTCACTATTATTATTCCCCTTCCCTTTTCGTATGCATGTATGCCAAGGTCTTTACTGGTCACCATCCCTCACCCCACTAGAGTACCGTTTTCCATATGGTGGAATTTGTTCTTTCTAATTGCTTGTTGGATTATGCCACTGATGTTTCTTCAAAATTTCTGAATTCATTGTCCAGAATTTAGAGTGTTTAAGCATCATAAATAATGTGTACTCGATTTTCAAATGAGCCCTCCCTTGATTTTGATCCGGCTATATTGTTTCAGAAGATTATTTAATTCTGTTGACTATTTGCCTTCCTTGTGCAGATTTGGCTTCAATGTTAAGCGCATATCTCCATCTTGTTTTGAACTTTCAGAAACAGTGATAAAAGATTCAATTGCAAGAATAGCATTTTTGTGGAACATGGGGTTTCGGAATATAAGATTGTTGGCTAAAGGAGATGATTGGAATACCTTCTTCAAGGTATGCAGTGCATATTACATTAAAGTTTCCAGAACTCATCTTCCAGGCAATTTTTATGATAACCACTTCTTAATAAAGTAAGCTGGAAATCAAGGTTGTTTTGTTTGATAATGACACCTTGTTAGCCTCAGAGTGACATATGGTTAGCCTCCTTTTGCACTGTGCCCTTAGAACATTTTTTCTTGGCCTTAAACCACATTGAAATTTATACAGGTTGCAGGTTCTCTTTATCTTTCCAAATTGATGTTGCAGTCCTTCACTTGGTCAATTGGCTTAGGTAAGCAACTATTGATCTTCCTATTCCTCAGTGGTTCTAGTAGATATTCGAACGTTTTTCATTTTTCAAATTGACGTTCTTTGGAATTTAATGCAGCTCTGGTTTTTGCATTCACTGCATTCTTCGTTTATGAACAATATGAACCGGAGATTGATGGATTAGCAAAATTCTTGTTCAACTATTTGAAAAAGTCAAAGGTGTCGTTGATAAGAAATGTACCCGCTCCAGTTGTGTCATTTCTCTATGACTGCAAGATCCTGCATGAACATAAAGCACCTGCTGAGGGAAATGATCGGAAGCGGCTCCAATGAGTGAATGCATGAGAATTTCTTTTAGCTCATTTTAGATGCTTGTACATGATTTGTTAGCTCGATTAGTTGCCTGTAACAAATATATGGCGAGAATGTGGTGTCCCCAAGAAAAAAGAGAGGGGGTAGAAAAGGAAAAAGACGGGCTATATTCACATGGATCAAATTCAGGTTTTTTTTTTCCCCCTTTTCATTATTACTAATCATCATTAACAAATCTGACTTTGAACACATAACGTTGAAAAGGAATTTGCTAGCCAATTTCAGAACTTAAAGCAAGTTTTCCCACCTTTTGCTAACGCTTCTCTTCTTCAGTTGTACATGCAATGCTTTTATGAATAGAAAAACAACTAATACAGTAAACGATTAAACCAATATTGCATAAAATTAGAACTGTCCTTTTAAAGGCGCTGTAGTGTTTGATTCTCCACCGAAAGGAAAGTGTTCATGACGATTTCCAAATCTTGTTTCTCGTAGCTTCGGAAGCGTAGACAGCACCTCATTCATATTGGGACGATCCTCAGGATTTGAGGAAGTACAAGCCAAGGCCAGTTTAAAGAGCTCTTCCAATACTTGGTACTGCTCCTGCTCTTCATAAATACTCAAAACCAGCCTAGGGTCTGTGATTTGACGAATCCCGTTGATTCCATTTGCCACAGCTTTCTCCACAAGTTGACGCAAGCTGATAGGCGACAACCCATTCTCTTCATCCAGTCCTGTTGGCCTCCGTTTTGTCAAGAACTCCATGACCACTATACCAAAGCTAAACACATCTACTTTAGTCGCGACTGTCCTCATGTACGCAAACTCTGATGAGAAAGAACACATATATGATTTAGTACAAGACTTCTATAGAAATCATGACCTGTAATAAGGAAACACTGATGAGCTTGAAAGATTTACCTGGTGCCAAGTAGCCAATAGTGCCTTGAAAAGCTGATGATAATGAGGAGACATCTTGTAGATGAACATCCAACATTCGAGACGTACCAAAATCGCTCACATGAGCCTCAAAGTCTCTGTCTAAGAGAATATTGGAAGGCTTCAAGTCACAGTGAACAATGGGGAAGTCATAACCAGAATGCAAATAATCCAACCCACTGGCAACGGAAATAAGAACATCTATTCTTTTGGGCAGCGTCCACCTTGAGTGATCCACCCCAGGTCCATGTATAACGCTTTCCAAGCTTCCATTTTCCATGTATTCAAGAACCAATGCCTTGAGTTTCCCACTTTCCCAAGCATACCCCAGCACCTTAACCAGATTCCTGTGCTTCAGCTTCGATAAAGTTTTGGCCTCGCGGTAGAAGTTCTTGTCAGACTCTGCAGAGAATTGATGGAAATTCAGTTTTTTCACTGCTACAATCTGCCCATCTTCCAGTCGACCTCTGTAAACAGTACTCAAACTGCTGTTACCAATAATGTTGTTTTCACTGAAGAAGCCGGTAGCATTTTCTAATTCTGTTCGATCAAACCTTCTAAGTGTCGTTGCGGAAATGAACTCTGGTTCTTGGGCCTCAACCCTTTCTGACTTCCTCCTTTTGCCATATCGATATCGACTGAGTGCTAACGTCAGTAGCACGAGAACTAGAATCAGAACAACAGCAACTGAGCAGCCAAGTACCAACTTTGTCCTCTTGGACAAATGATGGGAGTTTTTCCTCGTTGAGCTGCATGCTCTGAGAGTTTTTGTTCCGCACAGAGCTGGGTTTCCATCCAAATTAGACATGTTAATGCTTCTGAATATGCCGGATTCAGGAATACGGCCTTCAAGTTGATTGAAAGAAAGGTTCAGTTGTTTCAAGGAGGAAAGATTGGCCAGGCTTTCAGGGATGATGCCTGTCAACTTGTTGTGAGAAAGGTCCAACGAGCTAAGATGCTTCAAATTTACCAACTCTTCAGGAATTTCACCGTCTAAACCATTTTTTGAAAGGTTCAAGCTCATAAGCATATCCATTCGACCAAAAACTTCAGGAGGGATTGCACCAGAAAGTTTATTTCCTGACAGATCAAGAGAGAACAGATTTCTGCAGCCTTGAAGCATTTTAGGAATTTTCCCTGAGAGGTTATTGTTTGAAATGTCAATGGCTTGTGCCATTTCCAGCTTACCAATCTCATCTGGAATACTTCCCTCCAATAAATTGTATGAGAAGTTCAAATATATTTGTATACTTCCCATACCTGCAATCATAGATCCTGGAGCGGATCCTGTTAAATGGTTATGAGAGAGATCCAGGGTCAAAAGTCGATGAAGACGCTCCATGCTTATTGGTATTGACCCGTTAAGATTGTTGCCTTGGAGGTTCAAGTATGAAAGAAACCCAAGATTTGAGACAACATTTGGAATTGGACCTGTCAACTTGTTTTGCTGCAAATCAAGATAGGTTAGCTGCTTCAGTTCAAATAGTCTGTCAGGCATTGCACCTTCTAGACGGTTGTGATGCAAAGAGAGTCCTTGAAGGTGAGAAAGCTTGGATAACTCTGATGTAATAGGACCTGTGAAACTATTTTCAGCAAGAGACAAGGTCATGAGTTGGCTCAGATTGCCGATCTCTGGTGGTATTGGCCCAATAAAGGAATTTGTTCGGATTTTCATAATCTTGAGATTATTAAGCTTTCCGATTCCTGGTTTCAGCAGTCCACTGAAATTGTTTTCACTCAGATCGAGAATTTCAAGATTTGAGCAATTGAAAAGATCATCGGGGATTTCTCCGGACATACCATTTGATGACAAAGATAGGAATGTAAGGTTTTGCATCTTTCCTAAACCAGTGGGAATTCTCCCAGTAATCCTATTGAATGCCAAACCTATGGATGCGAGATGGGTACAGTTGGTGATACTAGATGGAATGGTTCCCTTAAGAAGATTGTTATTCATGGTCAGATTTTCGAGGTTATGAAGCAACCCGATGTTTGATGGAAGCTTCCCTGTTAAGGAATTGAAGCTCATTGACAAATATGTTAAATTTGTCAGGTTTGTCAGTGAAGAAGGGATCTCCCCGGTGAACTTATTGGAATGTAGGGTCAATACTCGTAATGACCTTAAATATCCTAGCTCAAGGGGTAATGTTCCGGTCAACTCATTCTGGGAGAGTCCTAAACGAGTTAAAGATTTCAGCTGGAACAAAGAAATTGGGATTGTGGAATTCAATCTATTTTCGTGTAGATGCATTGATTGTAAGCTAGCCAAATTTCCAAGCTCAGAGGGAATGCTTCCCGTGAGCTGATTGGTGTACAGTTCAAGCGCGAGAAGCTTTCTAAAATTGCCTAATTGGGACGGGATTCTTCCTCCAATAGAATTTTCAAATAACTGAAGATATTCTAAGTTTGACAGGTTTCCTATTTCTAGAGGTATTGTTCCCGACAACATGTTCTGACTCACATCTAAAGCTTGCAAGGCTTCTAATCTACCCATGGAAACTGGAATTGAACCTACAAGCCTGTTGTGGTATGCTACAAACATTTGAAGGCTTATCAAATTTCCGATGTCTTTTGGGATTGTACCAGTAAGATTGTTGAAAATGAGACCAAGCGCTAACAAGGAAGTACAGTTGCAAATGCTTTCGGGTATGCTTCCCTTCAAGAAGTTCTTTCCTAAGTCCATTGCTTGCAGATTCTGAAGGGATCCTATTTCTGGTGGAATGGAACCCGAAAGAGAATTATAGTATAGAGTTAGTTCAGCAAGCTGGGAGCATTGCCCCAGCTGAGCCGGAATACTCCCAGAGAATGAATTCAAAGATAAATCGAGAACCTGGAGGGCTGAAAGGTTGCCAAGGAATGGAGATATCTGGCCTTGGAGCTGCTTGTCGACGAGTTTAATGGCAATGACATGGTTTGACGAATGGTCACAGGTGATTCCAGACCAGTTGCAGTGATGAATTTGATTTGTGGCATTCCAATCAGCAAGTGCTCCTAAAGGGTCGCTGGTGATGCCATTCTTAAAGGCCTTCAAGGCTTCAGTTTCTACTTCTTCTAAGCTTCGTTCTGCAGGTGATAATGCAACAGTGGAAAAGAGAGAAAAAAATATGACTACGATTAAGCTTAAGCTGACTGTTTGAGACTCCATTTGCGAGATGTGAAAGTTTGTAATGAAGGGGGAAAGTTATATAGAAATGTTAAATCATATCAAACGGTCCCGTTAGTGACAGAATATGTCAAGCTAATCACATGGGTTCTTTGAACCTTAGGCTCAATTTCTCCTAATGTTTGACTTTGAGCTCTACACATGATGACAAAGAACTATTGGCCATTATCTAGAAGAGATAGATACCGCCAACGTTTAATATAAACATTACGAAACTATGACCGTCCACTCATAGAGATTTAATACGTATTACGTTTATACAATAAACAAGTGTTAGTAGCAATCTTATTCTTGTACAAGATCGAGCAATTGGGTCATAATTAAATCATATAATTTTTATGCTTGATGCGGCAGTTACAGACTTGCAGAGTGACCCATTGATGTGCGAGCCCCAAAAAACGGATAGAAAAATTATGGGGTTGATTCTGCGTTTCTGACTCGCGATTTGGTCACGACAATAAGGCAAAATGATAGCAGATTCTTCTTCTTTTACGTGATGATTTTGATACTGCCGACGTGTTCGGGAGGGGCCCATTTTTATAACCTATATCTTGATTTGTTTCATTTTTTTTTTTTTCCTTGATTCGTTTGATTGGATGCGAAGCCATTGGTTTGATTTGATTAGTTTGATGGCTTGCAAGTTGAAATTGAGTGGAAGTTTTTGAAACAATGGGCTTTTGTATTCGTATAAGTGAAGAGTTGTAATAACAAGGGTGGAGGGGTTTCTTTCAACCATTAAAACAATACTTTCAACGCCTTCCATGATACCGAAAATAATTTCAATATGATTTTTATCTTCATACAAGTTATTACCAAGCACCCACGGAACTCTATTAACTCGTGATTTTCATTTTCTTGAATTGAACTTTCATAAACTTGGCAATCACACAATCAGAAAACACGGCAACAATTGATACCAACATAGAATTGTTAATTTTACGTTGAAATGTTAAATCACAGGAGTCAAATTAGGATGCTGTCAAGTGTTTCCTGTCCTAGATGCTGATGCATGGACTTAAAAATCTCATTTCTTTTATTTGATTCCTCTCTTTGATCTTTTGTTTGGTATATTATCCTGCTTGTGTAATGGATCCATGAAAAGTTGGGCCTCAGAGCGCGCAGCCATTCTCTATCAGCATGTGACATCATTCAATTAGCCTCTCGCACCGGAATCTCTGACTGCATTGCTGCTGCCTGCACAAAAGCACTGGAAGTACGTTACTTTTTGGTCTGACGCCTTTCTTCATACATATATTTTGTCTTTTGCTCTATGTGTTCTTCATTTAATATGTTCTGTTAGCCTTTCTGATTTCAAAATCCTTAATTTCGGGAAACTGATGAAATCAAGATTTTATAATCCTTCAGGACTTCTGTTACATTCTTATTATTTTATTCAATTTGGGAACTAGTGCCATTATCTGTGGTTATATCTTGTTTTCTGCTCAATTTGTCACGTTGGCCATGGCAAGAGGACCCAGTAGAACTAGATGATCTGACTAGGGATGGCAATGGGGAGGGGAGGGGAGGGGACCAATCTACTTATACCTATTCTCGATATTTTGCATATGTCTCCGTCCCGTTTCCGTCCCCGTCCCCGTTAGAATTACTTGAAAGAATCTATATCCCATTCTCAAATAATAACAGGGGATCCCCAAGGATCCACGATCCCCGAATAATTAATACATTTTTTGTTTTCGATTTTGAGTTAATCATATTAAAATAAAAAATTCAAATAAAAGTAAAGTTTGAAATATATCTTACATTAATATCCATTACAAAAGTCACATACATTAAATTAGTAAGTAACGCAACATGTAAGGGATATAAACTTCTTTTACAAACTATCGTGAATAAATTAATAGTCTAATACAAAATTGTTACAAATAAAATTGAATTTAGATTCAAAATTTTTCAATGGTGGCGTGGGCACTTTATAAATGCAGACTATTCCTTTTACAATACAATAGTTAAGTCAGATCAAATCAAGAGCAAATATTAGATTAGATTAGATTAGATTAGATATAAAAATTGTGATTCGCTGTGGGCAATTATAACATCTAAAAATAAATAAAAAAATAGATTTAAGTTTAAAACATTTAATTAATATTAAAATTAAAACAAAATTTTTGGGTTAATAGAATTTACCCGTTTTTTTTAACGTCCTAAATAAAAATTTAGGACTTTAATTAGTTAATTAGGCCTAAAAGTTTAATAATATAAATATTTTGATATTTTTTATTTTTACAAATATTTATAATTTTATAATTCAAATTTTATTATTTATTTACTAGTAAATTTAAAAAATTAAAATAAAATTAAAAATTAAAATGGGGAAATGGGTAGGGGATGGGGATTCCACCTCATCCCCGTCTCCTCCCTGAATAAGAAATTGGGTAAGAAAATTTCTCCGTCCCTTCCCCAAATAAGAAATTGGGTATAAAATTATCCTCATACCCTCTCCGAATAGGAAAAATCCCCAAAGGTACCCGTCCCCGTGGGAATTTTTGCCATCCCTAGATCTGACCATGTGACTCAAGGTCCACATTAGAAATACAACCTTGGTGAGGAACATTTTGTTTATTAAGAAATAATAAGAGTTGAGGAAGTGGTTAGAAGGGAAAAGATTGGTTGAAGGCTACTTCCGTTGTTTTATTGGAAGCAATGTGTGAGACAGGGATTTGTTTTCCCATCTGCAAGTGGTCGAGAGGGAAAGAATTGCCACTCGCTTGGGTTTGTTTCTTTTGCCTTTTTCTTATCCAACCCCTTCGCCTTATTCAACGAAATGTGAAAAGATTCTTTCTCTCTTTCTCTCTTTCTCTCTTTCTCTCTTTCTCTCTTTCTCTCTTTCTCACCGCCTAATAAGTGTTGTTGGACTTACTATGAGAGCAATCGATCCTAGCGCATAGTCTCCATGGTAATATGCAGGCTGTTTCTCTGTTTCTTATATTTGGAATGTACTGGCATGAAGGATTAGCCTAATTATTTTTGAGTTGTCAGACGTTTAGCATATGCCTGTGATGATTGTTCGTTTTGCAGGAAGGTGTCTCTTCAACCATTCAGTCATTCTCTCATTTAGCCAGAGACTCATCTTTAGCTTATTCCAGAGACTTTAACAAACAATCACTAGGCAGTGAGGAGGGTTGGAAACTTATAACATCAAACATTTTCTGAAATGGTCTCAAAAGTCAACCTAAGACAACATTTGGCTGTAGATTATGGTTAAAATTTAGTTTTTACTGATATATGTTGTAGGATCATTAGCTTATCCAAAGATCTTGTAAAAGTCAGCTGTTAATATTGTGTGACAAATTAAAAGGTTGGATATCAAACACGATAGACACAGTAAACATTGTTCTAGACACCTGGTTGGCTGGCTAGCTATTAAAAATTTGCCACAGCAGATGTTGCTGGTTTTGGCGGAACTGGTTTGCTTTTCTAGGCTTGGTTGTTAATTGTATCATAGCATCACAGACAGAGGGGGGGGGGGGGGGGGGGGAAATTAATTTGAGCTCTTTAAGTACTGACAAGTAAGGCATATTTCTGCGAGGAAACTACATGTTCTATTATGCACCAAATCTCACAACAGAATAATCAGACTGCCGTAGTTGACCATCACTAGAAGAGCTTACTTTGCAGAACTTGCTTTTAAGTTAGACATAGTCTGTTCGTAGGATGTTTTTTATGTGAATATTACTGTGTGTTGACCTTGAAGTATGTCAGTGCAGTTGCGGACATTTTGCTGTGGTCCTGTGGAGTGATGAGAAGAAAACATTTACGTAATTTACGTACTTCCTTGCTCTGGTTCTGTTATTTTCTTGGTTTTTCCGTTGTGGAAGAAGCCATGCTTCTTTTGCTGGTTTCTGCTGTCCCTTTTGGATATGGCATTTTACCATCAAACATGTAAGTATGGATGGTCATTAAGGCGCTTTGTATATCTTCTATTGTTCCCTTGTGTGTACTACTTCTCCAAAAACAGCCATGTTCCCCCCTCGTTCAACATTTATGTTATTCACTTTTCGAATGTAATGGATGTACTTGTTCTAGTTACAAAACTTAAATTTTCACTATTGTTTTTCCCCTTCACTCTTTATTTGCTTGCATGTCTAGGTCTCTGCTGGCAACCATCCCTCACCCCACTAGAGTTCCTTTAACATATGGTGGAATTTGTTCTTTCTAATTGCTTGTTAGATTATGCCATTGATGTTTCTTCATAATTTCTCAGTTCATTGTCCAGAATCTAGAGTATTGTACGTGAATTTGATTTTCAAATAAGCCTTCTCTTGATTTTGATGTAGTTTCATCATTAAGCTCATTTGTGTCACAAGATTATTTAGTTCTACTGACTATTTGCCTTTTCTGTGCAAATTTGGCTTCGATGTTAAGTGCATAGCTCCGTCTTGTTTTGAAATTTCAGAACCACAATAAAAGATTCCATGCAAGAATAGCATTTTTAAGGAACATGGGGTTTCAGAGTAAAAGACTGTTGGCTAAAGCAGATGATTGGAATAACTTGTTCAAGGTATGCAGTGCAGATTATATTAAAGTTTCCAGAGGTGGTCTTCCAAGCAATTTTTATGGTAACCATTTCTTAACGAGTTAAGCAGGAAATCAAGGTTTTTGTCCGATAATTGCACTTGTCAGCCTCAAAGTGACATATACTTGCTTTTGCTCTATGCTCTTGAACTTGTTTCCTTTCCCGGTGAAAGCTTGGCCTTACACTGCATTGAAATTTCTACAGGTTGCAGGTTCTATTTATCTTTTCAAATTGATGTTGCAGTCTTCACTTGGTCAATCGGTTTAGCTAAGCAACTCTTGATCTTCCTATCCCTCAGTGGTCCGATTTGATGTTCAAGGTTTTTCCATTTTCAAATTGATATTGTTCGAAACTCAATGCAGCTCTGGCATTTGCATTCACTGCATTCTTCGTCTTTGAGCAACAAGAAATTGATGGATTAGCAAAATCCATGTTCAACTATTTGAAAAAATCAAAGGCGTCGTTGATAATGTACCAGCTTCAGTTGTGTCATTTCTTAATGACTACAAGATCCAATGAATGAATACATGAGAGTTTCTTTTAGCTCGTTTTAGATGCTTGTACATGATTTGTTAGCTCGATTAGTTGCTTGTATCAAATTAATTGCGAGATGGTCGTGTCCCCAAGAAACGGAAAAAGAAAAATAGATTGGGGGTATTTGGCTACATTGACTTGGTGCAAATTCATATCCTTTTATTTTCATTAACAGTTAAAACTAATCATTATTAACACATCTGTGACTGTAAACACATGATGTTGAAATGGAATTTGCTAGCCAAATTCAGAATTTACTAGCAAGCTTTTCTCACCATTTGCTAACGTTTCTCATTTTCAGTCTTCTCTTTTCCATTTTTCTCAAAATGGCTAGGTTATCAAAAGCTGAAAAAAGAAAAAGAAAAAAGAAAAATTGCAGCTTGTTATTCTATGTGCAGAGTGTTTAGGAATACATAAATAGATAAAAGAAGTAAGAGAGCAATCATCCTCTCAATCAACGACGATCAGCCAAAATTAAGTTACAATGTTCCAATGTGAATGACGTCAGGGCGTTTATATTGAAGTTATGATTAAACAAATATTCCATAAAGACCGGAATATGAACTTCAATAGAACTGTTCTTTTAAAGGCGCTGTCGTGTTTGATTCTCCTTCATCGAAAGGAAAGTGTTCATCTCGATTTCCAAATCTGGTTTCTCTTAGCTTCTGAAGCATAGACAGCACCTCATTCATATTGGGACGATCCTCAGGATTTGAGGACGTACAAACTAAGGCCAGTTTAAACAGCTCTTCCAATACTTGGTGCTGCTCCTGCTCTTCATAAATACTCAAAACCAGTTTAGGGTCCGTGATTTGACGAACCCCGTTGATTCCATTTGCCAAAGCTTTCTCCACAAGTTGACGTAAGCTGATAGGCGACAACCCATTCTCTTCATCCAGTCCTGTTGGCCTCCGTTTTGTCAAGAACTCCATGACCACTATACCAAAGCTAAACACATCTACTTTAGTCGTGACTGTCCTCATATACGCAAACTCTGATAAGAAAAGAACACATATATGATTAAGTACAAGACTTACATAGAAATTAAGACCTGTAATAAGGAAACGCTGATGAGCTCGAAGGATTTACCTGGTGCCAAGTAGCCAATAGTGCCTTGAAAAGCTGTTGATAACGAGGAGAGGTCTTGCAGATGAACATCCAACATTCGAGACGTACCAAAATCGCTCACATGAGCCTCAAAGTCTCTGTCTAAGAGAATATTGGAAGGCTTCATGTCACAGTGAACAATGGGGATGTCATAACCTGAATGCAAATAATCCAACCCATTGGCAACGGAAATAAGAACATCGATTCTTTTGGGCAGCGTCCACCTTGAGTGATCCACACCAGGTCCATGTATAACGCTTTCCAAGCTTCCATTTTCCATGTACTCCAGAATCAATGCCTTGAGTTTCCCACTTTCCCAAGCATATCCCAGCACCTTAACCAGATTCCTGTGCTTCAGCTCCTTTAAGGTTTTGGCCTCGCGGTAGAAGCTCTTGTCAGACTCTGCAGAGAATTGGTGGAAATTCAGTTTTTTCACTGCTACGATCTCCCCATCTTCTAGTCGACCCTTGTAAACAGTACTCAAATTGCTGTTACCAATAATATTGTTCTCACTGAAGGAGCCCGTAGCATTTTCTATTTCTGTTCGATCAAACCTTCTAAGTGTCGTTGCGGAAATGAACTCTGGTTCTTGGGCCTCAACCCTTTCTGACTTCCTCCTTTTGCCATATCGATATCGACTGAGTGCTAACGTCAGTAGCACGAGACCTAGAATCAGAACAACAGCAACTGAGCAGCCAAGTACCAACTTTGTCCTCTTGGACAAATGGTGGGAGTTTTTCCTCGTTGAGCTGCATGTTCTGAGAGTTTTTGTTCCGCACAGAGCTGGGTTTCCATCCAAATTAGACATGTTAATGCTTCTGAATATGCCGGATTCAGGAATACGGCCTTCAAGTTGATTGAAAGAAAGGTTCAGTTGTTTCAAGGAGGAAAGATTGGCCAGGCTTTCAGGGATGATGCCTGTCAACTTGTTGTGAGAAAGGTCCAACGAGCTAAGATGCTTCAAATTTACCAACTCTTCAGGAATTTCACCGTCTAAACCATTTTTTGAAAGGTTCAAGCTCATAAGCATATCCATTCGACCAAAAACTTCAGGAGGGATTGCACCAGAAAGTTTATTTCCTGACAGATCAAGAGAGAACAGATTTCTGCAGCCTTGAAGCATTTTAGGAATTTTCCCTGAGAGGTTATTGTTTGAAATGTCAATGGCTTGTGCCATTTCCAGCTTACCAAGCTCATCTGGAATACTTCCCTCCAGGAAATTGTATGAGAAGTTCAAATATATTTGTATGCTCCCCATACCTGCAATCGTAGGTCCTGGAATGGATCCTGTTAAATGGTTGTGAGAGAGATCCAGGGTCAAAAGTCGATGAAGACTCTCCATGCTTATTGGTATTGACCCGTTAAGATTGTTGCCTTGGAGGTTCAAGTAAGAAAGCAACCCAAGATTTGAGACAGCATTTGGAATTGGACCTGTCAACTTGTTTTGCTGCAAATCAAGATAGGTTAGCTGCTTCAGTTCAAATAGTCTGTCAGGCATTGCACCTTCTAGACGGTTGTGATGCAAAGAGAGTCCTTGAAGGTGAGAAAGCTTGGATAACTCTGATGTAATAGGACCTGTGAAACTATTTTCAGCAAGAGACAAGGTCATGAGTTGGCTCAGATTGCCGATCTCTTGTGGTATTGGCCCAATAAAGGAATTTGTTCGGATTTTCATAATCTTGAGATTATTAAGCTTTCCGATTCCTGGTTTCAGCAGTCCACTGAAATTGTTTTCACTCAGATCGAGAATTTCAAGATTTGAGCAATTGAAAAGATCATCGGGGATTTCTCCGGACATACCATTTGATGACAAAGATAGGAATGTAAGGTTTTGCAGCTTTCCTAAACCAGTGGGAATTCTCCCAGTAATCCTATTGAATGCCAGACCTATGGATGCGAGATGGGTACAGTTTGTGATACTAGATGGAATGGTTCCCTCAAGAAGATTGTTATTCATGGTCAGATTTTCGAGGTTATAAAGCAACCCGATGTTTGATGGAAGCTTCCCTGTTAAGGAATTGAAGCTCATTGACAAATATGTTAAATTTGTCAGGTTTGTCAATGAAGAAGGGATCTCCCCGGTGAACTTATTGGAATGTAGGGTCAATACTCGTAATGACCTTAAATATCCTAGCTCAAGGGGTAATGTTCCGGTCAACTCATTCTGGGAGAGTCCTAAACGAGTTAAAGATTTCAGCTGGAACAAAGAAATTGGGATTGTGGAATTCAATCTATTTTCGTATAGATGCATTGATTGTAAGCTAGCCAAATTTCCAAGCTCAGAGGGAATGCTTCCGGTGAGCTGATTGGTGTACAGTTCAAGGCCGAGAAGCTTTGTCAAATTGCCTAGTTGGGACGGGATTCTTCCTCCAATAGAATTTTGAAATAACTGAAGGTATTCTAAGTCTGACAGGTTTCCTATTTCTGGAGGTATTGTTCCCGACAACATGTTCTGACTCACATCTAGAGCTTGCAAGGCCTCTAATCTACCCATGGAAACTGGAATTGATCCTACAAGCTTGTTGTGGTATGCTACAAACATTTGAAGGCTGATCAAATTTCCTATGTCTTTTGGGATTGTACCAGTAAGATTGTTGAAAATGAGACCAAGCGCTAACAAGGAAGTACAGTTACAAATGCTTTCAGGTATGCTTCCATTCAAGAAGTTATTTCCTAAGTCCATTGCTTGCAGATTCTGAAGGGATCCTATTTCTGGTGGAATGGAACCCGAAAGAGAATTATAGTACAGAGTTAGTTCAGCAAGCTGGGAGCATTGCCCCAGCTGAGCCGGAATACTTCCAGAGAATGAATTCAAAGATAAATCAAGAACCTGGAGGGCTGAAAGGTTGCCAAGGAATGGAGATATCTGGCCTTGGAGCTGCTTGTCGACGAGTTTAATGGCAGTGACATGCTTTGAGGAAGAGTTACAGGTGATTCCAGACCAGTTGCAGTGATGAATTTGATTTGTGTCATTCCAATCGGCAAGTGCTCCTAAAGTGTCACTGGTGATGCCATTCTTAAAGGCCTTCAAGGCTTCAGTTTCTACTTCTTCTAAGCTTCGTTCTGCAGTTGATAATACAACAGTGGAAAAGAAAGAACAAAATAAGACTATGATTAAGCTGAAGCTGACCCTTTTAGACTCCATTACTAGAAGGAAAAAAGTCTTGATCCTCATGTGAAAAGTTTGTAATAAACGAGGAATGTTATATAGAAATCTTAATCACATCAAATTGTCCCATAATGACAGAACATTTTGAAGCTTTGCTGAATTTCTCCTACTCGTACTATTGACTTTTGAGCCATGTAATTCATAACAACAATTGAATAATAGCTAATTGGCAATTATCTAGAGATAAGTACTCCCCTGGTTAAGATAAGTTCGCGTGCTCATATGAAACTATCAACTCATAGAGATTCTGTTTATATTTACATAATTAAACAAGTGTTAGTAGCAATCTTAATCTTGTTTAAGATGAGCAATTGGGTCATAATTAATTCATGTAAGTTTAAATGCTTGGTGCGGCTTTGCGTGATGGGGTCTTCGACCTTCCCAGTTACAGTGTGTCCCATTCGATTGATGTGCAAGTTGCAAAAGAAAGGCTGATAAAATTTTGGACTGATTCTGACTTAAAATTATGGGTTGATTCTGACTTGTACTTTTAGTTGATAATGCTGACGTGTTTGGGGCCCATTTGATGATTATTCATTTGGATATTATTGGATTTGTAAACAGTTCGGTGTGTCTGACTTTGATTGCGGATGATGGATTGCTTGAAATCGAGGGGAAGCCTTTGAATCAATGGGCCAACTTGTGTTGACCCTATTCGGTTTGACAGAAGCCCTGTGTGAACTTGCCCTGAACCTGTAATATGTGAGAAAATATTCTACAGTGAAAATATAGCACCCCAAAGCGAAAAATAGCGAACAATTAGGAGCTATTTTTTCACTTTCCATTTTAAATAGCACGCGTTCTCTCAATTTGTTACTCAGATGAGGAATTAGTTTCTTGTTTACTCTCTGCATGTGCAATATTTTTTTAAATTGTATATATGTAAATGGACAGACTTTGCTTTGGGCAATATGAGGTGTCTGCCATTTTCCTACCATTCTTTAGAGCATTCAAGAGATTGCTTCGTTACCACTCGAACTACACTTTATTTCATTCAAAGAGGCCTTTATAAAACACCTTTTATGCCAATTATCTATGCATTCAGCGTAATCAGGCCTATGACGAGCATTATGTTCCCCTAATTAGTGCAAGATTGGTGCTATAATGCATTAAAATAATACTAGTTTAATGTAAATTATAATATAACATATTAGAGTATACAATACATAATACTATGTTAAATTTAATACACATACAATTTCTAGTAATTTAAGAAAATAATGCAGAACATACGATTTTCAGTGGATTTTTTTTTTTTTTATAAAAAAGTATACCTTTTATTAAGGACCAAAATCAGTCCAATTATAAAATGTCATAGGGACATAAATACATGATACTAAACTTAAGTACAAAAAAATTGATAAAACCTATAACTCAAGTTTAGGTTAGGGCAACTCCTAACAACAAATATAATTACAAACCAAAAGAAAAAAAAAAAAAAAAAAAAGAGGAGCATATAAACAACACCCAATAATCAACAATAAAACCGGCCACCATAAAAATGAAAAAAAAAAATTAAAATAAAAAATTTAAAGCAATTCCTCGGTCGTTTTTTATTTTCTACAGTTTGGTTTCTTCTAATTGACCAGAAAATCAATTTCTAACCCTTTATTATTTTGAATTTCCAGTTATGCCCTTTAGATATTAAAGCTGAAAACTCTTCACGTCTCGTCATTTCGCAACTCCCTTTCGAATTTTCACAGCTGCGACTGCCGATTCATCTCAGACTCAGAGGTAAACATTATGTGATTTGACATAGTGATTTCTTGTTATTGTGTTGGATGCTATTTTCTTTTCGGTTGAATGAATTAAACTGGATGCTTATCTTCTGTTTGATAAAATGTCTAATTTGCCACCTTGAACCCCAACTGTTTGAAAAAAGGTTCAAATGAACCATTAGGTGCTATTTGACTATTTATATTCATGCTCAATGTTTTCTCTTTTAAGCCGAGGCGCAAGGACCGGATCGACATAAAGATGATTAGTTTACGCAATTCCGTTGGGATGTTATCCAATGTCAGTCGGCAGCTTATTCAGACCATTTCGGTGAGTTCAGTTCATCGCTGCTTATCTGACAATCTTTCTCATTTGCTCAGAGTTTCTAGGGTTTAGTGAAAATTTCAAGTTTAGGATGTATATGACCTTTGTAGATGTTTTTGTTGGTGGTTTTTCTTTTTTTTTTTTCTTTAATTTTTTAATCTAAGTAAGCAGTATACCTAGCAATGTATCCTAATCCTCTAGAATGAAAGCAACGACGAGTACATTGACAATATTTTACAAGAGAAATCTTAGTAGAGAATAGAATTTTAATCTTTTAATGTCTCTTTTTGTTCTCGCAGAAAATGAATGGAGCTATGGGAATGACTGATTAATTTGTTGCACTACTCCATATAACAGTAGGTGTTATGTAATAGGAACTGAATGAAATAATTTATCCTCTATGGAGTCTTTCAATTTCATCTAGAAAATAGTTTTCGGATTTTGATTTCTTTTCGCTTTCTCTGGGAAGAAACGTGTTTATGAATGGAGCAAATGCATATAAGAACATTACTTTTGAGAAGAAAAAAGGCCTTAGTTATTAAGGTGTAAAGTTCTGTATGCTAATTGAACATTATTTTTACATTTTTATCAGACGCGACATCAGGTTAATTGGAGATTTAAGAATTTTCAGGTTCTCAATATTTGTAAATTTAGTCTTCAGTGATTTGAGTTTGTTGTCTTGTGCATTAATTTGGCGGCAATGTTTTCTCCTTGATCTGATTGCCCAGTTGATTTATTTGCAAAGCTCAGTCAAGTTCTGTTACAAGTTTTTTGGTGTCTTAAATGATATATTTGCATTGATACCTAGTGGAGGAATATGGTTGAAACAAACCGTTAGTGTCATATTGTATTCTGCAGTTTCATGGTCTACGCGTACAAGGCCTTCGTGTGGGAAACACAGAGATTCCAAATGACAAGAGACTTGAAACCTCTCTACAGCATGTTTATGGAATTGGGCGCTCAAGGGCTCACCAAATTCTCTGTGACCTAAACATTGGGAACAAACTCACCAAGGAACTAACTGGAGTGGAACTCAATTCTCTTCGTGAGGAAGTTTCCAGATACTTGACTGGAGAAGATTTGGTAGCTTTCTCTTCCACTTGTCTATGTTATATCTTCAGATTCTTCTTTTCATATTCAAACTTGCTTTTGCCATGTTTCAGAGGCGATGCATTAAAAATGATGTAGAGAGATTGGTTGACATCCAATGCTACAGAGGTATTAGACATAGTCAGGGGTTGCCTTGCCGAGGACAGCGAACCAGCACCAATGCTAGGACCCGTAAGGGTAAAAGAGTTGCAATTCCAGGGAAGAAGAAACCCACTCGTTAAACTTATTGGCTGTTGTTTGTGACATATCAGAATATTGTGAATTATTTTTTTGATACAAATAAGTTTTAGGACAAATTCAACTAGTTTTCAAGTTAACTTTTATCTATTTAATCTCTTTTCTTTAGAAGTGTGCTTTTTAATTTTTGCTCTTGACGTTATGAAGTCGAGATGCAACCCCAATCCCTTTGGAAATGGGTAAAAGAAGGGATCAATCTGTATTGACTTGACTTAGTTCTGATTTCTCTCTTTTTTTCCTTTTTTTTTTTTAAGAAAATATCACTTCTTCGGTTCTTCCTACCCGCATCAAATAGAATTTAATTTGTTCATGAAAACATTATATTTTGCCTTGAATTCAACACGTGAATATTAAAGGCAATAGTTTGATAACAAATTTGTTGGGTATTTTAATGTTGTGAAACATTAATAAAGTAACAATAAACATAAAGATTGGTTCTTGTAGATATGTGTTTACTGTGAAAAATAAAACCAACCAGGAAGGAAAATCTGTATTAGACAATTAGATTACATCGTTATACCTGAATGCACACAATAAATTTACAAATCCAAAATCTCTTCAATGTCACTTTTCGACCAGTACCTAATCCATGGTTGATTAACAAATTTGTAAAAAAAATAAAACAGTGAAGGAACTAGAGCATTAGAATCACTGCATTTTCAATAATCTCTTTCAAATACTACCTCCTTTTACAAACCATTTTGGAAGGATTGCAAAATGCAAGTGAGGTTCGAAAATGACAGCAACCTTCACTTTCGATATTCTCACATTTTAACTCTTGCCACATGAAAAAAGATGTGTAATCCACTCTCACCTTCTAATCAAAGCTCGTGCCTACTGATTCTTCTTTTGCTTGGAAGCAGTAGCAGATGATTTATTATCATGATTGGAACTTCTAATAATAAAAAGAAGCGTCTCAACGAGCATGCCACAAACC
Source organism: Citrus x clementina (assembly GCF_000493195.1). Lineage (NCBI taxonomy): Eukaryota > Viridiplantae > Streptophyta > Magnoliopsida > Sapindales > Rutaceae > Citrus > Citrus x clementina. Next base: position 38,023,522 of record NW_006262339.1, read on the forward strand.
AATCCGAGGATGCCTCCTGCAGCACTCTGAAAATTAAGGTTCGAGTCCATCAATCTCATCAACGTATGTATGGCAAAAGAAACAATTTTAACCAGAGGAATAGAAAAAAGTGTACTTATATTTAAGATAGTCTTTAAAAAGGTACCATGGCAGTGCTGTGGCTAAACAATGCTCTGAATGCTAAATACCCAACCAAATAGCCGGTAAACATTATAAGTACAACATGTAAACCTGCAGAAAATGAAAAAGAGTTTATACAAGCTTAAGCATCTAAATCAAAATGTAGAACTTAAAAAAGAAGATTTTAAAAAATCGTAATAGTGAAAAAAGTAAACATGATGCTCAATGGCATAAATACAGTGGCACAAATTATACGCTCAGCACAATTTGGAAGTGTGTGGCTAGTGCTAGGCCAGTGCAATTGATTGATTTCTTCAATAAGGTCTTGAATACCAAAAAATTAGCCAATAACTGCAGTAGAAAGAAAAGAAAGGGAAAAAGAAAAAAATAAAGAAAACTTCATACATCCACAAGAAAAAAAGTGATACTTAAAGTCATACACAAAATAGGCATGAAGCTTGTGGGACAGAGAAATTTCAGAAGAGCATAACTGAACACAAATTCAGGTATTATCAAATAAGTTGGTGTCAAAAATGGTATAATAAGAGAAACAAGCAATAAAAAGATACGACACTACATTTTGCAGTTTTCCCAATTGGTCTACACTGATGGAAGTCTGAAAAAGGTTCTCACCCTCGATCAATGAAGTAAAATGGACAAGATTCTTCTACCTCTAATCTCTTCCACTAGACAGATCTCTCTTGGCTCTCAGAATTATACCCTATAGAGATACAATCACTCTTTTGCAGAGGCTCTATACTTGAATTCTCTCAACTCAGTGGTCTCAATCTATAGATGCATTTCCAATACATACTCTTGGTGAGTTTCCCATGCACTCATTGGTGGGCCTCTTGCATCTCTCCACTACTCTCAATCTACGCACGTATAAGTGTAGGGAAATTCTCATTACTTGTAGAGGTTGCACTCAACTTAGAAGTGAAAAACCCAAAAAGAAACTGCCTGAACAAAGGAAGCTCACAAAGATTTCTCCCAAATAGCATACAAATTCCAATAGTCACTACATTTTTTTCTCACAAAATGGGCCAAAAGCAATCTTGTTGGTGGGGGGATGAGGTGATAGTCAAGTGGTGTCTACATTTAGCTTTAAGGTGGCTCAAGCGGCGAAATTTGCGAAGACGGAGATTAATAAATTTTGGGTCATGTTGTGGGAGAAAGAATATAAATTTGGACAAGTTTTGTGGAGATGTTGCAAAAGAATAGCGTGTCAGTCCCTAATTCACATGACTAAGGAAAACTTTTGATATTTTTTGTTGCCTGTTATTTGCAGACGATATGGTATCAAGGACAATTACAATTACAGAGTTATGGAGATATGCAGTACAGTCAACAAGACTTGGGACAAAAAAGATGACAGATAAAAAATTTACAAAAAGAATAAAATCTTGCTAGAAGAGGAACAGGTTCACATAACGAAAGCTGAATTGATATATTAGTCCCTACCACAAGATTTGAATTCAGGTGTCCATCCAAAGAAAGCTGGTTGAAAACCCACTCAGCTAAGTCCTTGGGGGCAATTAAACCCCCAAGTCGTTAGCCTCATTTGTGATTAGTTGAGTTGAATATAAAATTTTTTCCGCACTTGTAAACAAACCATATTCATTTCAAGTCACCCAATATCTGAAAACCAATCTTCACAGACGTAAATGATATCTCCAAAATCATCCTCGTACTCCGTCAAATTTGCAATAGTCATCTAGTTTGAAACTACAGCCTTAAACGAACTCCGGTAATTAAAATTAGCTGGATTGCAAGTGCATGTTGACATGCTTAAGATAAACAAACTATCCAAATGAATGAATTAAAAATAAACTAAAATAAATTATTTAAAGTTGAAAAAAAAGAATTTACCAAAACCAAGCTGATCCTTGTAAGAGGAGAAGGGTTCAGTAGCACTGCTCTTGGGCAATATATCCTTAACAAGCTCTCGATACTCATCCCTCTCCGCTCTTTCCGCTAGCTGCCTTAATCTCGCCTTCAGTTCTTCACTCTTCAACAAACAGACATTTTTATCAGTCAAAAAGCGCATCGAAATTAATTAAGTAATTTCATTACCCATTATTATTTCTCACCTTCTCCCTCGGCTTGGGGCTGGTGAAGACGAACTCAGAGCCAGAGAAGAGGCGAAACAAGTCGGGTCGGATTGAAGGGAGAGACCCGACCCATATTTTTCGGATTGACTTGTATGGAACTTTGTTCAAAGAGGAGAGATTCAAAGCAGTTTCTCGCAATTCTCGCAGGAGCTGAACGTCTTCTGAAGCGGAGAGAAGAAAAGATCGAATGGAATCGTTGTTTGAAATTATGAGTCCGGATGAGTTCTGCTCCGGGTTTTCGGATTCGGATACCATGCTGATGGATCTTAGATTTTGTTCTTTTCACTAAACTCTGCAAGCAAATAAACAAGCTTTCAATAACTTTGCGAATGCTCAAGCCCTCTCCTTTGAATTTGATTTATTCGGGCTCGGTTTGGTTTTTTCCTAAAAAATCAAACCGAACCTAAACGTATCTCAGAAACCAAACCGAAGAAATAATAAAAACTTTAAATTCAATTTTTAAATTATAACTTATTAAAAAAATAAATAGTGATAATAACTTTTCAAATTTTGGCACTGAATAGTGCAGATTCAGCTGCAAGCAGTAGTTGTCATAACTTCTCTCATAGAAATTGTTACCTAAAAAAAGGTAAATTGATTTTATGTCCATCAGTTATTTCTCAAAAATTAATACTTTTGGTTTACTTTTTAGTATTTGGTTCACTTTAGTTTATACCTGGTTTGATTTGATTTGTTTTGGACATTTTTTACTGTTTGGTTTAATTTAGTTTAGTTTTTAATAGGTTTGTTTTGAGGATTGCAGTTAATTTCTATCCTTTTCTAAATTGTTTTTAGTCGTTTTAAGTTAAAAGATAAAATAAATACAGATTCTAATATATTATATTTTATCATGTAGTGTATTAAAATTTAAATTTTTTTATCTTTAAGCTGATCTCTGACTTTATTAAAGTCAGAAATTTTTTATTGGAAAACTATATATATATAAAAGATGCACCATTTGCTGGTGCTTTATAGATGCCATATGCCACCGTATCACAGTTCACAAACTTGTTGTGTGTGTGTGTGTGTGTATATATGTATATAAAAGAATTAATGTTCCATGGTTAAACAATTTGACCAATCTCTGATTTATTTATTTATTTTTCGTTTATGTTTTTAATCGTTTTAAAACCAAACAGTTTTTGTTTAATTTCTTTTATAGAGAAGATAAGTTGAACTCATGATTTTACTCTTTAGAGTAAGATGGACAAAAAACTCTGGCCCAGCCCAAGCATGTCTCACATATGAGAACCCTGGACAAGGGCTTAATAAAAACAATCCGGACTAGGCTCAAGTCCATTATTTAAAAAAAAATAAATTTAGAAATTAGAATAATATAATTAAAATTGAAAAGTAACTTGAAAAGATTTTAAATTCTTAATTTATAAATTAATGATAATTTAAAAAAATTAAAATTATAATATTAAACTATCTCTTAAATGTTAATTAATTAAGAGAGTATTGAATTAGAGAATCTAATATTAAAGAAAATTAAATTTATAAGCTTTTATTTGTTTTGTTTATTATTTTACTTTGAAATATTCATTTTCTTTAATTTATTTATGACTATAATAACTTTTTTATCATTAATTTATTTCAAATTTATAAAAATTAAAAAAAATTAATAATAAATAAAGTTCGAGCCCAACCCAAACCCTCATACTTAACTTAAAGTGAATTTGGGCTTGGGCTTGAAAAAGCCCAGCCCAAACTCGCTTTTTGTCATCTCTACTTTAGAGTTTAGACCCATTATTTAATAAATTTGTTAATTATTAATTTATCCTTCAACAAAATCACATTTAAGGACAAGAAAATGTAATTTAAATAATAAATAAATAAAGATTATTCTCCCACTCCATTTTTGTGATGAACCATGTCTCCTCTCTCCTCCTTCACAAATCACTTAAAACTCTTGTCTTCAATTTTTCAGAAGGATGACTCAATTTTTTTGGCAGTTCTTAATTTACATTCTAAATTACTATGAACTAACAACGAAATTCTCATAAATCATAATTCCTCTATGATTTTCATGAGATTCTGAAAGCCTCTTATTCATTAATTTGTTATTCCTCTATGCATAGCAGTTGAAATTTTTATAAATTTGAATTTTTTTTTGAGAGATTGGCTTTAAATAAAAATCTAGAGAAGCTGGTTCTCGATAATATTTTAATAGAGGCTAGTTTTTAGACTTTTTAGGGTGCATGGAGTAAAACCCTACTAATTAAATTCCAGTAATGGATTTATTTTTTTTTAAAAAAGTTGTGAGTAACTTGATGAGTTCAAATAGTCCTACTCTTTGACTTAATAAGGTTAGTTTCCTTTTCTTTGATTTGTCAATCAAATTAGTTTAGAATAAATGCTCGTTTAGTTCTTGCATTTTGATTTGATTGCCCATTAATCCTTATATTTTAAAAATATCTCAAGACACTTATGCTCTTAAATTTGTTACACTATTGTCCTTACTCTTTTTTTTTTTGCTTTTACAATAATATCCTTATTATAATATTCTCAACCATAATTAATTTATCTATTGAAAAATTTGATTAGCAAATTAACCAATAATTACTTGTTAGTGAATAAACTAATAAATATCAATATGAAAGAACTGGTATTTCCATACATTTGCAACAATCTTGCTAATTATTATTTTTAAATAAGTTAATATTAGTCAATTTTAAGGAATATTTAATACCCTTACAACAATCTTAATAATTAACTATGTATAAACAAATTAATTTATAAACTTAATCCTAAAAGAGAAATAATAACACAAAAAATTTACACTAAATTTTATTTTACTTTGATTTGATAAATTATCACTATAAAAGTAAAGAAAAAAAATAAAGGTATGAGTATAACATATTTAATAGCAAGAGAATTTTGAGGTATTTTTTGAAATATAAGAATCAAAAGGCTACTTAACTTAAATTATAGAGATTAAATAAACATTTATCCATTAATCCTTATATTTTAAAAATATCTCAAGGCACTCCTGCTCTTAAATTTGTTACACTATTTCCCTTACTTTTTCTTTACTTTTACAATGTCATAAACAAAGCCTCTGTACAAAAATAGAGTAGAGCTGAAAATACAAAAGATAAAGGAAAGATGAAGTGCTGAATTGATTCATTTATTCATTAATCAATGGCCTTTATATAGGCAATTACACTAACTGATAAAGCATGAAACCGAACACTACATAACGTGCAAAACAAATTTTCCTAAAAAATAGAACCACATGCTTTTGAATACGATACTTATGCTACCAATAACCAAGTAAATAAAAAACTCCTATTGACTAGGACTCAACATAAACTAATTAATTTTATTTAAGACTTGGTCATGTGACCTGCCACACGTGCTACACACAATCAAAATTCAACACCCTCCCTTAAATTGATATTTGCATAAATCAGTTTACATACACCAAATTGTAATCCGCTCTTTTAAACAACTTCAGCTTCCTTTGAAGAGCAAATCCCAAGCATACTTCGAAGTTTCATAAAAACTGCAGATTTTAGCGGTTTAGTCAATAAATCTGCCAATTGATCTTCACTCCTGCAAAATACCAAATCAATAACACCATCCTTAGTTCCTTACATAAATCACGCAAGAAGTGAAACCTCACATCAATATGTTTGCTTCTTCCATGGAGGACTGGATTTTTTGAGAGTTTTATTGCAGAAACATTATCACAATAGATCACAGTTGGTCCTTGCTGCTAGTTGTGTAAAGTTTCAAGTAACTTTCTCAGCCAAATAGCTTCACATGAACTTGATGTTGCAGCAACAAACTCAGCTTCGGTTGTTGACAAAGTCATTATTTGTTGCTTTTTATATGACCATGCAACAACTCCAGAATTCAACATAAATACTGCTCCAGATGTGCTCTTTCTATCATCAATATCTCCAGCATAATCACTGTCTGAGAACCTAATCAAGTTTGAATTTTCACTATTTTTGTACAAGATTCCAAAATCTGCAGTACCTTTTACATAGCGAAAAATTCTCTTTGCAGTTAAAAGATGAGCTTCACTTGGATTCTCCATGTATCTGCTAATTAAACTGACAACATGCATAATATCTGGTCTTGTTGATGTCAAATACATAAGACTCCCAACAATTTGTTTGTAAAGAGTAGTATCCACCTTTTTTTCAGCTTTATTCTTTGAGAGTTTCAGACCATACTATGTTGGAGTCGAAATCGAATTGCAATCCTTCATTATGAATCTGTCTAAAATTTCCAGAGCATATTTTTTTTGAGAAATAAAGACACCAGCAGAGGATTGCAGTACTTCAATGCCAAGAAAATAATGCATCAACCCCAAATCAGTCATATCAAATTTAATCATCATAGATTTCTTAAAATCATTAAGCATGGTTATGTCATTACTAACATAAATGAGATCATCAACATATAACACACAATTAATATTTTCGTATCACCTCTATATTTAATATATAATGGGTGTTCATAAGGGCATTTAAGAAAACCTTCCTTAGTAAAGAAAGCATTTATACGACTGTACCACGCTCTCGGTGCTTGCTTCAATCCGTATAATGTTTTCTTTAATTTGTATACCTAATTCTCATAACCTTGCCTCACATATCCAGGAGGCTGATCAACATACACCTCTTCTTCCAATTCGCCATGCAAAAATGCTGACTTTACATCCAATTGATGGATAGGCCAGAAATTATGTGCAACCATGGATAACACCAAACAAATAGTGTCAAGTCTTGCAACTGGAGCAAACAACTCTTTATAATCAACACCATGTTCTTGTTTGTACCCTTTTGCAAAGAGACAGGCTTTGTACTCGTCAATTCCACCATCCTTGTTTAATTTTATTTTGTAAACCCATTTAACCCTAATGGATTTTTGCCCTTTTGGAAGGTCAACCAGGTCCCAACTTTCATTTTTCTCTATAGAACATATCTCTTCATCCATGGCTTTTTGCAACTTTAAATCCTTGACAGCTTCTTGGAATATAACAGGATCACAATCTGAGAACAAAGCATAATAAGCAATTGTATCATCACTATCAGATTGAACACAAGTTACCTCATAATCTTGCATCCATATGGGCCTCTTTTGACCTCGGCGAAGACGTGGTTCAGCTGCTACTTCAGTAGCTTCTACAACTGATGAGGACGTTTCAGCAGTTATTGAAGCTTCATTTGATAGATTAGGAACTGTTGAAATTTGTTGTTGTAACGATTGTTGATTTTCTTCTTCACTGTCACTGTCAAACATGACTTGTGTAGGTTGCTACCCATTCCAGTTCCAAGTGCTTTCCTCGTCAAAAATGACATCTCTGTTGATTATTATCTTCTTTGTGATTGGATTGATTAATTTATATGCCTTGGATTCTTCAATTATGCCAAGAAAGACACATTGTTCACCTTTATTATCAAGCTTTTTCCTTTTCTCATCTGGAACATGTGCATAAACGATGCAACCGAAAATTCTGAAGTGATCAACAACTGGGTTTCGGCCACTCCAAGCCTCCTTTGGTGTCATGTTTGGAACAAAAAAAATAGGACTTCTATTCAAGACATGGATGCTCCAATTTACTGCTTCCGGCCAAAAGCTCTTTGGAATTCTCCCTCTTCTTAATAAGCTTCTCTCCATGTTGAGAATAATTATATTTTTCTCTCCGATACACTATTTTGTTGTGGTGTATAAGCAGCTGTGAGTTCCCTTCAAATACCGTGATTAATACAAAAATGTTCAAATACTTTTGAGCAGTATTCACCACCACGATCAGTTCGAAAAGTTTTAATTGTTTTTCCTGTTTATTCTCAACACGAGCCTTGAAGCTTTTAAATATACCAAAAGCTTCTGATTTTTCCTACAAAAAATACATCCATGTTTTCCGAGTATAATCGTCAATGAAAGTAATTAAATACTTTTTACCTCCATTAGATGATGGTTTTATCGGCCCACAATTGTCAGAATGAATCAACTCCAAAACATTTTTTGCTCTCCATGACTTTCCTTGAGGGAATTGAGAACGATGTTGTTTGCTAACAACACATTCTTCACAAACTTGAGAGGGAATGGCGATTTTAGGAAGACCTAAAATATTGTTCTGTTAGAGAGTTTTTAGTCCACCAAAATTCAAGTGGCCATAGCGAAAGTGTCAAAACCATGAAGGATCTTTCACTTCAACCATTAAGCAAGATTGTGCACTATTAATCTTCAACGAAAACAACTTGTTTGAATTCATTTGAACAACTGCAACAATTCCTCTAGAAGGGTCATATATTTCACAAGCACTGTTTTGAATGGTTATTACATAACCCTTTTTCTTGCAATTGACCAACACTTAACAAATTACTTTTCAAGTCAGGAACATAGAAAACATTGGAAATTGTTTCTACAAAATCATTCTTGGTTATAATGTTAATATCACTCTTTCCCATTATTTCAACAGTTGACCAATTACCAAAATTCACTGTAGAATGAAAGTCTTAATTTAAGGAAGAAAATAGTGACTTACTTCCACACATATGGTTGTTGCAGCGTGTATCCACATACCACACATCTTATTTAAGTTCTTTATTAACTTGAACATCATCAACAAGGTTTCCACTTCTTTCTTTTCTGTAAAATTCGATTTCTCCCCCTTTTTCTTTGTCGTTAGGCAATTTTGTATAACATTCATAGCGATAGTGACCGAATTTATGACATCTAAAGCACTCTACCTTGGATTTATCAAATTGATGATTTCGACCTCTACCTTTGTTTTGGAAATATGATTGGTCTTCATCATCTCTAAAATTGCCTCGTCCGCCTCTACCTCTACTTTCACCTCCATCTCTATTTCCTTGTCCTCCTCTTCCTCTTCCTCTACCTCGATCTGCTGATCTATTCGGTGTTGTAACATTGTTGTTAGTTGAAGCCTTTAGAGCTTGCTCCTCCTTGTCTTCCCTGGAGAATTTATGCTCATGAACTAGCAAGGATCCCTGCAACTCATCAATTGAAAGTTCATCAATGTCTTTTGATTCTTTAATGGAACAAACAACATAATTAAATTTCAGAGTCATTGAGCGAAGAATTTTTTCTATTATTGTAACATATGTCATCGTTTCGTCGTGAGTTCGCATTTTGTTTACAATTGCCATTGTTCGGGAGAAATACTATGTGACTGACTCTCCTGATTTCATACGAAGTAATTTGAACTCAGTACGAAGTGCTTGAAGCTGCTGCCTCTTAATTCTTGTTGACCCTTGATACTTTTTCTTCATGGAATCCCATATCATTTTGGAGGTCTCTTTGCAAAGAATGGTGTCTAAGATTGAACGATCAATTGCTTGGAATAGGTCATTCTTTGCCTTTGAATCTTTTAGCCTCTGCCCCTCAGTCTCCGTTTTCTGCGCATCCGTCACTACCGTGCCAGCTGCTGCTTCTGTTATGCCTTCAGAAACTACTTGCCATTACTCTTTAGACCTGAAGAAATTCTCCATCAATATGCTCCAATGATCATAGTGACCATCAAAGCGTGGAATTGCAGGTTGCACGAAATTGTCAGAGGCTATTGTCCTTAACTGCCGTTTTCTTAACCTTGCTCTGATACCACTGTTGTAAATAAAGCCTTTGTACAAAAATAGAGTAGAGCTGAAAATACAAAAGATAAAGGAAAGAGGAAGTGTTGAATTGATTCATTTATTCATTAATCAATCGCCTTTATATAGGCAATTACACCAACTAATAAAGCATGAAACCGAGCACTACATAATGTGCAAAACAAATTTTCCTAAAAAATAGAACCACGTGCTTTTGAATAGGACACTTATGCTACTAATAACCAATTAAATAATAAACTCCTATTGACTAGGACTCAACATAAACTAATCAATTTTATTTAAGACTTGGTCATGTGACCTGTCACACATGCTACACACAATCAAATTTCAACATACAATAATATCCTTACTATAATATTCTCGACATTAATTAATTTATCCATTGAAAAAATTGATTAGCAAATTAACCAATAATTATTTATTAGTAAATAAAATAATAAATATTAATATGAAAGAATTGGTATTTTGCAACAATCTTGCTAATTATTATTTTTAAATAAGTTAATATCAATCAATGTAAGCAATATTTAAAACCCTTACAACAATCTTACTAATTAACTATGTATAAACAAATTAATTTATAAAATTAATCCTAAAAGAGAAATAATAACAAAAAAAATTACACTAAATTTTATTTTACTTTTATTTGATAAATTATCACTGTAAAAGTAAAGAAAAAAAAATAAAGGTATGAGTAGTATAACATATTTAATAGCAAGAAAATCTGGAGGTATTTTTTGAAATATAAAAATTAAAAGGCTACTTAACTTAAATTATAGAGATTAAAGAAGCATTTGTTAGTTTAGTTAGCTCAACCATGGTTTGGCCATTAAGAAAAAAAATGTTTTCAATTTTTTTTTTCCTTTCAACAATAATCACACATGCAATGATATTACATGTATATTTTTAAATTATTACAAGCTACAAACATATACAATTTAAAATTTACTAAAAATTTACATACATTAATTTTGTAGTAAAATCTAGAGTTGCACAAGCTTTAGCTTGAAAATCTAGAGTTGCACAAGCTTTAGCTTGAAAATCTAGTCTCACATAGTTATTAAAATTTAGGAAACTTCAATTTGCTTTTGGACTGGCAGTGTACATTTATGAACATGGGCTATCACTAGAAAGAAAGTCCAGTGCAACAGTATTACCCTTAGTTTTATACTTATTTTTTTTTATATTTTACTAGAAGTCTATATAAATAGATTCTACTGTATAACTTAGAGGTCTATCAAACATTAGCTTGGATATCTATTCTCCAGAACACATGAAAGATAACTACCATATAAAATTTAGGGAAGTTCAAAGTCTCTTGGGACGCTCATCATATGTCGGAAATGGGTTTTATCACTAAATAAATAGGCCTAGTTTACAATATTATAGTTAGTTTTAGGGTAAATTTCAATTTACAAATTTTGGTCTATGCCCCTGCTTAAAATGACAGTCTTCCATTCACTCTTGAAGGTTTTAAAAATATTAATTTAATCTCATTTATCATTAAGAAGATCAAATATATGGGTCCGCCTATGTTGCAACAGTTGCAACATACAACAACTTTTGTCATTTTGTGTTTGGTTACACTACACTACCTTATATTTTCTGTAAAATTCAATAGGCACTAAAAGTAACAAACTTTTACATATAAGTCCATTTTTGAAATAAAATGACATTTGAAAAGAATTTTAATTTGTTATTATTATTATTATTAATATCATTATTATTATATAAGATTATTTCTATTAAATTTTATTATTTTTATTTATTTTAATTATTATTATTTATGATTATTATTGTCATTATTATTATTATTAAAAATTATTTCTTTTATTATTTTAATTGTTATTATACTGTAATTAATTCATTAATATTAATATTTATCTTGTTATGATTAAAATTATTGTTATTAAAATATATTAACTTTATTATTTTAATTATTAATAATTATTGTTGTTATTATTATTATTATTAAAACTTATTAATAATTTTTATTATTTTTATTATTATCATTATTAATATTATTATTTCAGTTAATTTTGTTATTATTATTGTTATTGTTAATTTTTTTTAATTTTTTGTTTTAATTAACATTATTGTCATAATTATTATTTTTAGTTTTATTATTATTATTGTTTAATTATAATATATACAAATAATTTTAGGGATACAATTAACAAAGGGCATTTTAATAACTTATAATAGTTTATTCCAATTATAAAATAAAATAAATACATCAATGGGAATGTTGTTCATTCCGATTCCGATTCCAATTCCTATAGCTCAAGTAAATAACTATTATAATCAAATCCTATTACAATCTAGCTCATTTCAATC
>NW_006262339.1:38035781-38084392 GCF_000493195.1 Citrus x clementina
TAATATTGTATATTGTTATAATATTGTTCACATTAATTTATTACTTACCTATGTTTTGAAGTTTTAAAAGTTAGATTGTAGTTAATTATATAATTCACTACAGTGTGCTAACTTTTGTCTTAATTGAAACATTAAATATATTTAAATTATATTTTTATTTTTACTATAATAATTATAATATTAAAAATAAATTATATTATAATATTATTTTATTATATCATATTATATTTATATATTAATAATTAATATAAAAATAATAATTAATAAATTTAAATAATGAGAGTAGATCTAGAAATGATAGTAATAATTAATAAATTACAAAATGTTTATGAATTTGTGGAATAAATAAACGAGTATTAAATCATGCATTGTAATTGCCTAATATCAATAATAAATTTCATACTTATTCCTTATTCATATCATTTAACAACTAATCTAATAAATAAAATAATAATAATTATATTATTTCCTGGCATTTCAAAAAATAAGAGGGATTACAATGAAAAAAACCAAAATAAATACACCCTGCCGTTGGATTTGCTTTTACCATTCTTACCCTTAGATCCAATGGTTAAATTACAAAATGACAAAAGTAGTGGTATGTTGCAACTGTTGCAACATAGGCGGCTCCCAAATATATATATATATATATCAACGTATTCTTATTTATTCATTTTTTTAAAATAGAGATGAATTAATATTTTCACACTTTTAGATATTAAATTGAAGATTTTCAATTTAACTGGAGATTAATTTTATGCATTAGTTCTCCTATTTGATATGATCAGGAGTTTTGACATAAAGCATAAGCTCGATCCAAATCTTTTCAAGTAAAAAAAAATTCGCCCGAAACGATAGCGTTTACCTGTCCCTTGCTTGACTTTGAAGTCAACTGAATAATTCTGAGTTGGGGGGCAAGTGGCACTAATTATAAGTCCTCTCTTCGGTTGAATAATTTCTACGCCGCCTCTATTGAAAATTAATTACTATTGCAAGTCAAATATTCTATGATGGAACATGAACCTACTTATCCTCCAACACAATCTTGATTCTTACGATCACATTACATTGCTGGGACTCGTTGGCTCAGATAAAATTAATTGTTTTTATTTAATTATGAAATAATTGTGAAAACACTATAATTAACTTTCATAATATTTGTATGAAAAATCGAATCTTTTTTCTCACATATTGTGAATGTAAGGGGATTTTTCTATTAGGCCAGAGGCCTATTGGTCAACGCAAGCTAGATTCTTAAATCGGAATAAGAAAAGATCGTCATTGCTTCCGGGGGAAAGAAAAAGAAAATTGAACGAACTCCTTCCTTTTTGATTGGCGTAATGTTGCACTGTCTAGTAATCATGTTATGTCCGTTGCTATTTTGGAATCAATCTTTATGAATTTTATTTTTTAATGTTTAATTCCAACCTTAATACAATCATGCTTTACGTGACGACTTTACGATATTGACCAAATTAATATTTAAAAGAGCTCATTTTATACATACATATACATATATATCAGTGGCGGCTTTAGTGTTAGGCGAACTAGGCAGTTGTCTAGGGCCCCGTATTTAGGAATGTCCTAATTTTTTGGTATCTATTTATTAATTTTATTTTTTAATGTTTAATCCCAACCTTAATACAACCATACTTTACGCGACGACTTTATGATATTGACCAAATCAATATTTAAAAGAGTAATAATTAAATTATATTTGGTAAATACTTGTAGCTGTACTACTGTAGTATAGAAGATGCAACTGTTTGTACCATATTTGACAAAATTATTATTTAAAATCTATATGTAATTACCAAAATCTACAATAAATCAATAATACCAAACAGACCCTTATTATTAGTACCTTGTTTACCCGGGTGGAATTGTATAGATTTTGAAGTTGCTGGTGACACTCAATTTCAGCTTCATCGACCGCAACATTTTCATTGCCAAGATGCAGCAAATGCTTCAATACTGCCTGTACAAATCATAAAAAATTAATGAAAAATAAATAAAATCGAGAAATTTCACTAATTAAAAGTCTAAATAGTTTTTTTTTAAAAAGAAAAGAAACGGACTTGCTGCTGCTTGGCGACTTGTTCTCGGAGCTTGATTGCATTTGCCTGTTTCTTGATAGCTTCCTTACTGTTTCTTTCAGAAAGCTACATCGGCTCAGCTCATGGAAGTTGGGGGGAAAAAAGTGTGATCGAGAAAAATAAAAAGGCATTAATAATTTTTGACAAAAAGCGAAAAATCAAGGAAAGCCAGCTTTTTCCAGAAAATAAAAAATAAAAAGAAAAAAGAAAAAAGAAAATTATAGGTTTGAAAGGAGAAGATGATAGTGGAAGTGAGCGGTGTGACTGACAGCTACTTGGATTGTGTAATCGGGTAAGGTAATCGTAGAAAATTATAAGTTCGAACAGAGCGTGTTAGACTTTTGCTGACAAAATTCAAAAGCCAGTTGGCACGGTCCAGAAGCTTTTGAATAGAATAACTTCCTAGAAAGCTCCATCTTTTACGTCCCCAATTCAATACTTTTTTTTTCCAATTAGAGTAATAATTAAATTAAATTTTTATTGAATAAATTGCAATGGTTGTGAGGTTACAATGTTATTACTGCTTTAACTCATTACAAAAATAGTTATTATTTTGATCTAATTGAAAAAAAAAAAAAAAGTATGTCAGTGTGTTATAAAATTGTCGCTAGTACTATAGAATTACAAAATGGCGTATAATATCAATTTACAACACTTTCATATTTAATGATTTATTTCCTTCACTATCATATTTTCTTTTCATTACATCAAATAATTTAAATATGTCACTTTCTCCATCAATAAAGTAATAAAGAATTTCAATAATTTTTTCTAATAATAAAATTTTAATTTTATAATAAAAGTTTACTTGTTGCACTGTTATAGTTTATTTTATTAAGAATGTGTATTTTATTAAGATTTTTAAGGCTGCGTTGCTGGATATATGTTTTTTTTTTTTTTTCTCACTTCTCTACACGTACAACATTCAGACATTTAATAAATTTATAAATTAGGACAGGCTAATTAAAAGCGTTGCTGGATATATGGTCTTAACTTTTAACAAACTATGTTTCGTGTTCCTTTATTTTTTTGACTTGGTCCGCGTTTTTAGCTCTTTTGTCAGATGGCACTGTATAAGTAGCTGTCCCAGTGGCTGCATTTCACACCGATCGGTCGTTGAGCTCAAAACTTAAATTGTTCAAAAATGTATGTGGCTGCTGTTTTGCTGGTTACCCTACTTGTTGTAAAAATAAGCCACTGGGTTTATACTTGGGCGAACCCCAAGTGCAATGGCAAACTGCCTCCCGGTTCAATGGGTTTGCCGATCATCGGAGAGACGATCCAGTTTTTCACTCCCTATTCATTATACGAAACCCAACCCTTTATCAAAAAGCGAATGGCTCGGTAACCTCTTGATGATCAAATATATTACGTTACATTATATTATATTATATATATACATGCATATAACTTTTAGTTTAATTAATTTTGTGGGGTTCGTTTCAGGTATGGATCTGTGTTTCGAACAAATATAGCCGGGCAGAAGGTGATTGTATCGACGGATCCTGTGACGAATTATAGCATTATGAACACCGAAAATGAGTCACTTTTATTTTGGTGTACTGATGGTTTAAGTCATATATTTGGAAATCAAAACTTCCTCTCGCAACATGGTAGCGTCCATAAGTACCTGAGAAGCTTGGTTTTGCATCTCACCGGCCGTGAAATCCTGAGGCAAAAATTCCTCCACGAAATTGATCAAACAACTCGCTCACATCTACACTCATGGGCTTCCTCTCCAGGCACTGTCAATGTCCGCGACGCTTGTGCAGAAGTAAGCTAGCTAGCTGTATAAACTATATCAATTAGACCAGGTTTAATGTGTTCGACTGAGTTTGTGCTGAGCACTGAATTAATGATCATGATTTATCTAACATGAGTTCCGCGTGGGTCCCGTTCAACTTCTTGCGGTTGATTCAGTGCCCAGCTGAACTTATCCGATCAAATATTATTATAATGTTTTATTATATGTTGTTATTATATATATATATAATCATCAATTTAATTACTTGGATACTGCATGCTGGTAGATGATATATGAGTCTGAGCTTGTGCGGAACACTGAATCAATATCATAATTTATCCAACAAAAATTTCACATGGGTCCCGTTCAACTCCTTCGGTTGATTCAGTGCTCTAATAAAATATTATTATAATGTTTTATTATATGTTGTTATTATTATTAATATATATATAATCATCAATTTAATTACTTGGGTACTGTATGCTGGCAGATGATATTTGAGTCTTCTGCCAAAAAGCTAATAAGTTATGATGAAAGTAAATACTCCAAGAAACTCAGACAGAATTACAGAGCTTTCAAACTGGGTATCGTCTCATTTCCTATGTACTTTCCGGGATTCGCTTTCTATGATTGTATTAAGGTACAAGCCAGCCAGCTACTACATATGCATATATAAATTAATTTGTCAATCTAATTAATGACAGAATTGACAGAGAATTAATTACACAGGGACGCAAGCATATACGTAAGGTGATTGAGGACATTTATCAAGAGAGGAAAGCAACAAAAGTGCCAGGCCATGATTTCTTGGATCGTGTACTTGAAGAAGTGGAGAAAGAAAACGCAGTATTGAATGATTCTAACGCTATCGACTTGCTCTTCGTGCTTCTCTTTGCTGCTTTCGAAACTGTGTCTCAATCGATCACCTTGATCACTAAGCATCTTACCGATCATCCTCAAGTGCTGGCAGAACTAACGGTTTGTGCTACAGCTTAATTATTTATAATGGAATCTGAATCCAGTACTGCTGAGTTGAGCCTTCGCATTTATAAGGTAAGATTTCACTTAATAAATTTTGTTTGTGTCATGTTTCAGGAAGAGCACGAGGGAATTATTAGCCGCCGAGAGGACGAGAATTCGGAAGTAACATGGGAAGAATATAAATCGATGACTTTCACACATATGGTGAGTTAATTAATTAGGATTAAAAATTAATTATTCTGAAGACCTTATTATATATATAAATATTTTTTTTTTCATATTTAATCAATACTGATTGTTGATTATGCACGTATTTGTTAATTTCCTTTTTTCATGTATTGTATTACAGGTCATTAATGAAATTGTTCGACTGGCAAACATAATACCGGTGACTTTTAGGAAAGTCCTGAAAGATATGGAATTAGACGGCAAGTTAACAATAAAATACACACATACACACATACGTTTGCACATATGACCTCGGGATTAATGTTAAAAGAATTATGAATAATTATACAGGGTATACAATTCCAGCAGGCTGGGTGATAATGATGGTTCTTCCGCTTGTTCATTTTGATGCTGATAAGTATGAGGATCCACTTGCATTCAACCCATGGCGTTGGAAGGTGATTTGTTCACTTACAAATTTAATATTTATTGCCACATAAATAAACAGCTCCAGATTTCTGAGACGTGACTAAGGGATTCTAAGGGTTCTGTATCAAGTAACCTGGTCACCGTTTAAATAATCAGATATTATGTTATTGACTTTATCCATATCCGATGGTGCCTTAATTTTGGGATGCAGAACTCTGATGGTGATGATGCCATTCTTACATTTTTTTTAATGGATTGACTATGTTATCATATGATAGGGTAAAGAATTGCATACTGGGACAAAGACTTTCATGGGTTTCGGAGGTGGTGTGAGACCTTGCGCTGGAGCCGATTTTGCCAAGGTTCATTTGGCCGTTTATATTCATTACTTGGTCACAAAGTACAGGTAGTTAATTAATAAAAAATATACATAAATGTGTTCATTAGTCTTGTATAATAAATAATTACTGAAAAGTTAATTTTGATGACGACGACCAAATCATTGATAAGGTTAATTTTATGTGATTAAATATATACACAATTGTCAGGTGGTCTGTGGTCAAAGGAGGGGAGGTCTTTAAGCAGCCGGCTCTCAAATTTCCAAATGGGCTACACGTCAAAATTGCTGAAAAGCACAAGATTTGAAGAAGAAGAAGAAAAAAAAAAATCTAGCTAGGCTACCATATGCAATAAAAAGATTATCAGTTTAGAAAATACTACACTGATAGTCGCTAGACTGTGTATCAGTTTGTATTATCATGACAATAATAATAATAAAAGTGGCTTTCAATTTCTGCGCATTATGTTATTCAAAGAAACCAAATTAAAGTGCTTCTTAATTCATTTCTCATTGTGCATGCTTCAAGAAATTAGTTAGATTATATTCTATATATGTTGAATAGATGTAAATCGACCAAATTGCAGCTGATCAGATGGTACTATATGATCATCAAAGTAATCTTTTATATTTGTTTTTGATGCTTCAAAATCTTGAAAACTTGTTGAGATCACGAAATTGAATACAAGGAAAGTTGGAAAAGAAGAATGGGGAATCTTCAATTGCTCATTGGTAGGAATCTTCACTTTGTCGTAGCCAAGACTGGTGTTGTGGTTTAAAATTATAAATTTCTACTTCTACCAATCTTCAATTTTTTTTTTTTGCCATTCCATCTGTTTCTAGGAATCTTCACTTTGTCGTTTTATCTAAAAAAACTTGTCTATGGCTGTTGCTCCAAAATGTATCTTTACTTATATCCCACAACAATCATCTTTACTGGATTGTGCCAAATAGCAATAGATTCCTAGTGGTGTTTTGGGTTTTGGAGCCCACTGATAATTTACAATTAGAAACTAAATCAATCTTATAATGACACGGGATAAAATTAATAATTCAATAAATTTATTAATTTTTTTTAAAATTGTTCTTTTATAAAATCCAATCATTATATAAATTAATAAATAATTAATTTGAAACTAAATACATAGATTTTCTTTGTTGTATTAACATAATGTATTATCATTTCATATTAAAAATAATTGTTGTATTCAATGTGATATGCTAAGAGAAATGAGAGAGAGATCAACTTATTAATAAATCAATAATTATCAATTTATCAACATTCTAATATTCATTAAATGAATAAATTTTTTATCATCCTAAAATTATTAATTTACGGAAATTCTTTGGTATACAATTGTGCATGATTGCTTGCTCAAAAAGGCAACTGTATTCACCACATTGACAACAAGACTACACCCAGATGAGAGAGAGACATCAAAGAAAAATAAAAAAATGAAAACAGAAATCTTGATTATCTCATCTTTAAACAGCTCTGCAATCGATCTGGTTTTCCATGAGGTGCACTCACTCTAATTTCTCAGGAATTACTATCTTGCATAGTTTTTCTTTTCTGCAATCTTCTGTTTTCATCTGCTGTTGAGCTTTTGTTTTAGATCTTTGCTAATCTAGCTAGTGAAAAACCGATTTTATAGTTTCTGATGGCGATGAAGCAAAGAACCGATGTTACTGAGATATTAAAGGGTGATATTGTCGATATATGATTGGGGTTATGGGATGGGTAGAGTGGGAAAAAATTATGTTAGTACAAGAAATAGCAAGGCAAGCTATAGAAGACAAGTTTTTTGACAAAGTTATTATTGCTGAGATAACACTCACACAAGACCAGAAACATAATTTTAAAAAAAATTACTTATGATTTAGGCTTGGAATATGATCATAATGTATTTGGAAGAGCTGGTCAGAGTGAAGAAACATTATGTTTATTTCGGTAGATTGTGGGTGATTCAGCAAAAAAATTTCTTTTATTTGCATTTTGGTTCAATTGATTCAAGCAAATATTTGGCATGTGCATTTGGCTACAGTTACTGTAGTTGGAAAATATGCTGGTTTACCACTTGCAATTAAAACAATTGCAAGTGCACTTAAAAATTAGAGCTTTTGGAGGATGTCTAGAATCGGCTGATGCAAGACAATCCAAGGAATTGATGCAAATGTGTACTCTTTCATAGAATTGAGAGTTGCAACTTATTGGAGAGTAAGGAAGTAAAGTAAATGTTAATACTCCATGTTCTACAAAATGATAGTGTAAATTTCAGAGAAAAAGAGTTATTTTCATTCAGTCTTATTCCAATGAACTACATGAAGATACATATATATTAAGGTGGCCGGTATTCCAGCTCACTAAATCAAAAGCAAATTCTTTCAAATCAGGAATCCCACTAAATTAGGAGACTAACTAAAATTAAAATTAGTCAACAACTAAGTCTCCTTATTAGGTAATAAAATAATAAATAAATAAAATCTAAATGCTAATATGTACAGTGATTCTACACTCCCCCTCAAGCTGGGTTGTACAAATTGAACATGCCTAGCTTGCAACTCAATTCTTCAAATCTAGTTCTTGGAAGAGCTTTAGTAAGTATGTCTGCAGTTTGATGTTGAGTAGGAATGTAGACAATATGGACAGTGTTATTTTCGATCTTCTCTAGGATGAAGTGGCGATCAATCTCAACAGGTTTCATCAAATCATGGTGCACTGGGTTTTTAGCAATGCTGATTGCTGCCTGGTTATCATAGAATAGCATGATAGGTTGCTTATCTATAATTTCCCGCTCTCTAAGTAATCGATGAATCCAAATACCTTCACAAATACCCATTGCCAATGATTTGAACTCAGATTCTGCAATGCTCTGAGAGACAACTGACTGTTTCTTACTTCTCCATGTAACAAGATTTCCCCAAACATATGAACAATAGCCAGAAGTAGAGCACCTGTCCATTATGTTCCATGCGTGGTCTGCATAAGTGTATATATCAATCTCCCGTTTGTTGTTTTTTCTGAACATTAATCCCTTCCCAGGTGTCAACTTAAGGTACCTTAGGATCCTATACACGGCCTCCATATGCTCTTCCCTTGGATTGTTCATGAATTGACTCACTGAACTGACAACAAATCCAATGTCTAGGCGTGTATGAGAGAGATAGATTAGTCGTCCAACAAGTCTCTGGTATCTCCCCCTGTCCACAGGAACACTCTCTGATTCTGTGCCAAACTTTTTGCTTGAGTCCATAGGTGTATCTGCTGGTTTACAGCCGAGCATCCCTGTTTCCATCAACAAATCCAATACATATTTCTGTTGGGTCACTGCAATGCCTTCTCTTGACCTTGCTATCTCCATGCCAAGGGAGTACATTAAATTACCAAGGTCTTTAATATCAAATTCATGAGCTAAACGTTGTTTCAAAAACTGTAATTCTTCCTCAAAATCACCAGTAAGAATGATATCATCAACATAGACGATCAAAACTGCAATTTTCTTCTCTGTTGAGAACTTAACAAACAATGTATGATATGATTGGCACTATTTATACCCACATTTGGTCACAAATTTGGCAAACCTACCAAACCATGCACGAGGAGACTGCTTGAGTCCATAGAGAGACTTTAGCAGTTTACATACCTTGCTTTTAGTGTGAGATCTTTCTATCCTAAGTGGCACTTCCATATAGACTTCTTCTTCAAGGTCGCCATTTAGAAAAGCATTCTTAATGTCTAGTTGATGTAATGACTAATCAAAATTAGCAGCAAGTGAAATGAGTACTCAGATGGTATTAAGTTTGGCAATTGGAGCAAAAGTTTCTTGATAGTCAATACCATAAGATTGTGTAAATCCCTTAGCAACTAACCGAGCTTTGAGTCTTTCAATGCTTCCATCTGCTTTGTGTTTGATGGCAAATATCCATTTGCAACCTACTGGTATTTTTCCAGCTGGTAGATCTGTGATTACCCATGTTCTATTCTTTTCAAGTGCAGTGACCTCATCCTGTACAGCTTTCTGCCATCCTGGATGTTTAAGAGTCTCATGAATAGTTCTCGGAATTTGTACACTGTCAAGGGAAGTAATGAATGTCCTGTATACTAGAGAAAGAGAGTTATAGCTAACAAAATTTCCAATCGGATGAATGGTACATGATCTTACACCCTTCCTTAGAGCAATAGGAACATCAGCATCATCAATCACCGGCACAATTAACTCAGGAGAATGATCGGCCTCACTTAAGTGAACTTGAGCAGGATTAGAATTCAGGTTGGAGTCATGGCATTGCATGAGAAGTGCAAGGTTCTCACTCTCTTTGTTTTCATTTTTCCTCCTAGTATAGACATGGAGCTGGGAAGATTCAAGTTGTGTAGACCTATGTTTTGAGAATGATGGACTGTTAGACGATGGAATTTCAAGGTTGGGGTTTGGTGTGTAGTTTGAATCCGAGGGAAGAAGGACAAGAGATGGAGATGCATGTTGAATTTCAGAGGATTCTTTGATGAGAAGTTCATCCCAAAATTGAGATTCCCTTACATTCTCCCCCTGAATGTCAGATTTTGGGTAATAAGGTTCATGTTCAAAGAAAGTGACATCCATTGAATTGTAGACTTTTTGGTTAATGAGAGAGTAACATCTGTAACCCTTTTGATTTGATGAATAACCTAGGAAGACACATTTGATGGATTTAGGATCTAATTTGGTTCTATCTGGGAAATGATTATGAACAAAGGCTTAACACCCAAAAACTCTTATAAGAACATCTAAGGAGATAAATTTAGTATGATGATAGGTTTTGAAGAGAACTTGATGAAAACTTTGAAATTTATGAACCCTAGAAGGCATCTGATTGATTAGGTAAGCCGCAGTAAGGACTGCCTCACCCCAGAAATACTTCGGCATATTGGATGTAAATAAGAGTGCCCGAGCTACCTCAAGAAGGTGGTGATTTTTTTTTTCAGCCACTCCGTTCTGCTGAGGGGTATCTACACATGAGCTGGTATGTATTATGCCATGATGTGAAAGATATGACTCAAGATGGGACTTGAAGTATTCTCTAGCATTGTCGGTTTTAAAGACTTGGATTTGAGCATTGAACTGATTTTGGACCATTATATGAAATTTTTGGAAGATATGGTTAACTTCAGATTTTTCTTTCATGAGAAATATCCAAGTCAGACGAGTGTGATCATCCACAAAAGACACAAACCAGCGAGCCCCTGTGAGGCTTTTAATTCTTGATGCACCCCATACATCACTATGAATCATGGTGAATGGACGGGGAGGTAAGTAAGGAATTGAAGGAAAATTTGCACGTATATGTTTAACAAATTAACATATTTCACAATGAAATGAATTTAGTTTTTTATTGATGAATAGTTTAGGAAATATTTTTCCTAGATACACAAAGTTGGGATGGCCGAGGCGAAAGTGCCACAGCATGATTTCATCCACATTATTGACACTAGAATTGAAAATAGAAGAATGAAGTGACGACAGCTCTTTGATACACTAGTGGACATGTTGCAACTTCAATAACCAGTTTGTCTACTTGGAGGATTATTGGCTCTAAATAGGTAGAGATCTGACACCAACTTAGCATTGCCAATCGTCTTCCCCGATTCCATTCCCTAAAATTCACACAAGCATGGGAAAAATTTAGCAACACAATTAAGATCTTGGCTAAATTTTCTAACTGAAAGTAAATTACAGTCCATATTTTGAACGTAAAGAACATAAGTGAGAATTATATCTTCTGTTAGATGAGCAGATCCTATTCCCAAGACCATAGAGAGAGAACCATCTGCTATACGAACAGAAGAATTACCCGTTTGAGGACAGTAATTGTGCAAGAGTGTTGCATCCTCTGTCATATAGTCGGATGCGCCAGAGTCTACAATCCATGATTCACCTTGGTCACTACTGGTATTAAGAGCAACATGAAAACTACTTCGTTGTGCCTTCACACTGGTTGCTTGAAGTTGGCTAGTAGATTGCGAAAGACTATGGCAGATCATTTTCTGCAGAATTTTCCTTTGTTCTTTGTTGAATCCACTTATTTCACTTGAAGTTTTCTCCTCCGTTGATGAAGCTACATTAGCATGGCTTTCTTTATAACGGTTAGGCTTGTTTGGCTTCCAATCAGCTAGTTTCCCGTGAAGTTTCCAGCAACTTTCCTTTCAGTGTCCAGACTTGTGGCAGTGGTCGCACCAAGGCCTTCCTCATTGTTGGCAGTTGTCATTGGAGCTAGTGTTGGTTCCTCGGACAGCAAGCGCAGAACTATCAAACAATGACTGATTAGTTGTAAATTCTTGAGATCCCATCATCACCTTGCGCCTGCTTTCTTCACGCCTAACCTCAGAGAACATGTTTCTAATGCTGGGCAGTGGTTTAGTCCCCATAATTTATCTCCTTACTTCATCTAATTCCTAACAAGAATTTGAAGATCCTTTTTTGCTCCACGATTTTTCTGTAAGTGACTGCATCATCTGAACACTTCCATGTATGAGTATCAAACATATCAAGTTGCTGCCAATGCCTTGTTAGAGTGTTGAAATACTGTGTGACAGAGAGATTCTCTTGACGGAAATCGTGCAAGATAGTCTCAATTTGGAATAGTTCTGTTGTGTTCTCAGAACTTGAGTATGTCTCCTTTGCTACATTCCATATTTCCTTCGTTGTGCCATAAAGAAGAAAGTTTTCACCTATATCATTGTTCATGGAATTTATTAGCCATGACATAATCATGTTGTTGTCACTCTTCCACAGCCTGTATTTTGGATATTATTTCTTAGGAATTTCAATCTCACCGGTGAGATATTCATCTTTACCTTTCCCAGAAATAAACATTAACACAAATTGGGACCATTGGTGGTAGTTCTGTCCATTTAATTTATGGCTGGTAATGAGAATGAATCCAGATTCGGAGTTACCATGGGTGGCTGTCATCGGGGTTGAATCTGATTTAGACGTGATCTTAGAGGAGGAGGTTTGCAACGCTGCTCCTATTTTTGTCATGTTTTGGTTCAGAGGAATCGAGAAAAAAAAAATTGCAGATGAAGGCTTGAAGGATAGAAGATTTGTGGGGTATTGATTGGAATGAGAATAGGGAATGAAATTCACAAGATTAAGTTTTCAGAGGAGGATCGTAAAAGGCTCTGATACCATGTAAATTTAAGAGAAAAAGAGTTATTCTCATTCAATCTTATTCCAATGAACTATATAAGGATACATATTTATTAAGGTGGCCGATATTCCAGCTCACTAAATCATAAGCAAATTCCTTCAAATCAGGAATCCCACTAAATTAGGAGATTAACTAAAATTAGAATTAATCAACAACTAAATCTCCTTATTAGGTAATAAAATAATAAATAAATAAAATCTAAATGCTAATATGTACAATGGTTCTACAGATAGTATTCAAATGCCTATTAATGGCTTGATGAGGTATGGGATAGGTTTGGTTTTATTTACAAACATTAACGCATTGGAAGTAACAAGGAATAGATTGTATACACTGGTTAATAATCTCAAAGGCTGGAGATTGTCTAAATGCATGACATCATTCGTGTTATTGTGGGTGTGATTCAATAGAACAGATAATTGAAAAGAGAAGCGCTAATTGCAATAACTCCATGGTTGATAAGGTCTGCAGTTGGTTTAATTTTCTTGTTTAACCCAGTAGCACCTTTGTTGACTATCAAGACTCAAAACTTTCCACCCAAGAATTCATATTTCAGACTATCTGGTGTTAAAGAGTTTATATGTATATGAATGTGAAAGACTGAAAATATTATTTGATACTTTAAAATTTCAGATGGAAGACACCCAATAGCCTTATTCTCACTTGATCATAATAAGGTGTGAAATCAAATGAGGCCTATTACTACTTGTATAAATATTTGTCATGTATAGTTGTATTGGAGGGTAACATTCATTTGATTTCTGCTATACACACGCTACACAAAACATAAATTAATGATTGCACAAAGAACTTAGTCTGGTTGCTAAGTAGATTACAATATTTGGTAATAGATTGTTGCTAACCCTTATCAGATTAATTAATGCATGTGTATTGGTATATATTTATGGAACAGTACTCAAGCTTGACAGGTGGCCCTGAGCCTGGAGAAATCCAGCATTCCAACTTATAGCCATTTTGCAGCTGGTTGTACTGTAACTTGATTTTCATTTTTGAAGAGCAAGATGTTTGAAACATCTATCACACTCACTAAGTACCAACATTCCTAATTAAGGAAGGAAATATTGTAAGAACGACTGCTTATCCATCATCTTTTATGAGTGAAATAATTAATTTGATGTGTGAATGTAAGTTGAAATCAACTAGTACTGGAGCTTAATGATCTGCATATTGGTTATCTACGTAAATGCTAATTGTGCTTACACAATGTGCGAAGAGTCGTTCCTTACCACTGAAGCCAAACCTTCTCTTCAATTGGTGGTGTAAAGATATCCCATAATGATAGATAGTAAAATCAGCAAACACCGAACATATGAAAAGTAGTGATGTCCAATATTATCTCTGTTTTCGGTAAGGCTTTAGTAACATCGTAATAAAAATACAACATTGTTTAAGTGCAAGATAGTTTTGCTCAAGCGAAATGACAAACTCCATCAATTTGTCATCACCATATTCATGCTTAATTCATCAATCCATGCATTCTGCTGCTAATATGATTACCTAATGAAGTGGAGCAAGTTTGTTTCAAAAAGCCCTCATGGCAAACTTCTATAATATAGGATAATGTTCACCACAACACTCACACCATTTCCCTACACATTTGCACAATATATGCACACAATAACATGTCAAAATATTAAGAATTGAAGACCTAAGGTCCACTTTTTTTTTAATATTTTTTTAAAGATTGGCCCTTAAACTCACAAAGTTGGTAATAGGCGAACAAAAAAATCTTTAACTAAAATGCACCGATTATGCAATTCTTTTTACCCATTGCCAGCCCAATTGTTTTTTAAAAATGCCAATGTCCAGGAAACAAAAGGGACAGATAAAACATAATCTAACTGATAAAAAAGGCTACACATGTATTTAGCATTTTCAATGTTGTTGTAGTGAAAAAATCTGAGGCATTTATGCTGCTGAGTTGCACTTGGTTTGATAAAGCTTCCTGTTGTACATTGGAAACTAGAAACATTAGAATTTCAGTTTAAGTGGGAATTACAAAATTTCTGACTACACATGTAAGCGAGGTTCCAAAAAAACTGCAATTACATGTATTGGTCGGATTACACGACTTCTTCAAGCATTAGACACCTTTCTAATCTTCTCCTTGCCATCTAAATGTTGTTTAAATGCCTCATCTGCCCTCTTCATTGCTTCATACAAAAATCCTAAAGTTGATTCGTATCCATTTGTGAGTTCAACAACTTGAAGCAGTGGCTGCAAAACTGGCATCACACATTTCTCCCATTACTCCTGTTGTGCACGGAATGCGGAATCAAGCGCACTAAATAATTACAGAAAAATAAAGGACATAAGAATTACGTGGTTCGGCAATATGCCTACGTCCACGGGAGCAAGAGAAAAATAATTGTATTATTAACAATTATTTAAGTACAAATTTGAGTAAAGAAATCTCACTTTCCCAGAACCCAAATACACCCATTAATCTCACACACACTCTCCAATTGCTCACACTCTCAGTACTCACACACACACTCTCTAATTGCTCACACTCTCAGAACTCTCAAAAGCTTAAAAACTAATAAGATTAACAAATTTTTAGGATGCAAATCAAGCTCTCATCACTTCTCTATTTATAGCCTAAATAATTCCCAAAATTCAACACGGCAATTTGCCCATTTGTACTAGCTTACATGCTAGCTGTAGAAAGCTTGCATGCCAACTAATGTTTGTTGAAATTTCCAACTTTGGTGCCAACTTCCAACACGCTTTGGCCAATTTTGTCAAGATTTTTGACAAATTATCATAAAGCTTTGTGTTTGTCAAAAAACTTATCTTGACTTTCACAAATCTCCACATCGGCGAAAATTTGTCCAAATTTAAGCCGACTACCAACAAACCATTATACCCAAAGTGATTGCATCTCTGTGACTGCATATGTACCTAAAATTTGGGATCAAGCCAACCATAGTTCAAAATTTCTGAAGGACATAACTTAACAAAATCGAAGAATTTGAATTAGTTTCAAGCAATGTTGAAACTTAACTCCAGAAACTACCTTCGTCAACATATCGGATGGATTATCTTTGGTATTGATCTTTCTCAACAACACAACAACGCTCTCGATAATCTCTTTCACATAATGATATTTCACATCTATGTGCTTTGTCCGAGCGTGATATGTTTAATTTTTCGCAAGGAATATTGCACTTTGATTATCACAGAAGACCGCAATGTTCTCTTGGATTATTCCCAAATCACCTAACAAGCCTTTCAACCAAATAGCTTCTTTTACAACTTCAGTTGCTGCAATATACTCTGCTTCTGTAGTGGACAGAGCAATTGTCGATTGTAAAATCGACCTCCAGCTAACCGGACCTCTACCCAATATGAATACGTAGTCTGTTGTTGATCTTCGCTTGTCAAGATCTCCAGCGAAATCAGAATCACAATACCCAACACATTGTTAACCACAATCCTTTTGAACAATAACCCAACATCAATTATCCCATACAGATATCAGAGAATCTATTTTACCGTAAGACATTAATTTTTACCCGGATTGTGTATGTATCTACTAATCATGCTCACTGCTTGAGATTTATCGGCCTTGTGCATACCATAGTATACATAAGACTACCCACAACACTAGCATATGGAATACGAGCCATGTAATCACGCTCCTCTTGAGATCTAGGACATGAAGAATAACTTAATTTGAAATGAGAAGCTAGAGGTGTACATACCGGTTTAGTTTTGTCATCCATACCGAATTTTTCTAGTACTTTCTACAAATAAGACTTTTGAGTCAATCTCTCATTCTTCTTGTCTCTACAAATCTCCATCCCAAGTATTCTCTGTGCATCACCCAAGTCTTTCATCTCGAACTCAGAAGCCAGCTGCTTCTTTAATCTTTCGATCTCATCTCTATTTTTTGAAACTATAAGCATATCGTCGACATTAGGGGTGGGCGTTCGGTTCGGGTTAACCGGTGAAACCTGAACGGATTCAAAGCTTCAACCCGTTCGGGTTGAAGCTTTTTTTTTTTTTTTTAAGATTCAGCTTTTAAACTAAAAATATATTTGGAATTGAGAGTTTTAAATTGTTGAAATGTTATTAAGGATGATTTGTAGTTGATATTTGTTATTAAGGATGTTTGGAATTGAGATTTTTGGATTTTAAGTGGTTGTTATAATTTTTGAATTAAATTGTTCCTTAAGGATGTTTGGAATATTTGGAATTGAGAGTTTTAAATTATTGAAATGTTATTAAAGATGATTTGTAGTTGATATTTGTTATTAAGGATGTTTGGAATTGAGATTTTTGGATTTTAAGTGATTGTTATAATTTTTGAATTAAATTGTTCCTTAAGGATGTTTGGAATGTTTGGAATTGAGATTTTTAAATTGTTGAAATATTATTAAGGATGATTTGTAATTGATATTTGTTGTTAAGGATGTTTGGAATTGAAATTTTTAGATTTTAAGTGGTTGTTATTAGAATTTTTAGATTAAATTGTTCCAACCCATTCTAACCCGAACTAACCCGAACCGAAATTTTAACCTGAATTATCAACCCAATCCGATCCGAATTGCCAACCCAAACCGAACCGAACCGAATTAATTCGGTTCGGTTCGGTTCGGTTCGGGTTGGCTTTTTCAACCCGATTGGGTTCAATTCTCCAACCCAAACGGGTTGAAACCCAAACCGAAACCTGAACAACCCGAACCAAAACCCGATTTGCCCACCCCTAGTCGACATAGAGTAACAAATAGATGAAATGTCTATCTAGTAGTCTTCTAAAGTAAACACAATGATCATGTTCACTTCTGGTGAATTTCTGCCCTTGTATAAATTGATCAAATCTTTTGTACCACTTCCTTGGCGATTGCTTCAGTCCGTACAAAGATTTAATCAACCAACACACATGATTTTCCTTTCCAGCAACTCTGAAACCACAAGGCTGAATCATAAAGAATTCCTCCTCCAAATATTCATGTAAGAACGACGTCTTAACATCCAATTGAGCAAACTCTAACTCATATTATGCAACTAAAGCAAGTAGGATATGAATGGAAGTATGTTTTACAACTGGAGAGAAAACTTCATTGTAGTCAATACCTTCCTTCTGAGCAAAACTTTTTGCCACGAGCCTTGCCTTGTATCGAGGAATTGATTGATTCGGAGATTCTTGCTTTTTAGTATAGACCCATTTATTGCCAATAGCTAATTTCCCCTTTGGTAACTTTACAAGTTCCCAAGTCTGATTTTGATGGAGAGATTTCATTTCTTCCTCTATGGCTAACTTCCACTGATCACTTTTACTGTTGCGTAATGCTTCACCGAAAGTGTTGGGGATATCATAATTAATAACTGGAAGTGCATAGGCTACCACTAT
This sequence comes from Citrus x clementina, assembly GCF_000493195.1. Classification (NCBI taxonomy): domain Eukaryota; kingdom Viridiplantae; phylum Streptophyta; class Magnoliopsida; order Sapindales; family Rutaceae; genus Citrus; species Citrus x clementina. The sequence goes on from NW_006262339.1 coordinate 38,054,105, forward strand.
ATCTTTAGTAAGCCATCTGAGTTTCTTTATCTTTCTTCTTGGCCTCCTTGTTGTTATAAAATCATCATTATCTACATCATCAATTGTTTCTTCATTTTGTGGGACATCAGAAGAAACAACTTATTCTTCAACTCTAGGTGTCACCTCCATAGTTGAACCCTTCTTTGATGTAGAACTAACTGGTACATATGGAGTTGCATCAAACTCCACCAGCTGAAATACATCTTTGGTCTTGTTCTCCACCTGCTGAGAACTTGAAGCTTTCATAATTAAAGCTTCATTAAATGTGACATCTCTGCTACACACAAAGTTTTTATCTTCGAGATCCCAAAGCTTTAAGCCCTTTACTCCACCTTTGAATCCACAAAGCTAGCTTTTCTAGCACGAGGATCCAGTTTACTATCTTTGACATGATAATAAGCTGGACACTCGAATATACGAAGGGAATCATAATCTTGTGCATGCTTTTCAGACCACATTTCCATAGGAGTTTTACCTCCAATTGCAGCAGAAGGCAACCAGTTTATCAAGTGACTTGCGTAGCTCACAAATTCAGCCCAATACTTTTTATCTAAACCAGCATTAGATAACATACATCGTACCTTCTCCAGTAAAGTACGATTCATATGCTCAGTCACACCGTTCTGTTGCGGAGTATGTCTCACCGTGAAATGTCTTTTAATACCCTTGTGTCTGGCATACTTGCAAGAATTGATCAGAAGTATATTCACCCATATTATCAGATCGTAATACTTTGATCTTTCTGCCAATTCGAGTCTCCATCAATTTCTTCCATTTCAGGAAAATCTCTAGAACCTCATCTTTTGCTCGTATGGTGTACACCCATACACGTCTAGAGAAATTATCAACAAATGTAACAAAAGAATGGCTTCCACCAATTGATGCAGTCTTAGTTAGTCCTCATACATCACTATGAACATATTTAAGGATCTCACGAGTATCGTGATTAGCTGTACTAAACTTAACCCTTGTTTAGTACTACACAATGCTCACATAAATTTAATTTACAGGTTTTGATACCTTTTAAGAGTTCGTGTCTCGTCAGAGTTTGCAAATACTTCTCTCCAGTATGTCCCAGTCGTATATGTCATAGCTTGGTGGTGTCATTGTGCGCCTCAGCAACATTTGCTTCATCAGTTGTACCTCCTTTTAAATAGTATAAATTGTGACGTCAAACCCCTTGCAGAATTACCATAGCCCCATGTGTAAACTTCATTGTGTCATCTTCAATGGTAACCTTGTATCCTTTAGCTTCCAAAGCACCCATAGAAATTAGATTTTTCTTTAAAGCTGGAACAAATCTATCTTCTTTAAGTTCTTTGATCATTCCATCAAACAATTTGAGCCGAATTGTTTATATCCCCATTGTGCGACAAGGTTGATCATTCCCTATCACAACTGCACCGGATTCCAGATTACGAAAATCCGTAAACCATTCATTAATAGGACATAAATGGTAGGTTGCTACAGTATTAAGTATCCACTCGCTCAAACTAACCACGTATGCTGTAGGAGTAATACTTAGTGAATAATTAGAGTCCTCATCTTTCCGTGTCATGTTTACTGTTACTGGTTTCTTCCCATCTCTCTTTTGAGCCTTTGGACAATCCTTTTTCCAATGACATTTTTCATGACAAAATGCTCATTCATCTCGAGCTATATTTCTACTTCTCGATTTAGATCGAGAATTTTTTCTACCACGCTTCTTTTTCTCCATCGCCCAATCTCTACTCATCAAAGCTTTAGATGATGCTCGTTTAGAATTTTTATCATTATTCCGAATCTCCAAGCTAGTCAATACTGTGCAAACATCTTTGAAGACGATCACACTCTTCCTATATATCAAAGTAGTCACAAAATGGTTATATTCCTATGGTAGTGAGTGTAACAGAATCATAGCCTTGACTTCATCCTTAATATCTTCATCAAAATTCTTCAAATCAGTAAGTAACTTTTCAAATCTTGAGACATGATCGTGCATTGACACCCCAAACTTCATTCGAAAGCCATATACTTAGCTTATTGCATGAAGACGATTTTCAAGACTTTTTAGCAGGCACTTCTCCTCCAATGTACGCCACAAAGTCATCACACACTCCTCATCTTTCACCTCTTTAGTCAAACAAGATTTGATTTGACCACAAGCTTTTTCATTCATACGATCCCAAATTTCTTCATCATACAAGTGTCTTTTATTTTTTAGAAGAACATTGAGATCGATTTGAATAAGGGCATCCATAACTTCGCGCCTCCACATGCCGAAGTTGATTTTCCATCAAATTTTTCAACATCGATCTTTTGGCCTTCTATAACAGGTGCTGAATAGTGATTTGACAAATCTCGCCTCCCACCTGAAGTGTCTCCTGAAATAGTCTCGATCGATCTCTCCCCAATTGTGGAAGTTTCACATTCTACCATTTTCTCAACGAGCTATTTCCACTTGAAAAACAACCTCCATGATGTTAATTTAGCGTGAATAAATGCACCAGGAAAGTTCCCAGGAGACTGGACAGGAACTCAGTCTCAATTAAAAACTAGAATTCTTAGACTCTTATCACCTTTGTTGACAGAATTTTCCTAGACATGTAAAAATACACACTACTTACAATAGACTGTCTCCCAAGTACAAATGGTCTTCTCTACCGTATTCGTGAACAGTACTGTATACGTGAATAGTACCGTACACATGAACAGTATTGTATCCCCCAAGTACAAATCGTCGGCTCTGATACCACTTGTTGTGCGCGCAATACGGAATCAAGCGCACCAAATAATTACATAAAAATAAAGGACACAAGAATTACGTGGTTCGGCAATATGCCTATGTCCATGGGAGCAAGAGAAAAATAATTGTATTATTAACAATGATTTGAGTACAAATTTGAGTAAAGAAATCTCACTTTCCTAGAACCTAAATACACCCAGTACTCTCACACACACTCTTCAATTGCTCACACTCTCAGAACTCTCAAAAGCTTAAAAACTAATAAGCTTAACAAATTTTTGGGATGAAAATCAAGCTCTCATCACTTCTTTATTTATAGCCTAAATAATGCCCAAAATTCAACACGGCAATTTGCCCATTTGTGATAGCTTGCATGCTAGCTGTAGAAAGCTTGCATGCCAACTAATGTTTGTTGAAATTTCCAACTTTGGTGCCAACTTTCAACACGCTTTGGCCAATTTTGTCAAGCTTTTTGACAAATTATCATAAAGTTTTGTATTTGTCAAAAAGCTTATCTTGACTTTCACAACTCCAAAATTCTTTAGAATGAATAGCTTTATGCACAGCCTCAAGTGCACGATTTACACTACTCGACCCTTCCTGTGCACAAGATGAACAATCATGTGGCAGCTGCAATGCTCGTAATTATTTTTCAGCTTCCAAGATTGAATTAAGCATAAATAATTCGATGGCAATCTTAGCCAGGCCACCTCGATTATATTCCTTAGTTCTCGTGTGCTTCTTTCTTGGGAGCAAAGCTATATAATGCTTGACAAAAATTTGAATATCAATTTTGCATAACTGAGTAGTCTTATGAATCCAGGGAACATAAAGGTATATGAGTAGCAAAAGTGCCCTAAGTTCACCATCAGCACATTTGGACGGGTGTATCCATGGGTGTTTCAAGATAATCATCTCCACAACTGCATTGAAAAAGTGTCCTTTAAACTCAGCAGAATGGTCTACCATAGAATCATCACTATCATCGAGGATGAGCTGAACAATATGCTCGGGTCCCAAAGATTCAATCGTCGAACATATGCTATCTATAAAATGATGAAATGACATCCCTTCCTCAGGAACTATAATTTAATCCACATAAACCAAGCCACCAGGGGTATACGCGAGAAAGTTCACACACACAAGTTTTGAATTTTTCACTACCTTAGATATGATCGGTGGTAAAAACTTTCTTGACATTTGCAACGTATTCCTCAATTTCATTCTTGACACTGAGGATCAATTGTGATTTGAGAACTGAGTAACTTGGTAATCTGTAACGAGGCCCAATTTCTGCAATGCTCTTCAGCAAGTGACCAATAATCGTGTGGCTAGATGAAAATTCTTAGCTTTCTTTTTGGGAGCTGAAGTTGAAATGATTTCAGGTTGTGGATCATTATTTGAAGAGATCGTCAAATTCCTGGTTTTCTTAATTTGAGGAGCATGAATTGCTTGAAGTGCTTCAATTTGAACATCTTCACGAACATTTGGGCAAATTTCAATGCCCCGGCCTTTTAACTCCAGATAAATGCGATTTAATCCTAGCTAGGCCCCCAGCAAAAGTGCTTTCATCATATATATGTGGGAATGGAGAGGAAAGAAAACTAAAAAAGATGCAACAAGAAAAAATAATTTCCTTAACTTTTATCAAATAGAGAAAGAAGCATCATATATATATATATAGATACGTATGTTATTGTGAAAATATTTTGCCGAGGAAAATTAATACTTACAAAATTAACTTTTGGTTGGAAGCCCAGTGGAAGAGAGAACGCCAATCAAGAACTTGCAGGTAGTTATCTTTATCTCTTAGATGCCTATTATTGTTTCTGATTTTGTGACAAATACAGAGACTTTTTGTGTTGCAGGTTGTTGCTTGTATATAAGGCATTGTTATCGCAACCGAGCCTTGGCACGGCCTGCACGGCCTAAGGCGGTGACACAATTCTTGTACTCAACGTCCGCACCTTACTGTGGCCACGTCTGTCTGTTAAAATTAAAGTTGAGGAAATTTCATTAAAATGAAATAGAATGATCTTGGAATATATATTCATAATCATTCTTAGGTTACAAAGACATGCAGTGTAATAATATTAAACTCTGACTCTTAATAAACTTCATGTCTTAAAAAATTATCTGCTTGAAAAAATAGGAGCGCTCACACTAAATAATAATCTTAATATATATATATATGTGTGTGTGTGTGTGCGCGCGCGCGCATAAAGCTGTGCAGTGTAATATTATTAAAATTTGACTCTATTAAATTTTATGGCTTAAAAGTTGTCTGCTTGAAAAAAAAAAAATTAAGCGCGCCCATGTGTATATAAAGGATCTCGCACTTTAGTTGCGGATTGCAATTAGAGTCGCTCTTAAGTCACCCTTTAGTGTAGCTACTTGATGTACAATATACATCCGTGTATCTGCGGAAAAAAAAAAGAAACAAATAATGAAAAAAGATAATTTTGAGATTTAGTTGAGAATATTTATAAAACATGAATTTGCTAAACTTTTAATATAACATGACAACATTACTACTCTCGACACCTATCTAACACGGTCCCTTCAACATACAATTGTCTTACAAAAAAGTAGATCAATATTTTGGGAGACTCTAACAACAAAAAGGTAAATATTATTAACACTAAAATTTAGGATTAGATTAGTAATGTTTTAGTTTTTAAAAATAATTGTTGTTAGTTGTACTATAGAAATAATTAGTTTTGAAAAGAATCAATTAAATGTCTGGTAAATTTATTTTTAAAAGTACGGTCAATTTTAAAAGCAATTGCATGTATTTGATAAATCTTATTGTTAAACTATTATAAGAATATAAATGACTGAATTAAATATAATGTTAATTAAAATTTATTTAAACATTTATAAATATGTATATAAAATATTTTTTATTATGTACATTTAATAATTGATAACTAAAATAAGTATTTTATTTTTTTATTTTTATTTTTATTTTTATTTTTATTTTTATTTTTATTTTTATTTTGTTGTCTCAATATAATTGGTAATAATAATAGTCTCCTAAAATTAACGATTTTATTTCCAAACTAATAACAATAATTTTAGATTTTTATAATATATATGAGGATATATATGAAATTATATTACATATAAAAGTGATTCTCAGAATCATATCTGCTTTTCAAATCTATCGTAGGATGGAGTGATTTTAACAAAAGTATTTTTTAAAAAAAATTTACAAAACACCAAATTTTACTTTTATTTTTTTAAAATCACTTTTGACTCTCTTAAAAACAATCTCAAGCTAGCCCTTAGTGTCTTGATAACATGTTATATGATTTATAATATCATTATGTAATCAATAAGTTTTTGCTTGAAAGTTTTACTTGACTTTGAGCTGTTGAGTATGTCAACAAATTCATCAACCCGTCAATTTTTTGATACCTCAACTGTGTGCTTAGTTCTTGAATTGGGGAATCAGAATTTAAAATTGGAATAATTGACAAAATAAGAGTGGTAAACAGAATTGGAATCACATGGGGCTTAAGAATTATTCCCATAGATTTGATTCCGGGTTGGGAATCAAACTCAGACTCCCAAAACTACCCTGTTGAATTTTCATAATCCCAAATTGCCCTCAGTCAAGTTACATTATTTTTTGCATTTTAGTCCCTGCAGAATTTATGAAAATTTCCATAAGTTTTGTATTATTTGTAAATAGGTCCTTCATTATTTAATAACAATAAGTAATCATCATTATCATTTATATCATTATTATTATTATTATTATTAGTTATTACTATTGTCATTAATGTCTTCGTCATCGTTTGTCATCATCATTATTTTAATAATAATTATTATTATTAAAATTGATTGATTTTATTATTTTAATTAATATTATTGTCATTATTATGATGATTATTAGTTCTATTATTGTATTTATTCTTATTATTGTTATTATTATTATTTATAAAAATAATACTAGAGACAATAATTAATAAAGGGTATTTTAATAACTTGTAATAGTTTATTTTATTTCAAGATAAAGTGAACACATCAATAGAAATGTCATTCATTTTGATTCTTATAGCTCAAGTAAACAACTTATTATGACTGCAATTCCTTATTTCGATTCCAGCCTAATCTGATTCCAGTTTAGTAAACGCACAACGAGAGTACTTAGATTTCAAAAAGATGCGAAAGACAACATTAATTTTTCTAAATTGCCAAATTAAGATATTACTAGAAGTTACAAATTTAAAAAAAAAAACACTTCACGAGGATACGCTTCACCACTGTCCGAGGAAGATTTCCTCAGCAAGATATCAACTATAGCTTTAGTGTGACCTTTTTACTCTTGTCATGTAGATCATCAACCATACATCAATCGAAGTTATGTGAGACTACGATTTACTTTGAAGCTATGCCACTTGATAAAAGTAACTAGATAGAAAACATTTTCCCAAAGTTTAAAGTCGAAGTATAAGGTATTAATTCTATCAATAGTTGATAAGCTGGAAAGCAAAGACTTACATATTATATATGCTCTACTGATGATTTACAATTACTTAGACTAGGTTGTTAAGCACACCTCTGATTCCAATACCAACAGTCGTAGCCATATTGAGGCATTCTTTTTTTTATTTTTTATTATTATTATCTATGAAAAAGTTCAACATAACTTTTCAAATAAGCATTCAATCGTCACATGTTGTCCTAAGATGCATTTCTGAAAGGCATTCCATCATCACAGCTTTGGAAAATGTTGGATGATATAGTAAAATCTTGCCTGTAACCTCCTAAAAGAGGCTTAGAGCGACAAGCGGAGCCATATAGGGATCAACTCAACCCTACTAGCAACCCTATTCTACCTTTGATAAAACTTTATCCTCTCCCTCATAAGGCCGCCTTATCCCCACACTTAGTGGCAACTTAAGAAAATCTTGGATTTTTTCCAGATCAGTTTCAGTCAATCCCCTATGAGGTCGGGCATGCCCTAATGGGATGGGTAACTTGAAGGTTTGAAATCTTTTTTTCACTCAAGCATCTCCAAAAACCCTCAATGCTACTAGGGACCCCTTTTTTTGCCCATCTCACCAGGAAAAAGTTTTGGGTGAAATGGGATAACCCCCAAGGAAGCTCGCGAAACCTACAGTAGCGTCACTAAAACGATTACTACCAGAAGTAGAAAAACACAAGGGAAATCACTCATGTTACCACCATTAAAAGCCTGGGGAACCCTCGCAGTAGAGCTATCAGGCTTGTCTTACAACTTTCTTAACTATAATAATTTTTCCAACGCAGCTCCCATCCCATAAACCCAATGCTAACCTTATCATCTCCTAACAACTCCATTACAACTTATAATACTAAATTTTGTTAACTCTTATCCCCTTATAAACATTAGTTATGTCCTTCCTAAATCAACATGAAGGTAGGAAAAGGTGCTAAAATTGTCTTTTCATGAGATTATGAACACAAAACAAAATTGTTGTTGCTTGACTTCTTATTCCTCAACTTATGTGACACCCTGTGATAATTTAGAGAAAGATTTAAGTTAAATGATGTATAGCATCAATTAGTAACATAAATAATTTCTGTTATATAAATATTAAAACGTAAAACTAATAACAAATAATAAAATACTTTTGAAGAAACAAATGACGGCTTATTCCCTCTAAAAAATAAGGAAAAAATAAGAAATAAATTATATAATTTAATTGTTACCAATGCATTTTAGTCTTAAATTTTCTTTTTAAAAAAATATTGATCTCTTATTATTGAGATTTAGAATTCATGATGGATCTCTAGCAGATTTGGATTTCAATTTTTTTTTTTGGATTTGGAGCAGATATAGATCTTTATTTTTTGTTTCGGATCTAGATATGGAGCGAAAAATATAGATCCATGACGAATCTGGAGCAAATACGGATCTTAATTTTTATTACGGATCTGGATCTGGAGCAATATAGATCCAATACATATCTGCTCCATTGCCATCCCTAGACAGTCCGGTAAGATTCTGTTATAATAAATTTATCAAATAATGTCCATAGATTTCTAATTGTAAATATCAATCGATTTTTAACTATAATTTATCAGTATAAACAAAAAAAATTAAAATAAACAAATGGATCCGTTTTAAAATTACTTTTGTGAAATTATCTTTAGTGCAATTACTTTGATTTTTTAATATGAAAATATAATGACTTGTCCAGTTGTTTAATATAATAAATTAATAATACATCAATCTTGCTGCGTTCCTATATATTTTAGTGCTGAAAAAGATTTTTAAAAAAAATTATTTCCATTTCTTAATCAATGTTCTTCTTTTTTCTGTTGTTTTATTGACGATTGTTTTTCTACTATTATATTTAATAACGTTTCCTGTACTAATAATTATTTGGAATTCCTTTTTGATATGATAAAATTTTTGTTGCAAATAAATAATGGTGAAGTTATTTAATAATGTTTATATATTCAAATAAATAAAGGTGAGGTTATTTGAACCTATTAAATAATAACTAAATCCATTTATTTAATAAACACATTATTAAATTTAAAATATAAAATTTTACTTTATAAACTCACAATACTTAAAACACCCCTATTAAACTAATTAATATATTTTCTCTTACCCTCTTCCTTTGTGTTTAATCCTTTTCTTCATCTATTTCTTATTTTTCTCGGTACTTTCTTTATCACTGTTTTAGACCCAAATTCTTTAATTTTTTTTAAATTTTTGATAGCTTTATTTCCTCTCAAATTTTAAAGGTGGTGTTGTTACAAATCACTCCAAATGCTTGACAGATTAAGGAAACAACTAATAATAAAAATAATTATAATTATTCAAAGTAACTAAATTCAAGTTGTTAACAGCTCTCGAATGAGCTCTTTTATTTTCATATACAAAAATAGAGAGAGCATTTATTACCAGATCTAAAAATGTTGGGAAGAAAGTACAGTTGAAACTTGAAATCAAGATGTTTTTTTAGCTAAATCCAAATATTTATCCAATTCATTGAATCTTCATTTCATTTTATTAAAAATAATTCAGTAAAAGGGCATAAATTCAAAGAAACACGAGAGTATTAAACCATCAAAATGTTTGGTATAGTTTTCTGAACATGGTTTTTCAAGCTACTACTAATAAAGCTTTTGGCAGAATAAATATTTATTTGTTTAGCTGTCAAACCTTTATTAGAAAATATAAAATCACTCTAATGAATAAATTTTTAAAAGTTATGTTATAAAATGAATAAATTTAAATTTTGAAATAAAATAATGTTGCTATAAACAAGTTCAAAAATTAAAATTTTATGTTTAGCCCCTCAATTTTTACTTAATTTTGTTGAAGCCCGCTAAATTTTAATGTTTATCTATTATAGCCTCAATGTTGGCCTCTTCAATTTTATAAATTGTACCTCATAGCCTAAACAAGATTATAATTTTTCTATTATGATTTATGACCCAATGAAACCAAAATCCTAGGTCTATACTTTCATCACTGAATATTAGTGTAAGGACAACTATCTCACGAGCACATGTTTAGGTTTAACTTCAATGGAAGGGGAAAAAATTAAAAAAAAAAAAAAAAAGAGAGCACCCAACGACATCATTTTAGAGACCAAGAACTACATGATTGCCCATTTCATTTCGTTATGGACGATAGAGGGTGCATCTAGCATGTCATTTACAATTGATGGTGTAAGGTATCATCATGTTATCAATATATGAAAAATGATGATTGATGACATATTTCTTAGGGCAAGAACTATGTACCACTACTATGTAGTAATATAATTACTCACAATATTACTATTTTTTAATGTGTAAGAAGTTGAGTTCACACTTGTCATTTATTAAGAGGGACCTCACTATCTCTTAAGGTAAAAAATAAGTATGGATCCCATTTTCAAATGTTACAAAATGATGGTTGACTCTTCTTACTATCTATTTATTAAGTTACTCTCCGTGTCACAACTAAGTGAGATTTTAGTCCAGTTGTCGTAGCCTCTTTGCTTTATTGTCAGGATTTACCACAGAACTTGATGAAGTTAATAAGTGTGTACCCCAATTTCCGCTAATATTAAATGGTGGTTGACGGCTCCACTACCTCTTAAGTTACTTTTACCATATTTAATACGTATAGGAAGTTGAGTTCACAATTGTCATTTATATAAGTGGTGGGCTCCATTGAATCAAACGTCAGATTTATATCGATAGTAAGTGTGGACCCCACTTTCTATCGTTACAAAATGATATTTGGTGGGTCCCACCATCTCTTAAATTGCTCTCCATATTATAGTCAAAGACAAATTTTAGTCCAGCTGTCGAAGCCTCTTTCCTTCTTTCTTTCCAAAGTTTACCTTGAAACTTAATGATGTGGCAATTATTTTTCTATACAAACAAGCACATAATTCTTAATTGAGTGATTTTTTTTAATACTAATTACACATAAGATTACTAATATTTATAATTTATTAAGTACATATCCAGACAGATAACCTTTACAGACGAGAATATCTCTATTCTACTCGTATTTTACAAGAGAGAAGGACTTACTTATGAGGGCAGCAACTCAATCACTCGTCCCGAGGCTTAATTAAGTGATGTTAGAGCTACAAACAATGTATAAAATTACTTTGTACAAAGGGATATGTGATGTGGCACTTTTAAGGATTTGCAATCGCACGCACTGTAGAAAAGAGTAACCGCACAAAGGGACACCATCTCAAACAAACGGACCCTATCTATACCCCTCATTTTTAACCTTCTCCATAGTATATATACCCCTCACCACCTTATCGTTTTTACAATCTCTTTCGCTCACTCAATTTTAAAATTTCAATTTCTAGGGTTTCTCTCCTTCTCACATCTTTGTAGATACGTAGTGTAGTTAACGGTGTTGATTTCCTCTGCTAATCAAGTTCAAATTCTATCAATCTCGAAACCCTAATTTCTCCGGCAATTTGTTCGTTCGTTCGTTCGTTCAATCAATCAAATCAATGGCGCCGCCGCCAAGTAAGTTCAACAGAGCGTACGACGACAAGGAGGCGCCGCCTTCGAGCAATCTGTGGGTTGGAAACTTGTCGGCCGACACGACCGACGCAGATCTGAAGGAGCTGTTCGGGAAATTTGGCGCGTTGGATAAAGTGACGACGTACTCGTCGCGGAGCTTCGCGTTTGTTTACTTCAAGCGCGTGGAGGATGCCAAAGCCGCCAAAGACGCCCTCCAGGGATCCGACTTCCGTGGGAATCCGATCAAGATCGAGTTTGCTCGACCGGTTCGTTCTAATTTCTGCGATTTAATTATTATTTTATTATTTTGCGGATTTTTGTATTTGTATAATAATTTGTTTGACACTCACGTTTTATGGTTTTTTTCTAACGTTTTATTGCCGAGAAGAAAAGTATTTCACGAAAATTATTATTTTATACGAAAAACAATTTCGGCCGGCAAATTTAGGAGCGATATATCTTGAAATTGAACCCAATTATTTGTCTGAGGACTGAGATGATTTGGGATAGATTCAACAAGACGGATACGATTTGATAATTCATTTTGATCAAATATAGATGATTTCCAAACACTTGTAATGCAGCTTGAGAAATTTTGTTTCGCTAATCAGCAACATTAAACATTTATGATCACAAATGTAATCGGCATCATTCTTAGTAATTTTAGATTAAGCTTGGGGGTTTTTCCTATAGAAGAAGATGACACACCATTGAAATTGGCCACACTAAAGCACTTAACCAGACCTGAGCGAAATGAACATACTTATGGGATCTGCTAAACGTTTTATGAAGTTGTGTAGCTTTTCTCACAACAACCGACTGCATCATTTGATGGGATTGTTCAACAGTAGATGTGGATTTCACTTTTTAAAGGTCTACAAAAGACCTAATATATATAATACTGCGGGAGTGTAATAGAAGCCTCCTTTCTTTCTGATTCTTTTTAGCATTTTGGAATTCTGCAATTCTTGAGGAGCTGGGCAATTTGATCCCACATGCTGCTTCAAAATGGATAGGGTTTACAAACTGGATTTGATTGATGACTAAAGATCAAGGGCCAATTTGGGATTCTTGCACCTCGGATTGAGCTATATCCTTTCAACACAATTTTTTTTTTTTTTATAAAAAATATTTTGGAAAAAATACGTTCAGAAATAATTCCCTCACTTGACAAAATGTGAAAAGAGGTCAAGCTCTTGCAACCTTAAATTAAGAACGTGTGAAAATGTTTTTAACTAATGATTTTTATAATTTAACTGGATTTTCATGTTCTTTAGCCAAACGTCCAAAAAACATAAGGTGTCATTATGGTTGCTGAATATTTTGAGAGACTAAGCTAACAAAATAACTAATTGCCACGATGAAACTTTTTTTTTTTTGAAATTGAGTAATAAGAAACTTTTTTAAAAATAATCTGTCACATGTGTTTGTTAATTCTGATTGATGGAATGTATTTTTCTTCAACTATATTCCATCACATAAGAAACAATAGTTTGGATTATATTATTCTTCAAGAAATGAAGCTATCTACTATATCAAGATGGTTCAAATAAACAAAAGGTTATATTTTAACTAAATATAATTCTTTTTTACTTCTAAAAGTAATAAAATTTTACAGTGGATTAGGATGTTTGGATATGGGCTTTTTAAATTTTGGAAAATATCAGGATTTTGGATTAGCTGATTCTTATAATCAACATCTAAAATGTTTCTATCCCTGAATATGAGACCTGCATTGTGAAGGGTTGATAGTCCCCTAAAGTGGTTTTTGACATGTTCTATTACTCTTGTTGAGCTTCATCTGTTGAAATTTGCCTCTGGAATGTTTTATCACCATAGCCATCTCAGTTGGAGCTAAATAAGCAGTTAAGAAAATAGAAAGCAAATGATGCTTCCTCTATGATTCTTTGTGATATAAGAAAAAGAGCAAAAATGCATCCCAGTTTTGTTAAATTGAAGCTTAATGGTGTTTTACTGTGGATTTGTTTTGTTGTCTATTGGCTTTTCAGAGTTAAGTAAAGTCATGCTATTTCCTTCATGCTGAATTGTTAGTTAAAATTGCTTCTGGATTAAAAGATGGAATTGAATTGATGTCCAGTTGCGGATTGAGCAATTCCATTGTTTGAAATCATTTCGGATTCAGTAATCTTAACTTATTTTAGAATTAAAATAAAGAATCTAAAGCTAATCTCAAATCAGACAAAAATAGGTTTGTTTTGATGTTTAGTATTGGGATTATACTGTCTATGGGTCAGACTTTCTTGAGCTTTTCATTCAATTTTGGGCTTTTATATAATTCCTATTAGATGTATTCATTTACTTGCAATATTCTGGAGTGGTGATTTCATATTCAATGTTAACCTTGTTATAAGGGGTTTGCTTCTAATTCTTGTTTGCAGGCCAAACCTTCTAAGCATCTATGGGTGGGTGGAATTAGCCAAACTGTTTCAAAAGAAGAATTGGAGGAGGGATTTCTCAAGTTTGGTAATATTGAGGACTTCAAGTTCCTTAAAGATGGCAACACTGCCTTTGTTGAATATTCAAGACTTGAAGATGCGGCCGAAGCTTTGAAAAACATAAATGGTAGGCAAATAGGTGGCGAACAGTTACGTGTTGACTTTCTTCGATCACAACCCTCAAGAAGAGTAAGTCTATATGTTCATAATTTCAATTTGTTCACAGGGAAAGATATCTTTTGTTTATGAAAGATTTATCTTGATAGTTAAGTCTTATGAGTGATCATGAATTGATAGAAAGCTGAAAAGTGGTAAATCAGGTTTACAAGTATAGCATTTGCCTCTCTATGCCCTGAAGCAACTATTATTTTTCAAAAGTAAATTACAAAAAGTTGTTGATAACTAGAGGACATGATTGATTTATGATGCTCAAAGTTGGACTTGGTCTTGAATAAAATCTTTTCTTCAATATGTGCTAAGTTTGCAGGAGTGTTAGAAAGAAATTAAGCTATATTTTCATGTTGTTATGCATCTGTCCATTTTTCAATTGTCCTCTTGAACTTTGGGAAAGTTTTGCAGAATGGCTTTCAGTGTTTATATATATATATATATATCTTTTGCTCATTCTGAAATGGATTTACATTTTTGTTTTGGTCTTTTTCAGGAACAGTGGCCTAATTCACATGATGCTAGGGATGGTCCAATTATTGGTAGGGGCACTGGTTTTTCCGATAATCATTCGGCTTATAAAAGATCAGTGAGTCTCAATCTTTGACCTGTTAATTAGATATTGCAAAATGATCCATCATTTTGGATATTATCACTGGCATTGTGTGATCAGCATCGTACAACTATTCCATGCACATTGCATGTGTGGCAGGCTGAGCAATTTAAACGCTTAGTGCTTCAAGCAGCCGTTTGTCGAAGAACTGGATATAGAAATTAGTTTATTTCTTTGCTTCGGTTAGTTATGCTTTAATCAATTGCCTTATTTTGCAGCATCCTCAGTCTTCAGTGGGACGAAATAGAGATGGTCCACCGAGTAAGATTTTATGGGTAGGTTACCCACCTTCTGTTCAGATGGATGAGCAAATGCTTCACAATGCAATGATACTATTTGGCGAGATTGAGAGAATAAAGAGTTATCCTTCAAGAAATTACTCTTTTGTGGAATTTAGAAGTGTGGATGAAGCCCGGCGTGCTAAGGAGGGTCTACAAGGTCGGCTGTTCAATGATCCTAGAATCACCATTATGTTTTCAAGCAGTGAGCTGGCACCGGGAAAAGATTACCCTGGTTCTTATTCTGGAACTAAAGGGCCAAGATCAGAGATGTTTTTTGGTGATCAGATAAGACCTTCTCAGCTGGATATGCTTGGTCCTAATCAGTCAATGCAGCCTAATAATTTTGCTGGACATTTGCAACCAGCTGACATTCGTGGACCAAGTATGCCGATGCGGTCTATTGGTGCTCATGGTGGTCATGAAACCCTGCTTTCAGGCCCAGACTTTAAGGATTTTCATAGTATGCAAGATCCTAATGCCAAAAATTTGGATCCAAACTGGAGAAGGCCATCGCCCTCACCTGGTATACGTACTTCTCCTACACAGGGTATTAGGCAACCATTGAATCATGCACCAGGTTCATGGGATGTATATGATGCAAACCAATTTCAACGTGATTCTAAACGTTTGAGGGTAGATGGTTCTATGCCCATTGATGACGCTACTTTCCCTTCAAGAAAGATTGATGATCATGGGCTTGTGTTGGATCAGTCATATGGGCTTGGTTCAATAACTGGTGGACCTGCTTCTGGTGCATTTGTGAACGTTCAAGGGAGGAATCGTCTTAGTCCAGTGGCTTCAAAGGTGACAGCTGGTGGATTTGGTCGAAATCCTATTGATAGTGATTTTATTTGGCGTGGCATTATTGCGAAGGGTGGTACACCAGTTTGTCGTGCTCGATGTGTTCCTTTCGGGAAAGGGATAGAGAGTGAGCTGTGAGTACACTTCGATTTACCTGAGTTCCTTCTGGTTTAAGATATACTGTAATAATTTTGGTTTATTAATGGTTTTGTTTTATTGAAATGTTTCTTGTTCGTTTTCTTTTTACCGTGTGGGCTTATTTTCATTTTTTGATCTTTGTGACTTTGTGCATTGCATGTCATGGATTACCCAATGAATCTTTAGACATGACACTAATGCGTTCATATCCTTTTAAATTAAAATGTTTCTTCTTTGTCATCTTCTTTTGATTATTTGATTTATTTAGTTTTATATTGATCACACAAATTTTATTTTAAAAAATGAAGAAGATGCCAAAGTGAACCATGGTCCACAAGGGCAAGAAATACCGCGCGGTAGATTCTAACTGCCTGTGCAAAGTAAAACCCAGCTTCTCTGTTTCCCAATTGAGGGGTTTACCATGTTGAACTATTTCCTTGTTCATACATGCTAACCTAATTGCCTTTTATTCCTGAATTGGATGTTCTTTTGGCAAATACTGAATGTAATAAATTTCTGTATGTTTATCTGTTTCATTATTTAAAGATTTTTATATTTTATTTCACCATGGCTATTATTATTTCAGAACTGTTAGTTTAACAATGGTTTCTTTTAATTGAAACAACCTAGTCTTCCCACTATAATTAAATAGGTGTTACCAAGTAATCTTTTGTTGTTCCTCATTGTATGCTTGGGTTTCTGTTTTGCAGTCCTGAAGTTGTTAATTGCTCAGCCAGGACAGGATTGGATATGCTAGCAAAACACTATGCTGAGGCTATAGGATTTGACATAGTTTTCTTCTTGCCGGACAGCGAAGATGATTTTGCTTCCTATACTGAATTCCTCCGCTACCTGGGTTCAAAGAACCGTGCTGGTGTTGCAAAGTTTGATGATGGGACAACCTTATTCTTGGTGCCACCATCAGATTTCTTGTCAAAAGTGTTGAAAGTTGTGGGGCCAGAACGTCTATATGGTGTTGTGCTGAAGTTGCCTCAACAAGCAATGGTTCCACCACAAACTGTTGATAAACAGAACATTCCACCACCTCATGCTGAGTATGGTTTAACCCGCCCAAAGGTGGAACATGTTTTGCCAGTGGACTACAACAGGTTTTCACATGATGACTCAAAGGTTCAATCAAAAATGCATTTCCCGCATGCTAGTGAGCCCCTTATAGCGCACTCAAGTTCCATGGATTATGGGTCAAATAATGCTGCAGCTATCTCCCAAGCTGGAGTCAAGTTAACACCTGAACTTATTGCTACTCTAACTTCGTTAATTCCTGCAACAAAGTCAGCAGAGGTTGCTCCTGGCTCGTCATCAGCCAGGCCTTTGTTAGCTGAACCTCATGTTCAGTCTATTGAACAATTGGGGAATCATTACAATCCTCAAGCTCAATCCTTGACTCATCATTATGCCTCTATGTCTAGCACTCCTAGCCATTCTGCACAAATGCTCCTTGGGAACAATCAACTTCAGGAATCCACTGCCAGCTTATCCCAGCAGGGCATGGTGTATTCTAGGCCACTGCCTAATTTTTCAATCGCTCCTCAAGCTGCTCCTGTTGCTGTTTCACCTCCAGTGCATCAGCAGTATCAATTTGCAGCTCCTTCGAATTCTCAAAAAGGATATGGAATGATGCAGGGAACAGAGGCTTCCACATTATATGGTTCATCTGTTTTTCAGCAGCCTAACAATCCTACTGCTGTGTCAAATCAAGTTAATCTTTCGCAACCACAAAATGTCATGACGGTATCAGTGGACAAAGTGAATTTGGAGCACCCCAATCATGTCCAGCAGCTTCAGTCTGTGCTCTCTGGAGCTGGTCAGGGGACATCTGATGGAGAGGTTGATAAGAATCAACGATACCAGTCTACACTACAGTTTGCAGCTAACCTTCTGCTACAGATACAGCAACAGCAGCAAACAAATTCTCCTGCAGGACGAGGGACTGGAAATCAGCAATAAGAATTCTCTAGGTAATTATTTCTAACGTGGCTAATTATCTTGAGTAGATTGCCTTTATAGGAAAATATTCTCTCTCTGCTTAGCGTGGAAAATTGGCTTATTTAAGGAGAATGAAACATGTTAGATTTGTTTGTTGGTTGTTGTTCGTTGTTCACTGTTTGTTAGTGTTTTATCTCATAGTTTTAGTGTTTTCTGGTTAATTAAAATGCATTCTACATGATGTTCTAGCTGTGTATGGTTTGTGAAAGCCTTCTTTTAAAGTAAATCAACTGTGGAATTTATGTCTACTTTCACATTCCTCCAAATGAATGGTATTCTACTGGGTTTTTAAGCGTATTTGGGATTAAAGTGTTTATAAAGGGAGGATTGATTTCTAGTTCCTTTTAGAAGCTCTTAGTTATTGAAGTCTCATCTAGAGTCTGATCCCCAGCTTTCTTTCTGGGGTTATTAGGGGTTTGCATTAATGATTGGCTTTAGGAATTTGCAAGGAATGCTGCTACGAGACTGGTTACATCAGTCAATAGAGATAATAATAACCAAAAGTCATGCTGATTGTTGAATTCTAATTACTTCGGATGATGATAGGTTGGAGTATTCTTATTATGCATAAATGCAATGTTTTCTTGGCATCTGCTGTATTACACGATTCTTACTGTTAGTTCTTGCCTATTCACTTATAATGCCGCATCTGGTATTAACATGTCTGCTTATTGCTGCTTACATGTTATTTTTTAGTGTGGATATCATTATGCGTTGTCTACACTGCATATTCTTATGGTAATATGATTCTTTGCAATTGGTTTTGAGATTTTATATGATGTTAGTCCTTAGCTAACATGTAGTGCAGCTTAATATTGTATGTCTGTGGAACTTTCTTCCCTGAAGTTAGCTTATTTACTACTGACCTTTAGGGTGGAACCTTCTTAATTTTTTGTGTTATTTGTAACTATTGTGAGTTGTAACTGAACCTTGTATGATAAGTTTTCCTCAATTGAAAAATTAGTTGGAGGTGCATAATGTACTTGTTTCTTGCAAGTATGTAAAGAGAACGGCTACCAATGGGTCATATGTGTTAAAAATAACCCAAAATTAGTCTCAACAACTTAAGCTCGTGGTACTAAATTTTTGAAATTATAATATGTCAAATTAGAAGGCTTAAGCTGTTACTTGCATGTGAAATAGGCTCTTGATACTATGGAATTCTGGTTTCAGCTAGAGATGGGGTTAAGGACTTGATCCTGTTGGTTGGCGAGATACTGCTTAGACAGAGCACCAATCTTAATCGTAATGGTTTGCCAAGGTCGAACTTGTACTAGGCAGTATTAAAAGTCAATTAACCAACGTAAAGTGATTGGCTAACCTAATTGGAGTTGGTATGTTATGTAGATATAACGCAACACACATCAAAGAAACAATCTTACCTAACACACTGCGGAACTTTGTTAAGTTAGTTGCTACTCGTAAATCATTTACACTTGCTAGTTAGTTGTGTTGTGTTCGGAATTCTTGAAGCAATTCTAATACCTGGTAGCTTCATAGTAAATTTTACTGAGAGCAGAGAAGTGAAGGCATCGGCTAAATATGAGCTGTTACTGTGATTTTGATAAGTAAAACTACGAAGCGAACTGGAAATGTGTTTAGTTCTGTTTGTTGAGCGTCAATCTTTTACTACAATTCTTTTCTGCTCGTTAAAAATGGTTCGATTAGAACCCTTTGACATCAGTATCAAAACTCAAAAAGGTTTGATTACAGACTTTGAACATCTGCTTAAAATGTCACTCAGGAGTTGTTATTCAATTTGATGAGAGACGTTACAAACCTTTTAAAACATCACAAAACTTATTGCTTGGATGGATGTTATGGGTAGTGGTTATCGAAGATGAGTGTATCTAATGGAAAACGTGCACGATGAAGTGCAGAAAGAAACATTGGTTCATCTAAAAGTGATTTTTGTCAAAATTTATGAATCTAACGCGTTATTATGCTCAAGGGTTTAATGTTTTGAATGACGAACCGTTGCTTGAGACGGTTTCTGGGAGCTTTTAATATTCAATTATGCGTTTGGGCCATGTTTAATTTGAGTGCGACTGTGCGAGGATGGGAAGAACATGTCCTAGTTTTGAACAGTTCCTGTCGAAGTTATCCTATTTCCTTTGCCGGTGCCTACGAGAATTGGTTTATCAGACCAGTTAGTGGTATTACTGGAAGAAGGAAAAGACAAATAGAAAATTCACTGCAAGAAAACGCTTTCCAGTGTCAATTATGTGGCGGTAGGCTGATGCTCTCCCGTCACGATTGAAGTGATCATTTGTACAGGTCCATATGATTTCTTGAACGTCTGTCGTGAATGCTTATTACGGTCAGAAAACCCAAACGGTCCCTTAATCAATGGAGAGTTAAAAAAAAAAAAAAAAAAAAAAAAAGAAGACATAACAAGAATACCTTTCCTTTTGTTCTTGTTCTCATTGGTAGCAGATTCCCTCTTTTTTATTTATCTATTTATTATCATTGTTATTATTATTATTTTAACATTTCCGGAATTAACACGTTGCTGGAAAGTGTTTTGGACATGAGTCGGCCGCACTACCGATTATGTCCCAACATTCAAACATAAAGTCGAAGGCAACTGCTATGGTGGAAGAATCTCCATCTTTAGAGTAATCGAAAGTGTTGTTATGATCGTTGAAACAAACATTGCGTTGGATCTATTGGTTATAAAATTTGTTCTATAGTAGGAGATGTTACCCAAACTAGAAATTTGCTATTAAGGAGTGGCACGACTTCTGACAACGGACAAACCTTGGATAAGACTTGTCAAAATTCTTAATGAATTTCATGTTTTTATGTTCAGCACCTTTGATGATGCGTATCAGATGTTACGTTAAAGTAAAAACTGGGTATTTTTTACCTTAATCACTAGCTAACGAGGTTTGATGTCTCCAATTTTGTGTAGGTAGTTGGGCTATCGTTTTCGTTTTCCCTTTTTCCAAACTGGATGTTGAAGTGCAAGATATATGAAGAAGAAAAGTCTCGTAGGGTTTTGGATCGGATGAAATGAAGGGGAGCTTCTTTTTTTGTTTCATTTTCAGTATGGCCTTGAGGGAATGTACAGATTGGTCTCCCTCTTTTCTTCTTTTATTTCTTTTGGTAACTTATAATGTAAATATGCTTGCTTTAATTAGAAAAAAAAAATACCAGATCAAATGACTGCAAATTGTTGATTTTGTTAGCATATTCTTTCTTTCTACTAATTAAATCCAAATGTAGTTTTCTTTTCGATTAGAAAACATTATCCAAAATGACAAAGCCATAGCATGAGACCCAAAAAAAAAAAAAAATCTGATTAATATAATGTGAAAGATACTTCGAACTAGATTGTGACTCCAACCTTGAAATTTATGATTTAATTTTATACTGGGTAAAAATTTAAGTAGTGATTATTGGTTAGTAAATAAAAAATAAAGTGGAGAGAATTCTAATTCGACATATTTACTCAGTACTTCATTTTGGTATTTTAAGTTAAAAGAATTACAATTTCATTCTTAAAAAAAAAAAAAAAGAGAAAAAAACAAAAATATTAAACCCAAACTAAAAAAGGTTAAATTACAGGATTTGGCTCAAGACCAAACAAACGAAACCACATAAAACAAAAGTAACAAAGGTTATCACTCACGGTCACGGAGATGTGTGTACGAAAGCTACACACCCTTTGTCTTTGTCTTCTTCATCTCATAAATCTCTTACTCGACCGACATGACAACAATATTCACCTGAACTGAGCGAAGGGAGAGACCCAAAAAAAAAAAAAAAATTATGGGTTTGGAGAGTGTTGGCGATTTGGCTTTGAACGTAATACTATCAGGGCTGGGGCCAAAAGACACGGCCAAAGTGGCATGTCTCAGCAAAAGATTTAAGGCTGCTGCCTCTGAAGAGTGTCTCTGGTCCAAATTTTGCTCCGATGATCTTGATCTTGCCTCCCCTCTTGACCCTCTTGGAAACCCTGCTCCTTCTTTCAAGGTTTTGCTTTTGATATATCTATAAGCTATATTGTCTGTTTCATGTGGGCTCTGTTCACGGGCTTTTTTTTATTCTATTTGTTTTATTTTTATGATGATGGTTTTTTTTTTTTTTTTGTGTGCGCGCTGAAATGATGATCTTTTCGGGAAAAGAAGTTATATTTTCACATATGGGTTTTTTGGTTTTGATTCTGTTTATATGATTTCTTGTTCTTGATTTTTTCTTTTTGTAAGTACAAATTTGGATAGGAAGGAAGATTTTGGTGAAAATTTTGATGATGGGTTTTTATTTGTTTCTAACATGCCGAATTTTGGGGTAAAATAGTTATTTTGTCTTACTTCTCTGTCCTGAGATATTGGTGATTTGCTGTGATTCGTGAAGATGGAATATGTGGCTTTTGATGAACTTGAGAGAGATTTTTAAGAGTTGGGGCTTTGTGGTAGAAAATGGATTAAAAAAAAAAAAGTTCAAAATTTTGTGGAGAAATTGAGAAAATTAATTTTTTGGGGGAAATTGAGGAAATTTTAGGTATTTTCTGCATTGCAATTACAGTTCAAACTTCAAACAAGTGCAATTCTCTATTTGTGCTTATGGTTTTTGATGGGTGATTCTTAATTTCCTTTGGTGATTCTTAATTTCCTTTGGTGATGTGAATATTGGACTATAGGGTTTAATATGATCGGGAAGGAGTAAACTATCAACCATTCAAAACATGGAATTTTTAATAAGAAGTAGAGAGAGTTCTAAATGATAGTTTGGGTATATGTGAAATCTCAAACACTTTTCTATCTAGCTAGTAATTTCATTTTTCCTTCAATGCAATTTATGGATGGATAAATTAATTATATTCTGTCCGTTGTGTGTGTGTGTGTGTGTGTAGATTTTTTTGAGTGTATAAATATATTTCTCAGTTCCTAATACTAAATAAATTACTTTCTGGTAATATTGAATTGTAATTAAAAAAAAAAAGATATATATATATTGATTGAAATTGGTATATTGACAGAGTGCTCTCTTACAATATTTCCCCAGGCAGCTTATCAGATATGGCGGGAAGCTTTTGGCATGTATCCATGGCCTCTTGTCAAACGAGTTAAAAGATGTTGGGATAGACTTAAAAACTGGTTGGCGGAAAATTTCCCAGAGGCTAAGGCTACTCTTCGAAAGGGTGCATCAGAAGCAGATATTCAACAGCTGGAAAAAAGTTTGAAAGTTAAGCTGCCCGTCCCGACAAGGATTCTC
Organism: Citrus x clementina; assembly: GCF_000493195.1. Lineage (NCBI taxonomy): Eukaryota > Viridiplantae > Streptophyta > Magnoliopsida > Sapindales > Rutaceae > Citrus > Citrus x clementina. Next base: position 38,077,532 of record NW_006262339.1, read on the forward strand.
TATCGTTTTTGTGATGGTCAAGAATGCCAGACTGATGATTTTGAAAGCATAGGTTCAATGGGCCTCATTGGTGGATACTCTTTTTGTGGGCATCTGGTAAATGTATACTTGATACCTTTGAGTCACATTATTATGGAAACAAAGGAGATCAGACGCCACTTGGATTTTCCCAGCAGAGATAAATATGTGGTTGTGGCCTCTTCTTCCACATATAGTGAAAAGTTTTTCTTCCTCAATTGTACCAATGGCCAACTATATGTTGGTACCAAGAATCTTCTGTCAGATGGAGAAATGATTCCATGTGTACCAAACGCACTGATAGCCTTGGGGCATGGCTGTAACAGTGATCAACAGCAGGATGGTATGCTGCTATGGTTAGAAGAACATGGCCGTCGCTTACATAATGGCATTATCAGACTTCGTGATGAAGAAAATCTCAAATTTATTAATCTTTTTCCTGAGGAACCTCCCCTCTGCTCGATTGCTGTAACCAATGGTGTGAAGGTAAGTTACTCTAGCGACTCGCGTTGGCTTTAGATTTGCCAGTTTTGTTGTCTGTGCGTTGCGGGGTTAGTTGGAAGGGAACCTTGGTAAGGTGAACAGCTATTTATTATGGCCGATGCCAGTCTGTGCGGCCCATTTGACCATCAATTAGAATAGGAATTCCAAATGCCTACTTTCTCGTGCATGATCTTCCGCGTGTGAAGAAAAAATAGTAATCTTCTTTTGTTTCAGCACCATATCAAAGTTTTGGGGGTTTGTTCTTTTATACTTCCTGCTGCACATAGTGTAATTATTTATGCTTGTAAGGTTACATATATGTATACTCCCACACAAAAAATGCATGTGCAAATTGTCAAATTTGGTTGCATGAGGCTAAAGTGAAAGCCACTGCAATCTGAAGTATGTAGTCTGGTTGATCAATGAACATTTCCTGTTTCCTTCCTTTCTTGTTAGGTACTCTGTAATGGGATTTTAAATAGATAAATTTAAATGCCATTTGAAGAGAAGAGTCATTTATTCTCTGCTAATATTGACTAGCTTTCTTGTTAGCTTAAGAGTTCTCCACAGCAGCAGTCTAAACTTTTGATTCTCCATGAAGCAGAAATAAATTTTTGAAAATTTACATTTTGCTGGTACATTTTTGAAGCTATATATATATTGGAAGTATAGGAATTCCCTTACTCGCTTTAAATTATTTTTCATCCCTTATATGCTCGGTGATGTTACTTTATTAATATTCTGTCCTGATACTGTCATGCTAGTTATTATTATCAGAAATCTAATAAAATGATAATCTACTTCAGATTCGTGCCTCTTCTGTATTTATTCCGGAGTTGGCTGACCCTGAAAGTGACACCGAGAAGTACTTGTTTGCTTATTCAATTCGCATGTCTCTACTGCCTGAAGGATGCGTCATAAATGGAATGACTTTCAGCTCTTGTCAACTGCAACGTAGGCATTGGATAATCCATGCTAATAATGTTGTCGTATCTGTTGTTAGTGGAGAAGCTGTGATTGGAATGGTATGGCTGAAGTTGATCGTTTTCATTTTTCCTCCCTTAAATTAGTTCTCCCTGTAGACATCCACTGCAAGCTTTTGTTGCTGCTTTTGCTGCTATAAAAACTTTCAAGTGACATGATTATTACCTGAAACTTTTCATGTGATTAAGAAAAGCTTCACGTAAAATTTAAGGGTTATCATTTTCAACAAATGAACAAAATTTAGAGACTCATCTTTTCTATGAATGAATAAAAGTACTTGACCTTTGTGCCTGCATAAAAGTGTTGGAAACTTCATTCTTTCTTCTCTTGTATGTATGTTTGCAGTATCCACTTTTGCATCCAGGTCAGAACGAATTTTTTTATCAGAGTTGCACACATCTACCAGCTTCTCCAGGCTCTGTCAGAGGTTCTTTTACGTTTGTACCTGGCAGGTACTCAATCTAAATCCTTTGTACTAATCTTCCTGACAATCCCGGCTGTTATGAACCAATTTAAGAGTTTGCAGCTTTTCCTTATTGTTTATTTAAAGAGTGCATAGTTCATGGCAATGCTATTACTGACATGATAACATATTCTTTGTCCAGATTGGCGGACCCGAAAGGCAGTCCATTTGAAGTAGTTGTGGCAGAGTTCCCCCTCCAACGCCCAGACTACATATTCTGAAAACCGTTTACATGGTTGTTATATGTTTGTCATCAATTAGTAAATGAATAGTAAAATTATCTGCATTTGTGAACTTAGCTCAATTATGACTGGGCCAAAGACCATCAGAAGGTGTCAAACTGGAGGAAGCAGGTGTTACATCTATAAGCCTGGCTTGGGTAACTGCAGACACCTTGCTTTTTCAGCTTCACTGGACTGTCATCCAAAATCCGGCCTCTGCTCTGGGCCTCTGACATCCAGTGGTTCGGAGTGAAGGTCCCAGGTTGCAACTGAGAGCTTTTTGTATAAATTTGTGCACTTTGTAGGTGGGTTAAAAATCACTGCTCGAGTCCTTGCTTGGATTCTTTTTCTTTAAACTTTGAGCAAGGTTCGTCGGTACTTTGCTAATAATGGTTTTGCATATTTCTACATGAATGCCTGTTGTAATGTTGTTATAACATTTACATGATATTATAAAATGTGGTTGATGATTACTTAATTCCAATAACTACAACCCTTGATGTCTCAGAATTTTGATTCATTGGCTTTTCTTTGATTTCTTGCTTCCCAATTAACTTAACACATTTAAGTCTTTGTGGGGGACAGCTCAGGTGGGAGTAAATGTCAATTACATAATATATCATTATATATGAATTTCCATGTAATTTAAATAAATAATTTCCAATTAAGTGGGGATAAGCTTCACATAGTGTTTCTTAATGTCCATTAGTGCCCTCAATAACATCCAACTTAAGTATCTGTCACCATGTAATTTACACTTGATAAGCTTGATTTGAATTGACGCAAGTGAAACTGAAAAAAAAAAAAAAAAGAACAAAGGAAATCAAGCCAAACTGTGGTTTAAATTAACTTCTAATAATTCATTAATTAATTTTGTTTAGTACTTATGTTTGTCTGTGTAATCATTTCAAGTTTCTTATAAAACTCACGTTGATTTCAATCGAGATTGGTGTATCGTTTATGACAATTAATAGTAATAATCGTGAACTAAATTCTCAAACATAATTATAATGATTGATAGCATCAACAATTTCATCATTGCTTCAAATGTGATCCTAATCACTTAAGATTTAAGAAGATATCGATCAACTAAATATTTTTATGATAAATTTAATTATTCAAAAAAAATTCATTTATTAATATTTGGAATAAATTTTTGTTATCTATTTAAATATATGAAAGAAATATTACTAACTAAGCATGCACAAATAAACTTAATAGTCCTCTTAAATGAGTAGGGGACAACTAAGTTACTAGCATATATACAATACTTTATGATGTGTAAATACTAAAATAAATTTAAAAACAAATTATTATTTTTTTTTATTACATGACTCATATACATGAGACTATTACTGATATTTATAAATCAGACTATTACTGGGATCAACTGACATCAATACTAATGGAGCTCTGCCCAGATTTTAACCCTCACAAATATTCGAGGGATGTCTACTCCTCACTCATGGGTAAGAAAGAAGACTACCTCCCTCACAAATATTCGAGGGATGTCTACTCCTCACTCATGGGTAAGAGAGAAGACTACCTTCACTCAAATTAATTGAATAATAAAATACCCCCATAATATTTTTGTGGGAGTTCGAACTGCTGTCCTCCAAGTTGGAGGGCAGCAACCCTGGCCACTCGAGCTACTGCCCGAGTGGTTAAAACAAATCATTTTTTAAATTAACTAAATGCTCCGAAAACAAAATTTGGAAAGCAGAATCTTTGTACTAGATTTAGTGTAATTAATTACTTTCTTTATTTACCTGTGGCAATATCTTATCTACATTAAAGTCATTAACTACATTAACTAATAAGACGCATAAAAATTTCACAAAAAAAGAAGAAGAAGAAGAAGAAGATAATAAACCAATCAGAAAGTAGCTTATACCTACACTTGAGATACACACAAGGATTTCCCACCTTGATACAAAATCCCGCGCTCTTGCCATCTGGCCCACCTCGTTCGCATGTCATGCTCCTCGTACTTGTACCGAAGACACGTAAATTTTTACAGTATGTTTACTTTGTGGGAATGAGAATGAGCCGAAATGAGAATGAAATTTTAATATTTATTTAATAAAAATAAATAGGAATAAAAATATACTGAAATGCTATTAATATATTTACTTATCAAAATAAATGGGAATGAGAATTAATTTACTAAAATACTCAAAATATTAATAATTAATAAAAATAATTAATTTTTTATTATTAACAATATTATCATTATTATTTTTGTTATTATTAATTATTGTTAATATTATTTTTATTAATATTATCATTATTAACATTTATTATTAAATTTTATTAACTTTATTATTTTAGTTATTATTAATTATTGTTATTATTTTTATTAATATTATCATTATTAATATTTATTATTATTAATATTATCATTATTAATATTTATTATTATTAATATTATATTTTATTAACTTTATTATTTTAGTTATTATTAATTATTGTTATTGTTATTTTTATTAACATTATCATTATTAACATTTATTATTATTAAATTTATTTATTTTATTATTTTAGTTATTATTAATTACTATTAATATTATCATTATTAACATTTATTATTATTATTATTAAAAATAATAACAATAATTAATAATAACTAAAATAATAAAGTTGATAAAATTAATTTTAATAATAATGATAAATGTTAATAATGATAATATTAATAATAATAATAATAATAACAATAATTAATAATGTCCAAAATAATAAAATTAATAAAATTAGAAGGATAAAAAAGTAAATTTATATTTCATTCTCATTCCCACATTTTCATTCCCAACCCCCCCCATAGGAATGAAATTTTCATTCTTTATTCCCAAATTGTGTGGAACCCACACATTTTATTCCTATTTTTAAATTACATTTTACAAAATAAATATATATTTCATTCTCATTTTCCAACGAGTTTTTAATTGGTCAAGTAAAAAAATCCACTAAATGACTCTAATCCAACGTACAACACTAGATTAGCTAAGGGTGGGCAAAAAAACCGTGGTCTTAAAAAAATCGAACCGAACCGACAGTTTTTTCTAATTCGGATTGGTTTTTATTTTTTTTAAAAATAAATATATCATTTATAAAAAAAAATGAAATGTCGGTTCGGTATTCGGTTCACTTAGCTGAACCAAAAAACCGAACCGAAAAATTGAATTATGTTTAGATTTTATTCAAATCAAACATGTGTTAATTTTTAACTGATTGTAAGTTGTAATTGTTGTTATTTTTATTTGTCTTTACAATATTATGATTATGTTTATATAGATGGAGTATTAGAGTTTGGTTATGTATTTTGAAATTTTAATATTTCATATTTTGTGAGTATTTTATTAATAGTTAGTAAGATATTAGTGATAAAATGTGTTTTGAATACTTTGTATTTATTGTTAATATTTGTAATGAAATTAGGATGAATTAATTGTTGAAAAAAATTATTATATTCATGAGGCCTAATAGGCTAAAAATTTGAAAGTTCAAAATAGGCCCAATAGGCCTAGAACCAAACCGAACCAAACCGAACCGATTCGTTTGAGTTCGGTTCTTATTCGGCTCTTTTTATAAAATAACCGATTTAAATCGGTTCTACTTAATTTCGATTTGAACCGAACCGAACCGTGCCCACCCCTAAGATTAGCCAATACCAAACAAATGGGCCCCACAATCATTTTAGTCACGTGTAATTTAAGAAGTAAAAATAAGCTTCTCTTCTCTCCTCTTGTAGTGTTATTTGTAGATAAACGTTAAGTAAATAAATTCAAAACCTTTTTTGTTAATTAAATTCCGGGTCCCTCTATGATGCTGTAATTGTTTTACAGCATCAATAGTATAAGCAATATCAACCATTAGATTTAATCAATATTATATTTATTAATAAAAAATTTTAATTATTTTCAAAATAACATAACCGGTTAACAAAGTGGCTGAACTATGGAATTCTTGAAAAAACTATGGGTGGAGTTGGTAGAAGTATGAAAAATTTCAATGACCACCCCTAGAGTTTTAAATATTCTCACATTTTCACTTAAATAACATATTTCGTTTAATAACACAAAATTTAATAAAATATATGATTTCAATTAAATATATGAACATGCATACGAAACTCACATTCATAGGAATGTTTCATTAGACTTTTAAAGTTTATCTTACCTATGTATCCTAAACCATTCATTATCGACTTTTCGTAATTTTATTAAATAGAAATTTCAAGCAAAATAAGAAAGAGTGACAATATGTAATTAATTTGAACATTTAATGTAAAACTCACAATTGCTAAAATAGTGCTTAAATTATATCATTAACGTTATAAGATAATTTAATTATCATGTAATCAAACTAATTTCAAAATTTATTTTGAAAGCATGCAAAACTAATTTCAAAATCTATTTTGAGTGCATGCAAACGGATGTAGTCTCTACTATGTGATTTTTTTTATTCCAATTTATGGCCATGGAAGAGAATTGGAAGGTCCATATTTGTCCAATAGTGAAATATAAATAATAGCCCTTCAATTTCTCATGTGGTATATTTCATTGGCTTATTAGCTTCAAAACTATATACGAGTGTTAAAAATTGGACTACTGCATGAAATGTCATGTGATATATTTCATTTGACCTTAGATTAATTAAACGCCTATATATGGGTTACTTCACTAATTTAAAAAT
>NW_006262339.1:38084492-38200024 GCF_000493195.1 Citrus x clementina
AATTTATTTTATAATTCATTTTGTAATTTACAGAAAATGTGCTTAACATGTTTTAACTTTTGTTACTGTCAAATAGATTATGTTTAATACATTTTATAATTTGATTTAAGGTTTAGGCTCGCCGAACATATATTACACATGTACTATTAAAAATGAAAATGAAAATAAGGGCTACAAAATGATACTGAACATGCCCTAAGTTACTTGGAGTGTCAACCTAGAAATAAGTATCACCATAGACTTAAATTTATGGAACAACTTTTCAGGTCTGTTGGTTTTCCTCCATTAGCTTATTTTAGGTCTATATTTCCATTTTTTTTAAATGGATGCAAGATGATGATGATGAAACTATGATATCAATAATTATGCACCTTTGTATTCAATAAGAATCATATGCATATTCAACAGTGAAAATATGATAACTTTGTCGTAATTTGATCATATTACAATACAATTGACTACTAAAAAATGTCTTTATATTTTTTATTCACTACAAGAAAACATACAATAGATGACGGAAAATAACTGTCATAAAAGCCGTCATCTATGTCATTGTCATTAACTTATGACAGAATATTTTCCGTCATAAATTCATGATGGCATTTTATAATCATATATTCGTCACATAATATTTTAATGTGAAAAAATAATTAATTCAAAATTTAAATTTTTTTTAGAAATTTTGCCCCATTTTTTTTTTTAAATTTTGACGGGAAATTAAATTGCCATTTGTAAATTTATTATTCAATTTTGGCTGGATATTTTTTATGACAGATTTTATGATGGGTATTTCCCGTCATAAAGCTATATATTTTTTTAAAAAAATTGTATTATGATTATAATTTATTTATGAATTCTTGTTTACAAATTTAATTAATTAATAGAAATGAATATTGTCAAAAAAACTAAAAACAATTAATATTAATTAACATCCATTCAATCCAACAAACTAATTTCAAAATAAATACATCTATTATATATCCAATGTCATCACCACCAATACATAATATTCAAATTCCAGCAGTAATACTACCCTCTTCCTGTGGCAATACTCCAACTACCACATATCCATCAACACTCTAACTCGTACCTAGCAAACCACCATCTTCCAACAGCATTGTAATTCCGGCCATATACCCAGTACTGTTTTTATGCTGCAACTGCAGATTATTGCGGGCTGCTTCCCTATAGTTTCCAAAGTAAACATCTTTAGGAAGATGGTCATAGTTCTTCTTAAACATCGAGACATGTGACAACATGATAAATCAACAATTAGGAATGTTGTGTGCTTGTGTTAAGATGCAACCATCCAAGAATGTCTAGAAAAGTTCCAGATGATAATCATATTAGAAAAAACTTGTGAAGCCTTTAATAAACAAGCCTACAATGACTGATATTACATTTATTTATCTGTTTACCTAGCCAGAAGCATGGGAAGCAACCAAAAGAGAGATCCTACCTCAATGAAAGGCTCCCTGATATCATCTCACTCAATACTACTCTCCTGAAACAAATTATATTGCATGATTATCGTTCATGTCAATGTGACAATGCAAAGGGACCATCAAAATAAAGAGTGTGAAATTCTTTTTGCACCAAAATATACTAATGGGATTTTATTCGTGTAATAAGTACTGATCCAATCACATAATTAAGGAAGACTACCATATCAATATTGCTAGGTACACCTTACAGCAGCTATCTCAGGTAATAAACAAACAAAACTGAATGACCTTGCAACAAAATTTAAACCCCTCACCCCCAACCTAATGCCATAAACTCTTCACATTTACATCACAGTTTTAAAACTCTGTGTATGCACATAAGAAACTCAAAACAAAGTGTGTTGCATCTTAGTTGAAACAATTAGAAATTGGATAAAACTTTGCATAATTAAAAATAAAAATAACTAATCTCTATCAACATTGACCATTTAAATCGAATATCAGTATACACTGACCTTTTGACTGGTTGTTCCTCTAGTTCTCTTGTTCTGTTTATAACTTTTACCCCCTGCAAACATATAAGTTATAGTTCATGGCTATGGATATTTGAAAAACAAAAGTGAAAAGTCCTAATTATTACAAGCAATTGAGGAAGCAGATCTCACCGAAATTGACTCAAAGACTTTAGATACAGCAGGAGAGGTAGCCTTCCCCTCCACAAAAAGGAAAAAAATTAGAAATACCAATAACCTTGTGATCCTGCATATGGTCTATTCAAGGCCAGCAAAAGTGCTTGTTGTAATACATATCTAGACAAGGTCAAACCAATAGGAAGAGTACATGAATTGGTGCCAATACCTGAAATTTAGCAAATTTAAAATGATCCAAAAGAAACAGATTCTAAATCTCTCTATTGAGTGGGAAAAAAAACAAAGTAACGTCATTGATCACAGCCTGATTTAAAAACTCCTCAGCATGCAGTATAATTTCTATTGAACTCCATTACATTCAGGGACATCAATTACTACGTACTCTAGATTTATGAATCATAACTCATTCTACAAGTAAATTTAAGAATTTCCTTAGAAAATTATGTTTCATGTATGAGGTATATCATTAAAATATGTTGTACATCAGCACACTTCCATTCCACATCTACATTTAATGCTTAAGCACATACCAACGTTTAAAACTCCATGGATGAGAATAATTGACTAAACGTTAAAAAGAGCAAAAATAAAATACAATATTGACAGTAAAATGGAATATTCATTTGCAAATACTTAGTAAAAAAGAAATTATGGAGTAAATAAAGCTAATAGAAGAAACTTAACTTAATCACAGAAGTGAAACATAATCAAATTTCTTCAACCAAAACAAAAAAGAAAGAAAACGCAACTTTGAATATTCAAGAAGCAAGATCCAAAAACTGAAACAGGCCCACTAATTACAATCGTCCAAAAATTTAGGAAAATAACTTATGCCAGACAAAGAAAAACAAAAAGGAAAAAAACAAAATAATGTGTCTACTATATAATAAATACAAAAACAAAAAAGAAACCCATCAAAGATTTAATCTTCAAAAACTCATAAAGGGTATGAATCAAACCAAACGAAAATGACAAGAAAAAGGCTCACCTTGGCTTTTAGATCGGCTCCGTAATTAAACTTCCAGTCTTTGAAATAAGAGAAGGAAGGGGTGTTACTCCGGCCAAGAATATCAGTGCAACCACCGGAGGAGGAGGAGGAACGGACAGTGGTGGTGGCAGGGAGGAGGGAGGAGTCAACGTCTATTCCGATCTAAGAGCCAAGGAGACAGAGTGAAACAAAGTGAAGGAGACAGATGGTATTAGAGGCCAAATTGAAACTAAGCAAGAAGAAATCAAGTATGATGGCAACGGCAGTTGTGAACGGTAGAAGGACGACAAGAATAAGGGTTTCAGACAGAGGGTTTGTGAATGGCGAGAAGGAGGAAGAGAAGTAGCGTTTAGGGATTTTGATTTCTAAGTAGCATTTTAACGTTTAACAATTAGAAAAAAGAAAGCAAGCTTTAAGTTGCTAAAACGGTAGCGTTTTGGTGGCATTTTTTTAATTATTAAAACACATCTTTTTTTTTTTTAATAAAATAACACATCAAATTTGTTAACATATATGTTTCCATAATATTGATTTTGATGATAACAAATAAGATTAAGAATGATTAATCTTTTAAGCTCAAATTATTTAATATTCTTTTTAAATAAATCATTATTTTCACATTATAAATGTTTTATATTTAATGGAAAAATGATTTTATGAAATTGGTTGTTCTTCAAAGTTTATGGTTTAATTGAAAGAATTTTGAAAATTTTGAAATAAACAAGTATTGCTTGAAATTTTGGAGAATGACTTATTTGAAAAGTGTCATAGCATTTTGGGTTATACCATAATTTCATAAAGTTTTAGGATTAACAAAACATTACTTAGAAATTCTGAAATTGGACCTATTTATAAAGTTTTATAACGTTTTGGGCCGTAACACAGTTTTATAAAGTTTTAGGGTCAAACTGTAAATTTCGAAAATATTTCACTGTAGCAGTTACTGTAGAAAACGGCGATCCGACATCTTGATAACGGCTCGCCGACATCTAACAGAATTGAAGATTAGTCTCTGGACCTAAACGGCGAACCGACATGTGTGATAAACGGCTCGCCGATATCAACCAGTAGCCTCTGGACCTAAACGGCGATCCGACATATAGTTAACGGCGATCCGACAATTTGAAAAATCAGCCCAACGGTCATATTGACCAGTCAAACGGCGATCCAACAGTGTGCAGAAAGTCAATAACGGCTAGTTTTCAGCTCCAACTATAAATAAGCTCAATCCAATTCAAACAAGAAGATTTCCAACGATCATCATTGAGTAAAATATTGAGAATACAACTTTCATTGAGCTTTAAATCTTTGTATTCATCTTATTCATTCACACATTGAGCTTTCACTTGTGATCAAACACATTGTGGGAGAGAGATTCATTTGTAATCATTTTTGTAATATTTATCCTTGAGAGGTTGTAAGTGTTGGGATACACTTGGGATAAGAGATTGGGGATAATCTCTTGTTGTAAAGGTCCATTGACACCTTGGAAGTCAATTGTAAGCGTTTGAAGCCTTGGGAGGCTAGCTTAGTGAAATCCTCAAGCCCGGTGTGCTTGGAGGCGTGGACGTAGGCGGGGATTGCTGAACCACGTAAAAATCCTTGAGTTTGCTTTCTCTTCCCTTACTCATTTATTATTGTGCTTTTATTGAATTTATTGTTTTCGAATTTGTTAAGGCATTAGATTGGATTTGTGTGTGGTTTGCCTAGGATAATTTTTAAAATCCCAATTCACCCCCCCTCTTGGGTTGCCTAGTTAGTATTTCAAAATTTGGGTCAAAAGTGGTCAAAATCATTTTTCTATCATACTTTTTTGATAGAATAAATTTCTATCAAATTTCTATCATAATTTCATGATAAAAAATAATTCTATCATAAAATCATCATAAATTCATGATATTAAATATTTATATAAAAAGCCTGTCATAAATTTATGATATATTGAAAATTCTATCATAATTCTGTTGTAATTTTATGATATACCTATAATCTGTCATAAATTATCTGTCATCTATTGCCTGTTTTCTTGTAATGATTACATTTTACATTAAAGTTGTAGCACATTATAAATGCAAAGCTTAATGTTTAATAACATAACACTTCAACAAAATCAACATCTTAAGTATGATGTATAATATAGATTATTGAAATAGTTATACCTAACACTCACAACAATTTATAAAAATTTATAGTGTTTTATTTACAATATCTTTTCTAATTATATTTGTATTAATATCTATCTTAAAGTCAATTTTTAGATTAGTAGATTTTAATAAATCCATCAGGATAGATTAATAGTAACTTAATATTAAAAAAATTCATTATACAAGTTATTTTATTAATTATATTTATTGTAATATTTTATTTGTATCTTATGATATTTATTATTATTATTATTATTACTATATGTATATTTATTTAGGTTGTTTAAATCAAAACATATAATAGTCATTTATGAAAATTAAGGGCTCTATATTATCATTTCTGCTTAGCTTGACAAATTGGCTGATTTATGGAGATCCTTTTCGACTTGTTTTTGGATTGAGATGAAACGTGTTAGGTTTGTTTGTTGGTTGTTTGTTGTTCGTTGTTCACTGTTTGTTAGTGTTTTGTCTTATCGTTTTAATATCTTCTTTTGGTTAATTAAAATGCATTCTATATGGTTTTCTGGCCGTGCATGGTTTGTAAATGCCTTTTTACAAAGTGGATCAACAGTGGAATTTTTGTTTACTTCCATTTTCCTCCAAATGAATGGTGGTGCTGGGTTTTTAAGCGTACGTGGGATTAAAGTGTTTATAAAGAGGAGAGTGATACCTTAAATCCTTATTCTCTTTAGAAGCTCTTAGTTATTGAAGTCTTTTAGACAATAATCATCTAGAGTCTGATCTCCAGCTTTTCTGATCTGGGGTTATTAAGGGTTTGCACTAATGATTTGCTTTAGGAATTTGCAAGGAATACTGCTAAGAGACTGATTACATCAGTCAATAGAGGCAATAATAACCAAAAGTCTTGCTGATTGTTGAGTTCTAATTACTTCGGATGATGATAGGTTCGCGTTTTCTTACTGTGCATAAATGCAATGTTTTCTTGGCATCTGCTATATAACAGGATTCTTACTGGTCCTTGTCTATTATTCACTTATTCCTTTATTGCTGCATCTGGTATTACCATGTCTACTTATTACTGCTAACATTTTATTTATTAGTGTGGTTATCAGTATGCGTTGTCTACACGGCATATTCCATTTTTTTATTTATTTATTCCGATTCTATCTACCCATACGAATTATTTGGGTTGCTAACTCAACGGTAGAGTACTCGGATTTTAAGTACGGCTAGCATCTTTTACACATTTCTATGAAGCAAAGAATTCGTCCAAATCTTCGGAAGAGTTTGTAAGACTGCGACTGATCCTGAAAGGAATGAATGGAAAAAACAGCATGTCGTATCAATGGATAATTTTGAGAATAGCTTATTCTTGTTCAATCGCTATAAAACCAAGTTTGAATTCTTGGCGCGGAGCAAAATAAATATAATTATTAAGAGTTGGGTCGAGTGAATAAATGGATAGAGCCCCAGGGTTCCAATTATAGGGAAACAAAAAGTAACGAGCTTCGGTTCTTAATTTGAATGATTTTCCGATCTAATTAAACATTAAAAAGATATTAGTTCCTAACGCGGGGAAAGGTTTTCCCATGAGGGGATTCTTTGCAATTGGTTTTGAGATTTTACATGACGTTAGTCCTTAGCTAACGTGCAGTGCAGCTTATTATTGTATGTCCGTGGAGCTTTCTTTCTTGAAGTTAGCTTATGTATTACTGACCTTTAGGATGGAGCCTTCTTAATTATTGTGTTATTGAAACTATTATAACTGAACCTCTTGTATGATTAGGTTTCCTCAATTGAAAAATCATTTGCAGATGCATAATGTGTTTGTTTCTTGCATGTAAAGAGAACTGCAACCAATGGTTCATACCTGTTAAAGATAAACCCAAAATTAGTTTCAACAATTTAAGCTCGTGGTACTGAATTCTCGAAAGTGTAATATGTCAAATTTAGACGGCTTAAGCTGTTTGCTTGCATGTGAAATAGGCCCTTGATACTATTGAATTATGGTTTCGGCTAGAGACGGGGTTAAGGACTTGATCCTATTGGTTGGTGAGATACTGCTTAGACAGAGCACCGATCCTAATCCTAATGGTGGAACTGGTACCAGACAGAACTATCTTAAGTTAATCACTACTCAAAGCTCATAAATCATTTACACTTGCTAGCTAGTTGTGTCATGCTTCCCTATCATCACTTGTCAAAACTGTTGAAACAATTGTAATACCTTCTAGCTTCACAGTAAGTTTTATTGAGAACAGAAAAGTGGAGGCATCGGCTAAATATGAGCTTTTAGTGTGATTTTGATAAGTGAAACTAACAAGTAAACTGGAAATGTGTTTAGTTATGTTCTTTCTGAGCTTTGTTCTTCTTTTTTGTAACTAATTCTTTTCTGCTCATTTGAAATGGTTCAATTACAGACTTCGAACATCTGCTTAAAATGTCACTCAGGAGTGTTATTCAATTTGAAGGGAGAATAAATTACAAAACTTTTGCTTGTTGGATGTTTTAATGGTTACCAAACACGATTGTACCTAACTGAGAACCTCACAATGAAGTGCTGGAAATTGGTTCATCTGAAAGTAATTTTATCAAATTATATGAATCTAATGTGTTATTATGCTCAAAGAATATAATGTTTTGAATAACAAGATGTTGCTGTACACAATTTCTGGGAACCCTATAATGTTCTGTTATGTGTTTAGGCAATCTTTTATTTGGGTGCAAAGATGGAAAGACAATGTCCTAGGTTTTTTTTTTTTTTTTTGCCTTTTTGGGAACAGTTTCTGTCGCAAGTAGTTATCATATTTCCTTGTCAATGCCTTGAATTGCTCTTCGGAGCAGTTAGTGTTATTGCCGGAAGAACGAAAGGACAAATAGAAAACACTAGCAGAAGAAGGTTTCAAGTTTCAGTACTGTGGCAATAATCTGATGCTCTACCGTCATTTTGGAAGTGATCATGTCTGTATCAGTCCATATGATTTCTTGAACATCTGCAGAATTGATCGTTGATGCCTATTTATGAAGAATACCGAAACGCCCCTTAACGAATGGTAGGGCGAAAAAAATGAGAAGAAAACATAACAATACCTTACCTTTTGTTCTTGTTCTGATTGTACCTCATTTTTCTTCTTTTTCGTTTGCGGAATTAACACGTTGCTGGAAAGTTTTAGACATGAGTCAGGCCACTACATTACTGAGCTTGTTTCAATATTCAAACTTAAATTCAACAAATTTGATTTTTTTTTTTTTTAAAAAAAAATTGATTTGGGCTTCCCACCCTTCAAAAACCTGATATCGTGTTTCTATTAGAAACCAAACCCTGATATCATGTTGAAGAATTAATGGTTCTGAAGCCGTAGACAAATTTTAAGAACTTTGCAACAGCCTTGCGGTTGTCTGGAAATAAATGAAAATGAAACGAAGGGGCTTTCGATTGATTTCCAATAGGGAATGTGCAAATTGGTATTTTCCAATAGGGAATGCACAAATTGATCTCTGTCTCCCTTCTGCAACTTATTTTGTAACTTTCCTTCAATGAAATCAGTCTCATTTTGCGTAGTAGGAGTTCGACGGCGAGTACTGCTATTGAAACTTGGAAAATTTGTTATCCAATGTGACCAACTGAAAACAAGATGTAAGAAAGACAACAGTTATCAAAGAGATAAAGAGATGATTGTTGTGACAGACGAATTCTTAAATAATCACTTCAAAATTTAATCCCACGTTATGTTTCACGATGATCACTTATTCCCAAGAGTTCGCGTTGTGATCTTCATCGAATTGACCGAGTATATAACACAAAAGTTCTAGCCAGTGAAGCAGCCTAGAGCATCAATATGCAACATATATATCCAAAACCACCAAGAAGCACTGATCATCGATCCTGCGAGTGAGTCATCAAGGATACACCCTGCGCCTGGTGGTGATCTCCTCGCGGCAAAAGGGACATTGTGGCATTCTCAATGCACATTTTATACAACTCTGCAATAATGCTAATGTTACTCAAAATAACATGTTGAGAAGGACAGAAGAAATCAAACATTTGTACTTGTAAGTTTACAGCATACCATGTGCCCACACTCAAAGGCCGTGTCCTTTTCGTCTTCACAGCAAATACAGCAACGCTGCAGTCAAGAGAAGAGCTTCAGTTTTCTGAAAACTTGGACCATGACAACATATGCTGATTCATTTAGACTATAAACAAAGTAGGTCAACGTTAAAAGAAAGAATCAACCCAAGAAGATTGAGTGAAACATATAGAGAGAACACCTCACATGGTATCAAAGCCCAAGTTAAAGTTTTACTTTGGCGTCACTCTCTAGCATCTGGTGAGATTTTGTACTAGTTCTCTCTGTCCATAAGTCATTTTTGTTTCTATCCTCACCAGTGCATGGGGCTCACGCCCCACCTTTTCTTTGTAGTCTTTGACGACACCTCCAGCACCTACAGATTCATACGTTGTTCTATCCCAACTTTCCACTTGCCAATCAAAGTTCCAGCCGCCCATACTCACACAGGACAATTTTTCAAATCCTTGATTCATGGATTGGTTCAGAGTCTTTGTTCCATTAGCCTATCACTCTTTTATCCACACCCATCTAAGTCACATCAAGATCCACTCTTGTGTAAATTTCAATTAGTGTGCTTTAAGTTTTCTCGAGTTTCAAGTTTCCGACCTAAAGTTTCAAGATTTCAGCAAGCTTGCTCCTTTAAAGGAATGAATCAAGTCTCAAGCCTCAAGTTTCAAGCTTTGAGTTATCTCCAGTTTCATATTTTCAACCTCAAGTTTCAAGATTTCAACAAGCTTACTGCTTTCATAGTTATATTGAGATTGAGGAGGCGTCAAAGGAAGAATCAAGGCTCTTAAGCACAAGTCTCAAACTTCAAGCCTAAAGTTTTAAGCATCAAGATTTCCCCAATTTCAAGTTTCAATTTTTCAACCTCAAAACTCAAGATAGCAATCAGCATGGAAACTCCAAGATTATGATTATGATTAATTCTAGATGATTATGGAATCTCCAAGATTTGTGATATGATTCTATTTACTTAATTTCCTTATTTAACTTCTTGTATTGCCTATTTCAATAAAATCCACTTTAATTTCCTTATTAAACTTCCTGTATTGCCCATTTTAAACAAGGTCCACTTCATTGAATACACAACATAGACTGGAGTACAAAACTTCTTTCCATTCTCTCACAATCAACAACTTGGAAAATTGCTCCCTTTACCAAGTCAGTTAGATCATTAATGATTTTCATTTAAGGCAGTCATGATGGGGAAAGCATAAGCTACAATATACTGTAATGTAAATATGTAAACTTAAGGGGACAAAAATAAACTATACATGGAAATGGAATGCGCCCCTTTACCATTCCTGTACAAATAGGCTATACTACATTGATTTTCTATTTTCTTATTATTATTTTTTAGTCTAGGGACTCTACATAGTTCCTGAATCAATAGTGTAAGTCTTATTTTAGCTTGAGATTTGTTGTAGAGTTGCTTATTCTATGTTAGGATAGAAGTTTAAGCAGAGAGTCGTGGTGCACCACATTTCTTTTCTAAGCTCCTAACAATATATAGGGAAAAGATGCAAGATCGACATCATACCTGGGCCTCTGCAACTTCAGCTGAAACAGGTCCCATTTGCCGGGCACAATGAGAAGAAAGAACTGGTGGAGGTTTTGGAGTTATTTTCTTTGCTCTTCCAGTCATACGACTTTTGTGCAATGCAACAAAATATAAGAAAAATTCAATCAACACATGATATAAGCAATGTCACTAGCACTATTGATTCAAACAGAATAATGCTTCATAAAAATCATCAGGTTTTGTCAAGGCCACATCCTCTATTAATCATCCGTCATTGAGATACCTTCATTCGTAGATGCGAAATTTATATCTTTGAGAATATTATTGAATCTAGCGTCCACCAAGTAGTAGAATCAATAATATTGGTGAACCTTACCTCATTATGCCAAGTTCATCAGCTGCCATGGAGGCATTTATGAGAGCGGCAGCAAAATCCTTCGCTTTCTCAGCAGTTGTTGTAGTTTTTGACATGATGGCAGTAAAATTAACAAACTGCAACAAAAAGTTAAGTTCAAAATCCTGATATGAAAAATAAAAAATAAAAAATAAAAAACCTGACGCAAATCAAAGGGCATTAAAACTGGGTGCTATACATGAAAATTGTCAAATTGGAGTGCAGGGATCTTGTCATGAAATTTCTGGATGCTTTCCCAAGGTCCATCACCGACTCCAACAAGAACAATCGAAAGTGGATATGAACTGCTTACAATAAATTGAAACAATAATATATAGATGACAAGCAATTAAATAAACAAGTCCATGGACACTGCTAATGAAAAGCTCTATTCGGCTATTCCAAAACTACACCTTGCATCAACAATAGACCTTATTGTTTCTTGTTCTTGTTGACTCCCCGTAGCAACCTACATATGCAAAAACAAAACATTCCGCAAATTGATAATAATGAGTGTCTTTGTGAGACACAAAGAGAAGTGGCTTAATTATGATTCAACCTGTCCACTAGTGATGATAACCAATACATGGTGCAGGCCTCCACTCTCTTCCACAATGTCTACCGCAGCCTCAACCATTGGCGCATAAGAGGTTGGCCCTTAAAACAATCACATATGTGTGTGTGTGTGTGTGTTTTTTAGAAAAACATTATATATCAACTCTATGTCATATCCAAAGGCAGTAAATAATTAAGCTTATTTAATCAACAAGCACACATTTATTTCCTTATTACAGCATGCATATTTCTTTTTCTTTTTAAAAAAGAAAATCTGGTTTTCATGATGAGTTACGAGAAAAATGCTGACCAAAATATTGCACATTGGGAACATTCTTTCTGTAGCATTCCAAGACGTGTTCAAACCCCTGACATGGGGAATCATTCTCTTGAAAACTAAACACTCCCTCATCCCGTGTGGTATCTGTAAGCAGAAGGAAATGAATGATCAGTGATTGTTTCCACAAGCAAAAGAAAACTGGAAGATGATTTGAGCTGTTTGTACACGTGCATGGATCTAAACCTACCATCACCAAAACCATAACAACGAATACAGTCACCGTCAAAGAGAACCAGCTCCTTTCCAGTGATATAGATAACTTCCTGGTATGGATTAAGGGTGTCACCATCAACAATGGTGTGAAGGCTTTCGTTTTCGAATGAGAATTTTCCTTCAATAACAACATAAATGCATTGGCTTCCAACGGAGATAAATATATACACAACAAAGACAAACAATTTCAAAAGAATATAAATAATCATGCATAAAGCTTATGTCACAATGTTGTGCATTACCAGGGCATGTTTGATTGGTATTGCTTCAGAGTTCAAATGATCAATCAATTATAGATCAAAATTCTCAAATAACCAGCTTTCAGGAAAATTAGTTTATCAAGGTATTTGATAGACTTAAACTATAACCAGAAGTTGTAAATGTTCGGTAAATTGATTATAAAAAAGTGTGGTGTGTGAGTGCTATGACCAATATGGAATGTATGGGTGTGTGTATATTGATTCTTTAGTGAGAATATTCTCACTTTAATTATTAATAAAAAAATTTTAAAAAATATATTTTTAATGCATTGAAATTTGTGCTTTTTTCTATTTTAATGAATAACGTCCTCCCTACAGAAAGACACAATATATGTATGTGTGTGTGTTTTGTTCTTCTTTCTTTCAAGCGAACTTGCTAAAGTGAGAAATTTATTAATGAAAGCGAAAAAACAACCGTTACCAAACATAATTTTGTTAAAACCCAAGAACATGCTCAAAGACTAAGCTGGTTTCTTAAATGGTTCTACTCAGTCGAACAATCCTTACCAGCCCATAGATTGCTTGCAGTGAAATCAATCCCAAAAATCAGTTTGTATCGGACTTTACTAGGATCTCTCACGCCTGCTGGTGCCTGAAAGCAAAATTAAACATTAGAATTAATGTTGATGCTGCAGGGGTGATGAAAAGGGAGGATATACACAAATTTAATTTAACAAATTCCAAAAACTAAATAACCTCTACTATCTTTTTGCCTCTGTACAACAATTATGCTGAACTTAAAAGACAAAAAAAAAAGAAAAAAACAGTTATTCTAGCTAGTTGGCTGCTACCTCCGGCAACTCATCATCGAATCTTGGTGGTTCTGCAAAATCGACACTTGATTGTCGACGACTTGTTCCGGCAGCTGCAAATGGCCAATTGTTGCTGGGAATAACCATAATTACTGTGAGGATTTGTGCACCGGCGACAGCTAGATCTGCAAGAACCCTTTAACTTTTCCCCAGGCAGGACTAGACGCGTTACTCTGCCCCTCACTCTCTCTCCATACGTATATATACACACACACACACACATAGACACTTCACATGAATAAAAATTATCCACATTACTTCTTATTATTATTATTATATATTTTTTTAGTTCCGCAGTGGATTTTGAATCTCTACAGTGTTGAATGTTAATCACAGTCATAACCTAATCATCGTGACAACAAGAGTAATTGGTTGATGAATGGTTGTGTTTGGTATCTTTTACGTCAGAAGCTCACCATTCTCCAGCTTTCCCACCTCCGGCTTGTTAATCTTGCATGCAAGGATGTTAATTACGACAGTTGATAATAAAATTTTTGCACGGATGTTAATTATTTTAGAAAATGCTTAGTGTCGCCAAGACAGAGAGAATGTCGTCTTGCTCTCTTCCGGCTTCCGCTCTCCACACTTATTTAATGTTAAATGTTAAAATAAGTATTAAAAAGTGAAAAGGGTAATTTTAGAATTTTCCTCTAAAGTTTGGTATATTCAGATAGAAAGGATCTACGCATTCTCAATGAACTGACTTTAGTATTCTTATCCTTAGGAATTAAGATTTGTTTATTGACTAACAAAATAACTAAAATACCCTTGCTCAAAACAACACATTTTTTTATGTTAAGATTAATGTACTATTGGTTAAATAGCATAATATGCTCTGCACACTGCTTTTTATAATACAAAATTTTCTTTTTAAACGCTAGATCTCATTAGCAGTCTCGCCTTTTCTAACAGTGCCGAGGGGTTGATTAATAATCGTTTTTTGAAAATAATAATAAAGGTTAACATATGCAATCATTACTTTAATACAAACTAAAATTCTAATAGTAGAAAATAATTAATTAATGTAGGATCACTCACAGATGCATAGAGTGGGAAACAAATCTTATATATAGTCATTATGTATTTCGAATCAAAACTTAAGGGAAAGAGGAAGAAAAATATAAAATTAATCATCCCAAAATTCCTTTGAGTATTACTAACATTCTTTACACCGGTAATAATTTTTGGACTAGAAGCCACTAGTAAACTCGATTTAACATGATTAGAGAAATAAATAAATAAACAAAAAGCTTGGAAACTAAATATTATTTTTCTAAAATTATATTAGGGAATAGCGGGCAAACTTGTAACTAAGTCATCTATGGGCTTGAATTAACATCTGACAGCTTTATATATTTCAGATGAAGTTTGCAAGAGTTTGCCTTTATTAAAGTTGACTTAATATGATGTGGAAAATGTGACCGGCAAGGACTTACTCCTTTGCATGCAATGCGACCTCCTTGTATGCTTCACTTGTCACGCTTGACCTCTCCAATTTCAGACTAAAATGCCATTGTAACTTTATCGAACCTGAGCAGATCTGCGGTCCAAAATTGTATTAAAAATAAAATGTGAAAAAAGTTAAATTGAAGAAACAACAATGAAGAAAGTGATATTAAAAAATATGAATTGAAAGGCAACAATTTGCAGAATTTTGATCAAAGTGCCCATGTTTAATAGTAATATGCTTCCATTTATACAAGAGCAACAAGTTATTGTCAATCATAGGTCAACATTATTTTTCTATCATAAATTTATCCAGCTTTTCCACATATAACCATTACTTTATAATTTCAATGCATGCCCCAATAAAGCCATGTAATGCGTCTTCACTGTTAATTTTTTTTTTTGTTGAATTAAAATAGATATGCAACTGAAATGGCCCATGTGCACCCTAAACTCACTGATCCAAAGAATACAGCAAACCATTTTATTTTTCGCAACCCAAGTCATGTAAATACCACGATAAAACCCCCAAAAAAAAATTCAAAAACCCTTTTAACAGAATATTGCTTATATACACTCCAAACCATCTTCAACATACATTTTCATCTTTAATTCTACTATAACCATCATGAATCTATTGAAAAAAAAATCAGAAAAAACAACAAAAAATCTCAAAAAATTTCAAGAACCATTTTTAAATCAATCACAAGGTAGCAGAGATATTTAACTCTATGTTCAACATGCTTTTACAATACTCATTTAACTACAACTAACGCTAAATGACGGACAAAATCAGATGCAATAGCAACAATCTTAAAAATTTTCTAGACCCATTTGTTAATTTTTCACCAAGACTACCAATTTCAGCTAATAAACTAACATGCATTGAAAGAATCTAATTCATACCTTATTCGTGGCTTGGAAACAATGAGATGGTTAGCTGGTTGCTGGCAAAACTCACTCGCAGTCGTGAATCTATGATGATGGGTTGTTTTGATTTCTATGATGATGGTTTTTGTTTTTGTGCTGAAATGATGATTTTCGGGAAAAAAGTTGTATTTTTACACATGGATTTTTGTCTCGATTCTGTTTATGTTATTTATTTAAATAAAAAATTTCAATAGGAGGGAAGATTTGGTGAAAATATTGATGATGTGTTTTTATTTGTTTCTAAAATGCTGAATTTTGGGGTAACATAGTTATTTTTGTTTTACTTGTCTGTCCTGAGATATTGGTGATTTCCTGTGATTCGTGAAGATGAGATATGTGGCTTTTGATGAACTTGACTGGCTTTTGATGAACTTGAGTGAGATTTTTAAGAGTTGGGGTTTTGTGGTAGAAAATTGTTTTGAAAAAAAAAAAAAAGATAAAAAAGAGGAAGAAGTTGAAAATTTTGTGGAGAAATTGAGCAAATTTTAGGTATGTTCTGCATTGCAGCATGAGTTCGAACTTCAAACAAGTTCAATTCTCTATTTGCGCTGATGGTTTTGATGGATAATTCTTAATTTTCTTTGGTGATGTGAATGTTGGAGCATAGGGTTCAATATGATTATGATGGAGTGAACTAACAAGGGCGTTCAAAACATGGAATGTTTAATAAGAAGTGGAGAGAGTTCTCAATGATAGTTAGGATATATGCGAAATCTCAAAGACTTTTCCATCTAACTAGTAATTTTATTTTTCCTTCAATGCAATTTATGGATGAATAAGTTAATTACTTTCTAGTAATATTGAATTGTAGTTTAAAAGAAAAACTATTGAATTGAAATTGGTCTATCGACTGAGTGCTCTCTTACTATATTTCCTCAGGCAGCTTATCAGTTATGGTGGGAAGCTTTTGGCATGTATCAATGACCTCTTGTCAACCAAGTTAAAAGACATTGGGATAGATTTAAAAAATGGTTGACAGAAAATTTCCCTGAGGCTAAGGCTACACTTCGAAAGGGTGCATCAGAAGCAGATATTCAAGAGCTGGAAAAAAGTTTGAAAGTTAAGCTGCCTGTCCCGACGAGGATTCTCTATCGTTTTTGTGATGGTCAAGAATGCCAGACTGATGATTTTGAAAGCATAGGTTCAATGGGCCTCATTGGTGGATACTCTTTTTATGGGCACCTGGTAAATGTATACTTGATACCTTTGAGTCACATTATTATGGAAACAAAGGAGATCAGACGCCAATTGCATTTTCCCGGCAGAGATAAATATGTTGTTTTGGCCTCTTCTTCCACATATAGTGAAAAGTTTTTCTTCCTCAATTGTACCAATGGCCAACTATATGTTGGTACCAAGAATCTTTTGTCAGATGGAGAAATTATTCCATGTGTACCAAATGCACTGATAAGCTTGGGACACAGCTTTAACAGTGATCAACAGCAGGATCTATGCTGCTATGGTTAGAAGAACATGGCTGTCGCTTACATAATGGCATTATCAAGCTTCTTGAAGAAGAAAATTTCAAATTTATTAATCTGTTTCCTGAGGAACCTTCCCACTGTTCGATTGCTGTAACTAACGGTATGAAGTAAGTTACTCTAGCAACTTGCATTGGCTGATAGATTTGCCAGTTTTGTTGTCTCGGGGTTGCAGGGTTGGTTGGGTGGGAACCTTGGTAAGGTGAACAGCTGTTTATTATGGCTGATGCATTCTGTGCACCCCATTTGACCATCAATTAAAAGAAGAATTCCAAATGCCTACTTTCTCATACATGCTTTTCTTCCTTGTGCGAAGAAAAATAGTAATCTTGTTTTGTTCCCGCACCATATCAAAGTTTTGGGAGTTTGTTGTTTTGAACTTTCTGCTGCACATAATGTAATTGTGTATGCTTCGAAGGTTTCGTATATGTATACTAAAACACAAAAATGCATGTGCAAGTTGTCAAATTTGCTTGCTCAAGGCTAAAGTGAAAGCTATTGCAATTTGAAGTATGTAGTCTGGTTGCTAAATGAACATTTCCGGTTTCCTTCCTTTCTTGTTAGGTGTTGTGTTATGAGATTTTAATTACATAAATTCAAATGCCATTTGAGAACAAAATACATTTATTCTCTGCTAATATTGATTAGCTTTCTTTGGTGGCTTAAGAGTTATTCATGGCAGCAGAACTATAATTAAATTTTACATTTTGTTCTTACATTTTAGAAGCTGTGTATGTATGAGTGTGTGTGTATATATATATATATATATATATATATATTGCAAGTATAGGAATTCCCTTACTCGCTTTGAATTATGTTTTCATCATCATCCCTTTCATGCTCAAGGATGTTACTTCATTATTATTTTGTCCTAACGTAGTAACTAGGGGTGTTCGCGGATCGGATTTTACGGATTGGACATCAATCCATATCCGATCCATGATTTTGCGGATTATAATATTTCAATCCAATCCAATCCACGGATTGATAAAATTCAATCCAAATCCAATCCATACATCTGCGGATCGGATGCGGATTTGACTCAATCCATATCCAATCCATACGTCTGCGGATTGGATGCGGATTTGACTCAATCCATATGCAATTCACCATTTTGCGCATTAGTTTTCGAATTAAAAATTTTTAGTTCTCTCCAACTAATGAAATAAAAAAAATCTAATATAAAAATAATTTTGCTACCAATTAAAATTAAAATTGAATAAAATTTAAATAAATTAATTGTTTAAATAAAGCTAAAATAATACATTTAAAGTTTTAAAATATAACACATCGAGACTAATTATTCAAATAAAGCTACAATAATATGTTCAAAGTTTCAAAATATAACACACCAAGCTTAATTGTACAAATAAAGTTACAATAATACGTTAATATAACACCGAAATTAATTGTTCAAATAAAGCCACAATTAATTGAAATGACGAAGTTTCGGAAATCAAATACAGTCTGATCCTTCACCAGGGTTGTTGGCTTGTCGAAAAGTGGTGATTACGGTGAAGTGGCTCGATGAACTTGGGAAAGAAGATGACTTGCTCTAGCTAGAATCGCGCAGCCGATGTCCTTTAAATCCGTGTCGAGAGTGTATCTAACCAGTATTGAGTGTTGCTAGTGTGTATGACGGCGGGGAAGTTTAGGATTTTTTGTTTGCAAATTGTTGGTGACTTGACGTTATGTTACTTTGCTTTTACTAGTGTGTGTGACTTTGCTTTTATTTTGTTTTACAATTTTTACAAGTTATATTTGTATATTTGATTATTTAATTATTTTTTATTTTTTTTATTATTATTGGGTAATGGCTAAGATATGTTATAGTGCTTAGTAACTATGCAATGTCACATTTACAATTTTTTAATTAAATTTATAATAATTTTTTAATCATATATATATATATATATATATATATATTTTTTTTTTTTTTTTTGCGGATTCACGAATTTCTGCGGATTTACAGAAGTAAATCCATATCCAATCCATCGACTGCGGATTTTTAAATTTTCAATCCATATTCAATCCACGGATCGGATTCAGCGGATCGGACGGATTGAGCGCATGGGATTGAATTCTAAACACCCCTAGTAGTAACTGTCGTCTTAGTCATTATCATAAGAAATCTAATAAAATGATAATCTATTTCAGATTTGTGCCTCTGCTGTATTTATTTCAGATTTCACTGGCCCTGAATGTGACTCTGAGAAGTACTTGTTTGCGTATTCAATTCACGTCTCTACTGCCTGAAGGATGCATCATAAATGGAATGACTTTCAGCTCTTGTCTACTGCAACATAGACACTGGGTAATCCATGCTTATAACGTTGTCTTATCTGATGTTAGTGGAGAAGCTGTGATTGGAATGGTATGGCTCAAGTTGATCATTTTTATTTTTTCCTCGTTGTAATTCTCCCTGTAGATATCCACTGCAAGCTTTTTGTTGCTGGTATTGCTGCTATAGAAACTTTCAAGTGACAATTATTTCATAAAACTTTTCATGTCATTTGGGACCTTGGTATGACTAAGAAAGGCTTCACATAAAATTTTTAAGGCTTATCATTTTCAACAAATGAATAAAATTTAAAGGCTCGTCTTTTCAATGAATGAATAAAAGTACTTGACCTTTATGCCTGGCCTGCATAGAAACGTTGGAAACCTCATTTCTTCTCTTGTATATTTGCAGTATCCACGTTTTCATCCAGGTCAGAAAGAACTTTTTTATTAGAGTTGCACACCTCTACCAGGTTCTTCAGGCTCCGTCAGAGGTTCTTTAATGTTTGTACCCGCCAGGTACTCAATCTAAATCCTTTGTACTAATCTTCCTGATAATCCCGACTGTTATGTGGGCTTGATGATTTGAAGTAGTGGGTGGCTATCAGCAGATTTCGAGAGTGGTGATTTTCTTTTCCTAATTGTATAAAAATTGTTGTAGTAGCAATATATTTTGACATTTTTGTTAGTTTACATGGCTACCACAGCACCCATAATAGGTTAGTTAATTTATACATGATTTGCATAATTGTTATGAACCAATTTAAGAGTTTGCACCTTGCAGCTTTTCCTACTGATTATCTAAAGAGTGCATAAGTCATCTCAATGCTATTACTAACATGATAACATATTCTTTATCCAGATTGGCTGACCCGAAAGGCAGTCCATTTGAAGTAGAAGTGGCAGAGTTCCCCCTCCAGCAGCCAGACTACATATTCTGAAAACCATTTACATGGTTGTTATATGTTTTTCGTCAGTAAGTAAATGAATAATAAAATTATCTGCACTTGTGAACTTAGCTTGATTATGACTAGCCCAATGATGATCAGAAGGTGGCAAACTGGAGGAAGCAGCTGTTACATCTATAAGGCTGGCTTGAGTAACTGCAGACACTTTGCTTTTTCGGCTTCACTGGACTGTCATCCAAAATCCGGCCACTGCACTGGGCCACTGGCATCCAATGGTTCGGGGTGAAGGTCCACGTTGCAGCTGAGGGCTTTTTGTATAAATATGTGCACTTTGTAGCTGGGTTAAAAATCACTGCTCGAGTTCTTGCTTGGATTCTTTTTCTTTAACCTTTGAGCAAGGTTCTTCAGTACTTTTCTTAGATTGCCTGTTGTCAAATACTAATAATGGTTTTGCATATTTCTATATGAATTCCTCTTGTAATGTTATTACAACATTCACATGTTATTATAACATGTGGTTAACGATTATTTAATTCCGATGACAACAACCCTTGATGTTTCAGAATTTTGATTCTTTGGCTTTTCTTTGATTTTTTTTCTTCCCAATTAACTTAAAGTCGTTGTTTTCCGCGAGGGGGCGTGGTGGGGGGAGGCGGGGACAATTGAGGAGGGAGTGATCGTTAATTACATAATGTATCATTATACATATGAATTCTGAATTGTGCCACGTAATTTAAATAAATAACTTCAAATTAAGTGAGGATAAGTTTCACATGGTGTTTCTTAATATCCGTTGGTGCCCTTAATAGCATCCAATTTAAGTATCTGTCACCATGTAATTCACAACTGATACGCTTGATTTGAATTGACAAAAGTGAAACTGAAAAGATAAAAAGAAAGGAAATTAAGCCATACTATGGTTTAAATTAACTTCTAACAATTCATTGATTAATTTATTTAAACACCTGTTGCGGGTAAGTGTATTTAAATTTTTTTTAATCATTTCAAGTTTCTTACAAAACTCGCATTGATTTCAATTAAGATCAGTGCATCGTTTATGACAATTAATAGTAATAATCGTGAATTAAAATTCTCAAACATAATTATAATGATCAATAGCATCAACAATTTCATCATTAGTTCAAATGCAGTCCTAATCACTTATGATTTGTTTACTTCATGGGATAGAGAATGATAATAAAGGAATGAGAATGAAACTCATGTTTTATGTTTACTTGGCATGAAACTCATGTTTATTTGGCAAAATGTAATTTGGTAATGAAAATAAAATGTGTGAGTCCTACACAATTTGGGAATAATGAGGGAATGATAATTAAATATATGTTTACTTTTATATCCCTTTAATTTTTTCATATTTCCTAAATTACCCTCATTCAAATTACAATTAATTTTATTATTTTAAATGCCATTAATAATAATTATTATTATTAAATTTTATTAACTTTATTATTTTAGTTATTATTAATTATTTTTATTATTATTATTATCATTATTAACAATAAAAATAATAATTAACAAAAATAATTAATTTATCATTATTAACAATATTATCATTATTGTTGTTATTATTATTATTATTATTAATAACAATAATTAATAATAACTAAAATAATAAAGTTAATAAAATTTAATAATAATAATGTAATTTTCATTATCTAGATATAAAAATGATATTAATTAAAAAATAATAAATGTTAATAATGATAATATTAATAAAAATAATATTAACAATAATTAATAATAACTAAAATAATAAAGTTAATAAAATTTAATAATAATAATAAATGTTAATAATGATAATATTAATAAAAATAATAATAACAATATTTAATAATAACTAAAATAATAAATTTAATAATAATAATAATAATAAATGTTAATAATGATAAATTAATTATTTTTTATTAATTATTAATACTATGGGTATTTTAATAAATTGATTCTCATTCCCATTTATTTTGCCAAGTAAATATATTAATGGCATTCCAACATATTCCCATTCCCATTTATTTTTGCCAAGTAAACATTGAAATCTCATTCTCATTTCAGTCAATTCCAATTCCCAGCCCATATTCCCATTCCACCACATTTGCATTTCATGAAGTAAATGCACCATTAAAGTTTAAGAAGATATCAATCAATTAAATATTTCTATGATAAATTTTATTATTTAAAAATAATTCATTTATCAATATTCAGAATAAATTTTTGTTATCTATTTAAATATATGAAAGAAATATTACTAACTAAGCAAGCATAAATAAACTTAATAGTCCTCTTAACTGAGTAGGGGACAACTAAGTTACTAGCATTTATACAATACTTTATAATGTGTAAATACTAAAATAAATTTAAAAACAAATTATTTTTTAAATTAACTAAATGCTCCGAAAACAAAATTTGGAAAGCATAATCTTTGTACTAGATTTAGTGTAATTAATTACTTTCTTTATTTACCTGTGGCAAACTGGCAATATCTTAACTACATTAAAGTCATTAACTACATTAACTAATAAGATGCACAAAAAAATCAAAAAAAAAAAAAAAAAAAAAACAGAAGAAGATTATAAACCAATCAGAAAGTAGCTTATACCTACACTTGAGATACACACAAGGATTTCCCACTTCGAAACAAAATCCCGCGCTTTTGCCATCTGGCCCACGTCGTTCACATGTCGTGCTCCTCATACTTGTACCGAAGACACGTAAGCCTTTTTATTCCATCCCAACATTCCAACGAGTTTTTATCAGCCAAGTCTTTTTAGAGTTCTGTTTTTTTATAAACAGCACGTAAGTTCTTACATTTATCTATTGAGCCCCTATTGTCATTAAAATTTTCAGTTAATAAAAAATTTACTCAGATTCAAAGAGACGAAGATGGGAACACATAACTCAGATTCAATGAAACTTTCCATAATAAGAAAGAAAAAAGAAATAATGATAAACACAATGCATATCTTATTTTTCAATATAACTTTTTTATGCAAACTTACACGTATATGATAGTATACTCTAGTCTGTTTAATCACAATGTTATTGGTTCCCTTTAATTGTAATATTCACTTAACATATTAAATATTTTTTGAGAAATTTTACCCATGTAACATAATTCTTAATACATTTTCTAAAATTTTTATAGTATAACATATTCAAACTTTAATTAGTTTTGGTCAAATATAACTAAATAGTTATTATATTTAAGATAACGAAATTATTGTATTGGATAAGAATAAATCAACACAATATAATTAATTATAAGTTCACCTATCATGAATTTTTTACTTAGATCTGACACGATTACTAAATAAATGACGTGGATTCAATACAATTAAATCATTTTCGATCAACTCAAATCCGCTCACTCATATTACGCTAACGTGTCATGTCTAAAATTGTCATGAATTTTTTATTTAGATATGACATGATTAGTAAATAAATGACGTGGATTCAATACGATTAGATCATTTTAGATCAACGCAAATTTGCTCATTCATATTACGCTAACGTGTCATGTCCGAAATTGTCACTCCTAAAATATAATATTTAATGGTATAGGGACTTATAGCATAATATAGAAATATTGAATGAAAAATTCAAATTTGTTGACCTAAATGCCAAAAAATCCACTAAATGACTCTAATCCCAAACGTACAACACCAGATTAGCAAATACCAAACAAATGGCCCCACTACCATTTTAGGCACATGTAATCTACTAAGAAAAACTCAGTATAAAAGGAAAAACGAAAACAAAATTCAGAGAGGAGAGAAAAAAAAAAAGGAAAAACAAGATTTTGCATTTGTGTTGTGTAAGAAAGAAACTTCTCTTCTCTCTTCTCTCTTCTCTCTTCTCTTGCGTGTGTGTGTGTGCGTGTCTCAGATCTCATTGTAGTGTTATTTTTGTAGATAAACGTTTACCAAAAAAACTTAAAATTTTTTTTTTGCCTTTTTCGTTAATTAAATTTATTCTATGATTTTCTCTTTTTGTAAAAAGCCGGTGGATTCTCTGCGTTGTCGTTTCACTTTTAAGCAATTTTATAATTCGAAGAAGATCTAGCTAGGATTTCACTTCCCAGTTTTTAATTTTCCTGGAAAGCTCGGATTTTTCCAGGAAAGTTCCGGCATTTCACCTTCGCGAGGGAAAGAACTCATTTTTCTCCGGCCGGCTGTATCTAGGGTTTGCGTATCTGAATCTTTTCTCTTTGTGTAGTCAGTTTAGTGATATTGGAGATTTTAATATTTTTAATATATACATATTTTTTGTACTAGTTAGAGTTTGTTGTGTGATCTATGTTTGTTTGTTGATTTCCATTTGTAGTGTTTGTTAGTTTATCTAAGGTTTAGTTTTGGAACCTTGAATTCTCAATTGGGTTTTCTTTGTTGTGTTATCAAGGGCTTTTAAATCTTTATTGCTTAGATATTTGAAAAAAGAAAAAAGAAAAAAAAAAGAAAAAAGAAAGGTGTCTCCCCCGATTAGTATATTGCCCAATTTAGGGATTTGGGATCGTAGGGAAGTTTGCCTCAGTTAATTATTAGTATTCTTATTAAGGAGGTTTAGAAATTTTTGTTCTGGATGGACAAGGATAAGTCTTTGAGCCATGGTGGTATACCGCCTCCATCTGGACGTTACTCAAGCTTTTCTCCTCCTGGAAATAATAATTTCAACGTGAAGCCTGAGCTGCCATCGTCTTCATCATTTCCTCCGCTAGCTCCAGGTGGTTCTAGCTCAGACGGATCTCATTTTGGTCATCAATCTGATTCTAACCGCTTTAGCCATGATCTTAGCCGAATGCATGATAACCCACCGAAGAATGTGGGCCATCGTCGAGCCCATTCTGAAATCCTTACTCTCCCTGATGACATCAGCTTTGATAGTGATCTTGGTGTGGTTGGTGGTGCTGATGGGCCATCTTTATCAGATGAGACGGAGGAGGACTTACTGTCTATGTATCTTGATATGGATAAGTTCAATGCTTCTACAGCAACGTCGGGTTTTCAAGTGGGTGAGCCATCAGCGGCTGCAGCTCCAGCACCCACATCGGCGGTGGCTGCTGGCAGTGGAATTTCTTCTGTAGAGAATGTGGGTGTTGGATCTACTGAGAGGCCTAGGATTAGACATCAGCACAGCCAGTCAATGGATGGTTCGACGAGTATTAAGCCAGAAATGCTCATGTCAGCTTCAGATGAGGCGCCTTCTGCTGATTCGAAGAAAGCTATGTCTGCTGCTAAGCTTGCTGAACTAGCACTCATTGATCCAAAGCGTGCAAAGAGGTATTATTAGAAATCCTTTGAATGATCTTTTGTTTTGTCGCTAACTCAGAATTGAGTTAGTTTACATCTTCAAGCATAAAATAAGCATAAGATACTTGTTAAACGTATTGATATTACCCATACTAGAGTACTGCTCCCTTTGAGTATATTTATTCCTTGCATACTCATTTTCTTGATAATGTATGAAGATCTCATGTCATGAAGTTTCTAGGGAGAAAAGAGCTCCTCCTACATGTTGTTAGTGCTCATTGTTCTCGTAGTAAGAATAGTCAACCAGGGAAAGTCCCATTAGGAAGTGCAAGGGGCACTGCAGATGACTTCCTAGTCTAGTTCCATGCTGTTCTAATTAAAATGAAGAATCGCAGGCGGTAAAGCTCCGTAAAACCTTTCTTTGAAGATTCTGGGCAGAACCAAATGCCTAACACCTTCTTCTGCATTGAAAAATTCTGATAGTTCTCATCTAGAAGTTTGATAACTATCCCTGGCCATTGTACCTGCACTCATTCTCTGTCCTAGAAGATGCCCGTCAGGAAGTGGGTTGTGAATTTATACAGCTATTTGCTCTGTCCTCATGGATCTTTCTATTATATTATCTTTATTATCTGTATGATTCTTTCTCTTCTGATGATTATTCTTGTCCTCCTTCTTTTGTTTGTTGTCTACCTATATTATTTCATATTTCCGTAAGAGACTAAAGAAACAAACTACAATTTACTATTTTATGCATTTTATATTAACACTACAAACTCTCTGCAATGTGATAGAATCTGGGCAAATAGGCAGTCAGCTGCAAGGTCGAAGGAAAGGAAGATGCGATACATAGCTGAGCTTGAACGTAAAGTACAGACATTACAAACTGAAGCAACCTCATTGTCTGCTCAATTGACATTATTGCAGGTAAGTTATATGAAGTCACCATAGTCATCAGTATTGTCAGAGATCGGTTTCTGTCGTATGAATGTTTTTGACTTATTTTTTCTGCTATTTATGGTATATTCCATTAATAATAATCCGTGTGTATTGTATTTTTATTCCCGTGTGGAATGTATTTAACTTGTACAATGAAAATGATTGATATGTATGTTTATCTTGTGTTTTTTTTTTTTTTTTTTTCCCTGAGCAGAGAGATACTAATGGTCTGACTGCTGAAAATAGTGAATTGAAACTGCGTTTGCAAACGATGGAGCAACAAGTCCACTTGCAAGATGGTGAGGGTCTCTTGGGAACCTTTTACTAAAGACTTATATCTCATTCCAATTAGTTGTCATTTCTTACTCTTTAACATTCATCTTCTTTCCCATTTTAATGGGGAGACATACGGGAAACCATACTTTTTGGGTTTATAAATGAGAGACATACAGGAAACCATGTTTTTTGGGTTTATAGTTTGTATTATGTTCCACACATTCTAACACGGCCAGAACTTATCACTGTTCAAACATTGTGACACTTCCGTAAGTTAGTTTATGTGTAAATTTGTATTGTTTCTTATACTGCAAAAGAAGGAAAAA
The DNA here is from genome assembly GCF_000493195.1 of Citrus x clementina. Classification (NCBI taxonomy): domain Eukaryota; kingdom Viridiplantae; phylum Streptophyta; class Magnoliopsida; order Sapindales; family Rutaceae; genus Citrus; species Citrus x clementina. The sequence goes on from NW_006262339.1 coordinate 38,111,700, forward strand.
AAATTAATGCCAGCTTTACTGTTTCAAGGGTTGTTTGTGTGATCTGTGGCTCTTTGTGTAACATCATATGTTTGATAGATGTTATTCTTCTTAGGTTTTCTGGTTTTATGTTTAGGATTAAATCTGGATATATTGGTAATTTACTGAGGACTAATATAACAATAACAACCAACTGCTGAGAAGGTTCCTGATCTGTTTGTGGAGCTATTTTTTTTTTCGGTATTCCATTTCAATTGATTGATCATGTTTTTAAATGTCGGGTCACTTGGGAGTCAAAGTAAAACTTCTTACTGAAGTAAGATGCTTGAGAGAAAAGCAAGAGATACAATGAGGAATGAAAATTTGGTAGTATTCCATGTTCCTCAGATGCTACTAAAAACTAATCTTCATTTGCTTCATAGTAATATTGAAGATGACACTTTTCAAATTAGCCTGATAGATATCTGATAATATTTTTAAGTGTACTGAAAAATTACCCCAGAAACTCGTACATAGTAAAATTCGTCTTGGATTCTTTCAATGTGTATCAAATGCATGTTGAATGTTGGGATGTTTCAACTTTCAAATGCCATGCAAAGAATTAGTTTTAATTCATTTCTTTAACATTACAACATAACTTTTAACTAATGTATAACAAGAATGCGTGTAGAATTTAGAAGTAATTAAATGTTCAAAAAGGTTATATATTGAATTCATAAATCATTTATTTAGTTGTTAATATATTTACACCTTTTTGTATCTAGATCCTTGACGAATTTTCATAGTTGCATTGACTGGGCCGATGTCAAAGACTTTCTTCTGTTGCATAATATATGATATGAAGAGATGTTAGCTTCCTTATGTTTTGTTATTCACTTGCAAACTTGTCAGGCTCTTTTTTTTGTTTTTTTTTTAAATTAACATACCATTTTTTCTGTGATTGCATTAAATTTTGTTGGAATTGCTGTGTGTGAAATTGCTATAAAAGATTTCTGTATCATCAAAGATGTTGCTAAAACTGCTTTCTTCTCCAATTTGATTTTTGGTGGATGGTCTCTGCAACATTTGTACATCTTTGTATTTGAATTATGTATATTAAGTAGTAATTTAATGCAGATTGCTACTATCTTTGCTGCTTCCATTTCATTTGAATGTCTTCACATGTGGCATAGTCACCGAAGAAAGGTTTAATCTATCCAGCACTTTTAGAAGTCTTAAGTAGTGCATTATTATAATTGGTGTATTGCTGTAATAAATTATAATTTTTAGCATGATAAATCTATAACAGCTTTCCTTTCCATGATGCACATGGAGTTATAACGAGGTATTTAAACTTTTATGAGTTATGTCTTAAAAATGCTTACTTTTTGTTTTTGTGCCAGCCCTAAATGATGCACTGAAGGAGGAGATTCAGCATCTGAAGGTATTGACTGGCCAAGCAATGCCTAATGGTGGACCAATGATGAACTATCCGTCTTTTGGAGCTGGTCAGCAATTTTACCCAAACAATCAAGCTATGCATACTCTTCTAACTGCACAGCAGTTCCAGCAGCTTCAAATTCACTCGCAGAAGCAGCAGCAGCAGTTCCAGCAGCACCAATTGCATCAGATGCAGCAGCAACAACTGCAACAGCAGCAGCAGGAACAGCAACAACAAACTGGGGAAATTAAAATGAGAGGATCAGTGCCTTCTCCCAACCAGAAAGAGAATGCTTCAGATGTCAACCCATCTACATCAAAGGATTGAGGAATGATTCGAGCAGTTGTTACCAGAATCCCAGTTTCAGTTGTCAGATAGGCTCATTTTGCCATGTTCCTTTAGTGTTTTTAGATACATCTGTAGCTTATTTCTAGGCAGTTATTGGATTTTAGATGGAGATTGGATTATGGGAGATATATATTACATGATATAGTTTATTTAGGGACTTTTTTGCACCTCTGGGTCTCTGGATGTGATCTGTTAATTCAAATTTGGTAGGTTTCTCCTATCTTAGTCTTAGGTCGCTATGTTGAAGTTTCCTTTCTGTGGGCTGTGGCTGGCTTTTATAGCTAGTACGATTCTTTTATTACATGTTGATTCTCAGTATCATGGTATGTGTGCATTACTTGTGAGTTGTTTATTGTCGTTCAAGTGTGTTTGCAATTGTTGATTCATTTTCGCGTTGTCCTTGATTCTACCATCGGTTTAGAATTTAACTTATTGCCTGCTGATTTTATTATTTTTCAATCCAGTAATAATTGGGCTAGCATTTCATCTAATTTTAAAGCCGTGTGTTATTTCAACGACAATTTGTAACCACATCTCGATACGCAATTGCAAGGAAATGAACGTTGCTAAAATGGGCTATTTCATTACTTCAGGAAGGAGATCAACATTTCATACATTTCGCTGGTTTGAGCTTTGTGAGCATTGAGAGGGTCACTTTCCGGTGGCCGAAAGTTATTATTGTGAATACAAGCCAACATTATTTTGCATCGAGCAGTGCGGTGTCTACATGACCGAATAGCCAGGGCCACCACCTCCCTCTGGCACCGTCCATTCGATGTTCTGCTTTGGATCTTTGATGTCGCATGCCTGAAAATCACTCAAGTGAACAAAAGTTAGTTTCAAAGTAAACTAAAGTTGTATTCATAACATATGAAACAACAAGAAAAGGCACTGACAGCTTGATTCTTTCCCCGTGCAAGCTAGTATTTTAACAAGTTAATTTCTTGATGATGAATTTATATCACTTGCGAACCAAGCCCCGTAACACTAACGTGAGTGGAAATAGTTTGCAAGGCTTTCTTGGGTGTATGACAGTTTTTCAGTCTAGTAGTATATGATGCTATGAAGAACCAATGCCAAACGAAATAGAACCAGATTGGTGCAGTTTAATTACTTTACCTATACATAATTATTATTACTTATAAAGTCAATTTCCAGGCAGCTATCTACCTGTTTTGCCATTCAAAAATAAGTGGATTAGATTTTACCTTGCAATGCAAGCAATTTTGAGCATTGATCTGCAGCTTGAGCTGATTCTTTTCATCTGGGACATACCTTTTAAGCATTAAGATGGAACAGACATGTAAGTGAGGATCCATTTAGAGAATATTTGAAGCACAAGCTCTGCAGAATGCACATTACTCGTATACACGGGCAGGACAATATCGAGACTCAGGTCCAGCATACTCTGGTAAATTCACAAGTTCAGGAATCTTTGGGTCCCTTAAGCGAAGATGAGCAGGTTGATCGTGTTCATGATTTGTGTTGCTCCTAACAGGTAAATAAAGATAAAAAGATCACTACTTTAGACATGGAAAAACAACCGCGGGGGGGGGGAGATATTCAGCAGTCCTTTGTTCCTTTTATTTTACTGCTGCTTGATGTTTCTTGAAGCAAACCTTAATTTTACCTCCACTAAGGCTGGAATGGGAAGTCAATTTAAGCCAGTCATTTTGCTCAAGGCTTATTAGCAAAATGAACCATGCTAACAATTTTTGAAGGTTTAGCAACAAGAAGCTGTTTCTACAAGTCAAGTCGACCTGCCCTAAAGACAAGTAAAAGTTTGAATTATCTAACTGCTTAGCTCAATCTAATTTCCTCCTCAGGTTTTCCACTTTCTTCTACAGTTTGTGAAAGATGGAAAAATGGGAAAACCAAAGGATAATCTCCAGGTATTTAGAAACATGGCTAGCCTGACATATGTAACATATATGCAAGCGTACATGGTCAGTTGAATTTTAAATTACAAAAGATGCACAAGTGTATATGCCTGTGAATGCTATTTAATTTCATTGATTCCCAGTAATATTTGGTGTCAAATCAAAAGTGTTAACATCCCACTATTTAAGGTTTCATAAGTTCTACTACAATCCCACCTATTATGACACTAATCAAATGCATGTAAGATAAGCATCAAATGGCTGGTGGAATAGTCAATATAAATAACTGTCCTTGAATGAAATCAAACCCTCAACAACTTCATATTCTCTCCACGTAGTATTCAGCTTCACTCTTCTTCCTATTTGCAATCTTATTTAGAACACAATATTGTGTCAGGAACAAACTGAAGAATAAATGAAGTAGGAGAAGAACAAGTGGAATAAAGGAAAATGAGAGTCAAAATGGGAGAAAATGTTTCGGGTTTTTCATTCAATAATAGCAACATATTTAATTAAAACTAGATTTTATAATAAGAAAGCCACCAGCCATTTTGATATTTAATTAAAATGCATTGGACAAGTGGTGTGGTAGACTTTATGCGAAAAATTGTGTAACTCTTAAATGGTGGAGAGCCTCAAATACACAATGACAATTTTTCACGAAAAAACCCTACTCACTCGCGATGACAAGGAAGATACAGTTACCTATTTGATTTTTATGTGTCGAGAATAGACAGCCTCTTGTGAGACATGTTTCTTAACAACGTCAGAGTTAGTAATAATATTATGATTAGGCTAAAGCAGTGCTATTCACCAAGCAGGAAACCATGCAAAGGCTACACCTCACACCTATGTTTCTAGGATCTTACACAGTTTCGCCACCCTCCACCCAGCTCGGGTGAGGTGTAGTAGGTATTGGGAATTATTTTTAGTAGCCTTATTTATTTATTTATTTTTTATTATTATTATTTTTTTGTATACCTGTGCAGGGAGGTTGGTACGTCAAAAGATAATACCCCATCAGGCTTTGGATATTCAATTGGTGAGTGTAGGCGTGCAGCCTGCAAATGTGAAATGTGAAAATTGTTAATAAATAGCTATTAGTATATACAACTGAGCTATAAAGCATCATTTGACGTTACTTACAAACTAAGCTATAAGTTATGAGCAAATTTTGGTAGCTTATCAGGTGATTGATCTATAAGCATTCCAGAAGATTATGTAATATATGAGGGAGTATCATAAATTAAATTCTACTGATTACTACTGAATTTTTTCTCCAAGTGTCACAATCCCATTTTAGCATATATTCAGCTTCTTCACATATTATGGTAAACACGTTCGATCATAGTATTCCTGAAACATCTTAACAAAACACAAAAGAAAGCTCAAATATTTTATCTCATTTTGATCTGTCCCTAATAAAATTTCACTCCCTGTCCAAGTTTACTAGTAGCGCAATCTCAACAATAACAAACATATTTCAATAGATATAGTTAAATTATTTAACTAAACTAAAGAATTCAACCCATGAGACTATGAATGGTTATTTCCATACATCGGTTGCTTCGTAATCAGGCTTCCCATGCTTCAGTGTGTAGGGCGACTTTCCTCTCAGTATGTAGCTGAAAGGCAGGAAATAGAGCTGAGTAAGTTTCACTCAAGAACAGCTAAGTTTGATACAAATAAACCTTTATATAGATGCAGAATAATGTCTACAGTGGTTAAAGCAGTAAAATCTTACTGCTCTAACCCGCAGATTGCCAAACCAGGAAGTAGTCCATACTCGAATGCCTACAAGAACAAAAAGATCTTTGAGATAAATGGAAGTGCTATAATTTTAACCTAAAGAATAGGGTAGATAAACAATTTTATAACTTAGAAAACTTCTTATTAACTGAAAATGGCAATTCTGTTAGTAGGATGTCTAAATGTTTGTACATCAGAAAAAAAACCAAGCCACCTGTGAGATCAATCAAAATAGAGATGCTATATTCTAATTTAGATATTCTGGTAATATGAACAAAATGTTCTATAGCATCTATAGCATCCAAAGAGTGAAGTAGACTTGGATAATTTGGGAGTTTGCTAATTCAGGTAAAATATAACTACTTCAGATTAAATTGGAAGGCTTGAAACAGTTAAAAGCTAAACAAAAATGAGCATTATAAAATGCAATGCCATTTGTGGAAATCTTACATAACAGAAGTTAGAAAACAAATGAGAGAAGAAAAAATGAATTGCTTTACTGACAGGTCGGTAGTTTCTAGCTCTTTGGAGTTCTTGCCACACCCATGAATTCCGCAGGGTGTCCCAATATATCTCCATATTCAAGTCCTCATGTAATACACCAAAGCCAGCTTCGGCTGCAAGCATTCCTGCAAGAAACAGGTAGCAATTTAAGATATAATTGAACTATAAATACTGCTGCTTAAAGCACATATGGAAACGCTGAGGGGACTTCTATAAGTGATGTTACCTAAGACTCACCCTGTCAATAACTATTTATTGGATTATCTTTCCAGTAATCCCACTATTGAATTAAATACCCTTTAAGTACATGTATATCAAATTTCACTCATCAAGGAAAATATAAGATTACATGATCCTAGACTCAATCTTTTATATTATCAAACCTTCAGTTATGTACAAAATAGGTGAGGGTTCCTAACCTACGATCAACTGAAAATGTGGCAATTGCCAAAAACATAAGGACGCTGTAAATCCAAAAGTAAGGTTTTTCCACCAAAAACGCTATAACAAGGTCTTTTAAGGGGGTAATACAAAAAGATACCACCATTTTTCCCCCCATAATTTTGAGGAAACACCCAATAAAAGTTGGTATATCATACGTTCATTATAGGGGAAAAAGAAGCAGAAAAAGAAAAATACTCGAGTAGAGATTAATCCTCAGTTACTGCCCTTAGTGGTTATGCACAGCTTTAACCCAAGATTGACATGAGAAAATACAAACTACAAGAGGTGCAATATAACCAAAGGTTGCTTATTCCAACAAATGTAATAACTTATCCCCATTCAGATTAGTGGTTTTAGACATTAGAAGGTTGATCTAACCAGATAAACAATTTTTCAAAGAACAACCACATGCACAGACTTGGTGCTTTCTTTTATGTGATCAGAAAATTCATAAATGCACTAGATTTTCTAATTAGATGTCATTCCATTCTATTTATTCTAGTTTTTTTTCATGTACATATGGAAAAGGAGGGAAACAGACTCTCAATTCTACGCACAAACTGACTTAAAGAATTGCATTAGCAATGCAATGGAATTGGTGGTTTTTAGGTTTTAACAGGTAAGGAAATACAGACCTGATAGATAGACAGAAAGACATCAGCTATCATTTAATACCCATAATGAGTTCTAAATATCTTATAAGAACAGAAATCTCTAAACCACTGTACTGTTAAGTTTGAAAATAAAAAGTCTTCTAAATTATTTCAAAATTTCCTTAGCCCATCAAGTCTTCTAATTTATATCAAAATTTCCTCATAATGATGGGTTGTATAGCCGAAGATAGTCAATCCCAAAGTTTGTTAAAATGATTACCTGATTTCATTGCAGTATGGGTTCCCTTTATTTTTGGTACATTCAAGAAGCCAGCCGCACATCCAATAATTGCTCCCCCAGGAAAAACTGGATATGGAATAGACTGAAATATAACTAGCATCAAATTCTTATATGTATAAACAACAACAAAAGCAAATGCCAAACTTCGGTAAAGCTTTCAAGCACATTGGGAGAATGCAAATAACTCCCTCAGCTTAGGTGCCACAGAAATCAACTGAGTGATAAGCAGTGGCACCATCCAAGGAACGTTTTGCCAGGGACTATTCCATCTTCAGCTAACATGTTACATTTACACAATAAATTGGTTATAGCATTCAGATAAGGCATCATCCTTGCACGACGCAGACCATTTAATCAGACATTGATAATGGGAAAAGGATAGATGCCTAATTCACCTGTAAGCCACCCTCATTTAAGGTGCGAGCCCCATATTGAACTACAGTCCCACCTTCCAGAAGCGGTTTGATGGCAGGATGATGTTTAAATTTCTAAGATGAAAAAAATACAAGAATAAACCGAGTGAGATTCCACATAACTATGCTTGGCAAATGAGTGACTTATAAGCTACTATGGTAGATATCAAGTCCTTTCAAAAGTTCACCATAACCAACTACAGGTAGCAGTCAATAAATAAATAAAAGGTATAAGGGAATCTACCAGCTAACTAACTCCATTTTCAAAAGAACTCTTTTTTCATTCCTTGTGCATTTCTTTCATACAATTGCAAGTTAGATGCAACTGCCAGCCCTTCTTTCCTTGATGCTTAAGTTTAAGATCAGACTGATTTTATGCAAACCAACAACATTTGGTTTTTAGGTAAATTTAGATCCCAGATGTGGCAATTGAGAAACAGCATAAAACTTGAACCAGGAAACTACATATTATAAGAAAATTAAATTAGTACTTCCACTGTAGAATTGCAAAACTGTAACTAATATCCATCCATTTGGAAATGGTTCAACAGTTCCCATAAGTACGATCATGGAAAGGGGTTTTACTAATCAAATATCTGAAAACTCATTCTGCACAAAAATTCATGGCTTCCAGCAATAAAGGCAATAGTGAATATAGAAGTTATGATCAATAGGACAAGGATCATTAAAACCAAACAATCCAATCTAAAAAAGACTGTTAATGGTTGACTACATATACTATTAAGCTGAGAGCTGATAGGAACTGTAAATACTTCTTTCTATAAACAGTTAGACTAGGTTATGTCTATGGGAAAAAAAAAATCTGCAATACCACAGATTCCTGTAAATATGCTCCGCAAGCCAAAAATTTGAAAAAGAAAGAAGCAAAAATAGTAACAAAGGAACAAGAGATCTAGTTTACCTGGAATTCCTCGTAAGGATTCAAGAAAGGATTGTGGTAATTTAAAGCAACAACAAGGCCCAATGCGATCTGAATGATCAACCAAAGTAAAAAGATAAGAAATCAGCTATTCCAAACAGTGAGCTTGTTATTCAGAATACCTGTCAATAATGATGCTTAAAAACTTGGGAAACATGCTTAATTACAACACCAAGAACAATATTGCATATAAATCTTCCATGATACAGAAAAATAAAAGCTATCAAAATCCTTGTATGGTGACAATCACTTGCTGAAAGTCAGCTTGTCTTTTTACATTTCAATTTTATGTTTATCTTTTTTTTTTTTTTTTTGGGTGGTTGGTGGTATCTGTCAGGACATACGACTACAAGCATATTTGCTAAAATAATTTGGAACAAATGGTGATGAAAACAGTAGAATTGATAACAGCAGTGATTGCAGTGATGGACATGGCAAAAAACTAACAGTTCATGGTTTCTACCAAAGCAGAATTCTGCATAATATAAATAGAAATCAGGAAACGAAAACATTTTCACCTGTCTATCATTCATGTGGTACAGAAAAGATCCACCGTATGTCTTCTGATCCAAGGGCCAACCCAACGTGTGAAGAATCTCACCAGGATTATGCTTGCCCTCATCAATTTCCCAAACCTTCTCAACCACAAAAAAGGGAATTTCTCAGAATTTTCTTGAGTAGTAATCTGAACAAGTTTGCAAATTGATATTGAGAAAAATATCAAGAAGGCAAATAAAATTAAAAGAAAAGGAAAATTAGAACTTTTCTATTATTCTCTAACTCTTCATGTAAGAACCTTCATCTTTTCCTAATAAGGAACTAATGTGTGATACAAATATATGTGTTATGCTCTAATTCTCTGTTTAACCTTTTCCTTTTTGTGAAGGCTGTGACTAACCCAGTACTAAACAAGAAAAAGTAGATCATTTTGATCTCATATCTAGAAGATAAGGATGGAAATAGCTAATGACTACAGTTTGTTACAATCACCACAACTGAGAAATACATGCTGTGATATACATAAAGAATTTCAAATTGAAATTATTGAATTCCTTATAAAGTAAAACCCAGTTAAACATATAATTCCTAGTGAATGTAGGTTACCTCTTTAATTCCCAAAGCATAAGTCTGATGTTGAGCATGACTTTTCTCTCTCAGTTTGAAATTTTTTATAAGTTTCTGTTTAAAAGGAAATTAAAACAAGCTCTTGTTAGCATAATGGCTTCATAATGAAGACTGAGATTTCAAAAGTTCTGACAGCTAGTACAGCAATAAATTCTTTTTTGAACCTCTGACAATGATCCTCGGCAACCTTCAGCCAGAAGTGTTATGCGGCCTGCATATCAATAACACATAGTTATTCAGTGAATTGCAACTAAGTTTATTAATATAATTTTGTGCACCAGTTACTGCAGTATCTAATCTGCACACTTTCATGGTATAAAAGAATACACACACATGCATCTATTGAATATGCATAAAAATCAGTTCATACAAGGCTTCCCAGTACAGTAGATAGGACAACTTTGTTCACGGTTGCACCAAAAAGGTTGGTAGTTTTTACCAATAAGCATGTAATTGACAAATTAATAACTGTTCATAAGTCATGGTTCATTTAAGTCTAGATAAATTGCAACTTCCAAATCATAGTCTTCTTTATTCTTAGTTTAATTATACCTGGATATGTAGACTTGATTTATAGAGTTAATAACTAAAGTTATTTTTTGGCATAAGGTGTGCAAATTATAAATGCATAAATGCAAGAGAAAAAGACTTAACTTTATGGAAACCGGTTTGATCAAACCAACTGAAATTAAGCATTACCTCAAGTCAATGATAATATACATAGGGTCTAATTATTTCAGTATATTTAACTTATATCTGAGTAAGAATAACATGATCAGGCTACTTGAAAGATTTCAACACAATAACATTTTATGTTGACACAGTAATAATGTAGTTGATGAGGAATATGTATCTGTTTATGAGGGAGAGGGAGAGGGAGAGGGACCTACCTCGTAATTCTACTCCACGCTGAAAATTCTCCTTTTTAGAACCATCTTTGGCAATTCCCATATCATTGGTCCCAATGCCAATAACTTTGTTGTCTGCATCATATAGTATCTGACAATTACAATAACTTGTTAAGTAAACATCCAATAACATATCGAGCATTCTAATAGTTGAAAAACTTGAGTACCTCACTAGCAGCAAAGCCAGGATATATCTCTACTCCTAATTCTTCAGCTTTCCCTCCCAGCCAACGCACTAACTGACTTAAGCTGCATAACAAGAAATTAAGCTAGAAGGAAGAAATTTTGACCACTAAATGGAAAGAAAAAAGTTGCAAATGAAAGCATCTGAAAAGATAAAGATGCTCAAAGCTCTTGCTTTTGTTAATGAAATTTTGTCTCAGACCAACTTTGGTTGAAATAAGTAAATTAATAGCAGGATTTAAGCAACAAATTTAAAGCTTCTAACTCCATAATCACACTGAATTACAGTATCAGCATATTAATACTGACTCCAGAACAGATTTGCTGCTATGATTTGAAAAATTTAGACATAAACAGTTATCATGAAGATTTTCCTTGAGAAATAAGAGGCCTAAAATTTTCAGGCAAAATTTTGCGACTCCATAGACCATCTTAGAAGCTATGCAAGTTGCAAATTTGTTAAGTTTTATGTTTCAACAGAAGCTGACAAGAAAACAAATAAATTGAAAAGATGCAAGGTTCATGATGTTTCTTAACTTGGCCACCTGATAGATGACCTATTGTTGAATTTCACACTTTTCTAGATTGAACATTCCACGCATGGTGCAAGAACATAACTACCTTATAACATAATTTCCTCTGTTACTAAAAGGAGATGGAAGTGAAAATGCACGATCCTTTGTAAGGAACCAAAATTTGTCTGAAGAAACAGGGACCCTTATAGGAGCCTGCAAAAAAGCTCGCAAAGAACACGTGTTTTGATTACAAAGATGTAAGTGGTAGTAGATTATTCATTTTTGCTTGTTTATAAGTCATGCACCACATGACCATCTGCTAGTCCTTGTATTATAACTATTGGAGCAATTTATGGCTGTCATGTTCAAAGCATGAAAGATTGGACAATCTATGTACACTACTTTGAGTTTAAAGCATGAAAACTATGTCAAAAAAGATCTAACAAGAAGTTAGCCATAACAAAATTTACAAAAGCTATATAATCCCTATCATTCATTTGTACAGTTGCTTTACCATCATAATCTAACAAGTATATGACAGAATCAGATCAAAATAGTTTTTAACTGAATCAAATATGACGAACCCAAAATAGTGTTAAACTTTTCTCACATAAGAAACTTAAATAACATTCGCAAGAAGGGAGCTTCATCAATCTTTCCCACTATTACAACATCAATTAACATATGTATTATTGAGCAAGATTATAATATTAAAAGTAGTGAAAAAAAAAAAAAAATACAAGAACTATAGTAGGCAGATAGCACACACCTCTTCCTGTTTCCATTGTGGCAGTAGTTCATTCAATGCTCGGGGTTCAAAAACATTCCCAGATATAATGTGAGCACCTAAAATCACACAGGAAAAAAAAAAACCAAGACAGCAGAGAGTATTAAAATTAAAGGTCTTGCTGAACAAAGGAAACTGTTAAACAAATAATATTAAAATTACCAAGCTTAAACAAAACAATTTAACTTAAAGAAAGAAAATTATATTATTAGATTACAAACACGTACCCACTTCTGCTCCTTTCTCAACAACACAAACTGATAAATCAACATTCTTTTCACGGCAGAGTTGCTTTAATCTAATGGCAGCTGATAATCCAGCTGGTCCAGCTCCAACAATCACAACATCATAAGCCATTGACTCTCTACACATTTCACTACAAAAGCTCCTAAAGAAAAGCTTAGCACACGATTCCCCACTTTCATTTCTACCAAAACCCTTTAAATTAACGCCGTTTGGAAAATAGCCAGATGAAAAAAAGCATGGATTTTGATTGAAATGCCCTCAATCCATATCCGATCCACGATTTTACGGATTATAAATTTTCAATCCAATCCAATCCACGGATTGGTGAAATTCAATCCAAATTCAATTCATACATTTGCGGATCAGATACAGATTTGACTCAATCTATATCCAATCCACCATTTTATGGATTGATTTGCGTACTTAAATTTTTTAATTTTGTCCAATCCACGAACTAACTAAATAAAAAATTTTAATATAAAAATAATTTTACTACAGATAAAATTTTAAATTAAATAAGATTAAAATAAATTAATTATTTAAATAAAGCTAGAAAATACATTTAAAGTTTCAAAATATAACACACCAAAATGAAAAAAACTTATTCCTTTAGATCAGTACATGGAAATTAACTATTTAGAAAGTTGTATTTGTTTATTTAATTATTTTTTATTTTATTTTATTATCGGATAAGATATAATATAGTGTTAATGTAACCATAGTTTAACTTATTTATTTGCTAGTAAGAGCATCTCCAAAAAAAAATCTTCAAATAAGATTCTACTTCTTATTTGAAGAGTCATATCAATGTTAAACACTCCAAAAGACATGTTAATTTAGATTCTTCAAATAAGATTTGTTTCTCACTTCTTCAATATTGCCGAGTGAGTTTCTCTCTCTTCTATTAATATTTTATTATTATTTATTGAAAAGATAAGAATGCAATAATTATTATTTTTGTTTTTTAAAAAATATAATAACAATTCAATTTGATAGTTGGAAAGATTTGATTAAAATAATATTAATTTATTCTTATTTGGTGAGTCTTTTGGAGGGGATTATATTTTTCTATACACTTATTTGCCACATCAGTAAGCAAATTGAAATTTGAAGAGTAAAATTTAAAGATCCTTTTGGAGATGCTCTAAGTACTAATACCCTATTTACAAGTTTTATTTTTTAATTAAATAAATATTTTTATTTTTTTGTAGATTTACGGATTTTTGTGGATTTACAGAAGTAAATCTATATCCAATCCACCGATTGTGGATGATCAAATTTTCAATTCAATCCAATCCACAATCCATAGATTGGATTTTTACGGATCAAATTTCTACGGATCAGATAGATTGAACGAATCGGATTGGATTCTGAACACTCATAATTAAGAGTTGTTCTCACTTATATTTGTCTTTGGATATTATTGTTGTAGTATGAGTATATAACACAAATAAGGCAATGAGAACCTGAAGTTCTAATATCATTAAAGATCAAACACATGAAATTTTAAATTATGATTTTAAAAGTTAAAACCTAAAATACTAAATATATGTATAGATTTCTACAAATTTTCATAATTTTTCTTGTTTAAATTACGAACTTTATTTTTATATTGTGATACTTATCTTCTTATTATTATTATACAAGATTTGAAAAATGGTGAATCTGACAAACCTGCAAATTCTAACTCTTGATATTTTTAGAAGAAATTATATTTCTTGGATGTTGGATGTAAAAATGCACCTGCAAACTGTGGAATGTCTATGAGAGACATAGTAAGGAAAATGGTACAGAAAAGAAAATGCCAGAAATTATAATAAAGAAATTTGTTATCGTTGTAGAGGAAAATGACATTAGTCATGCATATGCTGTACAAACAAACATTTGGTAGACCTCTATAATTATTAAGTAACTAATATAATGACCTTGTACTTTTTATAGTTTCATCAGATGTACTTAATGTCCATATCTAATATGATATCTACCTAAACTTTTATTTCATGTAAGGTTATGGATTTTTTAGAAATAAATTATCTATTTTAGAAATGAAAGTTAGGGATGTGCATTGCGCTGATAGTGTAACAACACTCAATATTCTACAAAATAAAAGATATTTCTTGAAAATTAAATTTGGTCCTACAAACTTAATAGAATGCTTCGAAAGAGTTATAATCTTATTAGCAAGTGGACCAAAATTAATAATCTAAAATACTTTATATTCAGTAAGATCCAAAAGAAATCTGTTGAGTTTTAAAGATATCAGCGAAAATGGATATCATATTGAGACTTTAAATTAATATAATATAGAATACCTCTGTAAAGACAATAAGTCCTGAAGAGGTATGAAAACACATAAATGAAAAAAGTCTACAAATTATACTTATACAAGGGAAATATGGGATCATAATCAAACAGACATAGATAATATATTTTCATTCACAATAGCCACTATAACTAAAAATGATTTTGAGCTTCAAATTATCAATGAATGTAGACAAAGGCATGATTGACCTCAATGGAAGAAGGCAATCAAGCAGAACTCACTTCTCTAACCAAATGTCAAGTATTTGGACCTATTGTTCAGACACCCAAAAATTTCAAATCCATTGGATACAAAATGGGTATTTGGGAAGGAAACGTAATGAACATAATAAAATAACTAAATACAAAGTGCGACAAGTTATTCAAGGTTTATGTAGAGATTTAATATTGATTATAAGAATACATATTCTCCAGTAATGGATACTATTGTGTTTTGACTTTTAATTAGTTTAGCAGTCTAAAAAAAACTAGACATGCATCTCGTGGATGTAGTGACTACATACTAGTATGAGTCGCTTGACTCTAATATTTATATGAAAATCTTTAAAGGATTAAAAAATGCTTGTAGTATACAAATCAAGAGGTTGTAATTTATTTTCTATTAAGTTACAACGATCCTTATATATTGAAACAATTTGATTACATGTGGCACAATTGTTTGAATGAATATTTGATTAAAGAAGGATATAAAAATGATCCTATTTGTCCTTACATATTCATTAGAAAATTTAAATCGAGATTTGCTATTGTAGTAGTTTATGTTGATGATATGAACTTAATTAGTACTTACAAAAAACTTCTAAAAATTACTGAATTTTTCAAAAAGAGAATTTGAAATGAAAGATTTAGGAAAAACAAAATATTATCTCTGACTGCAGGTTGAGCATAAAATTAGTGGAGTACTTATTCATCAATCGATTTATGTTGATAAGATCTTAACGTGTTTCAATATGGATAATGCTCATCCATTACACAGTTATAGTTGTTCGATCTCTCAATCCTCAAAAGCATCCATTTCGTCTTAAAGAGGACGATGAATAGATGCTTAGTTCAGAAATACATAGCTAAATGCATTCAACACTCCGACTGCCTTCATTAGCTGTTCCAAGGCCTTTACACTCACAAATTGAATTATACTTTACTATGTTTGGCTTAATGCACTAGATCGGATATCACATTCTCAGTGAACTTGTTGGCAAGATTTAGCTCAATGCCGGCACAATTACATTGGAATGACATTAAAATATCTTTGATATCTTTGTAGAACAATAGACTCGGAATTATTTCGTTCAAGTGAGCTAATAGAGAATCTTGATCTTATTAGTCATACAAATACATGCTACCCTTTTTATCCTCACAAAACTTGTTCATAAATAGGATATGTTTTCACTTATAATGGCAAGGTAATTTCATGGCGATAAATTAAGCAGACTTCCGTTGCCACCTCTTCTAATAACTCAGAGATCCTTGCATTACATAAAGCAAGCAGAGATGTATTTATATCTATTATGTATCATATTCAAATAGGTGCAATTTCACTTTCATAATGAATATTCTAACAATTATATATGGAGACAATATTGCTTGTATTGCTCAAATTAGAGGAGGATACATCAAATGAGATAAGACTAAGTATATCTCACCAATGTTTTCTATACTCATGAGTTTTGGTAAGATAAGAAAATTAATGCCAAACAGATACGCTTCTCTGATAATTATGCTGATCTTTTTACTAAAGATTTACTCACATCAACATTTGAGAAGTTAGTCCATAGTATTGGCATGCTTCTACTCAACAAATTAAATTGGCATATGATTTTTGAGAGGACATTTTATCAAGGGGAGTATATTTTGAAGAGAAGAATTATGTAGCTATATTGGATAAATGTGTACTACTCTTTTTATTTCAGTCAGGTCTCATCCCCTTGGATTTTTCAGATGAGGTTTTAACGAGGTAGTATTTAAGCACATCTAATACCGTTTTTTATTTTGAAAGTTATATGTTATTAAAATAATGAAATTCGAGAGGGACTGTCGTAGACTATTGACTTCACTACTTAACGTTTAAGTCCCACATTTGAAAGAAGTATACCGCCCTCTCCATTTGCATCTTATAAATATAGGTGTATGCTGCATTATTGAGTAATCAAGAGAAAGGCTAAACAATCTATCAAAAAAGAAAAAAAAAAATAGAAAGGCTAAATAATAGCCAATAACAAAGTACTATTTCGTACTTTGTTTTAGTTTAACTTTTTTATTATTTATTTATTTATAACATTTTAATTTTTTTTTTGTATTTTTTGTGTTATTTGTGATCCCTATCTTTTCATAACAATGTTAATATATTGTAGCCACGTCCCATTTTTAACTATCTTGATATATATAGCACGAAATATTATCGCCTGATTATTAATCATCAATAAAAAGCTAAAAGTTCTAATCATAATAATTATCAATAGTTTTACACAAATAAATCCCCAGTGATCATCAAGAACCTCAAATTCGGAACATCATCAATTATAGTTGATAATACAAAACATCAAAGAAAAAAAGGTTAGAACAAAATGAAATTAAGCCTGCTAAATAATTAATCACTAAGGATAAGGAAGAGTAGCAATGTGATTATGAGCCACAGTTCCAATCCACAGCTTCCCTTGTGCTTCTTTAACTTCACTCACAAGCTTCATCACCACACCTCTTGGATCCTCAAGCACTTCAAGAATCTCTCCATTTTCATTGAAGAGTGAGATAACTGTGTACATTTTCATCCCCATCACCCTGGCTAAGAAGCTCATTCGAATCGGAAGCCGAAAATAGATGCTTCTGATCCAAGGATTATGCGAGAGCACTTCTTGTGCTGCTGTTCTGCAACAATCTATTGCCACCCAAAATTGGCCTCTCTCATTTATTCTTACATTATCAGGGAAACCTGGAAGGTTAGCAACAAGTTCCACGGTTCCTGTTTTTGGACCCTCTAGCCAATATTTCATCAGCCTGTGATAGTAAAGCCAAAAAGTGCACATTATTTTAGTGGAGAACCAGGATTATGACTGTGAAAGTGCTTCCTAAAAGTTCTTTTGTTAGCAGCTGCTGGAACTAATGTTGTATCGATCGCTTGATCCAAAATTTTAATTAATTTGCCATCATTCTAGTCTAATACAGTAGCAAAGCCAATAAGGAACAAGGAGGGGCAGCTACCCCCACTTAGCCCAAAAATTGAGGGAGACATTTTCTTTTTAGTTCAGTAAAATTATAAATTTGCTCTCATTGGACTAATTAAATAAATTAAATTTGGGCTTAAAAAGTATTAAAAATATTTCAGGTTTAAAATTTATTTAAAAAATCACACGAATATATATTTGCACACACACGTGAGTGGGGCTTGAAATCCAAACCTCTTATTTTTAAGACTTATGTATTATATAGTAAAATTTTAGATATTGTATATATTTTCTTCGATGTTTGTATTTTATGTCGCTCAAAATTTATGTGCCATTGTTCATTAATTTGTTTTTCTAGCTACACCACTGTCTAATAAGCTTCTTCACGTGAAAAATGGATCTGATGAAAATAGACGTGACCCAAATTGGATCAGATTGGAGGTTGTCGAGATCAAGAAATCATCAAACTTTTTAAAACAAATTGTCAGGGAATTGATTAAAGCGTAAGAAAGGCCTAGCTGTTTAGTGGATAGTTGATGGCCATCAGGTACAACACCATTAGCCATCAATTAAAAGTTATCATTTTTAAATTGCTTACTTTCAAAGTTTCAGTATATGGTTTTTGGGCAATGATAAATTGTGTTGCCAAAAAAAAAAAAAAAAAAAAAAAAAATGAAATGAAATGAATGAAGCTTTAATCACTTGATCTAAAAGTCGTTGTTAGTTATAATTAGGTTCAATAAAAGAGGGACTGATAAGGATTGTTACCTGCAATTCGTAGTCTCAGTAAATAGAAGGAAGCTATGGTCTTTAGATAATTGTACTCCATTTGGAAAAGCCAAGCCATCTAACACAATATGAGTTGCTTTGGTCGGAGGATCATATCTGAGAAGCCTACCAGTTGATTCTCCTTCCAACAAGATAAAGAAATGGTCCCTGCAAATTAACAAAATTAATTAATAGAGCTCCATAAATAATTTGACTTAATTTACAAAACTCACTTTTGAACATTTAACAAAAAAATTGATGAAAATTCTTACACTCTATTATATCTTTTGCTAGTGTCCGTGAAGAAGATTGATCCATTTTTGTGAACATCGAGATCATTGGCAAAGAGAATTGGCTTTCCTCCCGCTTGAGTTGCCAAAGGAGTCGCAAGCCCTCCTTTAGAACCAACAACAAGGAGGCCATAATATGCATCGGCTATGTACAAGTCTCCAGTATCTTTGTTAAATCTCAAGCCAAGAGGTCGACCACACCATTTCTCATGCTTCCATTGCTTTGCTGTAGTTGAGTCTACTCCTCTAGCACAAAGCTTCTCTGACCTTTTAGGTGAAATTTTGAATGTAATTAATTAGCTCGAAATACCAAATTAAAGGTAACAGAACAATGTATATATGTTGTGAATATTTTTTTAAAAAAATTGTGCACATTGTCTTATCGTGTATCGTATATCTAATTAATCAAAAGTTATTATTTTGGTAGATCTAGTAGGTCCTATGGTGGGATTCGTAGTATATCCATATACTTTAGTGTTATGAGAGACCCATTAAACTAGAGATAAAAAATGTGGTACCCGTCATGGGGTCATCAACAAAATGACATATTTTGATTGGTCAGATACAACATATCATGCAGACACTAACACAACCCACTTTAGATGTTTATTATTTAAAGATAGCTAAGAAATTAAACCCACCAATTTGAAGTGACAATTGCAAATGTTCCCATCCAACATTCTCACCCATCCATCTAACAATACGTCCATCGGCTAAACCAGCGTAAGGGCCACGCCCCAATCCATCGAACTCCAAGGATTCTGGGCCGAAAACCTCGTCGACAAACTCTAGTTTCCCAGTCACCAGCCGGCTGAGGTTGTCTCTCGGCCAGCTCTGCATGACTTGCCTGTACGGAGCAATGTCGTGCTTCACAGGCCGGAACTCGTGGCCGCCGAGGGGCCCCATTTGAAGAGGATCCATTATCAGAAACCCTAGCACCAAAGCAAGAACAAAGAGAAATGGATGCTGCAACAAAGTTTCATCTACTAAAGGGTTCTTTTTCTCCATGGACGAAAAGAAAGATCGGACTGAAGGTGATAGTGATGAAGAAATTAATATGAAACCTTATAGGGTTTTTCTTTTTCGGTGGGGGTAGCTAATTACTGAGGTGACATGAAGCAATAATTGTTTGAAGATAAGTTGAAGTTAGAGAGCATGGAGCGAGTGTGATATATAGATAGCTTTGAGGTTGGATTGGAAGTAGGTTATCTGTTGTTAGTGATCATGTTTTTGGCATTATTTCATTTGTTATAGTGAGTGATAGAATCGATTGCTAGAAATATATTTATCAACTCCTTGCAAGAAAAAGTGTGCAGGTTTTGTGCTTGAAATGTCTATGAACACACACACACACACACACATTAGAGACAAGTACAGCTCGCATGACGAATGATGATTCCAAATGCATAAACATGAGATCATTTGGAAGAAGAGTTTGAGAGATGAGACGATCATCACTTTACACAAAAGAATACAACTAAAAGGGTCGTAACAAATTATATAAGAGAGTTTTTACTCTCAGCATGGGGGTTTAGTTTGTTATAGTCTCCAAAAATATTTGCTTTCGTTTATCTTTGAAATTGCTTTTATCTTTTTACTTGTGTGTACTAAGCTTTGATTGTGATTCAATTTTCTTTAGGTCCAAAATATTATTTTGGCAACCACATGAATTGTGTTTGGGAACGATATCTTTTAACAGGCCTAAGTTTTATCAAATTAGCTTATTTATGGTCTATTTTTTTCCAATTGTGTATAACTTTTCAGTAGCCTACTCAGTTTTCTGTACACAAGTGAGATTTTGCTCCCGAAGCACAAGATTATCTAATTTCTATTAATGTGATCTTTATGGTTGATTTTCTTTCCTTTTTCTGAAATTAACTTGTAATTATGAAGGTAAGAGTTAATATTTGCTTATAGAATTAATGGAGCTCTTTACTTCTAAAACTTTTAATAAAACCCCATTTTTCTTTTTTGAAAAATTACAAAAATATAAAGTTAATTCTAATAACTAAAAAATACGAAGCAATTTCATTCGTGTTAGAATCTCTCCAAATCCAATAGCAAAATCTTTTTTGAGACTTAAACTGGGATAATGGTTTCTTAATTAAATTCTATTATTATTCTATACAAATTAACAAAAAAAATTTCCTAATAAAATTACGTAATCTTTTTATTTTATTGTGAAATTTTTTATACTCAATAGCCTGAACATTA
This sequence comes from Citrus x clementina, assembly GCF_000493195.1. Taxonomy (NCBI): domain Eukaryota; kingdom Viridiplantae; phylum Streptophyta; class Magnoliopsida; order Sapindales; family Rutaceae; genus Citrus; species Citrus x clementina. The sequence continues at coordinate 38,132,790 of NW_006262339.1, forward strand.
ATCAGATAATCAATAAAAATTAATAAATTTTGACTGTCTCATAGTGTTCAACTATAGAATAAAATACCTTAAAAATACGGTAGTCACAGAGTTTACTTTAAACAAATTATAGAAAATTAATTTACATGTATTTTGAAAATACAAATTTGATAATCTAAAATTAGTTACTCTTCGCATAACTATCTATTTACGATTAGCCAGGTTGCTGATTGTAATTGGTCAGAGATGAGTCACATCGATCTGACGTCCGTCTACGGTTAAGCAGGATAGCGTGCGTGGCACCAGATCATTCCCTTTTACTTTTACAAATTAACCTTTGACATCTTATACCAATAGCAATTAGGATAAAGAAAAATGGAATATTTACTTTTATTTTTCTAAAATAAACTAAAGAAAAAGAAAGCTTTTGAAGAAGAAGAAGAAGGCTCCCCATGAAGATTTATTTTATAAAACAATCACACAACAAAAACCCTAACTTGTGATCTCATTATCTCTGCAACTGATGCTTTTGAGGAGCTTTCATTGCTGAGTAATCTCTTTTCACCTCAAGGTTAGGGTTTTATATCTACATTTTCGAGATTAATCAGTGTAGTTGGTCCTTTTTTTTACCTTTTTTTTTAAAAAATGGAATGGATTTCTTGATACTTAACTGCCCTTTTGCCGCAGATTTCTTATTTACTTAACTGCCCTTTTGCTGCAAATTTTCTTGTTTACTTGATTGTCCCTTTTGCTGCACGTTTAATTGTTAAAATCGTTTCTTTTTTTTTAAGTTAGGTTTTGAATTATTGAGGCTATTTATATTGATGTTTAATGTGATCAATTTAGAGGGGGGAAAAAGCAGACATATTCTGGAAGAATTTTTTCCCTTTTTTTTTTCCTTACACATTTGTTCCATCCGGGTTATGTGAGAAAGAGTTAAAAGGTATGACTTTTATAAATTTTGTAATCCCTAAAAATCAATTAAATGCTTCTTATATGTTTGATTTTACTTTGAAGGTTTTGATCAAGGCAGGATTGCTAATTACACGGTGATTTGACTGTTATGAGTTCATGACTAATATGACAATCTAGTGATCCATTGTACTCAGAAAAGTCTGCTTGTTGTTTATTTTCTTTTATGAAGTTCAGTTGGTTATTTGCTACACTGTGTGGGACTAGTGCACCTACAGTTGTCATTAATTTTTGGTTGATCGGCGTTTAGTAATACATCATAATGCAATAATTTGACTAGGATTGTGAATTTGCTTTTCATTATACCTCTGATTTTGTCTGGGTTGGGTGGCCATATATTTTGAAATCAGTAACCTTTATTTGTTTCTTTATGGCCTATTGGTTTGATTTACTCACTCAAAAGAACCCAAAGAAACTGTTTCCGTACCGCGGTGTATTCTTGTACTGCTGTTCTTTATGTTCCCAATACCTAATAATTTATTATGGACAATGAATTAACGAGCTAATACATTATCAATAGATCATAGGATAACCATCCCAATGTATTTTTCTTGTATTACATCATCGGATATATCATAGTATTCTATGCTTGCTTTGGGAGCTTTGATCATTAAATGAAGTCATTAACTGAAGAAGGATTGGGAAATTATTGTTCATAACTGTAAGTGTCCTGTTTCCAGAGTTTTACTAAATTATTAAGCTTTTAATGAAGCTGGCTTGCACTAAATGTATCTGTTGGAAAAATTTCAAAGAGTTTTCCTTCATTAATTGCGACCCAATGATACAATATCTGCATATCATGATGGTTGTGGCACTTATAGATGTTTGCTTATGGTTATTAAATGAACAACCTTAAGTCTGGTTATTCTTCTGTGAATGGAGGTTTGGTAATTGCTGGCGGAATATGTCCTGAGTATCGGGCCATATAATTCTTTGTGTTTATTTTAGTAGATTTTTCTTTTTGAATCCCCTTTTTTAAGATAAGCAAGCACCTATCAATGCGGTAGTAAATATAAATCAATTATAGACATTTGTATTTATGGTTACAGTCCCTACACGTATTTTATGTAACAATTTTTGCGCATTAGGCTAGAAAGTGCATTATATTTGTCAGATGTAATAAGAATATAACAGTTGAAGTCATTAACCAGTTTATATCTACATTCTTTCTTATTCGCTCTTTGATTGCCCTGATATATTTTATGCTATCCAGGTCATTACATGGCCGGTCCTGATAGCATAAATGAGCCTGAATGGATAAAGAAAGTAAAATCAGGGGGAGCTGTGCCGTATCTTGAACCAGATAACTGTTCAAATGGTTGGGCAACCCCACCTGGAGATAGGTTTATGGTAAGAGGTCCAGATTATTTATCAACCAAGGTTAAAATCCCTGCTGGTGAATACATTCTAAAGCCTCTCGGTTTTGATTGGGTTAAAAGTTATACGAAGATTGGTGCGGTTTTAAACCATCAGAATAACCGTGTTAGGAAGGCTATTGAGGAAGCATTTCCAACAGGTGATAAGCCTTTTGTTTGGGCTTTCAATCTACAAGTTCCGAGTAAAGAAAATTACAGTGCCATTGCTTACTTTGTGGCCACAAAACCAATCCCAGAGGGATCTCTGGTTGACCGGTTTTTAAAAGGAGATGATGCTTTTAGGCTTTCAAGGCTTAAACTGATTGCCAACATTGTTCAAGGTCCTTGGATAGTGAAAAAAGCAGTTGGAGAGCAGGCCATATGTGTAATTGGGCGTGCTCTTTCATGTAATTACTGTGTAGGAGAGAATTTCCTAGAAGTAGATATGGATATTGGTTCATCCATGGTGGCTAAAGCAATAGTTCATCTAGCATTCGGGTACATTACTACATTGACTGTTGACCTGGCTTTCCTACTTGAGAGCCAAACTGAATCAGAGCTTCCCGAACAAATATTAGGAGCTTTCAGATTCTCTGAACTAAACCCTGCTTCAGCTTGTTCAGTCGAACCCGGATCATATGGAAATGCTGGTAGTTTGCAGTCTTCTCTGCCAACTCGTTTCTGGAAGTCAATTGGCGAGGGGTTTTCTCACTTTTTGCACCCAGGTGCACATGAAGGTGGTTCTAACTCAGCTCATGTTAATGGTTCAGTTCATCAGGAAGACCAGGGTGAAGGCTCTAGAAAATGGTAAATGTTTTATTCTATGATCACTGTTAGATTTTATTTTTTGAAGCATATTAGAATTTAACTGAAGGTTGGTGTTCTGGTCTGTATTAATGGATAATGAAACAGATAGAGAAAAGAAACATTTTCTGAAGAGATTAATCATATTTTTGTTGCTGGTACCACCTGAATATTATAGTTTTACAAATTCGTTAGATGTTCAAAGTCCAGTTCATCTTTTTTAGAAAATCTCTCTCTTGCAAACACTCTGGCGGTTTTATTCTTCTCTTAGTTTGCAAGTTCATCAGTATATTACTTTTTCACAAGAATGATGATGCGTCACCATTTAACTTTCAGCACATATTTCATCTTACATTTGTAGCCAAGGAAAATCAAAAATCAAGATTCTCATAAAAGCGAAAATCGTGTAATATCTAGGGCTTCCTGTTACATTTACATTATCAGCCAATCATGGAACTTGGCTATTGTATTTATTTTTTTTCCTTGGATATTTCTTCATTTTATAGATTGTTGTACTTAACAGAATCATTTCGATAATTGCAGATTAATTGGGCATTTCTGACAGCGACAATTGTTACCATTGAGGATCGATGTAGTTGTTTCTCATTTATTATTGAATAGCATTGATTTAATGCTTGCAGCATCCGCTACATGATTCATAGCATTGCTGACTTGTAATTGATTGCACTCTAATGGGGTATTTTCGAAGGGCAGTCATATAGATCCCCTAGATCCCTGGGCTTGCTTGGTAAAACATCATATTTATATGTGGTAATAGATTTGGTTCATTTGAATACTTTATGTGCATAAATTACAAATAGATTCTGCCCTCAAATCCTGGATCATTTATAAATTCGAGTTCTCTTAGATGTTTTAATCAAATGATGCAGGATTTGGTCCATGAACTCTGTTTGTAGTTCATGAATCCTGTGCTCAGCGCATACTTAGCCTGTTCTTTTTGTTGATATAAATGTGTTGCAGCAGCTTTTATGTTACAGTAATTGTAGTTCTATTAGGTGAATGGTCATTCTAGTAACATTTTTGTTACATCCGACACCTTATGCAAGAGTTTTTGTTGCCAATTGTTATTAGATGTTGGAAGTGTGATGTTTCGTGTTATTTATTTATTTAAAAAAAAAAGAACTTCTTGATGTATTACCACTTGCAGGATGACATCTCAGTGCATAATATCACATCCTAGAGTTTTGGTATTTAGAAACTTGCATTAGTAACGGAAAAAAGCTGAGCCATTTAACAAAATCAAAATATAGAAACAGAGAACTCGAATAAGAAACATTGTATTGTAAGTTTTTCAATTTGTACCATTTCTTTAGAAAAATGGTGAAACAATATTACTAATTTATAAAAAAAATCAGAATCAGCAGATCCAGAGAATCACAAAATTACAAACATTGAGAATCATTTCTAAAGTACACCAAGACAAGATTAATAATTGGTAACCTTTCAACTCACATAGTACTGCAACAGAATGCACCAGCCGTTCCCATAAGCTAAATGTTGCTCCTGGAAGGATGTATGACCATAGCAGAAGAGAGTTAAAAAACCTGAAAAACTTCATTGACAAGAACGTCCCAGCAATTTAAGACCACAAAGCTTGACAAAGCAAAATTACATAGTATCAACAGGAGATGACTCTTGAGTGAAGCAAGCCACATTCCAAGAATAAGGATAATATCTTAATGGAAAGTTAGACTATCTTGAGTTAGACAATCTCAACACCTTCAACTGGAATTGCACTCATCTGCAAAGTTCTACCATTTCCAATAAACCGCACAGAAGGCAAGGATGGATCTGTAACAGATTCAATCTCAAGAAAGTTGAAATCATATGTACCAGATCTCTTCAAACTATACACAAACACAAGCACAATCCATCCCAACATAGAAAGCGCCCAGTAATTATTCATCCCATGAATCAAGCCCCACGCTATAGCATACCCAACAATGATTCCTGATAAATGCCCAAGAAAGCTGGCTTGTGGAACAATAATTGAAGTGAAAATCAATGACTCAAATGGTGCAAAACTGATGGGGAGTGAAAGAAACCCAAAGAGATCCAACTTTGAAGAGGGTTGTTTCACAGAAAGAATCGTCATCCACCCAAAAACAACACAAGAGTACCCAACAGCTGTCACTCTCCGAAAATACTCAAGCTTAAATCTTTGTATCAATAAATGGTAAATCCCCAAGACAAGCAGCCCCGATAAGACAACCAAAACAAGCGTGTACTGAAGGTAATATGCCGTGCCAAGACCAACATCCCCTAACTGTTCTACAACACCTAGACTCCAAAGTGCACTCATGTTAAAAACAAGATGCAAAACACTTATATGCGAAAAAGCCGATGTAATGATCCTCCAATGGTGTCCATCAACTGCAGTTTCATAACTCAAACCAACATGCGAATACCCAATGTTCTTCTTCTGTATATAAAACCATATTACACTACATATTCCAATTATACAACTCGTAGCTGGTTTCTCCATGATCTCATAAAACAATGGCCTCCCCATTTATGACAACCCCTTAGAGTTACTCTCTTTACAATTCCTCCGCTTTGTTTAATGCCTCAAGCTAAGCTAATCGTAATCATCAACAATGTAAATCCCAAAGAAGGAACTATAGCTCCATCAAAGCTTAAACAATCACGGGCACTATCAAAACCTAGAACTTCTTCAAATGTATAAAAAAACCCAAATCAAAACCCACTTAAATCAATGTACCCAGATCAAGAAACCCCTTAAAAATGCGATTGTAATGGCATCCAACCATAAATCAACACAAAACAAATCTGGGTTTCTTTTAAGAAACAATCAGTAACTTTCCTTTTCAAAGAATCCACTAGAAAGTGCATGAAAAATAGAACTACGATTAAGGAAACCCTAAAAGTAGTTGAATATTACAATTTTCATACTAACAATGTCAGGATTTTTAAGCTATTTAAATTTCTCACCTTTGGGCTTTTGAATCGATCGATTCAGAATTCTGCGTTTCGGCTACCTAGACTTTCTGGGTCATTCTATTCTGTGGCCATACGCCAGTCCATTAACAAGATATATATTTTCGATGGTACCCCTGAGATATGTCTTAATATTAGAAAATGTCCTTCATGTTTCAGAATTGGTCTTCAATATCCTTGTCAAAAAGCTTAATTTTAAGTTTTTAGCAGCACCACTCCTCCCCAATAATTTTTTTTTTTTTTTTAAATAGAGCTTTTAACAGCACCAGAGCAATATGGTAAGTAAATTAAGTCAAAAAAAAATTGTAGATTACCAAATTTTTCGGTTTTAGTTAAAAAACAATCTTTTTTTTAATATTTAATCATAGCATGGCTAGTAATTAAATTCCCTTCACTCATTAATAGTAATTAAATTCCCTCTTTCGCCACTATACACCAAGTAATTAATATTCCATCAGTTTAATCAAGGATTAATAATGAAATCATTTTTGAAAATTAAGAGAAGAAATTATTAAATACTACCAAAATTAGCCACATGCGATTCATGATTATAGGCGGAAACTCTCGCCCCCATCCTAAAGTTTAATGCTGTGTTTACTTTCTGGAGTGGGAGTGAGGAGTGTTGATTCCTCCCACTCCAGTGTTTACTTCAACTAATTAGGGAAGGATTAGGAATCCCACTCTGTGGGCCCCACCTATTTTTGGAGTGGGGAGTGGGAGTGGGAATCCACTCCCACCTCTCCCTTTTCTACCTTTTTTTTTAAATTAAATTTAATTTGATTTAATATTTTATATTTAATAAAATAAAATAAATAATATTATATTTATTTAAATATTATTATTATATTTAACTAAATAATAATTTGCATTGATTATAAGTTAAAATTACTTAAAAATAATATTATTATATTAATAGAGAATTAATAAATATTACTATATGCTATCTTTATTTAATAATATAATAATATTATATTTATTTTTAAAATAATAGTACTTTATTTATTTAATATTAATAATTAATAATAATAAATAGTTTATTCTAAGAAAATATTAATTTTGTACTAAATAATATTATATTAATAAATAATAAATTTAATATAATTATATTAAATAAAATAATGTTTCATTTTATATTTACCCTTCTTTTTATTAAATTTACTATAATTATATTTAATAAATATTTAAATAATATTATTATATTTAACTAAATAATAATTGGGTTTGATTCTAAGTTTAATTTACTTAAAAATAATATTATTATATTAATAGAGAATTAATAATATTATTATATACCATCTTTATTTGAAAATATAATAATATTATATTTATTTAAAAATTATAGTATTATATTTATTTAATATTAATAATTAATACTAATAAATAGTTTATTCTAAGAAAATATTAATTTCATACTATGTTAATAGTAAAAATATTTCATTTATATTGCCCTTATCAACAATTTTTAATTTATATAATTAAAATTAAAATTAATAAAAATTGTGATGGTCATAATTAAGAATATTAATTATTATTATAAATTTACAAATATAATAAAATAAATGTTTATTCATTAAATATATTTTTATTAACTTTGTAATTAAAAATTATTATTCTTTAAATAAGGATAAAATTGTAATTTGAAACTATTTACTCCCAATCCAAGACAAAGTAAACACATAAATTAGATTCTGATCTTCATTCCATGCTTCAATTCCAGTGCAAGTAAACAACCTACTCCCAATCTCACTCCACGCTCCCAATCATAGGATTCATACTCCTCAGGATTCCCACTCCAATCTAAAAAGTAAACTCTACCTAAGTGCAGTGGGTTGGTCGATTTTCCTTTGGGCTAGGACTAAGGCCGCATCCTCTTCCTTGGGCTTCTATGATGGGCTCTTCATCTTCGAGCCATCATAACATTCTTCAAATTACTTCTTTCGAAGGTCCGTGTAGGTGACTTTTGATTTGACTTTTATTTTAGTTACTTTTGTGTAAACGTGCCCAAGCCTTGGTGACACTTGATGCTACCTGTCAACATAAGTTAACGTTAAATAATGTTCGGGACACGCACATGTCTATTGCTCTTTCATTGTTCTTGCTTAGTCACCCTCCTACGCAACTCTTGCGCTCTTTGTAGGCCCATTCTAAGCCTGGTCAACAATAACTTTGATAATGATAATAATAATTCTGTAGGAATGCAGGGTTACCTAATTCCTCCTCATAGTTATTTTGTATTCATACTCTTTGAGATTTGATATAAAATATAAAATTTCTTTATAATATTTGCTTAGGCGAACATGGAAAAGACTCATTTTTATAAAATATAACCAACTAACAAACATTGCCGTTAGTTAAATCAGTATGTAATTAAGGATAGTAAGCCTTGGTTGCAACCAGAGCCACCAACTGTTCACACACGTTCCTTAATGGTTCAACCACTATCTTTTTGAGAACTATCACGTTACAAGTATAAAATCTCTCATCCATCCCCCAAAATCTCACTAACAATTGAGCCACTTTATGATCGAGTCATCTTCATTTCTCTCCAATGCCGAACGTCAAAGTTCGTCCGATCATCGTGTTCGATTATCCGGAAATACATCAAAGCGAGTCGCTAAAGCTCGCGGATAAGTGGCAAGATGATATGCTAGTGGAAATCGCAATGACCTCCAATACTATTGGCATGCAAGACGAGCTTTCTTGAGCAGCTACCAATTTTCGGAAGAAAATAAGTGCAATAAGAAGTTCAAGGGATCTCTAAAGGAGTTGAACGAGGCAGCGATGAGAATATTTTCGGATATTCGACAAGAAGTATCGAAGAGAAGGCTTGGGATTAGAGTTTTCAAGGTCAAATTTGTTGTGCCATCTTCGGCAGCTGTGATGAGTGTGGGATGTTTAATGCCATGGTTGAACAAAAGAGAATTGATCGATATATAAGTTTATATATATGTATGTATCCCTCTCAAGAAATTTGGGGATAAGATCTGTGATAATCATTCAAGTGATCGATAGGAGTCATTATGTGTACTTTGATCTCGTTGCAATATTTAAAAGTTGAACTCTTTTGTTTTTTGAGTTTTCATAAACAATTTACAAGTTGCACTTGGTTTTGGTTCTTGATAATTAGGAGATATTAGATACATTGGAGTTCTTCAGTGCTTTGATAAGTGAACAATAATAAACAAATAATAAAGATACAATGGGGGAAAAAAAATCCATTACAAATTAAGCTTCCGATTGAATACAAAATTATGTAGCTTAGACCTCCTTAAAGCTAATTTGGTAATACTGTATGTTTTAAAATAATTGCTACATTGCTACAACTTGTGCTGTACAAATAATTAACTGTGAAGATAATCAATTAAATATTTAGTAAAATATATTTTAAAAAATATTATGAGTTTTAAAAGCAGTTGTATGTATTTAGTAATTCTTACTGCTAAATTACTATAAGAATTTAAATGACTTAGTTGGACATAATGTTGAATAAAGTTTTTTACTCACACATTTATAAACATGTATATACAATATTTTTTATTGGGTATATATAATAATTGATAACCAAAATAAAGATTTTATGTTATTAATTTTATTTTTTTATTTTGTTAATAAATCTCTTTAAAGTTAATAATTTTATTTCTTAAATTAAGGATAATTTTGAATTTTTATAATATACTATAGATGAGAATATATATTGAATTGGATTACGGGCCCGTTTGGGATTGCTTTTAGGAGGTTTAAAAGTGATTTTAAAAATTAAAAGGTAATTTTAGTGTTTGGTAAAAAAAACTCAAAATCACTTTTGTTAAAATCAGCCTCTCCTACAGTTGATTTTGAAAAGTAAAGAGAGATTATCTTTTAGATTATAATTTTGAGAATGAATTTTATCTTTTAATACAATTTCATAAATATCCTTAAAATTATTACCTAAACCCAAAATTATCCTTATTCAATTTGGAAACAAAATCAATATTTTAATAAATTTTTATTATAATTCATCAATATCAATTTATTAATATCAATTTGTTGGTTGAATTATTATTAAATTTGTTTCACTATATTATAAATTTAGTTATCAATTTTTTGAGACAAAAAAATAAAAAATAAAATCAATATATTATAAATTTTATTTTTAGTTAAAATTATTATAATATACAATTAACATATTGCATGTACATGTTTTTATAAGTAAATTTTATCCTACAATATGTATATTTTAGTCATTTATTTTCTCTTAATAGTTTAACAGTAAAATTTACCAAATGCTCATAAATATTTTTCAAAACTCACAGTACTTCTGAAAATAAAATTTACCAAACATTTAATTCATTCTCTTCATAGCTGATTATTTTTACAGCACAACTAGCAGCAGTTATTTTAAAAGTTACAGCATTTTCAAACTAGCCCTACGTATAAAATTGATTTTTAAAATTAAATTTTAAAGAGCTATTCTTTCTTTATTTTTCAAAATATGCTAGGATAGAATGATTTTATTAAAAATAGTTTCTAAAAAATTTTAATAAATACTAAAATAAACTTTTAATTTTTTAAAATCATTTTTAAACTTTCCAAATACAATCCCAAACATACTCTTACCTATACAAATTACAATTACCAGAAGATTATCTATTTTGATAACTGGCATTTATATATTAGTCAGTTCAAGATTTCACAGATTTTGGGTCAGGTCACATCATTGGTAACACAATTGAATTAGTAAAGCAATTCCCATCTTGAAAAGCAAGGGTACGTGTCTGAAAATGAAAGCGTGATTTCGGCCACGTACATAGATAGTAATTCAACAGTCTGCTTTGAGAAAATCCGTTATAATATTCAAGAAGGAGAAAAAAATCAACGACCATAAATCAAGTCAAGAGATTAATTTTTTTCATTTGGAGTGAGGCATTAAAGGGCCTTGTTAACATGTAGCGACAAACTCGAGAAAACAAGGATAGAATGGGTTATTAAATTAAAATTTTATGGGCGAAAAGAATTTTTTTTTTCTCTATAATATATTAATATTATTTGATGGAGAGAATGACTGTTAACTTATATTTCTTTTTAATTCTTCCATTTAGGTCTCAATAATTTTATAATAATTTATTACTGTCTCTTATATTATGATTTTATTGTAGAAGGATAAAATGTGATTTTTAAGCATGCCAAATCTGCCCTAACACATCATATATTAGATTGATGGTAGAGTTCTAATATTTTAAGAATTTAAGAATTGTGATTTTTTTTCTTACAAGTAAATTTAATGTTGACGAATGTAATGAGTACATAATTAAAAATAAATAAAATTTTAAACAGTAAAAATAAGAAACATCATGATCTAATTGTCCTCTTCTTATTTTTGGGTTGGTCGACTGTTGATCGATCACTTGCAATTATTTTAGTGTTTCAGTATAATTTTAATAATACACCAGCTTAAATGTTTGATAAATATCTATTTTGTACCAATTAGATCAAAATCCTTTCCTCATCTTAACATTCTATACAATAATTCATGCTTGAAAGTACAACAACATACTTAACAATCTTTGTCATCTCATATTATTTTAGCTAGCATTTAATTATCTCATGTGAGAATTGGATTGAGCCAGACTTAAGTGACAAGAATTCAATTCTGACTGTTGGGTTAATTTTTTGCTTAATTAGTGTTGAATCAAAGGTTGTTAGATTAAAAAAATAAAAAAAAATTTAAAAGATCAAAATCATTGATTCAACATTGAATCTTGATCTCAATATGCAACGTAACATTTTTCTGTAAACCTTAACAAAGAAGAATACTTATTAAAATAAAAGATTTTTTAGTAAACCTTCACAAAGAAGAGAACTCGTTTTTTTTTTTGAATACTGATTAATCATCAGATTACTGCATTACACAGATATTTACAACAACTGCTATTGTAGCAGAGATATTATACTGATATTTACAATCAGATATACATAATTGGGACTTATATTATGACATTGAATTCTATGAAGTACATGCCCAAACAAATAACCCCTCACAGGAGAGGGATGTCCATACTCCACTCGCATTTCGCAAGGAAGAATGATTTTTTGGAAGTATAAAGAACATTTAGCCCCTCACAATGCTTGTGAGGGCAGCAGCCCACCACTTCGGCCAAGGCCGAAGTGGCAAGAAGAGAACTCGTTAAAATAAAAGAAAAGCATTACATGCGGTTAGGGGAATATAGTGAACATTATCTCTCATCACAAATATTGCAAAGAAAGAGAGACAAACTCTGAAGAAAAGTCAAATAGCGAACATGAAATACCTATTTGGGAATCCGTGACCAGTCATCCGTTACTTATATTCATCGGCCTTTGGTACCGGCTTATGCTGAAGTAAAGGCCACGTGTTTACTGTTCTCTAAAGAGCAATGCAAAAACTTCATCCATAGTCTCTTGTTTTTGAGCACCATGCCCATCTCCATGTAGATATATAAAATGGGCAACTCTCAGCAGATTCAATATGAATTCATTTATTATTACTAGCTCTGCACACATCCATCATCACCTTCTTCCACATCTGTCTTATCAAATCCTTGATGTGCTCACGGGCAGCTTCCTCTGAGGCACCAGTTTCATGCATGTAACACTGGATTATTTAGAAACATCCCCTCTCTGTATCTCGTCCTGATGAATTATGGGAAAAAATAATACATAATCAATTCATAAAGGGGAGGAAATGGACGAATTTAGATCTAGTGCTGATCACTTAAGTTTGTGCAATGTTTTTTAGAATATCCTGCTGTCATGCGTCTATTATATTTCCCCTTAGCCAATAACTACCAATTACAATATATTTTAAAAAACTCAGCACAACGTAGGTCAGCACTAGCTAAATTATCTAAAAACAACTATATGAATTTAATGCATTGTGGTGTAATAATATACCGATGAAGTTCCCAAATCGTTGAGAAGAAGGAAAATCCTAGAAGACCATTGAATTAAATCCGGATTGCTTTCTAGGTATTCCAGTTCCTTCTCTATGATCGGATTTGTGGCAGAAATGTATGCAGTAATTGTAATCAAAGGGCCTGATATTGATAACGCAGCATTTTTCAAGTACTCTTCCAGTGTTGGGGCGTACTTATTGTGGTACCATTTGGCCTCTTCCAAGAAGGCTTGTAATAAGCCTAGCCACTGATGCACATGACACAGGAAAATCCCAGTTACCATTTATTAATTTAAAGAGGATAGGATAAATCAAAGGAAATGAACGGGAAGTACTGAATTTTTAATTCTGAGAAGCTGATCTGAGTCCTGTTGTTTGAGAATGTGATCAGCAACTTCACTGACAAAGTTGTAAAGCGCAAAGAAACATATTTTCATATAGTCTGGAAGCTGCTTTATAGCAAATTGATGTCCCATCTGTGGAAAAGAAAAATCTTCACATGTGTATATGTTGAAAATTGATTAAAAAAAAAAGAGTTGAAAAGTCAATTTGGAAGATATCATTTGAATTCAATTTGGAGATAGTCGAGAAGTTTGATAAGCAATTGGAAGTGGTCAAAACTATTGAAATGGTGGCTATTGAATGTTGAAAAATTGGCTTGATTTTAGGCAAAATCTTGCCTATAAAAGGAAGCTCTCATTTGAGAGCTTGACATCCAAAATCCCAGAGAAGGAATCCAAGTTTTGGTGAGAAATTGAGAAAGAGAAATATTCTTAAGCATGTAGTTATATTGAAGGAGCATTTGGCTCCTGAATATGGGTATTACGAGTTTGCTTTGTTAAGGGGTATTTCTCAGGATTATGTATTTGGGGCTTGGGTGAGAGAAAATTATTTCTGAGAGTGGTTGTAATAATTTTCCACATAGTGAATATTTTTCTCTGGTTGTCTTGTGACAACGGCCGTGGTTTTTTCTCCGGATTTGGAGTTTTCCACGTAAATCTTGTGTTGTTTGATTGGTGTATTCTCCATTTAATTTTCTTATTAATTTGTTGCTTGATAAATTGCTTGGAGTGATCTTGGGAGGAAGTTCAATTTCCTAACAGTGGTATCAGAGCCATTGATTGAAGTTTTGGTGTCGGGGTACTATTCACGTATACGGTACTGTTCACGTGAAGCAGTGGGAGCCAATCCAAATAATCTGTGGTGAAGAGAATATGAAGCAAATATCAGCAGCTGGTGTTTTTCAAACTTGGTTGAAGTTTGATGTTGTTGAAAAATTAATGGGAGAATGATTTTATTGGCTTGTGGAGAATTCAAGTCAAAGGTGTATCCAATCTGGTATGCACAAAGATTTGAAGGTGTGGACAATTTTGGCACCTCAAGAAAATTGTCAAGCAGGTGGAGTGGGCTCGGTAAATTACTCCAAAATCAGTAAAGGAGACACTGATATTCTCGCAGATGGTGAGTTTCCTTTTGATAGGAGACTGGGTTAGTTCTTTTGGCATGTAGATCTCCAAGTTGCCATAAAAGAGAACATGTTATGATCAGTGGGGTCCACAAGTTTGCACGCGGGTATTGGCTTGGGATAAATGCAAGGTGTGTGGTGGAAAAGTTATATGTCATGGCTGAAGAATTCTCAGGGAAACCAAGCATGAGAATTGCACCATAATTTTCAGCGGATATGTTCGACATGTGCCGGGAAAAAAATCTTAGAATGGTTAATTCTAAGTGGTATACTCTTTATGGTGGAGTATGATAATTCTCTATGTTGAGAATTATGACTGTTGGTGAAGACAGTGCTTTGTAACATTAGTTATGAAATTTTTTTTTTTTTTTTATCAAGGTGGAGATTGTTGAAAATTGATTAAAAAAAAAAGAGTTGAAAAGTCAATTTGGAAGATATCATTTGAATTCAATTTGGAGATAGTCGAGAAGTTTGATTAGCAATTAGAAGTGGTCAAAACTATTGAAATGGTGGCTATTGAATGTTGAAAAATTGGCTTGATTTTAGGTAAAATCTTGCCTATAAAAGGAAGCTCTCATTTGAGAGCTTGGCATCCAAAATCCCAGAGAAGGAATCCAAGTTTTGGTGAGAAATTGAGAAAGAGAAATATTCTTAAGCATGTAGTTATATTGAAGGAGCATTTGGCTCCTGAATATGGGTATTACGAGTTTGCTTTGTTAAGGGGTATTTCTCAGGATTATGTATTTGGGGCTTGGGTGAGAGAAAATTATTTCTGAGAGTGGTTGTAATAATTTTCCACATAGTGAATATTTTTCTATGGTTGTCTTGTGACAACGGCCGTGGTTTTTTCTCCGGATTTGGAGTTTTCTACGTAAATCTTGTGTTGTTTGATTGGTGTATTCTCCATTTAATTTTCTTATTAATTTGTTGCTTGATAAATTGCTTGGAGTGATCTTGGGAGTAAGTTCAATTTCCTAACATTATATACATATATATTTGAGAAGTAGCTACCTAGCAGCATAATTAATTAATTAGGTATAAGAATATTTGCCAACAAACCTCTCCACAGCATAAGTGAATAGATCAAGTTCGTCCAAAGTACCATAGATATCATAAATATCATCAATGACTGTAACTAGAGCTCCCGCGATCGTGAGTACTCTCCTGGAGTAAGCGAAATGAGGCTCAAACGCAATCCCCAGGCCACCGAGGAAGGATGTTATCAACCTGCTCCTGGCAAACCTTAATTTCTCTCTAAGACCCTTATCTTCCCACCACCTTCATAGTCACAGGCAAATGCAAAGCAACATTACAATACTATGACACGCGCGCGCGCACACACACATATATATATAGAGTGAGAGAGAGAGAGAATCGTTCTCTCTGGTGCAGACATTTGCACTTTATAAAGTGAGGACTTAGGTCTTTACAGTTGTGTCGAAGTGCTATATACAAGGGATTTACTGCACTGTAAAGGGCTGAGTCCACACCAGCTGAGAATGACAATATCTGCATATATGATTAAACTGTACAATTACTTAGCGTTTGATAACATCAAATCTTACCCTGAAATGTCTTTAAGTTCTTCCTGGTAAGTTGCTTGCAAAATGTTGAAGTCCAATTTAGCGAGCTGGAGTAATGCATGGTTCTTGTCCTTTTTTTTCTCATAAACATCAATGAACCACCTTGCCTCCAACCTTGGCATTCTCCAATGCAGAGGGAGCTCCAAGGCACGCCTGGCTTGCTCATTCAGGTCCTCATCATCCTTGTTGCTGTTCAGGCACTGTTTAAGATGTTTGCTGGTGAATTGCCAGGCCTCCTCCATGATGCTTTCTCCTTCTAAACTACAATACGAGGCTTCATACAAGCTGAGTATTCCCTTGAAATCATTACAAATGAAACCTCTGTTCTTGTCTCTAAAGCTACTAAAAACCTCTGCATGCAGTGCTCAACCAAATTAGAAAAATTGCATTATTTTGCATATAATATATATATATATTATCAATCGATTTAAGTACTGAGATCATGCATGCGTGTGACAAAGTAAGTGATGTAGTGAAACAAATGCATCCATTACCTTGAGATACATTATAACCATGTTGTCTGAGGAGTCTAAATTCAAGAGAGGTTGCATATAGATTTTCGTTCTTCCACTTATCATCCTTATTATTGTAGATATTGTGCAATATGCTCTCAATCTCAGTCTCAAAATGATAAGCCAATCTAAGTCTTTGCAAGTTGTCAATTAGCTCCAATTGATCCAGAGGCTTATTGGTCACACTCACTTCGTTAGTCATCGTCTTTACTTTTCCCTTGAGATGTTCTCCTTGTTTTTTGTAACTTTCGCTCTGCATGCACAATTTAATTTAGTTTGCTGATCAAATCACGGTATATGTCTCAAATTCAAATTCAACTGAACAAAGGATTAATAATAATTAATCAATACAGTAAAGTTGCAACTCAATGAGTGCAGAAAGTCATGGTCCCAAATTGAAGGTTGGTTGTTTGCTGATCTCCTAACAACTGCTGCAGTATCAGGCTGGGCGCTAGCAAAGCATTGGGCTGGCTTGTATTTACTCATTCTCATGGTTGTTGCTCTATTTGCTGCAAGCGGAGGACATAATTTGAAACCAATGGATTAATTGTCAAAATCTTCTCTCCTAAATGTCTTTTCAAGTTTACTCGTATACGGAGAAAATAATGGAGCCGTTGATTGTCTTGCATGCTAATTTGGTACGCTTTGGCAAAGATTACGACACTTTGATTGGATCCAGCGCTTCGTTGGATTAATTATAGCCGTCCAATTCCAATTAGGAATTTCTTTAAGTATAGCGTGGTGTCCGATCGCCATCATTTTCACAACACTGAATATAACATAATCATTGCAAATTTTTCATTTATGGTTAAAAGAGCAGGAAACTCGTTAATTATTTGGATTAGGTTATGAGTGCTGATAAATATCAAGAATAACGAGAGAAGGACGAGAGAATTATCTCTTCTCTCTCTTTGCTGTCAGCTTTTTTTCTCTCTCTTTCCTCCCACCACATGCTTCATTCTCTCGTCCTTCTCTCGTTTTTCTTGATACTTAGCATTTTCCTTAGGTTATTTTAGAGTTGCTCTACCTTAAAGTTAGTAATGATAATTATAAAAGGGATATTATCATTTTACTACTAAAGTTTTTCTGACATATCAAGTCAGTACCATGGTTTGGTAAAAACTGTATTTTACTACCAAATATTTAATTTATTATCATTTTACTACCATTCCGTTAACACAGTTAAACATTTGCTGATGTCGTAAGGACTTTTAAGACATTTCCGGCTGAAGTCAAAACGCTGCATTTGTAATTGGAAAATAAACATTTAGTCTTGCAAGGTAAATAATTAAAAAAAGTAAAAAAATTGTAACCCTCCATCTCCAATCTCTCTCTCTCTCACGGGCCCTCTCTCTCTCACGGTCAACCAAGCACAAGAAGCAACAAACAAAACACAAACACACACACACAGAGGAGCCGCATCTTTGCAAAGCCAAATCTCTAACTTTTCTTTTCTCCTTTTTTTTTATAAAAGATTTCTCCCACCACTTGCTGCTTGCTTCTTCTTTTTTTCTACATATACAGCAAAAAGGGACCACGATTGTGTTTGCGTGGCGGCTCTTGACTCTCAAGAGTTGCCTCGGCAACTAGTTTTCATTAAAAGTGAAGTGGTTGTTGGTTTCTAAGGGTTTGAAAGCAGAGAGAATAATAAATAATAATATATGTTATGGCGGAAACTAGGTTTGTTACTGCCAGTGATTTGCCGGTGAAGAGGCCGAGAGATGACAAAGAGAAGGAGACTAATAACAACAATAACGGGAATGTCTTGATGGAGATCTACTCTAAGAAACAGCTTGATTGTATTTCCTCTGTTATTCCTAGCTGGTTCTCTAAAATCAGTCAATGTGGCCCTGTTTGTTTTTCTTTTTTCTTTTTGCTTTATAGGCCGCATGTTCATGTTTTTTGATCTGATTACAATCATGGGTTTGTTTGATCGGAATCTGTCTGTATGGCGTTCTCTCTTTAGCCTTTTATATCTAGCAGAAGTATTTTATCTGTTTCTATCTCTTTGATCCTTGTGTGTAGGTTTGTCATTGCCAGATTCTTTTTTCATTTGTATTACCATCTTAATTCTCAGGAAATCTTATGCGAGGTGTTTTAATTAATGGATATTTGCTACAGTAATTTGTAGTTTTCTTTTTTGTTATTTCTTTCCTTTTCATGGCCAAAATCGTCTTTTAATTCATATTCCGTTAAATATTAACTTATTTTTAACGGAAAAGTAGTAAAGTGATAACAAATTAAACGTTTGGTAGTAAAATGCAGTTTTTATCAAATCATGGTACTGACTTGATATGTCAGAAAAACTTTAGTAGTAAAATGATAATATCCCATTATAAAATTATAACAATAAATATAGATTTAATATTTATCTCTATAATCGTGCGATAATTATCTGTAACTCTAATGTAGTAGCTTTATTATGGCCGCTACCTAATTATAACGTGGTGTACTCAGTTAATCAATTAAAGTCTACTAATTAAGGGATATGTGCCTTGGAGTGGGACACACTCACCTCTATATTTATTTAGTTATCCCATCTTTAATCACGCGATGCTTTTATGTTCCATTATCCAATTATCAATTATTATTTGACAATAATGCAAAATTAATGTTCTTCAAGAAGCATCTTTTCGATTGATTTTGTTCATGTCTAAGAAACTACAGTAACCTGCTACAGTGAAATTTTTCCTAAATTTTTAGTTTGACCTCAAAACTTTATAAAACTGTAGTATGGCCCAAAACGTTATGAAACTTTGCAAATAGGTCCAATTTCAGAATTTCTAAATAATGCTTCGTTAATCCCAAAAATTTTTAAAATTATGATTTTGCCCAAATTTTGTGAAATTATAGAATGATCCAAAAACATTTAAATAGTTTCAAATAGGTCCAAATCTGAAATTTAAAATACTATCAAAGATTTTAAAATTACTTTCATTTTAGTCCAAAATGCTTTAATTCCATAACATCATTTTCTTATTATAAAAGTACAATTTATAAATCTTTACTTAATAAATACATGTGGTTTGTTATCATCAAAATCAATATTTATAGCCATATAGACTAACAATCTCCCCCTTTTTGATGATGACAAAGCACATTCAAATTTAATCTAGTTATGAAAAGCTCCCCCTTAATCAATGCAAGTTAAAAAATGATTTGAAAATTATTTAACAAAAACTCCCCCTCCATACATGCTCCTCCTAGATACATGCATATTTTCATAACACATATTAAATCATTCTCCCCCTTCATCATAAAAAATAATAAAGGCTCCCCCTATCAATCATCAAAATCGCAACATAAGCACATTAGTAAAAAAAAATATCCATAAGCATAAGAAAATCCATATAATCCATAATGATCAATCAAAACAAATCCATAACATCCAACATAAATAGTCACAACAAATCCATATCATCCAAAACAAATGCATAAACCGAAAAACATAATAACCATCCATAGAGTCGAAAATAAAAGAACACACAATGCAGTAAATGAAATGTAGGTGTGTCCAAGTACAAGCATAAGATACTACTCAGGTGGTGAGGATGGAGGTGAAGGAGGTGAAAACGGATATGGAATGCCGAAGTGCTCGAAGATGAGGAGCTGTCCATGAATGAGCTGTTGCTGCAGCTGCCGTTGCTGCTGCTGCTCCTGCTGAAGCTCAGTCTGCCGCACCGAAAGCGTCCGCACCTCATCCATAAGCTGCTGAAGAGTAACATCTCCAGAGATAGGAGGCCGTGGAGGTGATGAAACGGATGCAGATGCACTAGGAGCCGAAGCAACCATAGAAGAAACTCGGCGTCTACGCTGCCCTCGAAAAGAGAGTGAGAATACTGGAAGCTGATCGGCTGGAATCACAGCATTAAGTGGTCGATCATCACTTGGGGCTAGAAAGGTAAACTTGTTATCGCTGTATTTGACCCAAGTGCCATCCTTCCACTCAAAGCCTAATCCAACAATAACCTCATCCCCAATACCCTTGGACGGCCTACAAGATGGTTCTAGAATCGGCACTTTAAAGAATTTAAGAATTCGGGTAATGAAGTGACCATAAGGAAGAGAGCGGGTAATCAAGGCAGGAATGCTCAACATGGTGTAGATGATTGAATAGCCCAAGTCAACCGGGCGACCTCTGAGAATACAGTCAATCATGGCCACATCCATGTGAGAAACCTCATCCAAATGTCCTGATCTAGGAAGTACAATGGACTGGATGATACGAAGCAAAAAATGAGTTTGAAGACAAAGACACTGAGTACGGAAATGAATGGTACAGTCTTCAACAGAAAGATCACTCCGCCGACAAATATTACGAACGACATCAACATGAACATAGTCATCAATATCAGGAGGTTTCCTAAGAGAAAAAATGTCCAGGCCATCATCGGAAGATCCTAGGATGGAGTTCAACTCCGAATCATCAAATTCAATCAAAACTCCTCCAACTTTGGTGATTACTCGATTCTCTTTCTCCGCGGAACAATCCATATTCGAGTAAAATACTTTCACCAAGTCGGGATACACATTCTCCTCAATCAACAATGCATCAATCCAACCAACATCTCCCAACAATTGAAATAGATTTCTATGACTAATCTGGAGAGTATGCAAAACATCCGGTAAAATAAAGAAAGTGTTGAGTACCTCACGAGTCCGAAAGTTTTTTTGGAACCTTTTGATCAAGTGTTGCTTGTTCTGAAAATGAATGGACTCAAAGGTGGATTGACTAGAGGTGCCCCTTGTTTCCTGTGGCTGTGTGGATGGTTGAACCGGTTCTTTGCCTTTTCTTCGAACCGGCCGAGAGCTTGACATTTAGATTTGGTTGATTTTGAGTTAAAAAGGATAAGGAGAATGATGATAATGAAGATTGAAAGTGATTTGAAGAAACAAATTGGATCAAAAACGACTTGAGAGTGAGAAATCTAGAGAGAGAAAAATCAGCTCAAAACCTAGGTTGAAATTCGGATCTAGAGTTTTGGATGTTGAAAATGGAGTTTAAAGATGGTTTTGAGTGAATTAAGTGATGGAGATTAGAATTTATGGACTGATTTGCATAAAAAAATGAGTAGAAATGGTGGATTTTGGAGTGAAATCAAGAGATGAGAAATTGGCTTTTAGAGAGAGAACAAGAAACGGAAGACCGAATGAGGAGAAGATGATGAACAGCTGAAATAAACCACGAATCCGGCTTGTCGGATTTACTAACCGGCTTGCCGGATTTACTAACCGGCTTGCCGATTAATGGGCAGTAACTCACAATTCCACAAACGGCTTGCCGGTTAGCTCGGGAAACAGAAAATCCAGAAATCTGGTTCTTGGGCAGAGAGTTGAAAGCCGAAAACGGCTTTCCAAATTTAGAATCCGGTAGACCGGATATGGACCCGAGAGCAGCAAGAGGGAATTCGGCTTGCCGGTTTCCTTAACCGGCTGGCCGGTTTCGAGAGCCTCCAAAAATCTAGTTTTTCGGATTGTCTTGAACCGGAAATCCGGTTTTGTTCCAGCTAATTTCCAAAGCGAATTCGGCTTTCCGGTTTTGATAACTGGTAGACCAGTTGTGAGGCAGAGATGAAGCTTAGCAAATCCGGTTTTTCGGATTGAAAATCTGGTTGTCCGAATGTTGTCCCGAGAGCAACCAAAGATAATCCGATTTTCCGGATTGTGAATCCGGTTATCCGGAATTTGTCCCGAGAGAGATCAATAAGAAAGAATGTTTTTCCGGATGAATGGAAAGGAAATATTTGCTAGCTCTTATACTTGTGCTACACACACCATTTCATTTTCGGTCTTAAAAATTGATTAATTTTAAATAATTTTGAGATTTAAAACTTTTCAATAAGTCATTTAATGCATGAAACACAAAATCATAAAATCATAAATTTACAAGCATATCAAGTTATCTAATTCATAAAGCATAAATTCATATGATAACAAACATATCAAGCCATGTAGTAAAACATGAATTAAGATTCAACATTCATCATTCCAAGCTCATGTCTTATCTTTATAAAATGTTCTTCGCTAAGAGGTTTTGTAAAGATATCCGCAAGTTGATTTTCAGTAGAAACAAATTTAATTACGACATCTTCTTTTTTAACATGATCTCTAAGGAAATGATGTCTAATTTCTATATGCTTAGTCCTAGAATGTTGAATAGGATTCTTGGAAAGATTTATAGCACTAGTATTGTCACATAAGATAGGTATTTGATCAAGTTTAATACCATAGTCTCTAAGGGTTTGTTTCATCCAAAGAATTTGTGCACAACAACTACCTGCGGCAATATATTCTGCTTCGGTGGTTGAAAGCGCAACCGAGTTTTGTTTCTTACTAAACCAAGAGACAAGAGAATGGCCTAGGAAGTGACATGTTCCACTAGTACTTTTTCTATCAACCTTATACCCAGCAAAATCGGCATCCGAATAACAAGTTAGATCAATATGAGTTCCTCTAGGATACCAAAGGCCAAGATTAATAGTGCCAATTAAATATCGAAAAATGCGTTTGACAGCAAGCATGTGAGACTCTTTAGGACAAGATTGAAATCTAGCACACAAGCAAATACTAAACATAATATCAGGCCTACTAGCAGTCAAGTAGAGTAAGGATCCAATCATACATCGATATGTCTTGATATCAACTTCCTTACCTTTCTCATTTTTGTCCAGCTTGATGGTAGTACTCATAGGAGTGGTTTTTGCCGTTCCATTATCATAACCAAATCTTTTGAGTAGATCTTTCACGTATTTGGCTTGGTTTATGAAAATTCCTTCCTCGTTTTGTTTGATTTGAAGTCCAAGAAAGTACTTCAACTCTCCCATCATATTCATCTCAAACTCTTGGCTTATACATGATGAAAAATATTTACACAACAACTCATTAGTAGAACTAAAAATAATATCATCAACATAAATTTGAACAATAAGTATGTCTTGATTCTTATGCTTAATAAAAAGAGTTGTGTCCGCTTTTCCCATCGAAAAATCGTTATCCAACAAGAAGTTTTTAAGCCTACCATACCAAGCTCTAGGTGCTTGTTTTAAACCATACAAAGCCTTGGATAACTTATACACATGATTTGGAAATTTTTCATTTTCAAAGCCAGGAGGTTGTTTCATATAAACTTCCTCCATAATATATCCATTTAAGAAAGCACTATTGACATCCATTTGATATAAAATAAAATCCTTATGACATGCATATGCTAACAACATCCTAATAGATTCTAACCTTGCTACAGGTGCAAAAGTTTCATCAAAGTCAATTCATTCTTCTTGGTTGTAACCTTGAGCCACTAATCTAGCTTTATTTCTTACAACCACACCGGATTCATCCATTTTGTTTCTAAATACCCATTTAGTACCTATAATGGATTAATGTTCTGGATTAGGAACTAACTCCCACACATTGTTTCTCTCAAATTGATTCAACTCCTCTTGCATTGCCATAATCCAAGATTCATCGTTTTCCGCATCCGCAAAGGATTTTGGTTCAATTTGAGAAATAAATGCAGCATGCTCACATGTGTTTCTAAGGGATGATCGAGTGGTAACACCTCGTGAGGGATCTCCTAAAATTACATCCTTAGGGTGAGAGGATACATACATTCACTCCTTGGGGAGTGTTTGTGAAGTACCTTCATTTTGCTCTGCATTTGTTTCTTCATGATGTTCTTCTTGAATTCCACGTGGAGCATCTTCTTGGTTGTCATTCGATGCTTCTTCTTGTTGTTCTTCTTCTGCATTATCGTCAACAACAACTTTCTCCGTAGAGGAGGGGTTAGACTCATCAAATGTAACATGCATAGATTCTTCCACAACTAAAGTTCTTTTATTATAAACTCTATAAGCTTTGCTTGAATTTGAATAACCAAGAAAAATGCCAACATCAGATTTTGGATCAAATTTACCAAGATTATCTTTTGTGTTCAAAACAAAACATTTGCATCCAAAAACTTTAAAATAGCCAATGTTGGGTTTTCTATCTTTCTAAAGCTTATATGGAGTTTTATTAAGATTAGGTCTAATCAACACCCGATTTAAAACATAACAAGCGGTGTTGACGGCTTCGGCCCAAAAATACTTAGGCAAAGAGTTTTCATTCAACATGGTCCTAACCATTTCTTGAATAGACCTATTCTTTCTCTCTACTACTCTATTTTGTTGTGGAGTCCTAGGTAATGAAAAATGATGTTCAATGCCAAGGTCATTACAAAAATTTTCAAATGCATGATTTTCAAATTCTCCACCATGATCACTTCTAATACAAGTAATAGAATAACCTTTTTCATTTTGAACATTTTTATAGATAATTCGAAATACATCAATGGCATCATCTTTATTAGCTAAGAACAATACCCATGTGTATCTAGAATAATCATCCACAATTACAAATGCATAATATTTGCCACTTAAACTAGCATATCTAGAAGGTCCAAATAAATCTATATGAAGCAATTGAAGTGGTTTTGAAGTAGAGATATGATTCTTGCTTTTGAAGGAAGTTTTGATTTGTTTTCCAAATTGGCATGCTTCACAAATTCTATCTTTTTGAAAACTGATTTTTGGAAGATCTTTAACTAAATCATTTTTCACGATTTTTGAAATCAAATCCATGCTTGCATGACCTAATCTTCTATGCCACAACTAGCCATCATCATGCAATGCGGAGAGACATTTATCATGTATTGATGCACAATCTATATTAATGATATAGACATTAACACATCTATTTCCTACAAACAAGACTTTCCCATCACATGCATTCTCAATAACACATTTTGATTCATCAAAGATAACTCTATATCCTTTATCGCATAATTGACTAATACTAAGCAAATTGTATTTCAAGTTTTCAACCAAACACACATTTTCAATGAGAGTAGAGGATACATTACCGAAATTTCCAATCCCTATGATTTTTCCTTTTGAATTATCTCCAAACGATACATCTCCACAATTTTCGATCTTAGTGAAACTTGAAAACCAAGAATAATTCCCTGTCATGTGTCTTGAACAACCGTTGTCCAAGTACCACTTATTCTTCTTCTTCTTCAAGCCCTGTAGAGAAAATCTCAAGTTTTAGGTACCCAAACCTTTTTGGGTCCTTGAGAGTTAGCAATGGTTCCTTTCGGAACCCAAACACATTTCACACCATAATATGCATTTCTCTTCACCTCACATCTATTTTTCATATGACCATCTTGATTGCAATAATGACATACAATTTGATTGTTAATAGATGTATTCTTCACAAAATAACTCTTGTAAAATTTTTGTTTCAAATTTGGTTTATAACCTATGCCACTTTTGTCAAATACACATTTTTGTGAGTTTAGCAAATTGTCCAATATCTTTTGCCAATTTGTGAACTTTAGCACAATTTCATTTAGTTCATTACTCTTCTTTTTAAGCATTTCATTCTCATTTTTCAAGTCATTCGTGTGTGACTCTAAGTGTTCATGTGAAGTGCTAGAATTCTCAAATGATGCAATATTCTCATGCAATGTTTTATTTTCTAATTCTAGGCATGTAATCTTTGCACTAAATGAATCATTTTCATTCTTAAGCTCTATCATCTTCTTTTTAAGACATATATTCTTTTTACCAATCTTCATTAGCTCATCATGCAAATCCTTAAAAGCATCATGCAATTCATCATATGTAGGAAGAACACTTACCTCATCAAGTTCATCACATGATTCTTCCCCAACGGCCATGAGAGCTAAGTTTGTCATTTCTTGTTGGTCATCATCATCACTTGTTTCCTCATAGCTATCATCCCATGTGGCCACCATAGCTTTCTTCTTGAGTTTGTTGAGAAGAGGACATTCCGGTCGTATGTGTCCGGGCTTCTTGCATTCATAGCAAGTGATTGACTCATTCTTCTCCTTCTTATTCTTGTAGCCTCTAAACTTTCTCTGCTCATTATTCTTCTTGTAAAATTTTCTGAATCTTCTAGCCAACATAGCCAACTCCTCATCATCCATTTCGCTTTCCTCATCACTCTCACGTTTTGAAGCCTTGAGAGCAATGTTTTTCTTCTTTTCCTCATGCCCTTTTTCAGCTGCCAAATCTTCTTCATATGAAATGAGAGAACCAATTAAATCATCAATAGGTAATACATTTAAATCCTTGGTTTCCTCAATGGCAGTCCTTTTTGGTCTTCATTCCTTAGGTAGTGACCTAATGATTTTCTTGACTTTTTCGCTATTTGAAAAAGTCTTCCCTAGGGCTCCTAGAGTGTTCACTATGTCCGTAAATCTAGTATACATAGAGTAAACATTTTCATTTTATTCCATTTGGAACAATTCATATTGTCGAGTGTACCTACTTATTTTAGATTCTTTCACTTGGTTTGTGCCTTCATAGACAACTTCAAGTTTGTGCCAAATCTCATTAGCACTTTTGCAGCTAGACACTATATGAAACTCTTTCTTATCTAGAGCACAAAACAAGGCATTCATGGCCTTGGAATTTAGAGAAGCTTTACTCTTTTCGAATTCATTCTAATCCCGTGAAGGTTTTGGAATATCTTCTCCGACTTCATTTTTAGTCAAAGGCATGAAAGGACCATCATTAACGATTTCCCAAATCTCATAATCTAAGGCTTGCAAGTAAATTCTCATCCTAATTTTCCAATATGGGTAATCGTTTCCATCAAAGTAAAGTGGTCTAGTGGTGGACTGCCCTTCCCTAAATGTGGAATCATTTTGAGTTGTTATTGATCTTTAACTCTAGATGGTTAAATCTAAATAAGAGCACCTTGCTCTGATACCAAATGAAATATAAGAGTGCAACCCAAGAGGGGGGGTGAATTGGAAATTTAAAAATTAACCTAGCAAATCCACACAACAAGCAATCTAATGCCTTAATAAAAATTGAAAGCAATAAGTTTAATAAAGGCACAATAATTAAAGAGTAAGGGAGAAGAGAAACAAACACACGAATTTTTACGTGGTTCGGCAATCCCCTCCTACGTCCACGCCTCCAAGCAATCCAAGCTTGAGGATTTCACTATCCAAGCCTTTCCGAGGCTTCAACCGATTACAATTGACTTCGAAGTATCAATAAACCTTTACAACAAATAGATTATCTCAAAATCTCTTCACTCAAGTGTCTCACACACTCAAACTGTTACAATTGAAATGAAGAAATGAAAGTTACAATGAAACTCACTCAATGAGTAGATATTAAAAAAAATGAAGAACAAGGAATGATTCAATGTTTTGTGTTTTGCAAGTTGAAAGCTCAAGATATCACGTGTGCCTTTTGTTTTTGCTTGTTGGAGAGATTCAAAATGAGTTGGATTTGAGTTCTTATAGTTTGAGCTCAAAAACTAGTCGTTACTCACATTCCAGGCGTATCCGGTTTGCCGTTTATGAAATCCGATAAGCCGAATTTATGTTACCGTTAAGGCAAAAATTTAAATTTTGCCTATCCGGCTTGCCGGTTACGAAATTCGGTAAGCCGTTTTCGTTCTGGATGCTTACTGCCCGTATCCGGATTTCTGATTTTCAGAATCCGGATAGCCGCTTGCTACAGTAACCTGCTACAGTGAAAATTTTCCCAAATTTTCGGTTTGACCCCAAAACTTTATAACATTGTAGTATGGCCCAAAACGTTATGAAACTTTACAAATAGGTCCAATTTCAGAATTTCTAAGTAATGCTTCGTTAATCCCAAAACTTTTTGAAATTATGATTTCGCCCAAACTTTGTGAAATTATAGAATGACCTAAAAATATTTAAATAATTTCAAATAGGTCCAAATCCGAAATTTAAAATACTATCAAAGATTTTAAAATTACTTTCATTTTAGTCCAAAATGCTTTAATTCCATAACATCATTTTCTTATTATAAAAGCACAATTCATAAATATTTACTTAATAAATACATGTGGTTTGTTATCATCAAAATCAATATTTATAGCCATATAGGCTAACAAAACCTTCATTTGATAGTTGGCAAGGCTCGTTGGCCAACTCTCGTAACACGTGCTAATAGAAGTTCATTATCAGTATATTTTTTCAGAGAATTCACTTGAAATGCTTCATGATCATGAATACCAATTAATAATAATAATAATAATAATAATAATAATAATAATAATAATAATAATAATAATAATAATAATAATAATAATAATAATAATAATTTAAATCTTCTATTAATGCTTCTTAATTTCTTTGAATTAAAGGTTTGCTAGGTTGAACATTGTGGGATTGTCTTTACAATCAGGAAAGGCAATGGTTAGTGACAATGCTCCTCTTCATTTTTTATAAGACTATTGCTCATGATATTTACAATTATACAATTATTGAGACCAATTTACATCAAATATTATATAGCACCACCCAGATTCTAACACTCTCTGATATTCAAAGGACGTCAACTCCAATTATGGGAGAAGACTGTCTTTACTCAATTTTTTAGGAAGAAAATTTAAATTAAACTTTAAACCCCCACAATGCATCTGTGGGGATTCAAACCACTTTCCTCATACTTGTGAGGGAGTGGCTCTAGCCACTGGGCCAAGCCTTAGTGATTTCAGTGATCCTCTTCGTTTTATTAATAAATCAGCAGCTTTGTGAGGTATCACTCTTATTGTGATTCTAATCATAATCTTCTAATAATTAATATTGAGAGATTGATACTTTCCCTTTTACAGTTGTCGAAACTCTAACACATAAAAAAAATAATTATCTTCTAATTATAATGGTTATTTAGCGTCAGCCCCCACATGTTTCGACCATTTGTGCCGCACACCCACAAGTTTCCACCATTTGCGCCGCATACCCATTGCCGTTAAAAAAAAACTCTTTTTTGTTACAATGTCGTTTGTGATTTTGAGAAATGACGAAATTGCCCTCATTTTTTAATGAAGAAGGTAATTTTTTTTTTTAAAAAAATTCCATATCAATTTTGTCTCATGAAAATTTATTGTTATGATGTTTTTGCCCTTAAATAACAATTTAATTATAGTACATATGTGGCTTGAGATGAGCACATTACAAGTATAAGTAAAGCATATGCAGATGTGCATTGTAATAACTATATGCAGGCAGAACAAGTCATTCATTTACAGTTCTTTTGCAATGGTAACATAACCACATGCCACGTTTTTTCAGAGCATAGCCTTTCACTATCAATCTTGCACGATACTGC
This sequence comes from Citrus x clementina, assembly GCF_000493195.1. Classification (NCBI taxonomy): domain Eukaryota; kingdom Viridiplantae; phylum Streptophyta; class Magnoliopsida; order Sapindales; family Rutaceae; genus Citrus; species Citrus x clementina. The sequence goes on from NW_006262339.1 coordinate 38,162,518, forward strand.
TCCACTTGGTTATTATCATCACGTTTGATCTTGTAGACCCATTTGTTTCTAATGGTTTTTCTTCCACGTAGTAGTGGTACAAGTTTTCATGTCTTATTCTTATGTAGAGCCTCAATTTCTTCCAGCATTACTGGCATCTATAAAGTTTCATGGAAAGTTGATGGCTCTCCATCTTATGTTAGAAAATAGTATACAACATTGATCTTTGTGATATAATCCGAGTGTCATACTAGTGCTTATCTCTCACGAGTTGACTGACGATTTTCTGGTGCCTCAAACTCAATTGGTACTTGTTCTTTATGCTCTGGTGCTACTTTAGAAGAATCTGAATCTTCATTTTCTAGATTATTTTAGATATATATCGGTACAATCTCTGAATTTTCTTTTACAATGCTATCATCTTCATATCTTCTTTGCATTTGATCTTCTACAAAGATAACATCTCTACTAATGAAAATCTTGTGGGTTGTGGGATCCCACAGACGATACCCCTTTACTCTATCAGTATATCCCAAGAACATACACCTCCTGTATTTAGGATCAAGCTTTGTTATTTCTTAGGCATTGTACATTATGTACACAAGACATCAAAATGCATGTAAATGAGAGTAATCAACTGGCTTTTCAGTCCATATCTCTATTGGAGTCTTCAACCCAATTGTTGTGTGTTGGGTATAAATTCAAATGTTATTGATGTTTATGTCAGATCTTAGGCAATCTCATTGTATAGCATATAAGAGAGTACTGAGGTATCTTAAGAACACTATGAATATGCATATGAAATTTATCAGTGTATTTTTATCTTGTGGCATACATAGGTATAAATTGGGCCAGTGATCCAGATGATAGAAGATCAATAAGTGGCTATTTTGTGTTTTTAGGAGATAACTTGATTGCATAGAGTTCAAGAAAATAAGGCAAGGTGATCTAATTAAGGTAGATCTTTATGTCATCGGAGACAAGGTGATTAGAGGAGAATTGTGGAAAAAATTTGTTGCTTGATTGGGACCAAATTGCAGGTGTTATGACCAAACCATTACCTTACTCCAAGTTCAGCTGTTTTAGGAGCAAACTGAATGTCCTTGAAGATACCTTGAATATGAGAGAGGATGTTGAAAGTTGCAGTTGTGGAAAGTCAACAGTTGACTTTGAAGCCAAGTTGGCATACCACCTGAGTTATTCCTATCTACAGCCAGCTGACATGGGAAATGAGCTCGACTTATTGAGCTGGCAAAATGGTTATGCTGAAGAATATCAGCACATGAGCATAGAAGGATGACATTACAAGAAGCTTTGCAATGATTGGCTAGTGAAGCACAACAACATTCTTAACAATCTTTGTCATCTTATACTGTTTTAGCTTGCAATTGATTATCTTGTGGGAACTGGAATGAGCTTGACTTGATGAGGATTCAGTTCTGACCATTGAGTTAATTTTTTACTTAGTATTAAATCAAAAGTTATTAGGTAAAAAAATAAAAATAAAAAAATAAATCCTAATCATTGATTCAACACTGAATCCTATCAACCGTGACAACACAAGTGAACTTATTAAAATAAAAGATTTTGCAGTAAATCTTCAAAAACAAGAGAATTCATTAAAATAAAAGGAGAGCGTTACATGCAGGTAAGGGAATGCAGTAAACCTCCCCCTTCGTCACAATTATTGCAAAGAAAGAGACACAAACTCTGAAAAAAACCAAATAGCGACCATGAAATGCCGAGGCGCCTCACACCAGCTGAAACGATATAATACTTATTTGGAAATCCGCAACAAGTCATCCATTTATTAAATTCGTCGGCCTTTGGTACCAGGTTATGCTGAAGTGAAGGCCATGTGTTTGTTGTCCTCTAAGGGGATGGGCTGAAAAAGCAATGCAAAAGCTTCATCCATAGTCTCTTGGTTTTGAACACCATGCCCATCTCCATGTAGATACATAAAATGAGAAACCCTCACCAGATTCAATATGAATTCATTTGTGATTTGAGATAAGGGAGAATCTTTATTATTACTAGCTCTGGATACATCCATCATCACCTTCTTCCACATTTGTCTTATCAAATTCTTGATATGTTCACGAGCAGCTTCCTCTGAGGCACCAGTTTCATGCATGTAACACTGGATTGATTTAGAAACATCCCCCCTCTGTATCTCATCCTGATGAGTAATTGGAAAAAATAATACATAATCAATTCATTAACGGGAGAAATTCGATAAATTTAGATTTAGTGTTGATCTGCTGGACTATACGAAGTTTTCTAAAATGTCATGTCACGCATGTATTTATAATGTTAAAATTTAATTGTATTTTTATTTTCTTATCCGATAACTACTAATCACAATATATTTTAAAAAGATCAGTATAAAGTTCAGCTCATCACTAGGTAAATTATGTAAAAATGACTAGAGGAACTTAATGGAAGGTGGTGTAATAATATACCGATGAAGTTCCCAAATCATCGAGAAGACGGAAAATCCTAGATGACCATTGAATTACATCTGGATTACTTTCTAGATATTCCAATTCCTTCTCTACGATTGGATCTGTGGCAGAAAGGTACGCAGTAATTGTAATTAAAGGGCCTGCTATTGATAACGCAGCATTTTTCAAGTACTCTTCCAGTGTTGGGGCGTACTTATTGTGGTACCATTTGGCCTCCACCAAGAAGGCTTGTAATAAGCCTAGCCACTGATGCACATGACACAGGAAAATCCCAGTTACCATTTATTAATTTAAAGAGGATAGGATAAATCAAAGGAAGTGAACGGGAAGTACTGAATTTTTAATTCTGAGAAGCTGATCTGAGTCCTGTTGTTTGAGAATGTAATAAGCAACTTCACTAACAAAGTTGTAAAGCGCAAAGAAACATATTTTCATATAGTCCGGAAGCTGTTTTATAGCAAAATTGATGTCCCACCTGTAGAAAAGAAAACTCTTCATATATGCGTGTATGTATGTATTTACATGTGTGTGTGTGTGTGTTTGAGAATATATTGAGAAGTAGCTATCTAGCAGTTTAATTAATTAATTAGGTATAAGAATGTTTGCCAACAAACCTCTCCACAGCATTAGTGAACAGCTCAAGTTCGTCCAAAGTACCATAGATATCATAAATATCATCAATGACTGTAATCAGAGCTAGCGTGATCGTGAGCACTCTCCTGGAGTACGCGAACTGAGGCTCAAACACCATCCCCATGCCCCAGAAGAAGGAAGTTACCAATCTGCTCCTGGCAAAGCTCAATTTTTCTCCAAGACCTTTGTCTTTCCACCACCTTCATATTCACAGGCAAATGAAAAGCAACATTACAATACTATCACATGTATATATATATATAGAGAGAGAGAGAGAATCGTTCTCTGATGCAGACATTTGCACTTTAAAAAGTGAGGACTTAAGTCTTTACAGTTGTGTCGAAGTGCTATATAAAAGGGATTTACTGCACTGTAAAGGGCCTGAGTCCACACAAGCTAAGAACGACTATATCTGTACATATGATTAAATTGTGCAATTACTTAGGCGTTTGATAACATCAAGTCTTACCCTGAAATGTCTTTGAGTTCTTCCTGGTAAGTTGCTTGCAAAATGTTGAAGTCCAACTTAGCGAGCTCGAGTAATGCATGGTTCTTGTCCTTTCTTTTCTCATAAACATTAATGAACCACCTTGCCTCCAACCTTGGCATTCTCCAATGCAGTGGGAGCTCCAAGGCACGCCTGGCTTGCTCATTCAGGTCCTCATCATCCTTGTTGCTGTTCAGGCACTGTTTAAGATGTTTACTGGTGAATTGCCAGGCCTCCTCCATGATGCTTTCTCCTTCTAAACTACAATACGAGGCTTCATACAAGCGGAGTATTCCCTTGAAATCATTACAAATGAAACCCCCGTTCTTGTCTCTAAAGCTACTAAAAACCTCTGCATGCAGTACTCAACCAAATTAGAAAAATTGCATTATTTTGCATATAATATATATATAAAAGATATCGATCGATTTAAGTATTCAGATCATGCGTGCGTGACAAAGTAAGTGATGTAGTGAAACAAATGCATTCATTACCTTGAGATACATTATAACCATGTTGTCTGAGGAGTCTAAATTCAAGAGAGGTTGCATACAGATTTTCGTTCTTCCACTTATCATCCTTATTATTGTAGATATTGTGCAATATGTTCTTAATCTCAGTCTCAAAATGATAAGCCAATCCAAGTCTTTGCAAGTTCTCAATCAGCTCCAATTGATCCAGAGGCCTGTTGGTCACACTCACTTCGTTAATCATTGTCTTTACTTTTCCCTTCAGATTTTCTGCTTGTTTTTTGTAACTTTCGCCCTGCATGCACAATTTAATTCAGTTTGCTGATCAAATCACGCATATCTATGTATATGTATGTCTCAAATTCAAATTCAACTGATCAAAGGATTAATAGTAATTAATCAATACCGTAAAGTTGCAACTAAATGAGTGCAGAAAGTCATGGTCCCAAATTGAAGGTTGGTAGTTTCCTGATCTCCTAACAACTGCGGCAGTATCAGGCTGGGCGCTGGCAAAGCATTGGGCTGGCTTGTATTCACTCATTCTCGTGGTTGTTACTCTATTTGTTGCAAGCGGAGGACATAATTTGAAACCATTTACAGAGATGATAAACGTTGATGGAATAATGGAAGAAGACATAATTGGATGTAATGTATGTAAGCTTACTCTTTTTCTATTGCACTTAATAATCTGTGGTACGTCTTGGTGTCAGGTGCATGCATATAGATTTATAGGGAGAGGAAAAGTACGTACTGTTTGTGTTTACTGTTAATTTGTAATTTTATTTTATGAAAAGCACTTTGTATAAGTCTTAATAATACAAGGAAAATTATCATTGCACCACCTTTCTTTTACTTTATATTCATTCAACTACCATAAAATTCTAACATGTTATCTATGCCACCTTTCTTTTAAAATTTGTATCAATTAGTCACTTTTGCACCAACACCGTTAAATAATTTAAATAAAAAGATAATTTTACCCCTAAATAAATTAAAAGACCATTTTATCTTATAAAAGTTTGAAAAATAAAAAATTATAATTATAAAAATACTCCTAAATTTAAAAAAATAAATCCAAAATAGAGGTGCTCAGCTGATTTTTATTAAATTTAGATTTTACAAAATTTTAATAATTATTTTTATTAAAATTTTATAATTTTCAAAATTATAATAAAAAATAACTGAATTTATTTATTAAAAATTATAATTTTGCAAAATTTTATTAAAATAACTGAATTTATTTATTAAAAAATAAATATTCAAATAATTTTTATTCAAAATAAAAATTCAAATTTTTAGATTTATTTCTTTATTAAATGTAGGGGTATTTTTATAATTATAATTTTTATTTTCAAAGTTTTTACAAGATAAAATGATCTTATAATTTATTTAAAGGTAAAATTGTCATTTAATTTAAATTATTTAACGGTGTTAGTGCAAAAATGATTAATTGATACAAATTTCAAAAGAAAGGTGGTGCAGAGAACATATTAAAATTTTGTGGTGTTTAGATGAATATAACACAAAAAAGGTGGTGTAATGATAATTTCCTATAATACAAAAATATTACTTTCATAAAAAGTAGGTACCTATGAACGCTTGAATTTAGCTCTCTTACCATATTTTAGTATAGTTAATCTAAAAATTAGCTTGAATTTAGCTCTTTTACCATAATTTAGTATAGTTAATCTAAAAATTAACTCAAAAAATAAAGATCGTCCAAATATTATATACTTACCCAAATTCAATATTCAATGATATGATATGAGATATTTTCCCTAATTAACACCATCTTTCCTCGAGGAAACTATAACCTGCTAGCTCTAACGTGTTCAAATTTTGCACGCTAAAGTTGGTAATCCATCGATTCCCATGAGTCGTGCAACTGCTTCTATTCCTCTTTGGACTTTGTGAAATCATTGGATTAATTGTCAAAATCTTCGCTCTGAAATGTCTTTCAACTTTATTCATATACGGACAGAGTAATGGAGCCGTTGATTGTCTTGCATGCTAATTTGCTTTGCTTTGTCCAGATTTCACTTGATGGCAGAGTCATCTTCTAAAAGTTCAAAAATTTATTGCTCATGATGTGAGCGGATTTCCTGAATTTGAATTCAGTTAGATATCTTCTTCTTTTTCCTTTCTTATTTTTGTAAGCTTGTGTGCTATGGTAAAAGAGTGAAGACTCATTATGTCTCCTCCCCCGAATAACTTTGTACTCCACATTTTTTTTTTAATCTGTTTCTTCCCTGTTTGAAGCTGCCGCTTCTTCCTCAGCCTGCAGGCCGCGGCTTAGTCGCCGCTGCCTCTCCTTCCCGTCTCGGCCTGAAGCCGCAGGGCCGGCGGCTGTTATTGTCGCCGGCCAAAAGCTTGAAACATTACCCTTTTTTTTGTCTCTTGATGCGGAGGCGGAGGCCGCTGCTTTAATCTGAACAGCGGCTTGCTTGATGGCGAGGCCCAACGGCCACGCCTGGCCGGAACGCCGTTGGTGGCTTTTGCTTCCGCCGGTTGTAATGCTTTAAAAAACAATTATTATCCTTAAAAAAGAAACAACCACAATGGTTCTCAAATTTAATGATACAGATTGGAGAAAACCCAAAAAAAATTAATCAATAGTTAAAAATAAATTCAATTCTTAATTATTCAATATGAAGAGAGTCTGATACCACTTGTTAGAATAAAAAAAAAATAACTTTTAGTGAAAATTATCATTTATAACTTAGGAATATTCATGTTATATCACCAAGAATTAATAACAAATTATGCGGAAACGTATCTGAATTCATAACGCCGAATTGCTCTCTCGGGTTGTGTGGTTAGCTTTCCATATCAACACGTTCTCTTAGATAATTTTTTCCAGTTTTCTCTAGACTCTTTCTCTAATGATGGAATCCTAAAAATAATAGAAAGGTACATGTGACTTAGGGACCATAACTACTTATATAAATAACATTTTCATTTGTCCATCATATAATTAGAACATCATTGGGTCTTTACACATTAAAAATCTATATCCTATTAGATACATTAAAACTCATAATACCAAAAACCTTAATAGATCACATTTAATTGGAATTAACTCTACATGACAATCTGCAATATATAATTATTCACATATAAGCCTAACATTGGATTAAGAGTCCAACAATATCAGATTAAAAAAAATAATAATCTTCCACTTGTGCTATATGTATAACCTTATAATTATATTTTACAAAAATTGTATGAGTTTAACATTATTATCATTTCTAAAATGTATTTATAATCAATCTGGTCCATATATCATTGATTATTTCAATAAATCCCTCATTTAATTAAAACAAGATCATATGCTTATCTAATCGTTCACCTAGTGACAAATACACTGATGTGATTAGTGGTTGAAAAACTAAAAATAATAAAAGAAAACATCTAAACATGCATGAAGACAATTAAAACAAATCCAAGTAGATAATGTATATAGGTTGTGTCGTAAAATCAATTTATTCATTTCTTTTGTTTGTATTTTTTAATTTTATTGATTTTATTTCTTGCAATAACTTAGACAGCTTCAGAATTACTTATAATAATAGTAATTGTATTAATTTGATTCCCACATACTGATCTGCTATGTAACTCATTAATTAAGATGAGCTTGTAATAATACTTCAGTTTTTCTGTTAACAAACTCGCGGCATTTACATAAAATAATAATAATAATAATATTTTGCTTCCAATTGTAAGCTCACTTCTAAACAACTTCCTATTCATGATTAGGAGATTGTCAACTTTTTCCTCTATTGAAATCATTATATACAAATTATCTCCAACTATTTTCATAATACTGGATAATTTCCTTGACACTATAATTTTACAGTATTATCCTTATTTTTAAATATATTTTTATTTATATTAATTATAAATTAAATAAATCATATAACTTGAAATTAAAATAAAAAGATTTAATTACCGAAATAAGAAATATAAGTTTCGAAGTGAATAAAAAATTAACAGTAAGAAACATTTTTCTTATAATAAATATTATTTTATATTTTCAAAATGACTTATTTATCTCTTTTTTCTCTTAAAATTTTTTATGTTATGAATATTTTTAAATATTATAAAAATAATAAAAAAGTAATTGATATATAAAAATTTTAATAAGTAAAAACTGAAAATCTCTCATTACAATATTGATATGTTGTCTTATACAGCTTGTATATTTGTTTTGTAAATATGGTAATAAAAGAAAAATGAGTTTATTGGTTCATGCATTTAGATTGTTAGTACAGAAGATGATATCTATCGAGTCATTTACCTATTAATTGAAAAGTTTTGATGTGATTGGTATTATTACCTTGAGTTTTTAATTATTATTAAATTATTTGAGCATGTGATTTTACATGCATTTTAGTCACGTTATCAGCGATATATATAATCATTCTCAAGCGCATGCATTTTCAATTTTTTTAACGCGGATAAGTTGTTAAGTCATTAATTTAATACAATTATCTTTTAATGTATTATAAAATCATGCAGTTTAATGGTTTTAAAGTCTGACTCTATTAAATTCTGTGGCCTAAAAGTGTGTCTGTATAAAAAATAAAATAAAATACTAGAGAAGGACTGCATGTGTGTGTGTGCATGCAAAAAGATACCCTTATTTTTTTTAATTAAGATTCGCTATTAAATCATGCAGCTTAATACAATTAATTTTCAATACATTTTAAAATTGTGCAGTTTTATAACATTAAAAATTGACTTTATTAAACCTTACTGCTTAACAATGTGTCTATATGGAAAAAAAAAAAGAGGGCACCCGCACTAGAGAAATATCGTGTGTGTATTGTGTTAATTACCTGTCTTTTGTTTGCATGATGCTTAATTTATTTTCTGTATGCTTTTAATTTGACCATTTTCAAGAGCTAGTTGAGATTGAATTTTCATAATCAAATAAACCCTCTTTCCATTCGACAGAAAATAATATTGTTTACTTATTTTACAGAACAAAAATTAAAAGTAATTTTGCTTCTTAAAAATATGAATACGTCCCATTCAATAAGATTAATTGAGGGGAGTAGAATCTTCTCCTTATTTGAGTTGTCTTTTTTTTTTTTTTATAAATCTTGCGCTACATGTATTTTAGTTTAGTGCTAGTATATGATTAGAGTTCAACTACCTTTATTTTTTAATTTATTTACCGCTAATTACATTAATAAATTTTATTAAAAAAAAAAAGATCAGAAAAGGATCTTGATTCTAATTAAAGGCCCTGGACCAGTTAAGTTTGAGGAAAATTTTTAATTTATAACTTCCCCACTGTCAAAGTCTTTGTATTATTTGATCAAAATCAAATCCAATTTCTCTCCATTTTTTTTTTAACTTCTACCGTAGTCGCTTTCTTCACAATTTTCATTAGATATCAAAACTTCCATAAAATATCTCATCCCAGCAGCCGCGAAATAATCAATATTTATTTGGACGTCATCAATTGGACGGCGGTCGGGTGGGGCAATGGAAAGTTCATGCATGAAGCTATTTTTGCCACACCCCATGTTTTCGTTAAGTACAACGTGGTCTGCCTAATTGTTTTTCAACGTGGTCTGCCTAATTGTTTGAAGTTTGATGTTTACATAGATTACGTGTGTCCAACTCCAATCTCCCATGTTTTTCACAACACCTCCAATATAAGCGGAGCATTGCAAAATTTTCACTTGTGGTCAATAGAGCCGGAAACCCGTTTAATTATAATGTGGTGTGCCCAATTAATCAGTTAAAAAGTCTTGCTAACTGAGTAGGTCGTGCGTCTTGTAGTGGGATCCACTCATCTGAATGTTTATTTTGGAATAAAAATTGTGTTGAGATCCACTTAATGTGTGCAAAAAATATTGCCCGACAATAAAAATTGTACCGTCCTATCTCCCTCTGTAATGTAGCTTACAAGACTATCACCAAGATGATTGCAAACCGTCTTTAATCCATTTTACCACATTTGGTTGGCCCCCATCAAACTAGTTTTGTCCCTGGCTGCCACATGACAGAAAATATTGTAATTGCTCAAGAGGTTGTGCACTCTATGCCCAAAAAGACGGGTGCTATAGGTTTCATGCCTATTAAGGTTGATTTAGAGAAGGCCTATGATCGTCTCAATTGGGAATGCATTAGTGATACTTTGCGAGAAGCTCGGATTCCTCCTGATCTTATCCAAGTTATTATGGCATGCATTACCTTGGTTACTATGAGGGTCTTATGGAATGGGGAAGCTACTGATGAATTTTTTCCTTCCAGAGGAATTCGTCAGGGCTGCCCTTTATCTCCTTACCTCTTTGTCCTCTGCATAGAACACCTTAGTCATGGGATTCACAATTGTAAGAAAAATAAACACACAGTGAGATAACAATCCAATACAGTAGCTAATGTAAAACAGCAACTGGAAATCACAACTGTAAAACAGCAACTGGAAATCACAACTGGAAAACAGCAGGGAAAAGAAGAAAAATTGAAACAGAAATGAGACCCGAAACCTGCAAAAGACAGTTTCCTTAAAACAGATTTACCACCTACTGAAGTGTTTTAGGTCAGCTGGTAACTGTTTCCCAGGATACAATGAGCACGAATTTTCGGTTAAGCACAGACAGGTAATTCCGGCGAACCACAACAGCAGTAAACTCGATCAAGAAAACAGATGAAAGAAGGAGTAAAGAAAGATTGCAAGTACTTTGTGTGTTGGTTTCAGTGTGCCCAAAAACAGAAGAAGAAACAGAAGAAGATGTGGCTTTTTATACTCATGTGAGGATGTAACTGCAGTATTGTATTGAATTTCTGAATTCAATATATGCTATTAAACAGTGATAACAGCCAATTCAATTCAATCAAAACGTGAATTCAAAATTGAATTAAAAAACGTGAATTGTATAACAACTAAAAATAATTGTTGTGAAGCTGTTACAAATCCTTTGAATTCAAAACGTGAAACTGTTACAACAAAAGATTCAAAAGAAAATTAAAAACGTATCATGCAATTTTGGATGATTTTGGGCTGACATTCGCGTATGCAGGACGCGTGGGCGCACACGAGTTCAACTAAACCGATCTTGGATTTGCACTCCCCGCGCACGCGCATGTGGAGAGAGCTTTTATCCTTATAATTCTTACTCATGCATGGTTAAGTGTTTATATATAAACACCAATCCCTTGGCTTCTTTTTCCCACGTGGGATAAGCCTCATTTTCTTTCAAATTTCCAACTTCAAGGGTGATCTTTGAGAGGCAATTTCTCATTCACCCAAGCACTATTTTGAGAAAATAAAATTACACTTTTGAAGTATTAACGGAATAGAATCCGAACCTCACAAGATTTCTCACTTTCGTTAAGTGGAACCCACTCAAAATGTGCCCTCAAAATAGCATATAGACATGTTATTTTTTCAACAATCCCCCACGTGTATGAAAATTGGCAGTAAAACAAAAAACTGCTATATTTTTTACATCAAAACCATTTTTGACCTTAATGATCGAGTTTATTAGATCGATACCTGTTGTGTAAATTTTAATGTACTCGCAAGCGCACGAATCTATTGTAGTGTAGATCAATGGTGACGAGTGTCGATCCCACGAGGAGGAGGATTTTAATTGTGTATAGAATTAATTTTGCAAAATGGGTGGTTGGAATTGTGGTGGAAGTGATTTAAATTATCCTAAAATGGGAATTGAAATTGCGATAATAAATTCTAAAATTGGAATTGCAATGGCGAGAATAAGTTGAAGCGAAATCTATTGAAATGACGTACTTGGGTATCTGGATCCGTATCAACATGCATCATGGGCTAAATATTTCTTATTAATGCCAATTAAATCATGAGGGGGGAATCCACACCTCATGAACCACACTCTAATCAATATGGTGCTAAGGGCTTATCGTGCCAAATAATAATAACCTTATACTAGAGAGCCGGTGTAACCAAGGCGGTATCTAGACAAGATCAGTATTATTTGTCGACGATAAGTCAAATCATCCACAAAAACTAGAGGGGAAAAGAAAATAAATTTACCAAATAAAGCCCATGACACATGTTGAGACTTCACCTTCAACCCAAGCTTGAAAGAAAATTAGCCACTCATAATTGAACTAGGGGCAAAAAGGGAATTTATTAAAATACAAAGAAAATACAAGATGGAGAAGGAATTACAGAAAATGGATCCCAAAAATGGATTCAGAGATATCAAATTAGGGGGGGGAGGCCCCCTTTTTATAGATACATGGAGTAAATCATGACCATCGGATTAAAAACAGTTTGGACGCTCAGGATTGCGCCACGTCATCAGTCAACAGTCCACGGTTTGACCACGCGGATGAACAGTAACACGGTTTGACCCGGATGAACAGTAACGCGGTTTGGTTGAAAATAATCCTGTGTGATGCATGCACCGTACGCGAGATTTTTCGTCCACTGATATGCTGCCACGTCACCGTCAACAGTACATAAGAATTTTAGTCCAATAGGATCGTGACACCTCATCAGTCAATGCCACATCATCGGTCAATGCCACGTCATCGATCCGTCTATGTGAACAGTGTCGTGAACAGTAACGTAGACAGTACCGTATACGTGAATAGTACCGTACATGTGAATAGTGCCATTTTTCCTTTTATGCTCCTCCTAAGGTTTTCGACCGTCCTGAGTTCAAAAGTGATGTCCGTTTTGCCGTCTGATCTCTCCTTTATTGTGAAATGACTATAATGCCCCTAAAATACATAAAATACTTAATTAAAATAACACACACGTAATTACATCACAAGAAGGTTAAATACATAAAAGTAAGGGTTGTTAGTAAGACTTGAAATGTAAAATGACGGTTTTCTCCTTTATAAATATGCATTTTCTAACACTCAACAATACCTAGCACAGGATATGTAAATGTTATCTTTTGAACCTTCCCTTGTAATAGTATAATTACTTTACTGGTTGATCAGTAGACGCGATGTCTTTGAACTATGTTGTCGTTAGTGTAAACGATCATATACTACACATAGGTATTTCTCTTAACACTATTGAGTTCTCATGGTTATGTTCGTTTTGGCCTTGACCATCTGCCTGGTTCTGCAAGAGTTTCTAAGAGCTAAACCCTTTATAGCTCCCTTTGAACTGGCCCCACTTCTCTCTCACATAGGTGATATCTTAATTAAGAGTAACCCGCATTATTCCGCTCGAATTTCCTATGCATATGAATCATTAAGAGCCTAGCTCAACTTTATTCCCCACGGGCATCACTGTTTCATCATAGAAATGGTCAATGAGGTAATCCTCTCAAGAGAATAACCCCCACAGTGATCCAACTTTAGTCTTTAACAAATAGGTTGTCCTATTAAACCTAGATCTTGGGATCTCCAGTCAACTAGGTTGGGTTTTCCTTCGTTATTGACTAATCATCCTATGGATTTTAATCTCATTCCCCTCAATGATTTTTCTACTAACTCTCTATTTAACATTTTGGTTAGTGGATCCACAATGTTATCATTTGACCTCACATAGTTAATAGAAATAACTCCAGTAGAAATAAGTTGTCTAATGGTATTATGTCTACGGCATATGTGTCTAGACTTACCATTATACATATTGCTTTGTACCTTATCGATAACTTATTGACTATCGCAATGAATACAAATTGTAGGCATTGGCTTTGGCCACTTTGGAATACCTTCTAAAAAATTACGTAACAATTCTGCTTCTTCACCACATTTATATAATACAATGAATTCAGATTCCATTGTAGATTTGGTAATTACTGTTTGTTTAGAAGATCTCCATGATACAGCTGCACCTGCTAGTGTAAACACATAGCCGCTAGTAGATTTTGAATCTTTTATATCTGATATCTAGTTAGCATCACTAAATCCTTCTAATACTTATGGATACCTAGTATAGTGCAATCTATAATTGCGAGTATATCGAAGATACCTAAGTACTCTTACGATAGCTTTCCAGTGATCAATTCCTGGATTACTCATATATCTACTAAGTTTACTTACTGTATAGGCTAGATCTGGTCTGGTACAATTTGTTAAGTACATCAGACTGCCTATAATTCAAGCATATTCAACTTGAGAAATACACTCTCCTCTGTTTTTCAATGAATGGATACTCATATCTAATGAAGTCTTAGACACAGTATTATTATCTCTATTAAATTTTTCAAGAATTTTATCTACATAATAAGTTTGACTTAGAATAAGTCCATTAGAAGCCCTTGATATTTTAATTCCCAAAATGACATCTGCAAGACCCATGTCTTTCATGTCAAACTTAGACTTCAACATATTCTTGATAGATTTAATCATGTCATTATCACTCCCAACAATGAGCATATCATCAACATATAAACATAAAATGACAGTCATTTTCTGTTTCTTTAACATAAACACATTTGTCACACTCGTTGATCTTAAATCCACTTGTGATCATCGTATGATCAAATTTTTCATGCCACTGTTTCGGTACTTGTTTCAAGCCATATAATGACTTTACCAATTTACAAACTTTCTTTTCTTGTCCTGGAGCTATAAAACCTTCAGGTTGCTCCATGTAGATTTCTTCATCTAAATCTCCATTTAGAAAAGCCGTCTTTACATCCATTTCATGTATCTCGAGATTGCGCAAAGCTGCAATTGCTATTATCATCTAAATGGAATTTATTCTCGTAACAAGAGAATAAGTATCAAAGTAATCAAGGCCTTCTCGTTGCCTATAACCTTTAATTACTAGCCTAGCCTTTGTACTTATTGATTGATCCATCGGCTTTTAATTTCCTTTTGAAAATCCACTTATACCCCAAAGGTTTACATCTTGGAGGAAGATCTACTAGCTCTTAAGTATGATTTTGTAAAATGGATTCAACTTCACTATTAATGGCTTCTTTCCATAAAGCGCCTTCAGCTGAAATTACAGCTTCTTTGAAGTTTTGATGTTCACTTTCTAGCAAATACGTCAGAAAGTCTAGACCAAAAGACTTTTCTATTCTATCTCTTTTGCTAAGTCTGACCTCAATTTCTTGTTCTTCTTCTTCTTCTTCTGGTGCTTCATCATTTTCAATTGTTGTTTCATGAAATTATCATAGTTCTCTCGATTCCACTTTAGAATTGCAAGGAAACACATGTTCGAAAAACGATGCATATCTTAATTCTATTATTGTATTTTTGTGGACATCTGGAACTTTAGACTCATACATCAGAAATCGATAAGCACTACTGTTTTGTGCATAACCGATGAAAATGCAGTCAATAGTTTTTTGTCCTATTTTTACTTTTTTATTTGAAGAAACCACTGCTTTAGCAAGATATCCCTACACTCGTAAGAATTTATAAGAAGGTGTTCTACCTTTCCAAAGCTCATACGAGGTTTTATCTTCTTACTTTCGGGGTATCTTATTTAATAAATAATTAGCTGACAAAACAGCTTCTCCCCACATATTCTGGGGTAACCTATAACTTATCAACATTGTATTCATCATTTCCTTTAAAGTTCGATTCTTTCATTCTACAATCCTATTAGATTGAGGTGAATATGGAGCCGTGATTTGATGTATGATTCCACTTTGTTCACATAGTGACATAAACGGAACAACATACTCACCACCACGGTCGCTCCTTAATTCTTTAATTTTTCTATTAAGTTGATTCTCAACTTCATTTTTGTAGAGAATAAACTTTCCCAAAGCTTCATCTTTACTTTTCAATAAATATACATAGCAATATTTTGTGCAATCATCTATAAAAGTAATAAAATATTTGTTACCACCTCTTGTTTGAATGGATTTAAAATCACAAATATCACAATATATTAAATCAAGTGGTTCGATGTTTCTTTTAATTGTTTGGAAAGATGACCTAGTTAGTTTTGTCTTAACACAAGTTTTACACTTATGTTTCAAATCAATTTAGAAATTGGGAATATGCTTCATGTTAATTAATTTACGCAAAGAATTAAAATTAACATGTCCTAATCTACCATACCAAAGATTAGAAGACTCAAGCAAATAAGCAGAAGAACTAGCTTTATTATTAATTCTTGGTTTCAGAGTTATTACATTAAGCTTAAATAGCCTATCATTAACATAACCCTTTCCCACATACATCTCATTCTGTGACAAAACTACCATATCTGATTCAAACACCATTCGAAAACTATGTTTGTTCAACAGCGATCCAGACACCAAGTTCTTCTGAATTTCTGGCACGTAAGCACATCGTTCAGAGTCAGCTCTTTTCTAGAAGTCATCTTCAAAATCATCTTCTCTTGACCCTCAATATCAGACGTAGTAGAATTCCCCATGAATAACTTCTCTCAATTGCAAACTGCTTCAAATAAAGCGAACAACTCTTTGTTCGACATGTCTGGTTGCTCCCGTATCAATCTACCAATCTCTCATATTATAGCCAACTAGATTTACTTCTGAAACCACTGCAAAGAGATTTATGTCTGAAACATGTTGAGTGATGTTTTCCACCACATTTACTTCTCGCTTCTTTTTAGGCAACCTGCAATCCGAAGCCTTGTAACCCATTTTATCACAATTAAAACATTTTCCTTGAAACTTAGTTTGCTTCTTGGAAATTCCTCCTTTCAGACCCAATTTTTTTTTATTATTTTTAGGTCTATGTTCAACAACATTTGCCTTTGCCATAGAAATAGCCCATTTTCTTTCTGTATTTCTGTTATCTTTCTCAATTCGGAGCTTAACAACCAACCCTTCAATATTAATTCCTTGCGTTTATGCTTCAAATAGCTCTTGAAATCTTTCCAAGCAGGAGTCAATTTTTTGATAATTGCAGCCACTTGGAAAGTTTCACTTAGCATCATCCCTTCTGTAAGGATTTCAGATAATATTATTTGAAGCTCTTGTACTTAACTTATTACAGTTTTAGAATCCACCATTTTATAGTCTAGAAAGCGACCAACAACAAACTTTTTGGTACTCGCATCCTCAGTTTTATATTTCTGGTCTAAGGATTCCCATAGCTCCTTAGTTGTTTTCTTTCCTATCTATACGTTATACAAGGAATCACTAAGGCCATTCATTATATAATTTTTACATAAAAAATCATAATGGTGCCATGCATCAATTGCACTTGCAACTTGAACATATGTTTCACCCTCTTTGGGTTTAGGAGCATCCTCTGTCAAGAACCTCGCAAGGTTCAACGTGGTCAAGTAAAATAACATCTTTTGCTGCCAACGTTTGAAATTCTGGCCATTGAATTTTTCTGGCCTTTCCCCATGATTCACAGGATTGCCCACAGAGGCTGGTTCTTTCACAACAGATGGTGCATCAACAAAAGTTGAAACAGGAACATACCAAACATCATTAATGGTTTCAGTTGCCATCTTAATGATAGTATAAAATATGTTTTAAAAATGTAAGAAAAATAAACGCATAGTGAGATAACAATCCAATACAGTAGCAAATGTAAAACAACAACTAGAAAACAGCAGGGAAAAGAAGAAAAATCGAAACAGAAAATGAGACCCGAGACCTGCACAGGACAATTTTCTTAAAACAGATTTACCACTTATTGAAGTGCTTTAGGTCAACTGGTAACTGTTTCCCAGGATACAACGAGCACGAATTTCCGGTTAAGCACAAATGAGTAATTCTGGTGAACCACATCAGCAATAAACTCGATTAAGAAAACAGATAAAAGAAGGAGGAAAGAAATATTGCAAGTGCTCTGTGTATTGGTTTCAGTGTGTCCAAAAACAGAAGAGGAGGTGCCTTTTTATACTCATGTGAGGATGTAACTGCAGCATTGTATTGAATTTTTGAATTCAATTTATGCCATTAAACAGTGATAACAGCCAATTCAATTCAATCAAAACGTGAATTCAAAATTGAATTAAAAAAAGTGAATTGTATAACAGCTAACAATAATTGTTGTGAAGCTGTTACAAATCCTTTGAATTCAAAACGTGAAACTGTTACAACAAAAAATTCAAAAGGTGCCATGCAAGCTTGGATGATTTTGGGCTGACATTCGTGTACGCAGGACGCATGGGCGCACATGAGTTCAACTAAACCGGTCTTGAATTTGCACCCCATGCGCACGCGCATATGGAGAGAGCCTTTATCCTTATAATTCTTACTCATGCATGGTTAAATGTTTATATATAAACACTAATCCATTGGCTTCTTTTTCCCATGTGGAATAAGCCTCATTTTCTTTTAAATTTCCAACTTCAAGGGTAATATTTGAGAGACAATTTCTCATTCACCCAGGCACTTTTTTGAGAAAATAAAATTACACTTTTAAAGTATTAACGGAATAGAATCCGAACCTCATAAGATTTCTCACTTTCGCTAAGTGGGACCCACTCAAAATGTGCCCTCAAAATAACATATAGACATGCTATTTACAACAATGTCATTAATGTTGGGAAGTGGCGTTCGATTAAGTTATCTCGTAATGGTACCCTTTTATCCCATCTTTTCTTTGCTGACGACCTTCTTTTGCTCACAGAGGCTACTATTGAGGAAGCTAGAGTTATTTCCTCTGTGTTAGCATATTTTTTTTTTTTGCTCTGATGCCAAAGTGAATACAAACAAAAATTTACTTTGTTTTTCCAAGAATATGGGTGCTAGAGATATTTCCTCAACTTTGAGTCTTCTTGGCTTCTCGGTTACGTCCAATCTTGGTAAGTACCTTGGGGTTCCTCTGCATCATTCTCGAGTCTCTACCAACATGTTTCAGGAGATCATCGACAAGGTGGAGAAGCGGCTGTCGGGTTGGAATACTTCCCACTTGTCTTTGGCTGGTCGTATCACTCTAGCTCAGTCCGTCCTCCATGCAATTCTAGTTTATATTATGCAAATTTTCTCCCTTCTTAATGGTGTACGAGGGAGAATTGATAGGGCTTGCAGGAGGTTCATTTGGAGCGGTTCGTCTCCTCAGCAGATGCTTAGCATGGTTAGTTGGCATAATATGTGTAAGCCTAAAGCTATTGGCGGCCTTGGTTTTAAGTCTTTGGCAATAATGAATCAAGCTTTACACATAAAGCTCGCTTGGGGTATAATTTCTTCTCCAAATAGTTTATGGGTCAAGGTCCTCACTACCAAATACAGAATCGATCCTCTCAAGTTGCCTCATAAGCTTCCTACCCGTTATGGCTCTCACTTGTGGAAGTCTCTTGGGCATGTTTGGAGCGAGGTCCTTGCGAGGAGGCGTTGGTGTTTAGGTGATAGTCAGTATGTTCGTTTTTGGTGGGATCTTTGGGTCACTAATAATGTTCCTCTAATGGCCTACGCAACTAATGTTATTCCCGTGGAAATTTTGGAATGCGAGGTGACTGACTTTATTGATGTGAATGAGAGTTGGTATTGGTCCCGCTTTGAACAGTATTTTCCTAGCAATATTATCCTTCGAATAATGGCTCTACATCCCCCTTCTTATGTGAAAGGCATGGATACCATTTTTTAAGCTCACTTGAAACATGGTAAGTTTACTACTAGCTCTGCTTATTTAGCTCTCTCTGATTATAATCCAGCTACTGAAGATTGAGTTTGGAGGTTGATCTAGACTTGGAAAGGCCCTCAGAACATGCGAGTTTTCTTGTGGCATGCTTTTCATACCGGTTTGAAGACTAAGGCTGAGTTGGCTAAACGGCATTTACCCATCTCGACTTGTTGTGACTGTTGTGGGGTTGTGTGTGAAGATGTTATTCATGCTCTATGTGATTGTCCTTTGGTTATGTAGTTTTGGCTTAACATCATCCATATAAGTAAACGACAAGGTTTTTTTAATTCTCGACTTAATCGTTGGCTACACTCGAATTTGGTTGATGACAGTAGGGTGGGGGATGTTTCAAGTTGGGCTATTTTCTTTGGTGTTGCTTTATGGAGGATTTGGTTTTGGAGAAATTAATTTCTCTTTAACCAAAAGATGATGGACCCAACGACTTTGTTGGTGGATGTCCATACAAGAGCAGAGGAGACGCATAAGCTTTATAATAGCTCGTTGGTCATAAGGAATATTAGGGCTAACAAGTGAATTTCTTGGCAACCTCCTGAGTGGCCATGGTGTACTTTGAATAGGGATGGTGCCCACAAGTCTGATCGGATTTTTACTGCAGGTGGTCTGATTCGGGATTATTTTGGGCGTTGGCTAACTGGGTTTGGGATGATGATTGGCTCTTGCTTTATTACGGTTGCGGAACTTTGGGGTTTGTATCTGGGGCTTCAGCTTGCTTGGAACTCTGGCATCTGTAGACTGAAAATTAAAACGGATAGCCTGTGTGTTACACAATTGGTGGCTAGACCTTCGATGATGACTAATGACTATGCTCCCTTGATTCAGGCTATTAAGGATTATCTCAAATTGGATTGGCATGTTTCCATTTCCCATATCTACAGAGAAGCCAATTTCGCTGCAGATTATATGGCGAACCTCGCTTTTTCTCTTCCTCTTGGTTTTCTTGTGTACCTTACGCCCCCTTTGGGTGTTAGGTCTCTTTTCCTTCATGACTTTTACGGAGTTTCTTACCCCCGTTCTGTTCTTCTTTAGCTCTTTTTAGAGCCCCAGTTAAATAAAAAATAATAATTAAATAAAATAATTTTACTCTTCTTTAATCATGTTCAAATGTTTCAATTTTGCGTTCAAGTTTTATATCATTTCCCTCTTAACTTAATTGTGGGATTATTTTTGCTTTTGAAATACAAGTTATGCAACCCAAGAGGGGGGTGAATTGAGATTTTAAAATTATACAATACAATTCGCACAACAATTTAATCTATTGTTTTAATCAAATCAAAAAGAATAAATTCAATCAAGCACAATATTAAAAGAGTAAGGGAAGAGAAAACAAACACAAGGATTTTTACGTGGTTCGGCTATCCCCGCCTACGTCCACGCCTCCAAGCACACCCGGCTTGAGGATTTCACTATCCAAACCTCCCAAGGCTTCAAATGTTTACAATTGACTTCCAAGGTGTCAATGGACCTTTACAACAAGAGATTATCTCCCCAATCTCTTCACCCCAAGTGTTTCTCACACTAGTACACTCACAACTTGATGAGAAATGAAAATCACAACAATGAAACTTTCTTTAAGAGTAGATAACAGATTATAGCTCAATGATGATTCAATAAATGATTATTTGCAAAATGGAAGCTTAATATATGTTATATGATCTTGTTTATGCTTGCATTAGTTTTTAGAATGAAGTTTGAGTTGAGTTTTTATAGTTAAGCCCGAAAACTAGCCGTTATAGGCAAATTCCTACGCCCAAGTGGTTAGCCGCTTGATTTATCCGGCTAGCCGCTCAGGAACAGTGATATTACCGTTATATTTGAATTTTGCTACAGTAACACTGTTCACTAAAAATACACTTTGGCCTAAAACTTTTTATAATTATACTAGGCCCAAAACGTCATAAAATTTTTATAAATAGGTCCAATTTCATAATTTTTTAAGAATAGTTGTCTTTCCAAAAATTTATGAAATTATAATATGGCCCCAAAGATATTATTATTTCACAAAAAGGTCATTTTCAACATAATATCCATATTTTTCAAAGTTCTCAAAACCTTTTACTTTAGTCCAAAATATTCATAAATTATAGTATGGCCCAAAGCATTCAAATGTTTGTAAAAACGTCCAACTTCGAAATTTAATAATAATAATACTTATTAAAATCAAAGATTTCAAAACTTAGCATTTAAGTCCAAATTACTCAAATCCACAAAATACTTTACTTTATAAAAATAAAACCTTTTAGTTTATGAAGTATTTAATTGAATTAATCTCTTGAGCTTCTTAAATGCTAAATCATGCATCAATTAAATCATACCGGCTTTACAAGAATTTATCGCACTAATTTATTCGTTGAGCTCTAAATTATATTCTTGATATCGCCATTGTCCGTTGAGTGTCTTCAATCTTGATTTCACTTGATTCACTTGCATAAATATTATCCTTAAAAAACTAGTGAAAATGTGAAATACAATATTTATTATTCTCACTTAAGACACATGTTTGTTATCATCAAAATTACATTATGTGTAACCCTTTAGGCTAACAATCTCTGCCTTTTTTATGATGACAAACATCTCATATATTTTGACATTTATACTCCCCCTTAATACATGGCATATATAATTAAACATATAAATCAAATTCAAAATAAAAACTCCCCCTGAATATTTCAAAAATATGCAGAAATACTTTAAGAACAAAATACATATTATATGTCTCCATATTCAAAATACATGATCTCTCCCCCTTCATCATCAAAATTACTAGAAATTCATTCTAAGATCGATAATATGTCAATGGTTAATCAAGAAACATATAATAATCAAACATCTAATTAACCATAAAATGATCATGAACCATCATGCCATCAAAAGAATGTTCAAAATGCATATTATCCAAAAACTTATTGTATGCTCCCCCTAAATATATGGCCAACTAAAATTTTTAACCAAAATGATATTATCTAAAAACTTATCATATTTATCTCCCACTTTATCATAAAAAAAAAAAAGATAGATAGATGCAATTCGAAACAAGATCATAAAAAATAATTCAATGAAGATATTACCCATTTTGTGCGAGCAAAAATTTCGGCAGAGTCTCCCCTTAAAAATGAACAAATCCTCAAATACACAACACGGTTAAAAACACTTCCATATAAGCTTAAACAATTATAACAAACCAACAACTCCATCAATTCTTCAAGTGACACACATATAATCATCAATCATCAAATTCAATATGAATTCCCCCAACACTTGTAACAATTCTATTTGAGGATCCCATAATCATATTCGAATAAAACACCTTAACTAAATTTTCATAGTATTGCTCCTTAATAACTAAAACATTTTTCTAGCCCATAGCAATGAGAAAATAACTAAGAGATTTGTCACAAATTTCTAAATTCTTCAAATTACGAAGATTAACAAAATAGGGAGCGATAACCGACCTCGACATAAAATTGTCGTGAAACTGTTTCCGAAGAGGTAGATGCTGAAAGTGGGTTGATATGAACTCTGTATTATCTCTATAATCGTCCTTACGTCTCTTGGCAACTTGTTTGCTCTTGGATTTTTCACCACCCACTATTGTTGGAACAAAAACAAGCTTAAAGATCCAATTTCGGGTTTACAAAAAATTGAGTGAAATGAATTTGTTTGAGCCAAGAAAATTGATTCTAGAGATGAATAAAGCTAATATATGATGTAGATTGGATCAAATATGGGCTAAAGGAAGCTTGAAAATGAATAGAGAGAAATGGATAGAGTTAGGTTTTTTGTTTTGGATTTTATGTGAAGAGTTGATGAAATGAAGTTTTGAGAACGAAAATTGAAGGAGTAATGGATGAATAATGATTTGGATGATTGATTTTAATAAGAAAATGAGTGAAAGATGAAGAAATTTGAGAGAGAAATGGAGAAGTATTGTTCACGCATGAGAGATGATGATGAAATGATGAAGAACAAGTGAAGAAATAATGATTGGGAAGAGTTTAATGAAGGTTAAATGCATGGGTAATGGTTTAAGAGATTGATCTTGGCATAAAAATGGTTGAGAAATGAAGAGAAATTGATTAGAAATGGAAGAGAGTGGCTCACGGTTTTGGAGAGAGAGGACCGAAGAAGAACATGTGAAGAAGAAAGGAAAACAAAAAAAAAATGGGAAAACCCGTGACCAAGCGGCTAGCCACTTGCTCTCGGGTTTGAGCAGTGCCCAAGCGGCTAGCCGCTTGGGGCAGGCGATTAGCCGCCTCATGGCTGCCCCTCTGCATAAATTTTGCTCTCCGTCTATTTTTGATAAATTCCAAGGCTATTTTGTGATCCCGAACACTTTCAAAAGCCATTTTAATGCATGAATCAATATAATTAACATCCAAAAAATCATAAAACTCAAATTTATAACATATTCATCATGCATATACATCACAATTAGGAGATACGATAACACTTTATGGTTGGAATTATAAACATTTAAGACATGATTAATTCACACATATAATTCATCTATCATGCATATATTTTACACACTCATTAAACATATATGCATTCAAAGATTAATAAACATATCACTCATTTATCATGCTTAGGCATTACATAATCATTAAAATCAAACAAATTCATCATGATGAGTTGACAAGTTATCATCATATATATATAATCATGCATCATGATAAAGCACTCAATGTTAAATATAATGATAATTCAATCATGTAAACATACAAGTATACTTTCACAAATTCAAGCTACTATCCATTTTTCATGATCCACTCAACATGATACCAAATGAATTATTAAATACTTACTAAGCTTAAAAGACCATCACTTATAATCAATAAGGCAATAATTGTTACCAAAACAATTAAATCATATTGTCTCATCATTTTTGCTTACACCATGATCAAGTGATTATTCTCATAAGCTTTTATCAAGGAACTCTCCACCATTCCTTGATTGTGGTGCCTACAAAAAATATTCAAGTTGTGTGCTTTGGTACCCAAATATTCTTGGGTCTTTGAGTGTTAGTAATGATTCCTTTTGGAACCCAAATACATGTTACTCTATAATATGCATTTCTTTTAACCGGACATCTAAGCTTCATGTGACCACTTTGATTGCAATAATGGCATACAATTTGATCATTAATAGAGGTAGTTTTAACAAAATAACTCTTATAATATTTTTGTTTCAAATTTGGCTTATAATCAATACCTCCATTATCAAACACACATTTTTATGAATTAACCAAGTTATCCAACATCTTTTGCCCATTTGTGAATTTTAACATAATTTGATTTAGTTCATTGCTCTTCTTCTTAAGCACTTCATTTTCTTTCATTAATTCATCAACATGTGATTTCTCATGCTCATATGAAGTACTTTGTTTGCATTTAAATGATGTAATTCTATCATACAACATTTTATTATCTAACTCTAGTCCTTTAATCTTTTCATTTAATGAATCATTGCATTTTTGTAAAGCATCCTTTTCATTTTTCAAGTTATCTACATGTGATTCTAGATGATCATGTGAAGTGCTAGGTTTCTTATTTAATAATACAACTCTATTATGCAATGTTTTATTATCTAATTCTAGGCATGTAATCTTTGCACTTAGAGATTCATTCTCATTTGTGAGCTTTACCATTTTCTTTTTAAGACATGCATTCTTTTTACCAATTTTTATCCAATTATCATGCAATTCTTTAAAAGTATCATATAATTTATCATAAGTAGAAAGATCATTTACCTCATCAAGTTCATCATCCGATTCATCTCCAATTGCTATGAGAGCTAGATTTGTCATTTCTTGATGCTCTTCATCATTACTTGTTTCCTCATCTCTATCATCCCATGTGGCTACCATTGCTCTCTTCTTGAGCTTGTTGAAAAGAGGGCATTCCCTTCTTATATGACCAGGCTTCTTACACTCATAATATTTGATTACTTCCTTCTTTTCCTTTCGGTTCTTGAGGTCTCTAAATTTTCTTCGCTCACTGGATTTCTTAAAAAGTTTTCTAAACGTCCTAGCCAGCATATCCATCTACTCCTCATCCAGCTCGCTTTCCTCATCACTTTTATGTTTCGAGGCTTTGAGAGCAATGCTTTTCTTCTTCTCCTCATTGCCTCTTTTGGCTGTCAAGTCTTCCTCATAAGAAATAAGAGAACCAATTAAATCATAAATAGGTAAAATATTTAAATCTTTGGCTTCCTTAATGGTAGTCCTTTTTGGTCTTCATTCCTTAGGTAGCGACCTAATGATTTTCTTAACTTTCTCACTATTTGAAAAGGTCTTTCTTAGGACTCTTAGAGTGTTCAATATGTCCGTAAATCTAGTATACATAGAATACATACTATCATTTTGTTCCATTTAAAACAATTCATATTGTCGAGTGTACCTACTAATTTTAAACTCTTTCACTTAATTCGTACCTTCATAAATAACTTTAAGTTTGTGCCAAATTTCATTAGCACTTTCACAACTAGATACTCTATGAAACTCTTTCTTATCTAGTGCACAAAACAAGGCATTCATAACTTTGGAATTTAGAGAAGCTCTTCTCTTTTCCAATTCATTCCATTCCCGTGAAGGTTTTGAAATATCTTCCCCGACTTCGTTTTTAGTCAAAGGCATAAATGGACCATCACAAATAATTTTCCAAATTTCATAATCTAAAGCTTGTAAATAAATTCTCATCTTAGTTTTCCAATATAGGTAGTCATTACCATCAAATAATGGTGGTCTAATTGTGGATTGTCCTTCCCTAAAGGTTGAGTCATTATGGGTTGATATGGGTCTTTAACTCTAGACGGTTAAGTCTACACAAGAGCACCTTGCTCTGATACCAAATAAAATGCAAGTTATGCAACCCAAGAGGGGGGTGAATTGAGATTTTAAAATTATGCAATACAATTCGCACAACAATTTGATCTATTGCCTTAATCAAATCAAAAATAATAAATTCAATCAAGCACAATATTAAAATAGTAAAGGAAGAGAAAACAAACACAAGGATTTTTACGTGATTCGGCTATCCCCGCCTATGTCCACGCCTCCAAGCACACCCGGCTTGAGGATTTCACTATCCAAGCCTCCCAAGACTTCAAATGTTTACAATTGACTTCCAAGGTGTCAATAGACCTTTACAACAAAAGATTATCTCCCCAATCTCTTCACCCCAAGTGTTTCTCACACTTGTACACTCATAATTTGATGAGAAATGAAAATCACAACAATGAAACTCTCTTTAAGAGTAGATAACAAATTATAGCTCAATGATGATTCAGTAAATGATGATTTGTGAAATGGAAGCTCAATATATGTTATATGATCTTGTTTATGCTTGCATTAGTTCTTAGAATGAAGTTTGAGTTGAGTTTTCATAGTTAAAGCCCGAAAACTAGCCGTTATAAGCAAATTCTCGCGCCCAAGCGGTTAGCCGCTTGATTGATCAGGCTAACTGCTCAGGAACAGTGATATTACCGTTATATTTGAAATTGCTACAGTAATACTGTTCACTAAAAATACACTTTGGCCTAAAACTTTTTATAATTATACTACGGCCAAAAACGTCATAAAATTTTTACAAATATGTCCAATTTCATAATTTTTTAAGAATAATTGTTTTTCCAAAACTTTTTGAAATTATAATATAGCCCCAAAGATATTATTATTTCACAAAAATGTCTTTTTCAACATAATATCCATATTTTTCAAAGTTCTCAAAATCTTTCACTTTAGTCCAAAATATTCATAAATTATAGTATGGCCCAAAACATTTCAAATATTTGTAAAAACGTCCAACTCTGAAATTTAATAATAATAATACTTATTAAAATGAAAGATTTCAAAACTTAGCATTTAAGTCCAAATTACTCAAATCCACAAAATACTTTACTTTATAAAAATAAAACCTTTTAGTTTATGAAAAGTATTTAATTGAATTAATCTCTTGAGCTTCTCAAATGTTAAATCATGCATCAATTAAATCATACCGGCTTTACAAGAATTTATCGCACTAATTTATTCGTTGAGCTCTAAACTATATTCTTGATGTCGCCGTTGTCCGTTGAGTGTCTTCAATCTTAATTTCACTTGATTCACTTGCATAAATATTATCCTTCAAAAACTAGTGAAAATGTGAAATACAATATTTATTATTTTTACTTAAGACACATATTTGTTATCATCAAAATTACATTATGTGTAGCCATTTAGGCTAACAGCTTTAAGTAGTTAGTTTATGATGCAACTATTTGCCTATGATTTTAGGAATTGTTTATTATTTGTTCTTGAGTCCATGATTTTAGGGTTGGTTTATGATGAAACTACTTGTCAATGATTTATGAACTACGGTCAAAACATAGTTCTATACATCGTAGAAAACGAATCATGTTTCTAATTAATTTATAGTTGATAATATATTCAGACTTAATGTATAGACACATACACGTACTAGGTTTAAGTGATCATTTTAAAATTATTTGAACTGGTTCCGTTTCTGGAAAACGTGATTCATTGCATTAAGATGCTTTGTGGTAACTTTAGAGAAGAAAATAAACCTGAACATGGTGTTCAAGGGTCTGGCTATGGTGCAACTGTGATATCATACCACGGTTGCTTTCAGCCATTGGATCCAGCTACAGTTGTCACCATAAGTTGGATCCAACGACTGAAAGCAACTGTGGTATGGTACCACAGTTGCACCATAGTTTTGTCCAATGTTCAATCCATCTATATACATTTGCAGTGGTTCCACATGCTAACAAAAGTTCTTTATCGATATACGTTTCCAAGGAATTCACTTGAAATGCTTCATGATAATAATTACCAATTTATGATAATAATAATAACAACAACAACAAAAATAATTTAAATCCTCTACTAATGCTTTTTATTTTCTAATAAATTAAAGGTTATTAAAGTATGAACCAAAATCTTGATTCTATAACAAAAGACAATGTCAGATAAGACACTGAGGCAGTGTTTACTTTCTGGAGTGGGAGTGTGGAGTGTGGATTCCTCCCACTCCAGTGTTTACTTACCTTAAAAAAGGGGGGAGTGGGAGTGGGAATCCGTGGGTCCCACCCAATTTTGGAGTGGGGAGCGGGATTCCCACTCCCATGGAGGGAGGTGGGAGTGGGAATCCACTCCCCCCTCTTCCCATTTTATCCTTATAAAAATAAATAAATAAATAATATCATATTTAATAAAATAAATAATATCATATTTAATAAAATAAATAATATCATATTTATTAAAAATAATAATTATATCATATTTATTAAAAATAATAATTATATCATATTTATTTTATTAAATTTAATAAAATAAAAATAAATATTATATTTAAATTAATAATATTAAACATTAATTTTAATAAATATTAATTATTTATTTAATTAATAATAAATATTTTATTCTAAAAAAATATTAATTTTGTACTATATTATCAATAATAATATTTCATTTGTGTTGCTATTATTAATAATTTTTATTCACATAATTTAAATTAAAATTAATAAAAAATTATGATTTACATAATTAAGAATATTAATAATTATTATTAATTTATAAATATAATAAAATATTTATTTTATTTTCCAAATATATTTTTTATTAATTTTTTAATTACAAATTATAATTCTGTACATAAGGATAAAATTGTAATTTAAAATAATTTACTCCCAATCTAAGATAAAATAAACAAATAATTAGGATTCTGATTGACAATCCATACTTTCATTTAGTCTAAGTAAACACCCTACTCTCACTCCCACTCCACACTCCTAATCCAAGGATTCTCACTCCTCAGGATTCCCACTCCAATCCAAAAAGTAAACGCAGCATGAGTGTCAGACGACTTGCAAGTTTGGGGTTGAACGACATGTCAGTTTCTTGCTTTGATCATGCGTATGACATTTATCTCACGTCATATGCACGCAGTAGGTAAGACGTACGTTGCATGTGATTCGATTAAAACATTAGAAGCTTGAAACGACATAGACAGATTAAGACGTGTGTTGCATGTGATTCGATTAAAACATTAGAAGCTTGAAATGACAGAGACAGAAGCTGCTGTATATTTCTCACTTAAGTAACTCACGTGTTCAACACATGAGGAAGACTGTTAAGAGCTGTTAAAATGAGCGTGAATTTTCTTTAATTAATCACGCCAGTTTAAAAATTTGATTTGAATTTTTCTCCTCCCATACCTTTAAAAAAATCCAAGATTATCTATTTGTGGGAAAAATTTTAGAATACATCTTATGTTCAATATCATCAGATGATGTGAAACTATTAATTAATAATTATTTAACATGTGTTAATAACTTTTAAACTTAATAATTAATTTATTAAAAGTCAAATAGTTCCCTCTCTTTCTCTCCCTTTCCTCTTATTTCAAAAATTCCTCTTCCGTCTTCCAAATTCCAATAATAGAAAACTAAAAAACATTAATTTATTTAAAATTATAAAATAATAAACTGGATAAAGTATGTTTGCAAATCTCTTTCCAAGAAACATTATTCTCTCTCTAGCCCTCAATTTTTTTTTTTTTTTTGATGGGAAAGTAAAGCTTTCGATTAAAGAAACTTTGAAAGAGTCAACAAGATTCTTGCTGGAAAATCATCCAGCCATAGAACTGGGTGCTCATATTCTAAAGCAACTTTTGCTGTAGAATGGGCAATGGAATTACACAATCTTGGAATAAACTGAATTGAGGATTGACTCTGGTTCTTCAGGCTTGATTGTATTTCTTTGATTGTCCAGCTTATTTCGGCCAAGCTTCTCTTCCTATTCTTTGATAGATCCACCACTTCCAGCGAGTCAGATTCAATAATGAAAGGCACACACTTTGCCTGATGAGCAGCTTGAATGCCAAATAGAACAGCTTCAGCCTCCATACAAGCTACGTTTCCTCTGAAACAAATTCTCTAGACTGCTACGCTTACAATTTTGCCACTTGAATCTCTGATCACAACTCCCAAACCAGCTTGCAAATCTGACATTTTAACAGCAGCATCAACATTTACCTTGAACCAATTCTTTGGGGGAGGTTTCCAGTTCTTATTCTCTGATTGCCTATGTGTGAGCATGGCTGGGATTTTTGGCTGCTTGATCCTCCTATAAGATTCCACAATGGCTGTTGCTCTTGCTGCTGTTATTTGCGGGCTATTTTGATTACCTTCCAGAACTGAAAGATTTCTCTCATGCCAAATTGCCCAGCAAACCGCAATAAACTGTGCCAAGTCCTCCTTCCCCCTGCTTAAGGCTAGCTCTTGGAGCGCACTTAACATGTCTTGGTGAGCCATCTGTTTCACATCATCATAAAATGTTGTCAGCTTCCAAGTTTTGCGCGCAGCTTTGCAGTCCATCAGTGCATGGCAGGGGTCTTCACTTTTGCAAAAACATCGTTGACATATGGGGGATGGCACCACTTTTTTCTTCCATAGGTTGTTGGCTGTTGGAAGCAAATTTTTTGCAGCCCTCCACATAAAGATCTTAACCTTTTCTGGAATTTCGGTTTACCAAATGACTTTCCACTGAGATTTAGAAGCATCAGAGCAACCTGGATTTTCTGGAAACTTAAGTTGGACTGCCAATTGATAGCCACTTTTAACCGTATAGGTTCCGTGCTTATCAAATCTCCAAATCAGAATATCTTCTTGAGGGGTTTTCGGGAGAGGGAGCTTTACAATCCTTTCTGAGATCTCCTTGGGATAGAGCTGGGCAATCTTATCTTCTTTCCACTGGTTTATGTCATTAATGAGATCAGCCACCACAACATCTTTGAGTGAGTTTGAGGGGGGTATTGAAGTACAGCTGCCTACATTCCTCAACCAAATTTTGCTGCAGGCTGAGATTTTGGTTCCCTGGCCTATTCTCCATCTCAATCCCTCCTGAAGCAGCTCCCTGCCCCATATAATGCTTCTCCACACAAATGAAGGTTTTGAGCCGAGCTTAGCCTCCATGAAACCACTGTGGCTGAAGTATTTAGCTTTTAGGATTTTGGCCATTAAAGAATATGGATTGTGCAGTAACCTCCAGCCCTGTTTTGCTAGAAGAGCATGATTAAAACTCGAAAAATCCCTGAAGCCCAATCCCCCTCTGATCTTTGCGTGGCACATCCTTTCCCACCTAGCCCAGTGTATGCCTTTGTGTTTATTAGAGGAGCCCCACCAGAACTTAGCTATAGCTTTTTCAATGTCATTACAGAGACCTTGTGGAATTCTGAACACGCTCATTGCGTAAGCTGGCACGGCTTGTGCCACTGCTTTGATGAGGACTTCCTTGCCCCCGCTGGAGAAGCATTTGTGCTGCCAACTGGACAGCTTGCCTACCACTCTTAATTTTATGTCGTTGAAGAAGCTAATTTTTTTCCTCCCCACCATAGAAGGTAAACCCAGATATCTCTCATGTTTTGACACAACATTCAGCCCAAAGATGCTTTTGATCTCCTCCCTTTGATTCTGACTTGTGCTTGAGCTGAAAAGCATGGAAGATTTATCGTAGTTAAACTCCTGACCCGAGGCTGCTGCATAGCAATCGAAGATCTTCTTCAAGTTTTTACAATCAGTGGTTGAGGCCCTTGAGAATACCAAACTGTCGTCAGCGAACAGGAGATGGGAAACTGAAATGTCTCTGCTGAATTTCAACCCATGGATGAGGCTCTGGTTTTCTGCTTGCTTCAACATGTTAGAGAAGACTTCTGCGCACATAATGAAAAGGTAAGGCGAAAGGGGGCATCCTTGTCTCAATCCTCTTTGGGGAAAGATGAGACCTGTCGCCGCTCCGTTTATTAGCACAGAGAACCTTACAGTAGAGATACATGACATGATCAAACTCACCCATTTTTCTGAGAAACCTAGTTTATGCATTGTGCATTTGACAAAATCCCACTCCACCCTATCATAAGCTTTACTTATGTCTAATTTCAGAGCTACAAGCCCTTTCTTTTTACCCTTTCTTTGTCTAATCTTGTTCAAAACACTCATATCCTATGATAACATTATCGGTAATGAGCCTATTGGGGACAAAAGCACTCTGGGTGGGTGAAATGATGTCATTTAGCACCTGTTTAAGTCTATTAGCCAATGTTTTTGCAATAAGTTTATAGATGACATTGCATAAGCTAATGGGTCTAAATTCAGACACTTTCTTAGGCTTATTCACCTTTGGGATTAGAGCAATGTAAGTATGATTAAGAGGGGCTAGGTTACCTCCCTTATTCAGGATGTGCAGACATGTTCTGATTACTCCTTCTTTTACTGAGCTCCAATGTTTTTGGAAGAAGGCTGCTGGGAAACCATCCGGACCGGGGGCTTTCGTCGGACCCATTTGAGCTAGAGCCTCCACTAATTCCTCCTCTGTGAAAGGTTGGTCCATAGAGTTTGTCATCTCCACTGTGACCTTTGAGTTCAGCCCGGACACTGCTGCCTCAATTTGGTTAGATGAAGGGTTTGATGATGTGAACATGTTCGTGAAGTGAACGCCAATCATCTGTTCAATCTTTTCAGCATCTTCTATCCACTTTCCTGTTTCATCTTCTAGGCCACTGATTCTGTTTTTTCGCTTTCTTGCCGAAGCTTTTGAATGAAAAAACTTCGTGTTTTTATCCCCCTCTTTCAACCACTCTGCCCTCGATCTTTGCCTCCAGAAAATTTCCTCATCTAAAAGGATGTTATCAATCTGGTTTTCCATGTTTTGTACCTCATCTCCCCCGCTAGATTGCCCGAGCCCCTTCTTTATCTCTTCTAGCTTATTCATCAGTTGCTTCAGTTTCCTCCTCCTTCCTTCGAATTCATTTTGACTCCAGATCTTCAGCTCTGCCAGGGACTCTTTTAATTTCTTTTTTAGCTTTTCAGCTGGATTGCCTTCCTCCCAACGGCACGATTTCGACCACTCATGCATAATAATTTCTTTGCACTTCTCATATGAGCTCCACATATCTTCGTAGTGGACTCTAGGAAAAGTCCTTTTTGTGTATCTTCTTTCTTCACCCTTCTCTATTACCTCTATCAGAATTGGGTTGTGGTCCGAGCTCCAGGAGATCAAATTTTTTGTTGCCTTATCTTGAAAACAGCTTCCCCATCTACTATTACAAAGGAATCTATCGAGCCTCTCCTCTATAAAGTTAGATCCGAATCTCCAGTTAGACCATGTATAAGGATACCCTGTGCTTCCCAAATCCCTTAAGTCACTATCCCTCATTGCCTCCCGAAAATCATTCACCGAGTTCACTCTTTTATCCCTCCCCCCTGATTTTTCGATTGGGTCCAACACCTCATTGAAGTCACCAAAACACAACCAAGGCAAAGAAGAAAGAGCAACTAACCTTCTTAATAACTCCCACGTATGCTTTTTTTGTTCTGCTTCCGGGTGGCCGTACACTCCCGTACATCTCCAGTATCTGCCATTCTTGCTGTAAATAACTGCATCCACATGGTGCTTGCTGTAAGACTTTATATCCACGGTTACCTCAGAGCTCCACAATAAGGCCAAACCACCTCCCAAACCTTCTCTACTAATAGCAAAACAATTCTGAAAATTTAACTTATTCGTTTTCTCTTGCATTTGCTTCACCGTCATCTTTGTTTCACTAAGAAAAAGGATTTTCGGCTTATGCTCTTGCAAGAGGTGCTGGGCTTCACGGAACGTTCGGTCTTTCCCCAGCCCCCGAACGTTCCAACTCAAGAGATTCATGGTTGTCGGCGGGGCTGTTTCACAGCCACCGCCGCTAAC
Source organism: Citrus x clementina (assembly GCF_000493195.1). Classification (NCBI taxonomy): domain Eukaryota; kingdom Viridiplantae; phylum Streptophyta; class Magnoliopsida; order Sapindales; family Rutaceae; genus Citrus; species Citrus x clementina. The sequence continues at coordinate 38,196,796 of NW_006262339.1, forward strand.
TCGTTTACATGGTGAAGCTCCTCCCTGCCTTCTCCATTCTCACTTTCGAAGTTCAGTTTTGAAGCTATGTTTTTTGCTTTCCGAAGTTGAGGTGAGAGATATGGTTTTGTTGAGCTGATAATTTTGCACCTCTTTGTCTTTGGGCTTTCCCATTCTATAGCACTGCAGGGCCTTTTCAGTTTAAGGGGTCCCTCATTTATCTCCATCTTAGCTTCCACATTCCGTGCTTGGCTCTTCCACTTCTTTTGCTTTGGCTTTGTATTCTCCATTCTCGGCCCATTGACTATTTTTTCTACTTCTGATTCAATTTGGGTTGAATTCTGGCAAGGTATTTGTTGCTGGCCCATATTCATTATAAATCCCTTTTGGTCTTTTTCTCCCCGCTTTAAATCTCCCGCGTTTTGTGAACCCGGAGGCTTTGGTTTTTCCAATTTTTTCCCTTCTGTGTTTGTTTCCCTCTCTTTTCCTTTCCCGCCCTTAATTCCTGCCCCTGTGACCACATCCCGATGAACTGTACCGTCAATCTCTGCTTTGTTTTGTTCTTTACGTTTTGCCTCTAGCTCGCTGCAGCCTGTCACCCCTTGCATTAAATGCGGCCCAACCACCCTCTGACTCTGGTCCGTTGCTTCCCTCGAGTTATCCAAACCCGGATCCAACAAGTGTCGGTTGGACCCTTCATCACAGTCCGGATCATCTGTTTTGTTTTTCTCCCTCTCCTCTACACCACTGTTGTTTCTGTTTCTTGGAGGGGTTGGGGAATTTGTGTGAGGTTTATTATGAGCTGAATCCCATCGGTCTTTCCCTCTGCTTTGTTTTAACCGCTCCGTGATGGTTGATGCTTTTAGCCAAGGACCATAGGCTAGTTCATCCTTGGATTGGGATTTGTAGTGGGCACACTCCCTATACTGGTGTCCTATTCTTCCACAGCAAAAACAGAAATCTGGCAATCGTTCGTACATTACTTGCATGGGGATGTCTTCTTCCGCTTGCCCCTCTTGTTCTAGCTCTAAAATTTTCTTCAACGGTCTTGTTATGTCCACTGAAATTCTCAATCTCAAAAATTGTCCGAAACATTCACCTGCTGCATCTGTCTCAACTTCTTCAACCTTTCCAATCGCCTCACCCAAGGCTGGTTTCATTTCTTTGGTCATACACATAATGGGGACATCATGAATTTGAACCCAGAATGAGGTGTGGCTGAAATCTTGCTTTTTTACATCCCCTATTCCGACTGGTTCAATGAGCACGATGAGAGCTCTATCAAAGTGCCATGGACCCCCTACTAGAATGCTCCTTTTGTCTGCCTCCGAGCCGAATTTAAAGATGAATATGTTATCACCAAGGCTTTCTATCTTGACTTCCCTGGTAGTTTTCCACACTCTTTGCATGGCCATCTTTAACCCCTCGATACTAACTCCCCTTGTATTGATCACTTTTCCTATCAAGCAGCCCGCAACAATCTTTTCCCCCTTATCTTTCATTTTGCTCTTGAATGAAACTCTTCCCCCTTCCTCATCACTTAGCTTTATGGCTCTGCATCTCCTTATTAACTCTTCTGACTCCATCTCGGAAACTCGAGCTCTCAATAACTCAGGATTGTTTGATAGCCTAGTTTTAACTATTCTGCCATTAAAGCTCTGGCAGAGAATATTGGTGAGAAGAATACAGTGAATAACAGGAACCTTTAAAAAAAGGAATCAAACACCCACTTTGGGGCGACTTTCAGAGTCACGACGGCTCTACTGTATTCTCCCATCTTTCTAAGTTCCAGAGAAAACTTCGAAAGAGAGAACTCACCACCAAAAAAATTTTGATTTTAGGCTTTCATTGGTCTTAAGTAAAGCCCTCAATTCACTTATGCATTTTTACACACGAGGAGGAAGCAATGTCAAATGCAATCCAAATAGTGATTTCAGAGACACATCATCGATTGTGTACTTGGCATATTGCTAAAAATGCCACACAACAACTTGTTACTTATTATGCAAAGACTTGAGTTCAAGCAATACTACAATGAGTGCTTTTATGGGTGTAGTAATACAATAGAATTTGAAGCTTCTTGGGTTGAGATGATTAAAAAATTCAAATTGAGAAGATCACTCATGGCTCAAAAACTTGTATTTTCCTAAAGAGAAGTGATGTCTGGCTTTTAGTTTGGATATATTTTCTACAAATATGAAGTCAACCCAGAGAAGTGAGAGTACAAATAATATTTTTCATCAAATTCCAGCAAAAACAATAGAACTCATTATAGTTGTTCAGCATTATGACAATGAAGCAAACGAGATGCGGTTAGAGGAGTTGCAAGATGACAACAAATTGAGGGCTGGAGCGAGATTTGCAAAGGCACTTTATTCAATTCATTATTTTTATAATTTCTAATAAATTAATGTTTCTTTATTTTCTATTCTTAGAATTTGGAAGAGGAAAGATGAAATTTTAAAATCAAAGAAAGGAGAAAGAAGGAGGGAAATTATTTAACTTTTAATAAGTTAATTTTTAGGTTTAAAGTTATTGACACATTAAAAATTATTAATTAATGGTCCCACGTTATCTAATGACATGAAGCATCGGATGTATTCTAAAATTTATCCTATTGTATATAACTAGTCAGCTGCCAATTATATCATTAGTCCAAGCTTTTTCACAAATATTGGGTCCTACACCAATCAGTAACACAATTGAATTAGGGAAAATAGTCCAACTTAAAAACCAAAAAGCAAGCGTGGATGAAAAAGAGAGCTAAATTGAATTAGGGAAACAATTGAAAGTTGCAACTTAGAAAAAGCAAGCGGGTATGAAAAATAAAGCGTAGTCTGTTGACAATGGAAGGTACGTACACATGTATATTAATTTAGAGTAACCATAGACATCTTAATTTTTTTTTATCTCAAATGTGATCCCAAATGATATGTCATTCATTAAATGGTTGGTAATTTTTTATAAGATTCAAATTGAATTGGTTGTATTATCTCACCAACTAATTGATGATTGTCGTATCATTTACGATAACTTTTTAGGACAAAAATTTAAAATGTATAACACTACTCATTAATTTAACTAGTCTTTTTTAAGAAAATCCATTATAAATTAAAGATAGAAAATGAATCAATAAGTCGAAATCAAGACGGAGATGATTTCATTTATCTAGCAAGTGAGACATAAAAGAGCTTTTTTTTCAATTTATTTAGTGACGAATTTGTGATACCTTTGTCCCCCCCCACCCCCC
>NW_006262339.1:38200124-38263220 GCF_000493195.1 Citrus x clementina
TTATAGAAAGATTTTCAGAGTGTGGAGGGCCACAGGATATTTATAAATATATACAAACATGTATATATGCACACACACACACATACATACATATATATATATATATATATATATATATATATATATATATATATATATATATATATATATATATATATATATATAGTATTCTTTTAATAATAAGGTTCTTATTTTAAAAAAATGAAGATCAAACTAAAAGATAGGAAAATATAAAATTTCAATTTACTATAGAACCAAAAAAAAGTCTTTTCATATTTTAAAATTTATGTTGTTTCTATTTTTTAAAATTTTGTCCTTATTTTAAAAAATATTAAGAAAGTGTTGTCAGCTATAAAGAGTTAATTCCCATTTTATAAGAAAGTGCAAAGTTCACACCTTATATATATTTATATGTTTTCAATTAATTAATCATACTAAATAAAATTAATTACACTTTGTTTCAATTTTCTATTTTCTTTTTATTTATTTTTAAAATAAAATTAATTATCATCCTAAAAGTCAACTAAAATATATTAATTCATATCATCAAATCTTGACACTTTATTATTCTTTAATCCAAGGGCTTAAGATTGTGTTTAATAGTTGTCTCTTGAGCTTGCTTGCTTGCATGCATGCATACATACATACATACATACATACATATAGAATCTTGTTAAATTAATATTTTTAAATTGATAACCTCTATTAAATAATAGCTTTTTGGGTCCCGACTTGAGGCCAACATAATAAATTAATAATTCGATAAATTTATTAGATAATAAATTCTCAAAAAATCTTATTCTTCTCTAGGACCCAGTTAATATATAAATTAATAATTAACTAATTTGAGACTAAATACATATAATATGTCTATGATTTAGTTGTTGTATTGGTATAATGCTTTACGCATGTCATTGGTCATTATTGCTTTCTTTACACCTTTCAGACGAGAAGTTTCTATTTGATTGTATGTGCTATATTAAGAGAAATAAGAAAGATTGACTTAATATATTGTCTTCAAAAAGTTTTCTCTAATGAGTTCCTAAATAGCATGATCCAACCATTCAATCCAAATTCCAACCAAATTAAGGATTATCAAGTGACTGATTCACTCAACAAGATCAAATTAAAATTATATCGTACAACTTGACAGAATCACTAAATCATCTACTTATACTAATTCTATACTTTACGAAAGTTCATATTACATATATGATATTATCTTTATAAATTAATAAATTATTAATTTATCATTAAATTAATAGTTATTAATTTATCAATATATTAATATTCACTAAATTAATAGATTTTTCATGATCCCAAAACTATTGAATTATTGAGATTCTACTGCATTTTATCTTAGAACATAAAATATATATTTATTATAAAAAATATATTTAAAAATAACAAAAAGTACAAGAAAAATATGTTATTATTAATTTTTTATTCATACCGAAACTTATATTTTTTTTAGGATTTTAATTTTTATATAAATTTTAATTTATATGATTTATTTAATTTATAAAAAATATGAATAAAAATATATTTAAAAATACGAATAATATTGTAAAATTATGGTGTTAGGGAGATTATTGGGTATTATAAAAATAATAAAAAGACAAATGATTTGTATTAATGTCAATAGGAGAAATTGACAAATGTGACAATCTTCTCTCTCTCTCTATGTAGCTTTTCCTTCGTACAACGTGATGAGAAATACTAATATATCTATGGTGCGTCAAAATTTAATTTATTAATTTATTTCCTCTATCTAGTTTCTAGATTTAAGACTCTGAAAGTTCACACGTTACACGCTCATATGGGTACGTATCATTCCATTTATCTGTGGAATTAAATACTATTTATCAAAGCATGATTCTAGCATGGATATCCACGATAACATAATTAATAAGAATAGGTCATAAAAGATCGTGCTTTATTATCAAAATAAATAAATAAATAAAAAGTTCTAGATTAGGTTAATCATTTCTTTCCATTAAAAACTATGTTTTACATACGTACTTGCTAGCTTTTGCATGCCACTGAATGTTTTCTTTCAAAGGAGTGAACATGGAAATTCTAGATCTGTTGATTGTGGCATTGATGGCAGTTCTGAAAGTACTCTTGGTGGCGGGGGTTGGCTTGTTTCTTTCGACAGATCACATAAAATTATTGGGGCCTAATACAACGCGTGATTTAAACAAGGAAAATTATCAGTCATACACCCTTAAATGATACTAGTATCAAACGTGTTACAACATTTTTCAAATGTATCATTCGTATACTCTAAATTGACAAAACACTTCTGTTGTCCATCAATCCGTTAACTGCTATTTGCGAGCGCCGATATCATAAGGGTAATCTAGTCTTTTTAAAAAAACGACATGTCATCCCATTTACCTAGTAAAAAAATGATATGTCATATGATATATTTTGATAAAACTGACTTGTCATCCCATTTATCGGATAATTGTTAATAATTGTTAAAAAAAAAAGCTACTTTACAACTGAATCTATTCCTCTAGAATTTAACCTAAATTATTGAAGATCTACTCCTCCAAGCTCCAACTTGAATTTTTTATAGTATAATATGTATAACTGTAAATAATATATTGTTAATATTTTTTATGATATAAGATAGATATTTTTTATAGATAATTGTTAATAATATGTACCATTAATAATTTATATTTTTTTAATAAAAAAATGTATTGTTAATAACAAAATAAAAAAAAAATTGTGTATTGAAAATTTATATTAATTTTCAAGGTAAATTTGTCTTTTTACCTCATTTTGAGTTTAAATGGTAAAATAGTCATTTTGTTCAAATTCTGTTAAGTTCTTAACGGTAGTAAATGAAAAGGTGGACGCCAGAACTCTTTTGTCAACTTAGGGTATACGAATGATATAAGCGAAAAGTGTTGTAGCACATTTGATACTGGTGTCATTTAAAAGTATATGGCTGATAATTTCCCTTTAAACAATGTAAGTAAACAATTTTTCAATCTCTCAGGCACCAATTTTCAATGTTACCATTTAAACAATGTTAATCATGAATAATCACGATCAAGTCAAATTAATAGAGTACTGAAAGCTGTTTAATTGTCTTGGCTTCTTTATAAGCTTGGATTCTTTGTGTTCAATCCAGCATATATGTTGAGCAGCCTGTCTGAAACTGTTACAGTCAAAAGTTTGGTTACCTTGTGAGTTATTTTTCTATTTAGTTTCTCTGTATCTACTTGCACTATACTTCCTGTGACGTTCATTTTGTATCCAAAAAGGGAAAATCAGTTATGTATGAATATTCATGTAGCCACCAAGAATTAGTATAAAAAGAAATTTTTAAACATAAAACAAAAAAAATTTACGAAGTAATATCATAAATTTGTCGGCCTTCTGTCAAAAAAGGGTAATAGATAAATATAAAGGTAACATAAAATATCACACTCTGAAATTTTAATTCTCTTGTGGGTACCTTAATTTCTAATTATCAAACACTTTACTATTCTTTTAGACAGCAAGATCAAATGGAGCCTTTATGTATAGTTAGTTTTCTTGTCCTATATTTTGCAAACACATGCGTTCTTAGGTGGTTCATCCCGGTGAATATTTTAGTCTCACTAATAATTGGTTCTTCACTTGAATTGATTCTTATTAAGCTCACACGAACCCCTCCACATTTCTATAGCCTTGTCGTTAGTTGCTGTTCTTCTGGTACATTATTCTTGACTTTGATTTTTTTTTTTTTTCATTTTACATTTTTAATTATCATTAATCTGAGGAAGGGCCCTAATATTTGAGTTAATTGTCTGTTCACAGGGAATTATTTATTTCTTCTCGTAATTGCTCCAGCGGTATGTGAAATGTCAAACAGTCCATTTGGAGATTCATCTGCTTGCTCCTCAGACGGAGAAACTTGTGCTTTACTTTCTATGGCGCTATGATAGTCTGATTAGTACTTTAATTAAATAAAACAGCATTCCTAAATTTCCAAATTTTGTCTCAACAAAAATCTTATTTCAAACTCTAGTGTCAGTCCGATTCGAGCCTCCAACCTTGGGAACCGCTTAGTTGCATGGTAAACCACCTCATTTTTCACTCGTGCATGCGGATATAGGATGTGTAGGGGTTGAAGTCGTAATAGCCTACCTAGTTAGTGGGTGAATTTGTAGACAATTTTATAAGATATGGGTTCCTCCCCTTTTGGGTTATAAAATCCAATAACAAAAAGAGTTGTATACAATTTGCATTAGTTTTTTTAAAAAAAAAAAACAAAAAAACAAATTCAAATTTTCCTTTAGACCTTAAGGCTTGGGCAATTAAGAGTTAGCATTTTTTTTATAATTACCAAAGATGTCTTTATCACTACTTCATGGTTGCTGGTTTAACTTGTCAAAGGTAAGATAATGTTTTTGCATGATACAACTTGTTATTCAAACAAGTTTTCCTTAATCTTTGGGGTTTGGGCCAGGGCGAAGCCCGGAATCATTTCTAGGCTAGGCTAGTATAATTTCTTTTTAAGTAAAAAGGAAAAAGAATCTTCAAGTAAAGTCATTAAATCAAAACAATAACTCAAATTAACAATTTTTTGGGTTTGAGAAATATCTTGTTTATTAAGTTCATTTAACCAAAAAAATTATCAATTTATGACTACGGTATCATACGGGTACCATACCCCACAGCGTAGCACTATTAGATGGTGGAGAAAAGCCACCCACACCTCCTAAGATTTGCTTAAATGCCCCCTTTATTTTTATAAATGGTCACACGTATGAACCTCTTTTTGACTATTAGAGCATTAATTACAAGAACCCAATAATTGAGTTTAAATAAACTTCTATAATAAAAATAAATATAAATTAAAATAATATAATACATAAAATAAGATAAATTTTATAAATTATTTTAAATATCAAAAATGTTATTTTAACGCTATTAATATGTCATATTCTTTTAATAATAATCAAACTATTTGAAATATTAATAATATTATAATAATTATACCTAACGTTTACAATAATTTATAAAATTCATATTCTTTTATTTACAACATCTTTTTTATTTATGTCTATATTAGTATAAATCTTAAAATCAAATTTTGGATTAATAAAATCCATCGGGATAGACTAATAATAACTTAATATTAAAATAATTTTCATTATATACATTATTTTATTAGTTATAGTTATTGTAATATTTTATTTGTGCCATATGATATTTATTTATTATTTATGTCTTATTCCTATGTTTATATTTATTTGGTTATAATTAAAATATAATAGTCATTTATGAAATTAACGGCCTATATGACTATTTATGAAGTTAAGGGGTCTGTGTGACCATTTAAGTAAACCTTAAGGGGTGTGGGTGGCTTTCTTCCTTAGATGGTTCTAGTTAATGAATGTTAATAAATTTTAATTATTTGATGGTACTCAATCTATGAAGTACAGTACTATTAAGAAATCATAGATAGACCTTAACTTTGAAGAATTAATTAAAAGCCAAATGAGTGATAAATATCTTGTCATCAAAGTTTACTTGAGGCAAAACTATATTGCTTCTAAAACAAGATATAGTAGGGAGAAGTACTGGGGAAAATGATAGTGGCCAAATTCTAAAACAAATTGAATGATATAAACTTGTAAATATTACTCTTGACAAATTTATAAAGTGTGAGAGTGATAGCAAGTTTTGTAAATACTGCATAATAATTTAATTTGTGAGCAACGTTAGTATGAAAGTAAAAAAACTAAAAAAAATTTACTGAATTTTGGCTAGGCTATAGCCCAACTTTGTCCATTAATAGCTTCGCTGTTGGTTTGGGTTACCAGTTAGCTTTCCATAGTTGTTGGATTTAATTTATCAAAGACAATTATAACTAAAATTCAAATAAATTTGATCAGTAACATAAGAATAGTTGAGAATATTTAAGTTGATTTTAATGCAAACAAATATGCAATATCAATGTTTTAGGTATTTTCAAAAAAATACAAGGACAAATTTATTAGCTGACTCGAACTCGGGCCAACGACAAAGGGAACATTTACCCATTTTCTTTCAAACTTTCAGTTCTAAACCTAGATACCCAAGCTAGACCATCATGTATAGAGCTCATATAAAAGATTCTGTTAGATTTTTTTAATTGTAATTATCAATATTTTTACTATTATTTTAAAATGTGTTAGGCTATTAAAATTTTTGACTTAAATTTTTGATACAAATGTTGAGTCATTGATTTCAAGAAATATGGCGGTGGATGAATAATTATCATTAAATGCTACTTTAACTTTCAATATCCACTATTAGATTACTTGAAATCAATAGTCCAAGATTTTTGTCAAAATTTTAAGTTAAAAATTTAAATTAGAACAGTCCCACTATTTAAGAATAATCACAAACCCATATTATACCCTTAAAGATGTTCTGACATATATATGCTCCAGAATTTTCAATGTAATAATATTAATATGTGCCTATCAATAATTAATTATATCAATTTGTGGTACTCAGACAGAGTCTAGTTAATTGAATTTCATGGTTTGGTGTTACAGACTGGGGGAATTTATGTTTGGACATACGTGTGTGCCATCATGGCAAGATTTGCAAATGGTATCATTAAGACGAACAGATGGTGATTCCACAATCAGCATATCATCTTCTGCAGAAACTTCATCACGAATACGCTCCGACCGAACCACTTGTACCCGATTCGAAGGATTGCTCTAACTCTATTGAAATGCGTCGCACTGGATCTTTGGTAAGATATAATGTAATATTAAAGCTAAAAATAGTTACATTAAATGCACAGATTGTTTGAAAATTTAATTAATCATTAAAATAGAGTAATAATTTAGTGGGAGATAGTGCTCACATTATGGCGAGCGACATTATCCGTTGCACGTCTAGTTAATTGCAGTTTTATTTACAGGGAGTCACATATTTGTGCTACTTGTTGAGCTGGTGCTCATTGCTTCATATTTTCTATACACACACAACCACAAAAACAATTACTGGGTTTAAATGAATATCTAATTTTATTATTTGGGCAGGTTCTATTTCCGGGAAGGGTAAATTCACTACATTAAGATGTTTTTAGCAGAGATAAACCTGAAGATGGTGTTCAATCCAACCACTATTGCCGCGGTATACAAAAGTTCATTATCAATATATGTTTTCAAAGTATTCACATGAAATGTTTTATGATCGTAAATAACAACTTATTAAAATGCAATAATAATACTATAATTTTTTAGATCTAGTATTAATGGTTTTTATTTTCTTTGAATAAAAAGGTTGTTGGGTTGATCATTAGGATAGTCCCTCCTATCCGAAAGGCAATGATTGGTGATAATGCTCTTCTTCGCTTGATTGATAATTCTGCATCTTTGCTTGGGTATGATCACCCTCAATTACTACGACTCTGATAATTAATTTTCCTCCACAGCTTTTCATGATTTTGTCACTTATCCTTTCACAGACTATAGTTTTTCATAATACCCGACCCTGTCACTTATTGATGTCAAAACTTCAACCCAAGTATGTATGTATGTATGTATGTATGTATAGTTGTCTTACGGTCGCTGGAATGAGATTTCGTGTCGTCAGAAACCTAACAAGAGTATTATAAAAACTGTAAGGAGAAAGTGTTAACCTTCCTTAACATTTCCCTTTTGTAAATGAAATCTGATTATATATGACAGAGAAGCAGCAATTCCGTCAATTATTCTGTTACTTGGGGCAAATCTTCGACGAGGTAAATTTAATATATATTTTTCATTACATTGCCTTCTGAAAAAAGTCAATGTACACTTATTTGTAGATTCTTGTGATTCGTTTTGTGGCTGAAGGTTTAAAAGGATCAGGAGTAAGTCCATTACTTGTGGTACGGATTCTGGCAGTGCGGTATATATTGTTGAAATGGGCACATGCATGTGTCATCCAAATTTCAAGAAAGCATGTAAATTTTCAAAAGGCTACCAAATAAATGAAAACAAAAATGAAAAAGTTGGTAAATTTGTCAAATTTGTCAAATTGGCACCATTGACAATTTGTTTGGGTTAGGTGGAATAGTGCAAACTTCAAGCCTATAAATTGAAATTTCTTCTTCATTCCATAACATCTCAAAAATTTGAGAGTTTAAAAGAAATTGCAAGTGAAGCAATTCTAGAGTTCTGAGAGTGTGAACAATTAGAAATAGTGTGTGTGTGTGTGTGCTTTTGGATGTATTTAGGTTTTAGAAAGTGAGGTTTTTATTACTCAAATATTGAACTCCAATAATTGTTAATTATACAATTATTTTCTCTTGCTCCCATGAATGTAGGAATAATTGTCAAACCACGTAATTCTTGAGTCCTTTATTTTTCTGTGATTATTTGGTGCGTTTGATTCCGCATTCCGCGCACAACAAGTGATATCAGAGCTTTGACTTCATCTTTTATATCTTCATCAAGATTTTTCAAATCAGCAAGTAACTTCTCAAATCTTAAGACATCATGCATTAACACCCCATGTTTCATTCAAAAGCCATATACCTGGCTAATTGCATGAAGGCGATTTTCAGAACTTTTCAGCAGGTACTTTTCCTCCAATGTACGCCATAAAGTCATTGCACACTCTTTATCTTTCACCAAGTATTTCACCTCCTTAGTCAAACAGGATCTGATTTGACCAGAGGCTTTCTCATTCATACGATCCCAAGTTTCTTCATCACAATCTTTAATTTTTCAGAATAACATCGAGATCGATTTGAATAAGGGCATCCATAACTTCGCACCTCCACATGCCAAAGTTGATTTTCCCATCAAACTTTTTAACATCGATCTTTTGGCCTCCTATAATAGGTGTTGAATAGCAATTTGACAAATCTCGCCTTCCATCTGAAGTGTCTCATGAAATAGTCTCGATAAATGCCTCCCTAATTCTGAAAGTTGTACCTTCTATCATTTTCTCAACAAATTATTTCCACTTGAAAAACAGCCTCTATGATGTTAATTTCGCGTGAATAAATGCACCAAGAAAGTTTCTAGGAGAATAGAGGGGTCACAATAGTCTCACTTAAAACTCAAACTCCTTAAACTCTTATCATCTTGTTGACAAAACTTTCCTAAACATGCATAATTACACACTACTTATAATAAATTGTCTCCCAAGTACAAATGATCATCTTCACCGTATTCATGAACAGCATTGTACATGAATAGTATCGTATATATGAACAGTACCATATCTCCACAAATACGAACCGTCGGCTCTGAATCCTTATTGAAGGATTTCATTAAGAATGATGGTTCATTGGTAGTCGGCTCAGATTTGGACAAATTTTCGTCAAGGTGGAAAATTGTTGAAAAGCATTGGGCACATGCACGTGGCATCCAAATTTCAAGAAAGCATGCAAATTTTCAGAAGGCTACCAAACAAATGAAGAAAAAATGAAAAGTTGGCAAATTTGTCAAATTTGCCAAATGGGCACCATTTTCAGAAGGATACCAAACAATAATGCAAAAATGAAGTTAAAAATTTTAAGACATCCACGCCCGTTAATCAAGAGCCCCATATTGGCATGCGCTGACTTAATTTATTTTATAACAGATACAATCTCCCAGTTGTTAGAGATTGGTGTGAGTGAATCCTCTTACATTCTACTGTGGACTTATGTTGTGGCTTCAATCTCTGTTACTCTCTGGACAGCATTTTACATGTGGCTTTTGACATAGATAGCTTGTTGTAATACTAATACCACCCTGATACCATTTTACATATTTATTTTAGATGTACATTTTGCAGTGGATGATTCGTAGTTTTGATGATAATACTTGCGTGAGGTTGTTGTCGTATTGTTACAAAGCCCTTCCAGATGATAGAAAGGTATTTGTCATGAATTCAGCTTTCCTAGAAGTGCCTGTTAATTCCATTCCTATTACAATTCCTTTATTTGAATTGTGCATGAAATTATAAAGAAAATAAATTCAATTATGTTTTCCTATGCTAGAATCGGGGCTGGCCAAGCTTTTTTAAATATTACTATAACATCATTTTAATCAAAATTTAAAATCGAAAATTTTATAAAATTTTATCGGAAATGAAAAAAACAAAGGATGATATTTGGCTATAATGGATAAATTATTTATAAAAAAAAAAATCCGCATTTAAATTGTTACCTTTGGATAAAATTTGGGCAGTGGCAGAACCAAAATTTTGCTTGACCCAAAGAGTTATATACTAGGCTAAAACATAAATCTATAAAATTGAAGAGGCCAATAGTGAAGGCTTTATTGAATAAACTATAGAATCTATAGGCTATAACAAAATTATAAAATTATGAAGGGACCTTGTTTGAAATTCACATAGAATAGGTAAATTTTCTGTTCAATTTTTTTTTTTTTCAATCATGGGGTTGGCATGTTTGGGAGAAAAGTTTTTGTGTTTTAACAACATTTTTTTCAATCCATCCCTTGTCTGATGTGTATGTTTTAACTAATCGTGATAATATCCATATAGATGTGACAAATAGTAGATGGATAAGTAGGAATACGCATAAAACATCAAAGACTTTCTCTAATTTAGAATATCTATCATTATTCTTATAACATATTTACTAATTGGAAATAGGATTGGAAATGATGAAATGTAATTCATTAATTTGTTTATTAACAAAAATGACAAGCAGGGATTGGGAATCAAATTGGTTGTTCCTCACCAATTTGGGAATAATTCCCTCGGTTCTAATTCTTAAGATATTGACGAAATTACTTCTACTCAAATTTAAAAATTTACAGTTTGTCTCACTTAAAATATTAAAAAAATTAAAAAAAATCTAAATTCATTGTTACAACTGCTCTCACCATCGCTGGTTGTTTTTTTTGTCTCTGGTTGCTACTTATGGCTTGCTGCCAACCATCGTTGCTGTTGCCACTCGCTGCAACTGTTGCAGCCACTCGCCCCTTGTTGCATGTCATCGCTGCCGGCTTTGCCGGCTTGATTTCGATTGCCACTTTGTTGTTATTACTTATTTATTTATTTATTATTATTACTACTACTACTATTATTGTTATTTTTTTCTCATTATTGTATCACAACATGCATTTTTTATTATTAATTGGTTGTTACCACTATTATTGTTGCTATCATCAACAATAATTTTTTAAATAATAACATCATAAATAGCACTACAAATAATGATAATTATTATAATAAATTAAAGATGTTTTAATAACTTGTAATTCATTTATTCCTGTTCCAAGAAAAAATGAATATTTCCAATAGTAATATAATTTTTTTTTCGATTTCAATTTGTGTTCTTACTAAACAAATAATTCTGGTTCTTATTTTTCATTCAAATTCTAACTCATCTTTATTTTAGTCCATTTTAATTATTAATTTATAAATGCACCAGTTGAATGATGGAGTTTCTTGCAAGAATACAACACTAAACTACCGCATCATCATCAATAATACAGTGATTTTAAAACTTGTGCCGTATATTTCACATTTAAGTTAAAATTAGGGGTACTCAATGAAAGTAACCCTATCTAACCACCAGGTATTCTGAACGTTGGTTGAAACCATGTGATTATCAATTTCCTCATCATCACATCATAACCCTCCTCCATCCGACGATCAGTATTCTATCTATAAACCGACAACTTACGGCAACAAAACGAGTGAGACCACACTAGATTCCAGTCTCCTTAAGAAAATCCAAAACAACTATCAACCACTAATCGACTTGCCGTCAGCAAACAGCCACACATTGCTTCTGATTCTGAACCCCGCCAATGCTTTGCTGTACACGCCAGCTTCCTTGCTTCTGATATGCAAAATCTGACTCCCCTTATCTTCACAGATTCTCCCCTAATCTTTTCACTAGCTGTTTCCTCCACATGTTCTAGCTAGCTAAGGTTATACATCTCCAGTCTCATACTCTCCTTTCCTTTATAACTTTCACTTATCGTTTGTCTTATTTTCTTTTATTTTCTTTCCTTTTCTTTCTCCACTGTAGCTCCAGATTTTCTTTAAAGGGCTATTGGGATTTTCTCTTCAAAAGAAGTTTCAAGGATCAAAATTTAATCTTGAGTTTCAATAGATTGGTTATTTTTCCTTTTATATGTATAAATATATATAAAGAGTGAAAAGATGAAGATACAGTGTGATGTGTGTGAGAAAGCTCCAGCAACAGTGATTTGCTGTGCGGATGAGGCTGCTTTGTGTGCTAAATGTGATGTTGAAGTTCACGCAGCAAACAAGCTAGCTAGCAAGCACCAGAGGCTTCTTCTTCAGTGTCTTTCCAATAAGCTTCCTCCATGTGATATATGCCAAGTAATTTCATTCCTTCCATTTTTTTTAAATCTTTTTTGCTTTTATTTGTTTTCTGTCTTTTTATGATTTTCCTTGGTTTTGATATGTAATTTGTTGATTTTTTCCTGTTATTTTTGTTTTTATTTATGTTATGTTTGTGGTCTCTTTGCTTCTAGTGTATATTATAGTAATTTGCACCCATGAATTATGTCCCAAAAATTGTTAGAGATTAGGAATCTGGGATATTATATGGAAATTCTCTTTGCAGACACTATTGTTTTACTAATTTGGGGAATTGTCTTAATATATTGTTAGTCTTAGGCTTTAAATTTTAAGGGGTTGTCGTTCTGTTACCTATTAGTGCTAGTGTAGGTTCATGAGGTTGCTTAACATGGTATCAGAGCCGAGATCCTGTGTCTCAAATGAATTGTCTACACTTACTAGATCTCAATCAATTGATTGGTGTTACCATTGATGGGAATTGTTAAGACTTTAAACACCAATGCTGGACTCTTGTTTACTTGTTTAAGCTTTTCGCTTCTTAGTTACGCATAATACTGATTCCTCTGATTTGATAGTTGCATAAAGCTTACTGTGTGTCTTATATGATGTTCAGGAAAAGGCAGCTTTCATTTTCTGTGTTGAAGACAGAGCACTCTTCTGTAAGGACTGTGATGAACCTATCCATTCACCTGGTAGTCTTTCTGCTAACCATCAGAGGTTTTTGGCCACTGGAATCCGAGTAGCCTTAAGCTCTAGTTGTTCCAAAGATGCTGAAAGGAATATATCTGAGCCACCAAATCAGCAAGCATCACAAACTTCAGTAAAAATGCCTACACAGCAATCTTCGAGCATCTCATCTCCTTGGGCCGTGGACGACTTCTTACAATTCTCAGATTTTGAATCCTCTGGAAAGGTAATAAAGATATATATGTAGATACTCAATAGAATCATCATATTAGAACATTTGCACAGTGCATATTCTATTATGAATACAAGAATGTCCTAATATGGGTGGAACACAGAAAAGTTGATCTATCAAGTCCTTGCTCTTCTCTGTTTGCAGAAAGAGCAACTCGAGTTTGGAGAGCTTGAATGGATAGCAGACATGGGAATATTCAACGACCAACTTCCTCAGGAGGCTCTAGCAGCTGCTGAAGTACCTCAACTCCCGGTGTCGCAGCCCAACAACTTAATATCATCATACAGGCCCACAAAATTCAATATGCCATACAAGAAGCCAAGGATTGAGATCCCAGATGATGATGATGAGCATTTCACTGTCCCAGATCTTGGTTAAACATAAAGAAATAATATCTACAGTCATTCATAGGTTGATGAACTACCCATACTTTCCTATGTACACGTACATATAAATATGTATTTAGACACATGTTATGTGTTATAATACATTTTTAGGAGTATCATCAATCCCAACGCTGAGCAAAGGTCTTGTTTAGCAATTTTACTTTTCTTTATCAGCCATGGATGTGCAGTGTTTTGTTCTTTTTGGCATTGAAAGGTCAGATGTGTTACCCATGCTTATAGCTGTATAATTCACACTACTTGGTCTAATAAGAATACTATGCCTACTGTATCAGCAGCTGTTCAAAGGCAGGTCTTGCCATCTCTGTAGCTTTTGGTTTCTTCAATGAGAAGTTCATATCATTGAACTGGGGCAAAAGTGATCATGTTGGGTGATATAGCTTAGGACTTGGGATTTAGTATGTTATTACAGTTTATAGGGTAGGATAGGACATTCAGATAAAAGTCGGAGTTCTTTAAGGATGATTTCCGAGGCCTCGTGGATAAGTAATGGTGGTGTGATTATGTTAGTAAACCATTTTATTTGAAGGTTGATGTTGTAATTAACTTAGTTTGTCTGATAACCTACACCTCATGATGTCGGAATGTTACTATTTGAAATTTGAAATTTCATTGGCATTAAACAATTGATAGTTGAGTAAAGCTACCTGGCATGAGGCAACTGCTTACTGTAAACCAAAGCATCTTTTTAGGTTTGCAATGAATCTTTCATGCATCACCGGCTACCACAAGCCCTTTAAAAACGAGCTTTTGAGTTTGACAACCGGAAAACCAACAAATTAATCAGTCTTTAACTTCCCAGAAATTGACAATCTCTATAGACATGCATTCCATCTTTCATTCGTGTTTCCATTGTATCATATTAATAGCGTTTGCAGCTCTGGTTCCGACCATTGTCCACTCGGCAACTCTAGCTACAGATATTCAAGTTCTTCGGCTGCTCAAACGTTCCATCGATCCTAACACTATTCCAAGATCTTCCTTCCTCGACAGCTGGGACTTCAAGTTGGATCCATGTGAAAGTTCCGGAGGACATTTTCTGGGAATCTTATGCTCGATTCCTTCAGACAATTCAACAAGTAGAATAACAGCAATTTATCTTGACAGCAGTGGATATGATGGGTTTCTAACACCATCAATCGGAAACCTAACAGAGCTCACCACCCTCGATCTAAGCCGAAATAACTTCCGAGGGCCAATACCAGATACCATCACCGGCCTAAGAAAGCTTACTACACTTTCCCTTCCAGGCAATTTCTTCACTGGCAATATCCCTGTAGGAATTACCAGACTCAAAAAGCTTCAGACTTTAGACCTGTCACACAACAGCCTTTCAGGCATAATTCCTGCCCAACTTAGTGGACTAAGAAGCTTGACCGCCCTAAGGTTGTCACATAATGCATTCTCAGGCAAGATTCCTAGCCTTACTGGAGCTTGGCAACTCCACACACTAGACCTTGACAGCAATCAGCTTTATGGAAACTTGCCCAAATTTCCCACAAGCCTGAGAACTCTGTCTCTGAGCCATAATTTACTGTCAGGACATCTTTCTTCTCTAAGGAATCTTGTGAACCTTAAGTCATTGGATTTGAGTTCCAACAGGTTTACTGGTGCCATTAGTCATGAGGTACTTACCTTGCCACAGGTGGTTAGCATCGACGTTTCAGTCAACCGCTTGACTGCTATAGAGATGACCACATTATCTGGAGACACACATCTTCAGGAGCTTGATGTACAAGGCAACCTGTTGCGGGGTCACTTGCCGATCAACTTGGTGAGCCTTCGGAATCTGACCTCTATTAACCTTGCTCGTAATCAGTTATCTGGTCATATTCCCAAAGTGTATGGAGCAAAATTGGGAAGCTCCTGGAGAAGTTTGTTCTTAGATCACAACTTTCTATGGGGAAATCTTCCACCAGAGTTCTCTAGTAGCATAACGAGGATTCGAGGAAGTTTGGCAAAAAATTGCCTAAGCTGTCCCGAAACCATTCGATTGTGCCATGGAGGGCAAAGGCCAGCTTCAGAATGTGTAGGACAGAATGATAAAGAGTGAGAAATATTATACATTCAGAAGCAGATTTTAAATAATTTTAGAGTATACTTACAAACCGTCGTAGGTCAATTCATTTCTGGGAAATACTATTAATTTCTAGTGAAGACTATTTCCTTAACTGAATCTTACCCCTCAAAACTAGGAATATAGAATTACGACTCTTTTGATCAATAAATAGAAAATAATATTATGTATCATTTTCTTTCTTTGGTTGATTTCCTGAGCATCTTTTTCACCAATACATTTCCAATGAAGAGAATCTATTCAAAGACTCTCATTTCGAACTTAAAATCACATTTTCCACCAATATTCTTCACCAACAAAAAAAATCATTTATAGAAAATTTTGTAATTGTTAAAATCTGGAAGCAAATGGAAGTCAGCATATGAATATAATGAATGAAATATAACAACCAGATAATAAAGTAGGAGCCAAAATGCCTGTAACATTCTAAAAATCAGCTATAGACAGAATTGTTTCTTGCTACAACAAAAAAAGCAGGCAGTTTAGAAAAGCCAATTAACAGTAATGTTGCCAAGCCATAAGAAAAGCGGTAGTTGGGCAAAAGCAATAAAGATCAAGAGATAGTGATGTCTGCTTGAATCGTGTGTCCTCATCTCTGCGAATAGGACTCTCTTCATTGTTTTCACCAAGAAGACACCCATGCACATACACATCCAAAGGATCAAAAAATAGTAAGAGTAACTGAACACAATCCTCCCAAGGACTGCCAGACATAGTCCGGTAAAAGTATACCCAGCATACGCCACAACATCCAGCAACGGTGCCTCCCCACTACCCAATGAAAGTAAAGTGACCTTCAGCAGCATGAATTGCATAAACCATCCAAACAATCCCTTGATGAAAAGCCAGTTTAGAGCTTCTGGAGTAAACCTGGGAGGAAAAATGAAAATTGTTGCAGGAAATGTACCACAATATTAAGGACAAGAGCTAACCACAACAACTAAAAAGGAAGTCATTTAACTGGGACAATTTTTTCAGACACCATTTGAAAAAAGGTCATTTAACTGGGACAATTTTTTCAGACACCATTTGAAAAAGTAATTTATGTTTACAGTGAGACCTCAACTCATACTCTTTCAGTTGCCTATAAGCCACAAGCATATGAGTTATGTCTATAAAAAGTTTACTTCGAATTTTCACAGACTCTCATCCATTGATGTTATGTAATCCAATGATGGAGTGTTTTAAGCCACAAGTTAAAAAGGCGAAGCCAAAAACCAAATAAAACCAATACAAAACAAGACTGAAAACTTTAGACAAAACTACCAGCAACTTGGAAACACATTGTACTTTCCAACTAAGCTAATTGAAGAGGATGAAAAAGGCCTTTTAAGCATTAAAAATAAATAAGAAACGCAGTGGTAATAAGTCTCTAAACCAGTTTTGCTACTAACTATGCTTCCACTGCCACCACCATACTTGCTGTCACCAAACAACATTACGTGCTTATGACTTTTCCAGTTATTAAGTAGTACTCTTCTTACATCATAGTTTAGTTTTTATTATCTTTTTATACGACTCATCATTATGTTCAACGCCACAACAATAGAAGTAAATAGGAAACCAAAAATGAAAAATACATTGCTACACATGCAAGCAAATAACAGTTACATCTTGCTCCTTTTACTAATTGTATAACACCATCATTAGGAGCTGGAACCAAGGAGTGCCACAGTTAAATCTTTGGAGTGAAGAAAAGAAAAGTGTTCATTACTAGACAAATCTAGTTAGGAGACCCTCAAATTCCAAAAGATAAATGAGAAGCAGCATAATATTGAAAAATTTGATAACACTCACTTTCCTTGAAGACCCAATGTGAAGCCAGCGAGGACGACATAGGTGCCAAATGCCATAAATGGAATGTACAAATCTGGTGCATTTATATCATATATTGGAGGTTTATAAGAAAGCCTACCACCCACTGGCTCAGTTATTCGTGTCCAATGGCCCTAATATTTGGGCAAAAAAAAAACTATTACTTCCCATAGAATGAGGGGAAAGAAACTATACAAAGCAGATGTAAAGAATTAGTGCTTACCCTGTGAAGGAATGGAAAGAGAACAACCTTCAATTTGTTCCTCACATATTGGTCATTCACTTGGAAATAGTACTGAGGATCAGAAAAATACCTACTTATCTGCATTAAAAAGATAATATCAATCATAGACACAAACATTTAAATCATACTTCAAGGAAAACGATTCTGCATGGTAGAACTAAAAATTTAAGGAAGCATTGGGATTTAAATCTTCAGAAGGTGTTCCTATGATGGTATTAGCAAATTTCATAAAAATGACACAAACCAATGTACTTGCACAATATATTTCAAAGATCACTACAATATGTGTTGATGTTTTACTAGTTTGTCTCAGCCATTGTTTCAGTTTAAGACATTTTAAACTTTTGGTTTGTCTCGGTTGTTGTTTCATTTTAAGACATTTTAAACTTTTTCCATTAAAAAATTCAATTTTTTTTTTTTAAGGTAATTATAGCATGTATAGTCATATATCAGGACGTCAGACCACAATTAAACCAGTTCAAACTGTAGTCTTTCCTTACGAATGAAAACTTTCCAAAAGAACTAGCAGTTAAGAATGCAGTGAGGACCATCAAAAACAACATTCTAGTTAACTGTGTGAACATATTGTGTATGTGCAAGGGCAAAATGACACTTGTAATGAAACATTTATTTTTCATAGCTTTGGCCAGAAAAGTGTTTCAGTAATAGTCTTGGCATGCCGCTTACATTGCTTTGCACATACTCAGAGCTAGATCCCAATATCTTTTCTCCGTATGCACCCAGTCCACCTCGGATCAGTCCTGAACCAGCACCGTAAAATGCATTCCCGAATGGATTGGGCTGGGCATCTGCAGCTGGTCTGGGCATCCCAGGCCCAGGCTGTGTTCCCATATTGCTATACATTTCTGTAATCAGAAAATAACAGTCAGAACAAGCTTTGAGAAGCATCTAAACTCATCATCTCCCTAAGTTTCTACATCTCTTAGCAACAGATTCTCATTCCCATATTGGTTAACCTCAAATGATTTTATTATTGTTGCAGTCTTGCATGGCCAATACATTCATCAGTAACAATTACCACGTGATTAGACATATTCCCTCTCTCTCTCTCTTTTTTTTTTTAATCATTCCCAAAGATAGCATATTATTGGGTGCTAGATTGAGAGCACACTTTTTCTTTATTCATAAAAGAAAAATGTAAAGTGGTCTCAGAAGTTGGCATAGAAATCACATAACTAAGAAAGGACATTCCCTATAGTCCATGAGTCAGAAAATGACAGTAAAATGCACCAGTCCCTTAAAATCTCAACAACTCTTCTCAAATCATAATCCCTAGGAAAATGTGGGGAACGCCATAATTTGTTATTGTTTATTAGCAAGAATAAGCATCATTGTAAGTCTTTATAACTTGAACAGTTGTACCCATTAGATTCAAAATCTCAAAACTGTAATAGACATTATTCTTTACTCATAACAGCAATCCTAATCCTATATGTACATCTATAGCATTCGAAAAATGAATACGAAACCTAAACTCACTTGAACAGCCTTAGTTACATAAACCTGCACAGTGCTCCTACAATATCCTATACTGAACTTTCTCTTCCTCTAGAAGCCCTAGCTCCTGCATCATTTAGGACCAACAAAGAGGAAAGAATCATTAACTTGTGATTTGAATAAGAAGAAGAAGAAAGGGATCAAATCAAAAGAAAATTCAAATCCCTAAAAGAACTTACAGTACCTGACTCCTCTATTGAACTTTCATCACTACAGCTTCTACCAAAAACCATAAACAACAATTTCTATTATTCAAATTAGACTGCTGAAGACACTTCTGTGTTCAACATGCATTAAGAACTCAACAGAAGCAAAAGGTCCAGAATACCCTTCCGTAGGAAACAACTAGACACAAGTGTCTGCTCAATAATGATAACATTTCACTATTGAAGCAGAAGGTGTAACAAACTACAGTTACCCGAAATCAAAAAAGAAAAAGCAAAGCAAAATCACTAAGAAAATGTTGGGCTAGTTTCTTAGAAGTAAATTCAAAAAATACCAAATTGTATATACTTTGGTGTCAATGAATTCAAAATACAAAAACAAGCATAAATTGTACAAAGAAACTGATATGCAAACACATACGAAAAATCGTAAACCAGCTACGATTATCAAATGGCATCTCATATCTAACAAGAAGTTGTCATTGTCAAGAATCCAAATCCATCTCGAACAAGAAGTTGTCATTGTCGAGCATTCTCAAGAAAAAACCAAATCCTAAACTTCAGTAGGTCTCCTAAGACATTCAACAGTTACATTAACATTAATATCACTCAATTCAACTTCTTCTCATGATCGACATTTCAATTATAAAAATGCATAACTTGCCAAAAAAGAAATCCACTCTCAATTCCCCAAGAAATAAGATACAAACTTTAGGCCTCTACAAGCCACAAGAACAAAACCCTACTTCACAAATCAGCCGTGAAAGCTCAAAACACAACAATTTTCAGATTCTGATCACTGAAAACTTAATTCCCAAAAACCCATTTAACTGTACAGCCTCAGAATCATGTTTAAATCCACATATTCACTATTAACCAATATCAAAAACAGATCAAGAATATATATTTGCAAGGAGAAATTGATTTGGATCTGAGAAAGGACCTTCAATATGAAAAGATAATTACCGGATAGTTTGGCCGCAGAATATCGGAGATTGATGGGTTTTCCGGCGACGTTTGATCGGAGCTCGACCGCTTGGATGTGTAAACTCTGAAAACTGGAACGAGATGTAACGGCGATAAAGGGAGAGAACGCTGAAGAAGAAGTAAAGAATCAAGAAGTTAAAAAGCGAAGAGTGAGTGTCACGTGCATCTCGCGTGCAGCCGCACATGAAATTTCTTTGCATCACTTGACCAATCACCAATTTTTTTTTTCTTTTTAAGAAAAACCAATTACAAATTAACAATCCATGATTATTGATTTTTTTTTTTTTGGTAGAAAATAACTCAAATTATGAATATTGATGTCTTTTTATCTTAATAACTAATAACGAGAGATTATGTATAATCAAAGGGTCTTATAATTGTAATGTCATTTGAATAAATGAAAGCTTTTACCAAACTTTTATACTCAATGATTTACTTACAAATTCAGTGAATTATTAAATATTACTTGTAACCTTTTAAGTTTTAACAACTGATCCTTAGTCAAAATAGGTAGAGAGGACCTTTTTTGTGTCATTCTTGAGGGAGAAGGTTTGGAGAATAGGGAGAGGTTAAATTAAGATAAATTCAATAGAATTGAGTCTTCAGGTCTTGACATGGCTTAATATAATATATTTATCATTTGATTTCTACTCATCTATATCTGTAAAATTTTTATATAAAAAGAAAAACAGATTTTAAATCCATTATTTATTGCAAAATTAATAAATTTATTTTTTTATAATAAGAATAAGATTGGTGATTAAAATAATTAGGCATATTATTAAACTTCACAAAGTTGATAAAAAATAATAACAACACGATAATTTATTTGTCCTTCGAGCTATCTTTAGTGAAGTTGATTTTTAGCTGCTGACACTCAATTTGAATGTAAATGGAGGAAACACTGAAGGCGTTGGAGAGCTCTCTTTCTCATATCAAATGGCGACTCAAATCCTCCTCTAAGCTTCGACTCGAGATTGGTCATCTTTATTTTCCCTCTTTTTATTATTATTATTTTTTTCATGATCTGTCGTCCCACTACATCTTATAATTTACTGATTCTTTCATTTTGTTTAGTATCTGAATTTATTTCCACTGTAATTTAGTTTTCTGGGTCACCTTCAAAATTTGGAATTTTGTTTACTTTCTGCGTTTTTTGCTTTTATTGTAGTTGTGAACTCATGGGAATTTCTTTTATTTTCCCTGCTGTTGTTTGGTAGATGAGAAAGTGAAGGAGAGAGGAAAGAAATTCTTGAAGTTGTTGAATGCTTTATCTTTTATGCTTGCATCCTGAATTTCTGTTCTGCTCAATGGCATCAAGTGTTAGCAAACAGAATGATTGTAAAGAAATTTAGGTTCTTCATAATTTACTTTATAACTGCCTTGTGTTTTTGCGTTGGCCAGAAACGATTGGTGCAACGTTCTTTTGGCTGCATTACTGCATAAACCTGATAGGTTTCGGTGCAAGGTTTAGGAACCTCATAGCTTTTTGCATCACTTCTGAGGTTACAGACTATGATTGTTACGTTCACTCATACTGAGGTCATATGGATATGTGCATGTTCATTAATATTATTGTATTGAATTGTATTCACTTTATAGTGAACTTGAATTGTTGGAACTTTTGGCAGATATTCTAGCATTATGCACAGGGATGAGGCCAGTCATAATGGTAGACTATGGTGGAAAGATGCCTGAACTGCAAGAGCACTTATGTGAACTTCTTAAGCGCTGTCAAAAGGTTTGACTCCTGGCTTATTCACTGGATAAGTTTATGAGAAATGTGATATATTGACATTGTGTTAGTGTTAGATGGGTTGATCTGTTCTGTGAAAGCGGGGTGCTCACTGTGTACACTCTCTGTAAATAGATAAAGTCGACGTGGTTGTATTGTGGGATGCTCACTGTTTGTTATGTAATTATATAGGTCATCAAATTTTATGTCAGTTATCTCTTGATAAGTATATGTTGTTATCTTACACAGTCATGGGGTTTTCTTATACCTGTTCTCTGTAGACATGCATTACCCTAAAACATCTAAGCATAGCTATCCGTTTCTTATTGGATGGTTAGATGTTAATATTATGGTTATACTTGTAAATAATGCAGCATCATTTTATCTTTAACTTTTCTTCTGTTTATTAAGAGCTTATTGTCTATCAAGATTTCAATATTTATTGTTTATCCAGGAATCACCCTCTTTTGAGCATCTAAGAGTAATGGTTATAGAAGATATGATATATTTGATACATGTTAAAGGACTTGCCGAATATGTTAGCTCAAGCTTGAGCTCAGAAGCTGAACTGCACTTCGTGGACCTAGAGCAGGATCCACCAAAGGTTGCTGCCCCCTATAGGTTTAAATTCCTTTTTTTTGCCACCCTTTGAATATACTCTTTTCTCCTCTTTACTGAATACAATTTCATTCCTTTACCAGATGATAACACTGAAAGAAAAAAGCTCAGTAGGGATGCAACTAATATCAGTTCAGAAATTGTTTTCATTAGTTTTTCCACCCAATGGAATGACCGATGAAATTAGGTTACCTAACAGGACAGATCACACCATTGAAGCCACATCTTCTAACATTACAATCTCTCCTCAATCTACTGAAGTTGTTGATCTCAGTAGCTGCATTTGCGACAGTCAGGTCACTATTCCAACTTTGAATGGGTAATTTCTGTAAACTTGGAAATACAATGTTGAGGGAATCCTTTATATGTACCTGTTGGATACTTGGACTATATTAGAGTTGCTTGAGTTGTGACAAGTTTCTGAGATCAGAGCATGGACTGTCTAAGAGGTCATTCATAAGCAGAATTGTCCCGTTTGAGAAGTCTTCTGGAAACCCGACTTAAATTAAAAATGCAGTTTGCTGCATTCTTGTATTCTGGATCTTCCTCTCAAGAAATTTGTCTATCATGCATCATGCATTAGCAGCTTCTTATTGTAATACAAAGAACTAACTACTCAATTTGTTTCAGAAATTTAATAAACTAGTGTTAGATGTTGCTATCATACCGTGGTGCAATAACACTGGGATTTGATATGCTTCAGATGGCTTCTTGGTTATCCAGTTGTGTATTTGTTTGACAAGGAGCATATTGCTGATGCTATTTATAATCTTTCAACCCAGTCTCTTCGTATCTTCAAAATTTTGGTCACCAGGTTTGTTGTTCCTCAACTTATCTCTCAATGCACATAGCTAGAAACTGAAGAATGACTCTAACTGCTCATGATAATAAAAATAGTGGCCTAGTTATAAAAGGGTCAAGCTTTTCTAAGAATATTTATTTTGGTCCAATTATCTCTATTTCGAACAAACTTTGCAATTGCATTGAATTTATTTTGATCTTCTCGTTGGTATACAAAAAGAATGTTTTCATTCCAAAGGCTGAAGTACTTAAACTGCTACTGCAGGGAACTCTTATTTTCAATCTTCCCCCTTGAAAGAAAGGAAATCAAGTTTCATAGATGTGCTTAGGAAATTGATCAATAGAAAATTGTTAGATTTACCAGTCAATTGTTGCTCAATTTTACATTAGTGACAAACAGATGACAGTTTCCTCGTCAAACATTTCCTTAAAAGTTTATTTCATCAAATATTTGACAAGAAGTAGCTTATGATCTTCCTTGAGTCTAAAACTAATAATTGACTGATGTCAAAGTTTGAACTTTTCAGGAATGGTCCCTTCAGTAAAGGATCTATGCCAGAAGAACTAATGAGGTAATATTTATTATTATAATTTTAGGTGGTAGAGTTTAGTCTAAACAAGATATGATGGCCTCTGAGTCCCAAGAAATGTGCATTTTGAGGTGAAATAGTTACAAATTGTGAAATTGGGAGGGATGTGATAATGATTATATGACCCTAGGTTCTTTTGTTTTTTATTTATTTTTTTTTTTTTCAAGATAAGGATATGACCCTTGGAGTGAGTTATTAGGACCTTTGGTTTTAAAAGAGGTAGGGGTTCAAAACCTTTGGGTCACATACTTGGGATGTTATATCTCATAATTTTTTGGCTACCAAGATTGTAGGATCCTGTAGTAGTCCTCAGTTTAGTACTTTGGCAAATTTTTTAAGAGAGGTCAATGATTGTGTTTCAGGCCAAACATATGTAGATAGATTAATAGTTTATTTCTACATTGAGATTATAAAAAATAAGCAGGTAAGACAAAATTAGTCTACAAAGATCATTGGTGTGGTTGTTAATGCAAGTGCGCCTTTCGTATATAAAAACACTTAAATCTCCCTTCATATTATCTAGTTATTATAACATGGTTGGGGCATATTTTGGCATTAAGCTGTATACTTGCTGACTTTAGCAAAATGATGGAATTTCGATATGCACCATGATGTGGCACATTGTCATCAGTACAACTTATTAGTGCAACTTGAGAGCTGCAGAAGGGTACAATTCCCTAATCAGGTCAATCTCAAGCTGGAAGTATTTCCGTCAAATATGCCAAATATGATTCCAGTTGTGCTGAATTTTTAAAGCATATGCCATCTGATGATGTCAGATAACCTCCTTGCCTCATCTCGATTATCTTGTGGGTTATGAGGCATCAATTTTCTTCAATTGGATTTGTTTGGTGCACTGTCTTTCTTAATGGTTTACCTATTTTTAATAGATGTAATGACATACAAGTCTTGCCTTAGTGCATCAAGATGAATGTCTGAAGGCACCACACTGTTTGTGCCTCCAAGGTGAAGTGTGGAGGTGTTGGGGGAAATACTTTAGATAGAAGGTTTTAAGGGATCCACTTGTGCAATACTACAATGGAAATGGACTGAATATGTTATACCACTGATCTTAATATGATTCTCATTGTGTTTGTTGTTTTAGTTGATAGTTATAGTATTCTTCATTGACATGCCATTCAGAAGAATCTATGGTGACATGCACTTGGTTATCAATGTTGTTTGTCAGATATGGAAGAGGCGCATGCTTCTGGACCACAATTATATAAAACTACTTTAATTACCTTAAGAGAAAGTGGGGATATTATCAGAAGCAAAATATTGTTAACGACTAAGGGGATGATTTATTTGCTTAACTGATTTTGAGATATTATTATCTATTTACCACATGTTGATATCTGTTTCCATGTGAAAATTGTTTTGTAGTTTCTCAGTGCCTTATGAACTGAGCATGGAGGGAAGCAATGAACCATGGGCAGAGATGTTTCTGGCTAAAATGCAATCAAAGTGGGCAAAATGCGATCCAACTTGGAGGACACTGCAGATGGAGGTAAGTGAATGCTTTCCACAAGCAATTGCATTATAGTAATATCATTCTCTACCAACGTCCACCTCTCTATTCCTTCCCCAACCTACCTCAAATATCGTCACCTTGCAAACTCAGACAATCTGGAAATGGAGCATATTCACTGAGAACGTAACTTGTGGCTGTGATTTTGTAGTATGATATCTATAGAAATTGCATGGAAAATTTTGTATTTTACATGTTGTACTTGAATAGGAAAGCTCCCTATTAATGAGTAAAATAGCATGGAAAATTTTGTATTGTAGATGTTGCTGGACTTGAAACAAAGTAATCAAGGGCGGTGAAAATATAAAATGTGACTAAACATTACACATACCAAACTATTCTGAGGCGACGATAGAATGAGTGAAAATTATTCTAAGGCCAAAAAAAAAAGGGACAAAAATAAACCACTTCAAAGATATGGTTCAAAAAGGCGCTTAAGCAGAAAGAAAAATAATTTCTTTGGATTGCTGCTAGGAACAGCAATGATTTTGACCGTACGCCATTTGGCATTTGCATGCAAGAAAACAGAGTCATTTCATCTTTTACTTTTTCATGTAAAAGGGCAGAAAGAGAGCCCCCCAGTCCCCACTCGATCACAAAGGAATGAACGGACTATAAATTTGAAACAACAAGGCTGTTTAATGCTTAAAGTACGTTTTCATTTTTGAAGCTTGTCATTAAAAAGGTTTCAAGTTTCATTTTTAATGGACAATTTTCATGTTTCAATCAAACACTTTAGTTCATGAGGGGAATGGCAGTTTGGGCCCTCTAAAATATCATTTTTCCCACTTGAGTCCTCCTTTTATGGGAAATGAGCTAAGAAAACTAAGGCTGCTCCTTAAATGATGGCTGCAAGCCCTTTTGATTTGATGAGATGGCAATCACGAGAAACGATAGTTTTATTCGCTAAAGCAGAGCAGCAACCTTTAAAGTTCAAAGCTCAAGTCTTCGATCATTACAAATAGGGAAAAACAAGTAACCTAAATATTGAAAAATAATAATAATACAGAAGAAACTTCTTTTCATTGAATTCAAAGCAACTTCCGTAGAAACAAAAAGAAAATTCAAAATACAAACAAAAAGAAAATTCAAAATACAAACAAAAAAAAAAAAATTGGAACTAATAATTTTGTTTATTATTACGCTCCTTTGAGTAAGTTGAGAGCTTCAGACTCTGTGGGTAGAGCTGGAATTGCTCCCTTCTTGGTGGTAGTGATGGCTCCACAGGCATTTGCAAATTTCAATATCTCCCGCAACCTTGGTTCATCCTGGAGGAAAAAAAAATCAATAGTAGATAAATAACCTTAAAATTAAAATCAAGATTAATAAATAGCAATTGTTATAATAATTATGAGAACAAGTTACCTCAAGAACAGATTGGTCATCAACAAGCTTCCCTAAAAGAGCACCAACAAATGCATCACCAGCGCCGGTTGTATCTACTGTGTTCACATGAAAAGCATCCACTGCTCCTCTGAAACTCTAAAATTTTCAGGAAAAAAAAAAACATGAAGAATAATTAGGTTACAGTTTCCCCCTCCATACTAACAGGTAATAATACTGTTTGATTATTAGAATATAACATGCTGATGTTAAGTGAACCTACAGATGAAACATTTGCGTTGGGATTATTAAAACTTAAAGGTAGGGTTAAAATTCTACCTACCTACCCCTTAATATTATTAAAATAAAAATAAAATATTTCACCAAAATTCAAGTTGGAGGGTGGGGGCTCCTCACTTACACAAGCAGATTCGGTTCCAAGGAAAAAAGACTTGAATAACAACAACAGGCCTTGTCCTTTAACATCAAGCCAAGAGACAACATCACCTATTGCTAATGGCTCTTCAACCAATAAAACACTTCTAACCAAAACTTCAAATTTCCCCATCACCTCACTAGACTTTTTTTTTTTTCGAGAATTAAAATTTTCTAGTACTTGCAACTTAAAAACAGCCCACAAAATTATAAATTCACAACTGACTACCCAGCTGGGTGCAAGTGGGCCTACTCCATTTTTATCAACACAAATCACACCAACCACCATACCAACTGTTTACTGCTAAAGTCTAAAATTTAAGCAACCTTCATCTATTCAACTAACAATCCAACTAAATAAAGAAATTGAATTCAGCTTAGCTGGCAAGTTTTCTATATATATATATATATATATATATATATATATTTTTTTTTTTTTTTTTTTTTTTTACCTTGGTGTAGTATCTGCAGCCATGCTCACCAAGGGTGACCAAAAGGAGTTTCAAGTTGGGATGCCAAAGCGACAATGCTGATTCATCATCAATCTTGTCACTCCCGGTGAGGAATTCAAGCTCCACATCACTGACTTTGATTACCTCGGCCTTGTCCCAGATGCTCATTATCTGCTCGCGCGCCTCCTCCGGCGAGGGCCACAACGGTAGCCGGAGGTTGGGGTCGTATGAGAGAAGGGCTCCTGCTTCCTTGGCTGCTTTCATTGCCTCCAAGTGCGCTGATCGGCATGGCTCCACTATCAGGCTTATTGACCCATAGTGGAAAACTTTGGCCTGCACGCAGACCAAACTAAAATTAAGATAAACAAAAAACACAAGTAAAATTGAAAAATAAAATTAAAAAACGTGTGAAATGTGAATGCAAGGCGCGTGAGGATTTTAGTCAAAAAGTAGCTACTATTAAAGACAATAATGGCTCTGAACACAAATATTTCATGAGTGTTTTAACCGTATCGAATTAACTAATATTTTTTGGGACATTAATAATTAATTTCGGAAATGTAAATGGAAGGCGCGTGGGAAAGAGACAACAATTAAAAAGAATCCGTAGGAAGGGTCCACGGTATAATAATGGAATCCAGGTGGTGGGTAAAAACTACACGATTAGATCTGAGTGCCGAACGCATGCGGCGTCCCACATCTAATAAGTCTGACGTGTCGAGTTTTTAATTCTTTGCTCTGCCGCGCGTGAGAGCACGTGACGTTAACACCTAAGCCGCTATACTCCTCATCCCAAAAAAGAATAATGATCAGAGTCAGCTTTTCTATTTAGAAATTCAACGAGGGCCGCTTGATGTCATGATTCACGCCTCAAGTGGAACCCGCCTGCGATGATATAAGCTGGATCAACAGAAAATTACTTAAGATGTGTCTAAAGATTTAAGTCATCCCCTGTGACTCCATCAACCAACGGGCTGGACGGTGATTTAGCGCCGCCGTTGCAAAAATCCAAAAGTCAATATTTTTTTTTTTTTTTTTTTTGTTCAGCTCGGACTCGAATGAGAAAATCTAGCGAGAGAAATTGGGAGTGAAAAGAAAGTAAGTGGGACCCGCTGTCCCGGTAAGTGGCAAGATCCCGCAGACCGCGCGTGAAATTCATGCAAAAGGATCACAAAAGTAAAAACAAAATTGAAAAAAAAAAATTAACGTACAGATCTGATCAGCTCAAGATTAAGCTCGTCGGGTCTCAAGAGCATATCAGCGCTGGGGTTTCTGTAAAACATGAACTCGCGCTCGCCGTCAGCCCGCAGGGTCACGAATGCAAGGGCAGTTCTGGCACCCTGGTCAAAGTTGATGCCGTCAGCGCTGACTCCGTTCTCCTTCAAGATCCCAGCGAGCATGTGACCGAACTCGTCGTCGCCGAGCTTGCCGACGAAGGCTGCCTTGCCGCCGAGGCGAGCTACGGCTATGGCGACGTTGGCGGGGGCGCCGCCGGGGGCCTTGA
This sequence comes from Citrus x clementina, assembly GCF_000493195.1. Taxonomy (NCBI): domain Eukaryota; kingdom Viridiplantae; phylum Streptophyta; class Magnoliopsida; order Sapindales; family Rutaceae; genus Citrus; species Citrus x clementina. The sequence goes on from NW_006262339.1 coordinate 38,229,539, forward strand.
GGAATCCGGGGGCCTCGGCGAGGGAGACGCCGGAGACCGTCGGGACGAAGTCGATGAGCATCTCACCGAAGGACACGATCAGGCTTGAGGAGGATGAAACGGCGCCGTTGGTAGCCATTTGTACAAAAATCGAAACGATGTGTATTGAATGGAGAGAGAGTCTATGAAGAGAAATAAAATCAATAGAGAGAGAGAGAGAGAGAGAGATGAAGAAGTAAGTGGGAAGCGGTATTTATAGAGAGGAGTGGTGGGTGTCGTTAGAAATTGGATTAAATTTAATTAATAATTAAAAAATAGAAAAAAAGAGTAAGCGTAATTTATGGGTAAGTGATATTAATTGGAGATCTTTTTCCTTCTGGAATTTCTTTTCTCGTCTTCCATTGTAATTGCAATTGCCTTGGTTTGGATAATAATTTGTTTTAGATATTTATTTGTGGGTCCATGCAATATTTTATTTATTTATTTATTCTTATAATTTTGTTTCTCATTTTAGATTTAAGTTTAACTAGGGACTCAGGAGACTTTAACACTTGAAAAGGACTGGAAACGATTTTATATGGGATAAATATTTTTGGAGATTTTTTCTATTCATGGAAGGTATGAGATTATTTTCATACCTAATTTCTTATTCGGAAAAGGGATAGAAAAATTTTTTTACCTAATTTTTTTTTTGTGGAGGGGACAAAGATGAGATGTAATCCCCATCCCATCCCCTACTTATTTCCTCATTTTAATTTTTTATTTTTTTATTTTTAAAAATTATTAGTAAATAAATAATAAATTTTGAATTATAAAATTATAAATGTTGGTAAAAATAACAAATATCAAAATATTTTTATTATTAAACTTTTAGGCCTAATTAACTAATTAAAGTCCTAAATTTTTATTTAGGACATTAAAAAGACCGGATAGATTCTATTAGCCTAAAAATTTTGTTTTAATTTTAATATTCATTAAATATTTTAAACTTAAATCTATTTTTTATTTATTTTTAGATGTTATAATTGCCCACAACGAATCACAATTTTTATATCTAATCTAATATTTGCTCTTGATTTGCTTCGACTTAACTATTGTGCTGTAAAGGGAATAGTCCATATTTATAAAGTGTTCACGCCACCATTGAAAAAGTTAATTTTGAATCTAAATTCGATTTTATTTGTAATAATTTTGTATTAAACTATTAATTTGTTCATGATAGTTTGTAAAAGAAGTTTGTATGCGTTACTTACTAATTTAATGTATGTGACTTTTGTAATGGATATTAATGTAAGATATATTTCGAACTTTACTTTTATTTGAATTTTTTATTTAATATGATTAACTCAAAATCGAAAACAAAAGAATGTATTAGTTATTCGGAAATCGGGGACCCTCGGGAATCCCATGTTCTTATTCGGGGAAATGATGGAGATTCTCTCAAGTAATTCTAACGAGGACGGGGATGGGGAGGGGACAAGGACATAGGCAAAATATTGGGGATGGGTACAGAGAGATCGGTCCCCTCCCCTCACCTCCCCATTGCCATCCCTAGAGGGAATGAGGTGAAATCTCCATCTTTTCTCTATTTTTTATTTTATTTTTTAAAATTATTAGAAAATAAATAATCAAATTGAAATTGTAAAATAATATTTATTCAAACAACATAAATATTAATTAAGATAAAATTTTAATACAATTTAAATTTAACCACAACTCAAAGCACAATCCACAAACAGAGGAGGAGTAAGAGGTAAGAGCTTTTATTGAAAGTATTAATTTAAGTACCTATATCTATTTTATCTATTTCATTATTGACATTAAAGTAATTTTTTATTATAAAATTATGAAAATTGACTAAAATAATTATTATGATGATTTATATTTTGTAGTGTAACTTTTGTAATGGATTAATATTAATGTAAGATATATTATCAAATTTTACTTTTATTTAGAAAATTTTTAATATGATTAAATTAAATTAAAAACTAAAAATGTATCAGTTATTCGATAATCATGGATTTCATTTCCTCTCCTCAAGCAATTCTATTGGGGGGGCAAGAAAGGGACAGTGACATATGCAAAACATTGAGACTGAGTACGAAAATGTTGGTCCCTTTCCTTCTCTCCCCATTGTCGTCCCTAAGTTTAATTACTTACAAAATATAGCTTTATGAGTTTCTTTTGAATTAATATTTAAGATTGAAAATCCGATTCGTAATAGATTTGAACTATTTTAAAAACCTTCGGTCTCTTTCACATTACACACTGAGTAACTCGAAATGTCTTGATATGATATTTATATTAATGAAACAAAAGAAAGTTCATAAATTTATTATTCATTTAACAAATTTATTAATAAAGAATAATGAAGATTAATAATTTTGTCTACAAATATACAAAAAAAGAATATTGGAATTAATTAAGTTAAATAATCCAAAAATATTTGAAGAAAGCATGTTGGAAGTGAGAGGGAATGGGTTGCAAGTTTACGTAGCTCGTTAATAGAGAGAATCACGTTGCCCAGTGGGCAGTGGCTGTCATTAATTGAACAAATAATACAAAACAACACATTCATCTTCTTCTTTTTATTAAAAAAAAAAAAAAAACAAATTTAATAATCAAATACTGTCTAATCTTACCGTGGTTTTTCTGTATTTTAATTTATTTTTTTAACATTAGTCGGTGTTTAATTAATTAATAAATTAACAACACAAAATCGCCCACTCCCATGACAAAATCCAACTTGTATTCTAGAATGTTCTAATCATCCGTGACTTTTTCTTTTTCTTTTTTTTAATTTTTAATTTTTAATTTTGACAGAAATTTACTGGAACCTACCTTGATCAAACGCAATGACAGAAAAATACAATTCAAATGTTGAAAATAAATAAAAAAAAACAGAGTCTTAAACATAGTCGAAAACAATGCACTCAACTTGTTGGTCTCATGTCTCGAACGTTTTTGTTAGTCATTCATACAATATGTTATTAATTATTTATCAAATAAACGTTTAAAATAATTATTTTTCCCTTTTTTATCTATTAATTTTATTTTTAAAATAGTAAAATAAATATAATAATAATGATTGTAAATGTTATTTATTTTTAGACAGAATCTTCATCATTAAGTCGATAAACTAACAAATTTTTTTTTTTCTTTACGAGCTAGAAAGATTGCTAGATTAGGATAATCCCTTATAGGAAAATATGTATGGAGTAATAAATTAAAAAACAAAAATCCTATTTTCCTGGAGAGATAATCTCTTTTAGTTGAATTTACTTCAAAGAAAGAAAGTGAATCCGTTCAAAAGGATTAGAATGGTATCCGCAATCCTCTATTAATTAAACTTCTGATTCTTGAGGTTTCTAATTCCATTAAACTTGTTATCTTATGTGAAAGATTCAATTGGATTTGGATCATATTCTTGCATTTTTCTTATGAATAACATCTTGGATTAGTTCAGAACACATTTATCAAGTGATTTATTCAAGTCTATCTATCAAATTAGGAGGACTAGTTAGAAATTGATTTGGATTTTGGATAAAACAAATTCATCCAAAATTTTATCCAATTAAATGTCTAATCGAACTTGAAAAACCAGAGTATTTTGTTGAGACATTTTTCGAATTTTAAAAATTCATTTTAAGACTCTCTTGGAATCTTCAGAATTATCATATTTTTTTTATTAAACAAATTATAAACACTTAGTAGAATTTATAAATTTTATCACAGAATACAAAGACCTTTAAAACTATGTAAACAACTCAAAAACTTGAAATTAAAAATCCAATGGCCCTAATCCTAGTCTATTAAGAAAGACATTTTGGATAATGTTGATAACAAAATTATGGAAAAACGTTATTTAATCATAAAAATGCATCATGGGCAAATTTATATATATATACAAAAATGTTTAAGTCCGAAATTTTAAAGAGAAAGTTACAGTTTTAAGCTTTTAAAATCGTGCGGTTTTAAAACTTTCTTGCACTTTAAAATCCTTAATATATATATATATATATATATATATATATATATGAATGAAAGATATAACTTCTGTATTTATTATTATTTTTTAAAATTATCCCTGCAGAGTAAGTTACCCCTATCCAATCGTTACTCCTTTTTTTTTAATACCTTAATTGTAATTTTTATTAGACTCAAACTCAAACCCTAACATTTTATCATATATTCAACATCTTAAATTTCATCTATCTCTTCAGATAATTTAGGTCCAAATTTAACATTTTACGGTTACCCAATCAGTTTCTCTCGAAAAAAATAAAAAATTGTTTGTCAGTGGGTTGATTTTGATCCCACAACCACAGATGATATAAAAACCCACATTTTTAGACAAAGTCTGAGTTGATGAAAATGGTGGGTCACCGTCCGTCACCCATAGTTTTTATAAGTTTAATTTTTATTTTCTTGTTCTGTTACGTTGAAAATCAAAATCATAAAACCATTAAAGTGGCTGCCCACTTGCTTGTTGTGCACATTACAGCAGTCGATGAAGATCAATTATTATTTTTTATCAGAAATTTCTCAGCAGACAGTCTTTTTGTTGCCACAACTCAGAACCGAGAATGAAATTGATAAGAAATTCCCCTAGTCCCAAGTCCCAAGTCCCTACCACGACACAACACTCACTCCACACCAAATTCATTTGGAATTTTATTTATAATTTTTTTTTTCTAAACTTTAAATGGGTTATTTTATTTTTAAAAATTTATTGTTAAGATGAGCCCAATTATTAAGCTATATTAAAAATTTTAAACTGCATATTACAAACAGCATTTAAATTACATTACAGGATATATTTTTTTGTATATATAAACCATATAAAATCTCTTTCTAAATTTGATAAGTCATTGCTTTCCGATTGGTTGTAGCCATGCTTGATTGAGTTTACTTTGGTATTTATTTATTAAATAAATTTCTGAATGTGGGTAGTGAGTCAAATATTAGTTGTCGTATTTGATGAGTTGATCATGACTCTCTTCTACAACATGTGCATTATTATTTTTTTTCAAACAGTTTTTTTGATTTGTAATTATTATATGTCGTGTTTAGTGCATTTTGTTTTGCAAACTCGCAACTTGCCAGATTGGCAGATCCCATGTGCTTGCAAGAAACCCCCTTTTTTTTAAAAAAAAAAGGTAGTTTCAATTGATTTATTCTGATGCAAATCAAATCTATTTGGAACTTTGTTTTTAAGGAATTTATTTGTAATATTGAAAAAAAAAATACGAACTTCATTTTCCTTTTTTTTTTTCTTCCAAGTTATTACCTAGAAAAACAATAAAAGAAAATGATGGATTTGTTTGAAATCGGAGACGACAATAGCCATGCTCCAAAAGACAACAAAATATAGAAATAGAAACATGTTTCAACATTTTGAAAAAAAAAAAGTCCTACATAAATGCCAATTTGGTGGAGACAAAATCTTTGCTACTTTAGTTTTTGAAGTAAAATAAGGATAGTATATGAAGACGATTTACTTATTAAATAATGAAGACAATTTACTTATTAAAGAAACTATGGTTCAAAACAACTACATCTAATTTGACACCCCATATATTAACCTTATATCTGAGGACAAATGTTTGATGACATATGTTTGAGGGAAGCGAACGAGTTCCTTTTGTATAAAAGATAGAATTTTATTTTAATTAAGGGAAAATGACACCAATTCTCCTTTAGTTTGATAAACAGTCACATATGTTATTTTTTCAGATAACATACATCCATTTATATGTTTAAAAATAATTATACGAACTATTTTTTAGAAATATAAACTCATTTTTATATTTAGAAATTATTACATATTCATATAGACCCCCATGGTTTGTCTAGAAAGAGAATCTACGTGTTCCAAAAGGGGTGTATGTGACTATTTTTAAAAATATAGAGTTTTTGTAACCATTTCACCAAATCACGAGAGTGTTAGTGTCTTTTTTTCCTTTAATTAATTTATCTTGTTTTTTAATTATGACGGGAATATTCTTATGGTATATTAGTCTCTATTCATGTCATGAATTTTTCCAATATCACGTTACTTCGTATATGAAATTTTATCCCAAGTTTATATGTGTATTATTCATTTACTGTATTTTGTTTTATTAGAAACTATTGATACAAATTTTGTCCCAACTTATGATGTAGAAATTTCGACTGAGGACGACCCCCTTAAGACTTGGGTTCCTCTTTGTTGGATTTGATAATAGTGAGTTTATCATTTGGATTGATCTTAATGGGTCTTTATATATCCTCTTCTGAGTTTACTTCTTTAGGCAATCAAAATGTCCTTATTTAATGATACTCTATAAACACAAGAAAAATATCAGAGGGCCGACTTTGCCGGCGTAAACTCTCCGACGGTCAAGTCAGTCATTGGACTTTTGAAAATATAAATTTAGAAAGAGAAATATTAGAGGGAGAAAGTTAGCCCTTTTTACTTTTGAGTCTCTTTCTTCTTAGCTTTTACAGAGAATGAAAGACATATTCATCGGCCAAATTGATTTGACTTGAGTCCTAGTTATTTTGATGACAAATGTCATTGTTCTTGTGACATTTGGCAGCACTTGTCTTTTAGTACCAATGTTGATTGACACATGGATATACAAACTTGTTTACGGATTAAAGGAATAAATATTTTATCCTTAGGTTATTTTTACTAAGACCTTGGGATCATAGGAGCCTTCAAACTTAGGAGGTTTGTCCTAGGATAAGAGCTTATAATATCGACATCTTTTGGGCTTTGAAGGCTTATTACTTAGGAATATCATTCTAGGTGGTTTGTCCACCACTTCGTGAGAATAATTGAGAGAAAATTTATTAGATAGGTCTTATTGAGATTAAATTTATTTAGGCCTTATTAGGCTTATTTTATATTTGGTCCAACAGAAACTAATTACGGATTTTGTAGCCACCGAAAATCAAATTTATAGATCTAGAGATAGGGCCTGATATAGAAACTTATTTCATTAACAATACAAATTAATAATTTATAAAATTGATCCCAATACCCTTTTTTTCATAAATTTACTCCCACTTAAACAAAATTTTAAAAAATAATATAACAATTGAGTCGAGTCAATTACCCATACTAGCTTCTACGTACTTCCGCCCAATTTTAGAGAATCCTCCCTCTTTATATATCTGAAACCTAAAAGTTTTTTTTGTCTCAGTTCACCTTTTCAAATAAGGGTTGCATTAAAAAATAAAGAAAAAAATCACACACGGAGTGGACCCTTCATTTGTCAATTTGTATCAAAGAGGTCCCAAACTGCTTTTAAAATAACCAAATTATCCCCAGTATTTCATTTTCAATCATAAATAAGAGCATGCAACTTGATACCAAACAATATCTTAATCATTTGAATAGCGATGGAACCTCCTCATCTAAATAATGAGATTGAGAGTTTAAGTCTCCTTAAGTGTGTTACAAGAATAAAATTTATCTTTTTTTTTTCTCAATAATGGGGGCGATCTCAGTAAACGTTTTCAACAAAATATACTTTGTAATATAATAATAAAAGAAAATAAAAGTGAGTAGAGTCACCGAGTCAGATCATTCCTTAGATTATTTTACTGAAATAAAAATTAACATCTCGTTTTCACAAAATTTGATCGATAAGATGTCGAGATGTTTAAATATAGATTACGTGTGACAAGACTCTCTAAGTGGTCATAATTTTCGAGAGCTTAGTGCCTCACGTACCCTCAAAGATTCAAAGCTTTGTCTTTAGCAAGCACTTGGTGAGTTTGGATGACGATATGGAAAGCACTTCCGAATAAACACTTCCTCCTAAGTTCGTTTGACATTTTGTAGCTCATATGATCCAAAGAAGGAAACCCTTTGCCTGCCTTTGATTGATTTGATGCGAAGCTATTCACTTTTGCAAATACATTTCCGGAACTGAAGCTTCATTAAAGTCGATGCATTCACGAAAACAGATGCACGAGAAAAAACAATTTTTTTCTTAATTTATATTTGTATTAGAATTGTAATTAATAAATTTGACCCACCATATCTCCTTAGCCTTAGGAAGACAATATTATCCAATTCTTTTACCATAAAGATGTTTGATTATCATATCTAAAATACATGAGGCATGTGACACGCCTTCCCCCCCCCCCCGCCAAAACCACACCAGACTCCATCTTTAAGGATTAGAAATTAGAATAATACTATATCTTATTGAAATATAAGTTTTGTGTATTATAAATTTTTTAAAATTTATGTTATATTTCTCAAGTTTTTGATTGTATGTTCGATTTTTTTTTTTCATATTTATGCACTTAATTGTTATAAGATGCAATAATATGTTTTTTTTTTTTTTGAATACTGATTAATCATCAGATTACTGTATTACACAGATATTTACAACAACTGCTATTGTAGCAGAGATATTACACTGATATTTACAATCAGATATACATGATTAGGACTTACATTATTACAATAAATTCTATGAAGTACATGTCCAGACAAATAACCCCTCACAGGAGAGGAATGCTCATACTCCACTTGCATTTCGCAAGGGAGAATGATTTTTAAATATAAAAAATATTTAGCCCCCACAAAAGTATTGTGGGGGCTAGAACCGCTGCCCTCACAAGCCGAAGTGGCGATGCAATAATATGTTAAAAAAAAAAGAATGCATCACATGACAAGACCTTCATAGTTAAATGGCAACTCACTAGCAATAAGTACATAAAAAAATTAGGTCCATAATCACTCTAGTGGATAATTTTGGAGAATTTGTTATAAGACAGATAATCTTTTTTATTTTATTCTTACACTAATTCCTTATTTGCAAATTAGAGGGGAAAAATGGGTATAAATTCCTACAAGCACCCAAATAGTCAAATGTTGCTTCCCAAAATGTATACTGAATATTATAATTCTCAATATAAAATAAAACGGGCAACTTTAGGTTCATTTTCTCTTCAACGATTCACAATTATCTCCATCATTTTCAGAATATCAACTCATGTCAACTTGTGCCACATTATATAATTCAATAAAGATTATAGTATCTTTTTTAAAAAAAAATCTATTTATGTGATTAAAAAAGTGCGGTGGAAAGGATAAATTCTTAGATAAATAAAATATATTCAAAAGAGAATACAACAAGCATACTTGTGAGGCTGCCACGTGCAAACTTTTAAAGAAAAGAAACAGGAATAAAATTAAAATAAAATACTTTTGAAAAAAGAAAAAATAATTAACTACATAAAACTTAATTATTAGGCAGACACAATTCTTATCAAAAAGGAAAAAAAAAAAAAATACACAGTTTGTTTGATTCAAATCATCATTCATGTAATTGATGGTAACCCTATTACATGAATGCTTGTCTGGTTTAGGATAGAGAGATGGATAATTTCTGCCTATCATATATGCAGACGATGAACAAATATATCACATGACGACAATTGGCTATTTACGATAATACTACATTAGTAAATATTAGAATACAAAAATAGTACCACATAAAAAAAAATTAGGTAGAGCAAACGAGGCCTACTAGGCAAGTAAAATGAGATTTTGAATTAAATTCTGACGTCTCTATTTCGTCTCTGTGAAATTTTTTTATCATTAGAATCATATAACCTTATTTGATATCGATGATGATCCTGACATCGTAAAGGAGAGCGATCGCATTCTATGAGAGCTTACTTGGCTTTCCTTTGGGTCAAAATCAGATAAGCTGCCGTCTTGAGAATCTGATTCGCTTGCGGATAAGCCCTCATCTTCAATATCATCCCGAAGTTCGGATAGTGATTGATCGGTGGAATCACTTTCTGCCTCTGTGGCACCTGGAGAAAAAGAATCATAGGTGGATTCTACGCTTTTCACCATTAAGTGCTATGTTCCTGTAATAGAGCTCCAATTCTTTCCTCCGCCATGGCAGTAAAGCGCCCAACAGGCTCCAGTGACTGCTCATGTTTTGATTTTTCCAGCCCCTGCAAATGAAATGCGAACTTAAATTTAGAGCAAAACTGCTCCTATATCGATTCCAACGTTCACCAAGTAAACCAAACTACACATCAAAAGAAAATGAAAGATAATTACACCAGAATGCTTAAAATAGAGCTAGGCATTGGCAGTGCAGGAATTGGGAGAAAAATGAAAGATAAAACTAAAAGGGAACTTCATTTTCAATTTTAAGGGATAATCCTTTCATTGCATTTTGTGCATGGATGCATTGGCTTGCCAACCAAAGCAGAGATCAAGGGGAAAAAAGGGAAAAATCAATCAAAGCACTCCTAAATCCTAATACCTCCATTTTCTTTTTTTGCCACTCCTGTCATTTCCGTGATCCTTCATCATATTAGAGCTATGACATAATGCTAAATCTTGCATTTCTCAATTAGAGTTTTAACCAATTGTATATTGATGCATTTTGGAATTATCTTGCAAATTAACGTCAATTGTGCCACATCAGTCGGCAGGTCACAACCTTTCTGTTAATTACTTGGGTGATGGGGACTAAAGTTGGCAAGAAATGAAATAGAAATTTGGCTGGGACTCTTGTTGGGCTGTGCTTTTCCTTTTTCAATCAATTTTTTTTTTTTTGGGGACTAGTCCATTAAATTCCCCAAAATAAGGACTGTAATTCTTTGGTATTATTGATTACTCTCCTTCGTTCTATTGCTGTTTAAATTGTGAGCAAGAAAAGCCAGTCTAAACAGATCACTAATGAGGGTGTTCTTGGAACCAAAAAAAAAAAAAAATGGTCAATATTGACACGAATAATCGGGGCAAGTTGCCACTGGCCATATTCTGATAGTTAAATTGAGGAACTAAAAGTTTCCCAGAAAATTTCATCACTCATATGGCCACCTCCGGTCTGTTCTAACAGTTTGTGTGAATGCTTTTCTTTTTCATTCTCGTCCATATTCAGGAGTTAATGACTTTCACATGTAATTCTCAAGATATGTTTGAAAATAAACAGAAAACACTTTGAAAGTTGTCCATTGGAGAGACAAACTCCAATCAGAGAGGGAATCCTTTATACGTGTACCTGTTGCTGTTGGATACTTAGACTATTTTAGAGTTGCTTGAGTTGTGACAAGTTTCTGCTTATTATTTATTTGCTTAACTGGTTTTGAGATATTATTATTTATTTACTACATGCTGGTATCTGTTTCCATGTGAAAATTGTTTAACAGTTTCTCTGTGCCTTGTGAATTGAGCATGGAGGGAAGCAAGGAACCATGGGCAGAGATGGTTCTGGCTAAAATGCAATCAAAGTAGGCAAAATGCAAGCCAACTCGGAGGACTTTGCGGATAAAGGTAAATGAATGCTCCCTACTAATGAATAAAGTTGCATGGAAAATTTTGCATTTTTCATGTTGCTAGCCTTGGAACAAAGCAATCAAGGGCGGTGAAAATATAAAATATGACTAAATATTACAGATACAAAACGATTGTAGGAAAAAAGTAACGCAAACACCACAGGGTCTTATCTTATTAGAATGAGTGAAAATTATTCTAAAAAAAAAAGGGGATAAGATTAACCACTTCAAAGATTTGATTCAAAAGAGGGCTTCAGCAGAAAGAAAAATCATTTCTTTGGATTGCTGGGAAGTGTGAAGTAACAGCAATGATTTTGCCGACGGCATTTAGCACTTGCATCCAAGAAGAGAGCTCCCTAGTCCGCACTTGATCACACGAGGGATAAATGGACTATAAAATTGAAACAACAAGGCTGTTTAATGCAATACAAGATGATTCAACACACCATCTTAAAGTACGTTTCATTTTTTAAGCTTCTCATAGAAAATATTTCAAATCTCATTTTTAATGGACATTTTTCCCTCTTCAATATCATGTTCCCCACTTAGGTCGTCCTTTTATGGGATCCTTTTATGAGAAACGAGCGAAGAAAACTAAGGTAGCTCCTTAAATGATGGCTGCAAGCCCTTTTGATGAGATGGCAATCGTGAGAAACGATATTTTTATTCACTAAAGCAGAGCAGAAGCCTTGGAGCTCAAGTCTTCCATCATTACAAACAGGGAAAGACAAGTAACCCAAACATTGAAACAAAGAAACCCAAAAAAAGAAAAAAAAATTGTAAAACAAGAAATGGCAGAGAAATTTTGATAGCTCTAGAAGAAGCCCTTTCTTTCATTGAATTTCAAAGCAACTTATATAGAAACGAAAAGAAAATTCAAAATACAAACCAAAAAAAAATCCAACTCATAATTTTGTCTATTATTGTGCTCCTTTTGAGTAAGGCGAGAGCTTCAGACTCTGTGGGTAGAGCTGGAATTGCTCCCTTCTTGGTGGTACTGAGGGCTCCACAGGCATTTGCAAATTTCAATATCTCCCTCAACCTTGGTTCATCCTGGAGTTTAAAAAAAAAAAGAAAACCAAAAGTGGATAAATTACCTTAAAATTAAAATTAATATTAATAAATAGCAATTGTTATAATAATTATGAGAATAATCACTCGGCCTTGCCGGAGTGGCTAGACCCACTCTCTCACAAGTGTGAAGACTGTGGTTCGAACTATTAAAAATACTGTGGGAGTTTAATTTTAATTTCCTTCTTCAAAATTTGAGTGAAGATAGTTTTTTTTCTCTCGAAATGCGAGTGGAGTTGACATCCTTTAAATATTAGAAATAGTTGATGTAAATTAGTCTCAATAATTGTCTGATTGTAAATATGAGTTATAGTATCATGTAATATATTGTAAGCTGAGCAATAGTCTTGTGTAATTTAAAAAAATAAAAATATGAGAACAAGTTACCTCAATAGCAGATTGGTCATCAACAATCTTGCATAGAAGAGCACCAACAAATGCATCACCGGCGCCGGTTGTATCTACTGTTTTCACACGAAAAGCATCCACTGCTCCTTTGAAACTCTACAATTTTCACAAAAGCCAAGAAGACTAATTAGAGTATAGTTTCCCACTCCACACTAAGAGGTAGTAACATAAGGTTATAATACTGTTTTATTATTAGAATTGAATATGCTAATAGTGAAGTGAACCTATCTATGGTCGAAACAAAACCATTTCGATTATTAAAACTTCAAGGTGGGTTTAAAATTCTACCCACACACCCTTAATATTATTAAAATAAAGATAAAATATTTCACCAAAGTTCAAGTTGGAGGGTGGGGGCTCCTCACTTCCACAAGCAGATTCGGTTCCAAGGAAAAAGAACTTGAAAAACAACAACAGGACTTGTCCTTTTAACGTCAGCCAAGAGACAACATCACCTATTGCTAATGGCTCTTCAACCAATAAACACTTTTAACCAGAACTTCAAATTTCCCCAGCACCTCATTAGTCTACTTTTTTCCGAGAATTAAACTTTTCTAGTACTTTTTTTTTTTTTTTTTGAATGAGAACTATTGCTCGTGATGATATTTACAATTATATATATACTGAGACCCGTTTACATTAATTTTGATATGGCACCACTCAGATTTTTAACCCTCTCAAATATTCGAGGGACGTCAGCTCCCATCCTAGGAGAAAGACTGTCTTCACTCAAGCTCTGAGGTTCCAAGGAAGAAAATTTAAATTAAACCCTTACAATACGTCTACGGAGGCTCGAACCACTTCCCTCACATTTGTGAGGGAGTGACTCTGGCCACTTGGGCTAAGTCCAAGTGGTTAACTTTTCTAGTACTTGCAACTTAAAATGAGCCCACAAAATCATAAATTCACAAGTGAGTACCCAGCTGGGTGCAAGTGGGTCTACTCCATTTTTATCAACACATACCACCATACCAACTGTTTACAGCCAAATGTCTAAAATTTAAGCAACCTTCATCTATTCAACTAACAATCCAACTAAATAAAGAAATTGAATTCAGCTTAGCTGGCAAGTTTTATGTTTTTTTTTTTTACCTTAGTGTAGTATCTACAGCCATGCTCTCCAAGGGTGACCAAAAGGAGTTTCAAGTTGGGGTGCCACAGCGACAATGCTGATTCATCATCAATCTTGTCACTCCCGGTGAGGAATTCAAGCTCCACATCACTGACTTTGATTACCTCCGCCTTGTCCCAGATGCTCATTATCTGCTCACGCGCCTCCTCCGGCGAGGGCCACAACGGCAGCCGGAGGTTGGGGTCGTATGAGAGCAGGGCTCCTGCTTCCTTGGCTGCTTTCATTGCCTCCAAGTGTGCTGATCGGCATGGCTCCACTATCAAGCTTATTGATCCATAGTGGAAAACTTTGGCCTGCTCGCAGACGAAAAATAAAATTAAAATAAACAATAAACACAAACAAAATCGAAAAATAAAATTACAAAATCGTGTGAAATGCGAATGCAAGGTGGCGGGTGAGGATTTTAGTCAAAAAGTAGCTCCTACTGAAGTCAATATTGGCATTGAAACACAAATATTTCATGAATATTTTAAGGCAATTCCTAAGTTATCGGCTGACTAATCCGAAACCGTTAGATATCTTGAATTTGAATTCCACGGATGATGTTAATTTAAGTGGTGGGCTATTGGATGAGACGGTTTGAAAATGATTTGTAAAGCGAAAAATGTTGAAATGAAGAGGGAATGATCTAGGGTTTATTAAACTGGAAAATTAAAAAAATTTCCTTGTAATTAACAAAAAAATAATAATATATTTAGTTAACAATACATCTTCTACGCCCTATTGGACAGAATCAATATCCACCCGGCCGAGGGTTTAATTTATTAAGAATATAATAATTTTAATTAGAAATGAACACATAATGTAACTCGAACAATAATATAAAACACTGAATGACTAGTTAAATTTGATTATGTTTTTATTTATAAAACTTCCCTCCTCCCATTGAGATTCAAAAAACAAAAAGGAAAGAAAATTGAATATAACGATTGGAACCAACATACATTCATTAATAATATAATTTGAACTCGATTTGAAATTGGATTTAAAGTTATAGAACCAATTATAGTAAAATAAATTAAAATCTTTTTAATAGAATAAGGTAGTAATTGGACTAACTTTATTATTATTATTTTTTAATTCGATTCTTCGGAGTACATTAACACTTTTGATAGCAACAAATAGAAGTCGAATCATTTTTGAAATATAGTATACATTATAGGATTTAACTATATTGAATTTAGTTTCATTAAAAGAATATGTTCTATTGTAAATCGATTACACTGAAGCGATATTTGAAGTATAGCTACATATTCAATTGAAATTGTTAGTAAATTTACAGTGATGAAAAATAATATAACTAATAATCCAAAATCAATAAAATTAAATTGGGACAAATTAAACGTTGGTAGACTTTTTGTTATTGTACAAATTAAATGATTTAATAATAAACTATTATTAAATAATAAAATATTACAATATTATGTTATTTATTAATATTATTAAACTATAATATATTTTATTTCTATATGTTAGTTATTATAATATAGGATAATTATGTCGAATATTATTGTTTAATTTAAATTTATTTTTGAATTTAGTGTG
Source organism: Citrus x clementina (assembly GCF_000493195.1). NCBI lineage: Eukaryota > Viridiplantae > Streptophyta > Magnoliopsida > Sapindales > Rutaceae > Citrus > Citrus x clementina. The sequence goes on from NW_006262339.1 coordinate 38,244,984, forward strand.
TTTGTAAATAATAAACGATTAAATAAAATCTATAAATTTATTTTTACTTAGTATAACAATAATAAAATGATTCTATGTAATGAAAATAAAATAAAGTACTATCATTTGTTCATTAGATATTTCGGTTTATTAATATCTTATATTATTATTTAAATTATTATATTTATTTAAATATAAATATAAACTAATATTTAACAAATTTAGAATTTATTAAATAATAAAAATTAAATGATTATATTTAAAATATGTCTAGTGTTTGAATGCAATACAACCTAGACCCCATCTTCCATGAGTTAACATTATCTAGTACATTAGACAAGTGGTGTTGAGCATAAGTTATGTAATATCGATCACCTTTAACATATCACCCTTAAGTCCCTTAACTGGTAATAAAATTTTTATATAGTAACTAATTCTAATTAGCATGTATTTTATGCTTTATGTAATAGAAAATAATAAGCATCAGGGGTCACTTATAATTGCACATAATATGCACTATATTTAATCACATACATCATGAAATCGGAATAAAAAGTTTGGTAATTACTCTACTTACTAATCACCTGGTTCGTTGTGGTGTTTTGGTTTTTGAAATTTTATCTTAAAATATCTAATGTTTTGAGCGTTTAAGAACTAAAATGGTTAATTAATTAATTAATTTATTTTTTAAAAGTTGCTGACGAGTGACGTCATCATCCACGAGTCTAATCCATCAAAGACAGTCCACGAAGGACCCACGATATAATAACGCAATCCAGGTGGTGGGTAAAAACTACGAGATTAGATCTCAATGCAGGACCCACACTAATAAGTCTGACGTGTCGAGATTTTGTAGTTTTTCGCTCGGGCGCACGTGACGGCACGTGACGTTAGCACCTAAACCGGTATACTCCTCATCCCAAAAAAAGAATAATGATCACAGTCAGCTTTTCTGTTTAGAAATTCAACAACGGCCGCTTGATGTCGTGATTCACTCCTCAAGTGGGACCCGCCTGCGATGACGTTAGCGGGATCAACAGAAAATTAACTGAATATGTGTCTTGAAGTCAATGCCTGTGACACAATCATCTGACAGACACAATCAACTGACAGGCCAACCGGTGATTTTAGCGCCGCCGTTGCAAAAATCCAAAATTCAGTTTTTATTTATTTATTTACTTTTTGTTCAGCTCGGACCCCAGGTAGAAAATCCAGCCCCGGCGCGAGAAATTGGGAGTGAAAAAGAAATTAAGTGGGATCCACTATCACGGTGAGTGACTGGATTCCTCGTACGGCGTGTGACTGATCGAAAGAAAAAGATCACAAAAGTAAAAACAGAATTGAAAAAAATTAATGAAAAAAAATAACGTACAGATGTGATCAGCTCGAGATTAAGCTCGTCGGGTCTCAAGAGCATATCAGCGCTGGGGTTTCTGTAAAACATGAACTCACGCTCGCCGTCAGCCCGCAGGGTCACGAATGCAAGGGCAGTCCTGGCACCCTGGTCAAAGTTGATGCCGTCAGCGCTGACTCCGTTCTCCTCCAAGATCCCCGCGAGCATGCGACCGAACTCGTCGTCGCCGAGCTTGCCGACGAAGGCTGCCTTGCCCCCGAGGCGAGCCACGGCTACGGCGACGTTGGCTGGGGCGCCGCCCGGGGCCTTGAGGAAGCCGGGGGCCTCGGCGAGGGAGACGCCGGAGACCGTCGGGACGAAGTCGATGAGCATCTCGCCGAAGGAGACGATCAGCCCTGAGGAGGATGAAACGGCGCCGTCTGTCGGCATTTGTACGAAAATCGAAACGGTGTATATTGAATAGAGAGAGTTTACGAAGAGCGATAATAATAACAGAGATATATGAAGAAGCAAGTGGGAAGCGGTATTTATAATTTTAGCCGATCACTGTTGACAGCATAATAAATAATGTTTTTTTATTTTATTTATAGACTGATATTCTTACTATAGTTGTTGATCATATTCTTGTTAAGTTTATGATGGTATTATTTAGTAAAATTTAAGTTTATAAACTATAATATGTTAATTATAAAAAAAATAATAAAGAAAGATTTTTTTATTTTTTTAATAAATTTACCAATAATTATTGATTTAAGTTAGATTATATTCTATGTCATTTTAAAATAAATATAAGATAATTTTGATAAATTAATATATAAGAAATATTATTAGTTACTAATCAATCTCACGTCATACCAAACACAAGATATGATTATTTATAGTTTAGTCCAATATTACACCAAACACAACATAATATTATAGATAATTCAATATTAATCCAATCTTATCTTATTCAATCCAATACAATCAAATCCGGTATACCAAACAATCCCTATATCTCATGTTTAGTACATTATGTTTTGCAAACTTGCAACTTGCCAGATCGGCAGATACCATGTTGCTTGCAAGAAACTTTTTTTTTCTCTTTTAAATTAGTTTCAATTAATTTATTCAGTTGCAATTCAAATCTATTTGGAACTTTATTTTTAAAAAAATTATTATGTAATATTTAAAAAAAAAAACTTCGAAGTCTTCTTTTCAATTTTGTTTGCCCAAGTTATTACCTTGAAAACAATTAAAAGAAAATGATGAGTTTGTTTGAAATCGGAGAGACCAATAACCCTGCTCCGAAAGACAACAAATACAGAAATAGAAACATTACTTTGAAAAAGAAAAAAAAGAAAAAGGAAAAATCCTACATAAATGAGTATTTGGCGGAGACAAAATCTTTGCTACTTTAGTTTTTGAAATAACATAATAATAGTACATAAAGACAATTTAGTTATTAAAGAATGAAGGCAATTTACTTATGGGAAAACCACCGTCCACCCATTTTTTTTAATTTTTTTCAAAATACATAATTTTTTTTTTGTTGAAATCCACCTAAAGTTACATTTTGTTTCATTTTTCCACTTCTGTTTGGAAACCGTTAAGAAAACTAACAGAAACTTAAAAAATGACATTTTACCCCCAAAACAAAAATTACAATTTCACCCTAAAAATGCTAAAAATAATCAGATTGAATGATGAATATCATTATTGGTACGTTAATGAAGTACAAAAAAATCTTAACTACTAGAGATTATAATTCAATGAATAATAAAACTCTACTTATCTTAAATTCAATTAATGGTTTGCGAGATTGGGTTATTTTTAATACTATTGTTATAATTTAGCATTCTAATTACAGACATATTTAAAAAAAAAAACCCTGCATTTGATGGTTGTGGAATTAATTTCTTTATTGACCGATGGGGAAAAGAATTAGATTTAATTTGATTATTTTTGGTAATTTTTAAGGTGAAATTGTAATTTTCGTTTTGGGGGGTAAAATGGTCATTTTTTAAAATTTTCGTTAGTTTTCTTAACAGATTCCAGACGGAAGTAGAAAAGTGAAACAACATGTAACTTTAGGTGGATTCCAACACACAAAAAAAAAGAATTGTATATTTTTGAAAAAGTTAAAAAAACGGATGGACAGTAGATATTTTCCTTTAACTTATTAAAAAGACTATGCTTCAATACAAGTATATCTAATTTAACGCCCGTGTTAATATGAAGACAAATATTTTATTCCAAGTTTTTCAAGGAGGTGAGTTCCTTCTTTGGATGTAACATTTAGAATTTTCTTTTAATTAATGGAAAAGGACATCAATTTCCTTTTAAATTTGATAAATGGTCATGCATGCCGCCTTTTAGATCGATAGGAGTTGATATGGAAAATTATTTCATTTATAAAAATGATTCCAATACCATTTTTTTTTCATAAATTTTCTCGCACTTAAGCAGAATTCTCAAAAAATAATAATAATATAAAAATAAAGAAAAATTTTTATTGAGTGGAGTCAACAACCCATCCTAGCTTCCACGTACTTCCACCCAATTTTGAAGAATCCCTCCTCTTTATATATCTCAAACCTGAAAGTTTTGTATCCCAGTTCACCTTCAAATAAGGGTTGCATTGAAAAAAAGAAAAAATCACACACGGAGTGAACCCTTCATTTCTCAATTTGCATCAAAAGATGTCCCAAACTGATATTAAAACAACCAAATTACCCTGGTGTTTCATCTTCAATTATAAATAAGAGCATGTAACTTGATACTAAACAATATCTTAATCATTTCAATAGCGATGGGACCTCTTCATCTTAATATTCGGATTGAGGGTTCAAGTCTCGTTAAGTGTGTTATAAGAATAGAATTTATCTTTTATTTTTTTTTAATAATAGATTTTTTAACTGTGTTTCAATTATGATACACATACGAGCGAATCTCAATAAACTTCTTTAACAAAATGTCCTATGGAATATAATAATAATAAAAGAAAATAAAAGTGAGTAGAATTAGGTCCTTACTTCCCCTCTAAGAATCGAAGCTTTATCTTTAACAAGCAATTAATTAGTGAGTTTGGGCGACGCTATCAAAAAGCACTTTAGAATAAGCACTTCCTCCTAATTTCGTTTGATATTTTGTAGCTCATATGATCGAAAGAAACCCTTAGCCTGCCTTTGATTGATTTGATGCGAAGCTATTCACTTTTGCAAACTCACACCAATCTTCCCGGAATTGAAGCTACATTAAAGTCAATGCACTCACGAAAAGAGATGCATGAGAGAAACAAAATCTTCTTAATTTATATTTCTATTAGATTTGTAATTAATATGGCAGTGTTTACTTTCTGGAGTGGGAGTGTGGAGTTTGGAGTGTGGATTCTTCCCACTCCAGTGTTTACTTACCTTAAAAATTGGGGGAGTGGGATTCCCACTCCGTGGGTCCCACTTAATTTTGGAGTGGGGAGTGAGATTCCCACTCCCATGGGGGAGGTGGGAGTGGGAATCCACTCCCCTCTCTTCCCATTTTACCCTCATAATTAAAATAAATAAATAATATTTAATAAAATAAATAATATCATATTTAATAAAATAAATAATATCATATTTATTAAAAATAATAATTATAACATATTTATTTTATTAAATTTAATAAAATAAAAATAAATAAATATTATATTTAAATTAATAATATTAAACATTAATTTTAATAAATCTTAATTAATTATTTAATTAATAATAATAAATATTTTATTCTAAAAAAATTAATTTTGTACTATATTATCAATAATAATATTTCATTTGTGTTGCTATTATTAATAATTTTTATTCACATAATTTAAATTAATAAAAAATTATGATTTACATAATTAAGAATATTAGTAATTATTATTAATTTATAAATATAATAAAATATTTATTTTATTTTCCAAATATATTTTTTATTAATTTTTTAATTACAAATTATAATTCTTTACATAAGGATAAAATTATAATTTAAAACAATTTACTCCCAATCCAAGACAAAGTAAACAAATAGTTGGGATTCTGATTGACAATCCATACTTTCATTTAGTCTAAGTAAACACCCCACTCCCACTCCTACTCTACACTCCTAATCCAAGGATTCTCACTCCTCAGGATTCTTACTCCAATCCAAAAAGTAAACGCAGCATTTGACCCACCGACCACCGTACCTCCTTAACCTTAGGAAGACAATATTATCCAATTCTTTTACCATTACGATATTTGATTATTATATCTTAAAACACGAGGCAGAAATTAGAATAATACTATACCTTATCAAGATATAAGTTTTGTATATTATAAATTTTTTAAAATTTATGTTACATTTCTCAAGTTTTTCATTGTACATTCGATTTTTTTTTCATATTTATAAATTTATTTATTATAAGATGCAATAATACGTTAAATGAGTGCCCAACATTGATATGTAAAATTTTTTAAATACCTTGTATTAAAATGAAAATGTTAAATTGGAAATATTTAAAGAATTCTGATGGAGTGAAAGCAACAAATAGAAAAGAACACACTCAAAAGAGAAACTTTTTTATTAAAAAAAAAAAAAAAGCTAGGGTTTGGACTTTTTTTTATACCTAAACTCTAAATAATTCTAACTTACAAAATCAAGCAAACTTCATATAGTTGATCATAATAAAATAATACTAAGTACTAACTAAAAAAAAAAAAAAACTTAGAACCAACTTCGTAATAAAAAGATTAAAAATTAGAAAAAATAACTTGAAATATTTTTTAAGGCCTTAAACGACGAAATTTGATAAATTTTTTATGGCATCATAGTCTTAATAGTGTGTTTTGATCCTCTTAATATGAAATGTCACCTCTTGAAGGAATAAGAAAAGGAAAAGTTCGTTATCACATGACAACATTTATAGTTAAATGCCAAGTCATTAGCAATAAGTACATAAAAAAATTGGGTCCATAATCACTCTGGAGGATAATTTTGGAGAATTTGTGATAAGATAGATATTCTTTTTAATTTTATTTTATTCTTACAGTAATTCCTTATTTACAAATTAGAGGGGAAAAATTGGGTATAAATTCCCACGAGCACTCAAATATTGTTTCCCAATATGTGTACTGAATATTATAATTCTCAATATAAAATGAAATGGGCAACTTTAGGTTCATTTTCTTTTTAACGGTTCACAATTATCTCCATCATTTTCAGAATATCAACTCATGTAAATCTGTGTTGCATTATAAAATTCCATAAAGATTATTGTATAATTTTTTTAAAAATCCATTTATGTGATTAGAAAAAGTGTGGTGGAACAATAAAATCTTAGATAAATAAAGTATACTCAAAAGAGAGAGAGAGAGAGAGCAAAACAATTAATTAAGAAAACAGGAAAGTTAAAAGAGAGGTTTCGTTGTAGAGGTCAAAAAGCAGCTACAAACAAACAACTTGCAAATGAGACACTGTGTCATCATCCACAGAGAATGTAGAAGGATAAAAAGAAAATCAAGAGCAATATCAAACACGATACAACAAGTACACTGGTGAGGCTGCCACGCACAATCTTTTAAAGAAAAGAAAAAGGAATAAAATGAAAATGAAAATGAAATACTTTTGAAAAGAAAAATAATTAACCTTATAAAGTTAAAATTTAATTCTTAGGCCTTAACAAAATGATCCCATAATAGTTGAAAAGGATACAATTCTTATTCAAAATTAATATGAGTACGCAATTTGTTTGATTCAAATCACCATTCACGTAATTGACGGCACCCTATTATATGAGTACCCTATTATATAAGTACTTATCTGGTCCAAGATTATGAACTAGATAACTTCTACCCATCATATATGTAGACAATGAACAAAAACATCATATGAAGACAACCTGCTATTTACAATAATACTCAATTAGTAGAATTAGAATACAAAAATACTATAAAAAAAAAAAATTAGGTAGAGCAAACCAACCTAGGCCAGTAAAATGAGTTTTTGAATTAAATTTTGATGTCTCTATTTCGTCCTATGAAATTTTGATTATTAGAATCATATAAGGTTTTAGACATCGATGATGAACCTGACATCGTAAAGGAGAGCTCTCGCATTCTAGAAGAGCTTACTTGGCTTTCCTTAGAGTCAAAATCAGATGAGCTGTCATCTTGAGAATCTGATTCACTTGTGGATAAGCCCTCGTCTTCAATATAATCAAGTTCTGATAGTGTTTGATCTGTGGAATCACTTTCTGCCTCTGAGGCACCTGGAGATAAAGCATCATAGGTGGAGTCTAGGCTTTTCCTTTCCACCATTTTGAATTTCCATGATTCCTGGGTAACTTTAGACGGATTGTCCATGATTGACATGGGATTCCGATTATTTGGGTCACCATAAAGTGCTATGTGCCTGTAATAGAGCTCCAATTCTTTCTCCGCCATGGCAATAAAGCGCCTAACAGACTCCAGTGACTGCTCGTATTTTGATTTTTCCAGTGCCTGCAAAGGAAATGCAAACTTAAATTTAGAGCAAAACTGCTCCTATATCGATTCCAATGTTCACCAAATAAACCATACTGCACATCAAAGGAAATGAAACATAATTACACCAGAATGCATAAAATAGAATTAGGCATTAGCAGTGCAGGAATTGGGAGAAAAATGAAAGATAAAACTAAAAAGGAATTCATTTTCAATTTTAAGGGATAATCCTTTCATTGTCTGTTGTGCATGGAACCATTGGCTTGCCAACCAAAGCAGAGATCAAGGGGAAAAAAAGGAAAAATAAATCAAAGCACTCCTAAATCCTAATACTTCCACTTTCTTTTTTGCCACTCCTCTTTTTTCCAGTATCCTTCATCACATTAGGGCCATGACATAATGCTGAATCTTGCATCTCTCAATTGGAGTTTTAACAAATAAAATAAAATAAAGGATTGCGAAGGATTGTTTCGTGGCAAAGCGGGGGTAAAACAATGAATTTATAAGTTCATCCAACTCAACCTCGTGAATCAACAAGCTCTTACGCACAGAGCTCATTTGCATCTCCCCACCATACCATGTGCTCCAATCTGAGAACTGCATTAAAAGAACTGAGATTCTACCAGCACAATCGCTATTTCTAGAACAAAAAGGCTCGTCTATATTGATGCATTTTGCAATTATCTTGCAAATTAACATTAATTTTGCCACATCAGTCGGCAGGTCACAGCCTTTCTGCTAATTACTTGGATGATGGTGACTGAGTTGGCGAAAAAGGAAATAGAAATTTGTGCTGGGACTTTTGTTGGGCTGTGCTTTTCCTTTTTCAATCATTTTTTTTTTGGATTAGTCCATTAAGTTCCACAAAATAAGGACTGTAATACTTTGATATTATTGATTACCCTCCTTTGTTCTATTACCGTTTAAATTATGAGCAAGAAAACCTAGTCTAAACAGACCACTAATGAGGGAGTTCTTTTTTTTTTTTTGGGGGGGGGGGGGGGGGGGGGGGGTGTCACCAATAAAGGCGGGTTCTAGAAAATACTTATCTAAGTTAATGGGGCAAGTTGCCACTGGCCATACTCTAATAGTTAAATTGAGGAACAAAAAGTTTCCCAGAAAATTTCATCACTCATCTGGTGACCTCCAGTGTGTTCTAACAGTTTCTGTGAATGTTTTTCTTTTTCATTCTCGTTCATATTAAGGATTTAATCACTTTCACATGTAATTCTCAAGATAAGTTTGAAAATAAACAGAAAACACTAAGAAAGTTTTCCATTGGAGAGACAAACTCCAATCAGAGAGGGTGAATTGATCTGGATTTGCTAAGAGCAAGTATGCTAGTGCACACTCACCTAATCCAAAACAAGCTGAGGAAAGTACTCTCAGCTATATTACCCAAGGGATTAGTGTTTCCAGCTTGAGATTTCCATTACAAAGCATGAAAGGCAACTTGTGTATTCCATTTACTAAGATCTCTGTTTCACTTATATTTCGTCAAATGTACAGAGGAGTTCAATTTCCAAAGATAATGCAGTTCTTATTTGGCTTTCTTTTATGACTAATAATAGTTTTACAATTTTTTTTTTTGGTTGTGGGGGGGTGGGGGGTGGAGGGGGGCACTAACATCATATTAGGTTTATTTGGTTCAAATCGCCACCAAGATTTACACTTCATAGCAACTGAATGTATGCCTAGTTGTGAAGAACTACATGTTCCTTTGGAAGGGGTGAAAAAAGGACGGAAACTAACTACTAATAACAATTAAACAAACCCATCTACTGCAAATAATTAACCAAGCAGTTTTCTGCCAAAATTGAACAACCAGCCAAGCAAAGTCATCTGCATCACTTGGCAACCTAAGTGCTCAAACGACACCAGCAGGCCAACATAAACATGTAGTAAAACTGAACAAACCCTTTAATTTGGGGTCAAGGATGGACTAAAAACAATAAGCATAGGACATTTCACGAGTTGGAATTATGGCAGTGTAATTTCTTCCTCTCATCCTCATTGTTTGATCAGAAATTAAAACGAAATTTTATTCATAATATTAACATGCAAGTAAAATTAGAGTATGCTGAAGTTGGAAAATGCACCTTTTTCTTGGACAATGTATCTATAGGTGACATTATTTCTGGCTGCACATAGTTCTTCCCTCGGTAAAAGATTACAGTATCATCTCCAATTATCTGTATGGGGATTCCACCACTTAATCTGGCAATTTCCTCGGCGAACTCATGTATCTGGCCAGGTTTAGAAGGCTTGCAGAAGACCTTAACAGTTTCATGTTTCTTCCAATGCATATGCATGTTAAGAATAACACCCCCAAATACTCCTCTCCTGCCAATTGGCACATAGTTAGACCTTTTCTGGGCCATCTTTTTGAAATAGAAACGTTCCTCACCGGTCAACTCATGTGGTTTAACCACAGGACCCTGTACTTTTGGAACTTCATACCGCTTAAGTCTTTCAATCAGCAAGGCTTCCTTAATTTTGGCCTGAAATTATTATTATTTTTTAGAAAGTGCCATATAAACATGTATAAGGATCAACTACCAACAACTACGAACAAGATTGTGGTCCATCAATCAAAAATCCATAACAGAGCATGCTGTGTATGAAAGTCAGAGGAATATCCACATTCAGAAAAAATCAATTTTTTTCTCCACTTTTATATCATAAACATGCAACAGAATTTTGATTTTGAAACAATTTTGGGATGCAACAAGCTAAAGAAGGAAATGAATGTAAGACACTGAGATTAATATACAAATTCACACAACAAAGACAACTAAACCTCAGTAAACAATTTTGTCATGAGGTGGCGACTGTATTGGTTGGAGGTGGTGACTCACCCCCCGGAAATACATAGACTATCATGGAACTCCTTTTCAATTGCGCCCACTATCTCATGACATGGTGTGTTTGAACACATTGGTTGCATCCCAAAATTGTTTAGTTGATCCTCCAACAACGAGAATAAATTGTAAAATGAATTTAATGTAAACAAGAAAAATAATTGCATAATAGGATCTGAAACTAGTATTTTCCATGCTTCAGCCCAGAGATTTCATGGCAGTTGTCTTTAGATGAACCAGACAAAATTGATTAAACTCAAACAAACAAATCAGACCAACAACATAAAATTGGAATATTTGCTCTTGCACTCAATTTCAAGAATTTAGTTTGCAACCAGGCAAGCTCATCCATTCTACCTAATTAACCCCCTAACCTTTCTTTTAATTGTGATGGAAATGAGATGACCCTCTTTAGTGTCTCATTTCAACCCATACAACCAAACTCCTTTTTCAAGAGAACTCTCAAGCTGATAACTCCTACCCAGGGAAATAGCATCAAAATAATTAAATAACTAATGTCTAAAACACTGCACTTTTGTTATTGTAAGAAACTCAATTAATTTTCAAAAGAGGCTAATACTTTTACCTTCCTTAGCTCCTCTAATCTACCATCAACTAAGCCATAAACAGTAATCTTGAAGAAAAACAAAGCAACTTATGAAAATGCTTTCTACTAAAACACCCCGTAAGTATTCCTCCAAAAGCATTTTAAGTGCCATTACTAAAATAAATAAAATAAAATTCTAGAAAAAAAAAATCAAGTGCTTCACCAAAACACCTTTGTATACAACCAAACATAATAAACTAGAAGCAAGAGTGGTTTTGGTTATGTAAACTCAATGTAAATCAGGTTAATTATGGGATAGATATTATTAAAAATACCTAATGTAGCTTAGATAAGCTCAAGCTTTCAAACAAAGTATAGTTTCTCCGAAAAGGTACACTGACCTTTTCAAGCTTGTATTTTATTCTGTCCTCTGCATTGGCAAACTTCTGCTTCTTCTTCTTCCCTTTGACAGTAAGCCGACGAGGGTCCCTCTTATTAGCATCTTTTCTCTTCTGCTTCTCTCTCTTCTTCTTCAACTTGAACCTCTTTTTGGTCTGCCACTTCTCCTTCTTAGGAGGGTGGACTTCATGTGTTTCAAACTTAGGCTTTCCTTCCGAAATCACCAGGTTCACTGTTCCATGACTCACATTTCTCCAAACCCACGAAGGATTTATCGGTTTTGGTGGACCTAAGTGACTATATGGACACAAAACTGATTGCGGGGCTCGTAAAATCGACCTAGTGGATACAGAAAATCACACCGCACAGATGAAATCAGTAAATACTACATGTACAGATTGTATCGCTCAATACAATTGCACAAACGCAAAGCAAGCATACGAATCCTTACATCCGTAATCCATACAAATTTTGCTAAATCTAGAAACGACATTAATTAACGATAATTGACAACCCATAAATGTATGATAAAATGAGAGAACTTCAGTGCTTCAACGGACAGAAAAAATGGGGTTTCGGGGTTCGGATGAATTTAGCTGAATTCGAGAAAAAAAAAAAAAGAAGAAGAAGAAAAGAAACCAAACAAATTTATACACATTAGTATATGATCAAATTTAAATAAAAAAATTTGAGAGCAAGAGAGTACCTGAGAGAGAGGAATTTGTTAAGAGCGGAAGCTTTTCGAAGATTATGAAATAATAACGCCTCTGCCATTCCAATAAATTAACAGTGTGCCAAGAGTATGAGAACAGATGTTTAAAAATTGCCTAAACCCAGGCGGCCAGGCCAGACCTTTTGGTCCCAATTTATAGTCTTCAAAGTCAAAGCAGCAGCGGTGACCTCTTTGATAAAAATTTGAATAATAATAACATTATTTAACAAAACAGTGAAAAGAAGGGACTTATGTGATAAAGCACATCCAACCCTGATTAATTCGAAACATAATACGATTTGCAAGCCGTCGGTTGCAAGTAATTTTTAACTTTTATTTGGAACGAATTACATTTATGAGACACAGCATGAAATTATTATGGCTTTATAATTAAACACTAAAATGAATTTCATTTGCAATTTTAGATCGCATCAGTCTTTTTTATAGTTATCAATTGTGTTACAAAGAACAAATAAAATGAAATTGAAGAGTTGTTATTTAAATAAGAAAAATTCAACATACGACGCAAATAACCAAAATTTTCAACATCTATTATATACAAGTTTTTGACCGATTTGGCCCAATTACGTGCAATTACATATACATATATTTTATTCCTCAATAATAATTCATGACGTCTCTCAGCTTGGCTTTGCCAACAATTTCCATACGCCCAACATCCCAGCTCCATCACCGGTGAAAAACAGATTATCAGGTCCGATCTCAATTACTCTAACTTCGTGCTTTGAAAATATCCTGCCTCTCTCCATAAACCTGGCACAAAAGAGTTCAATTTCATTAAACAGCAGCAAAGAGAGAAAGAAACTTCAGCCAAATGGATAATGGATTTCACTTTCAGCACAGAGATGAGACTCACGATGGCAGCTCGTATAGGTGAACGGTGTTGTCATTACAAGCGCCAATCAGAACTGGCTTACCATCTGGATCGTTCAGCCCAGCGAGTGCAAGCACACCCTGGAACAAGAAAATAGAAATAATCAATGAAACAGTAGAACCCATAAACAGGTGAGATGTGTCCGTGCACTTTCACAGCAGGAAGTTGAAGCAATAAAAAATTAAAAAATGGCATTCGATGAAGCAAATATAAAGAAAATATTTTTCAAAGGAGCCGATGCATTTTCACAACCGATCATGCAGCAACAGAAAAAGAGTAATAATATAGCCACAAACTTTTGTATAAATTTATTTCGTACAAACTGATGTGTCATAATAAAATTGATTGAATTAAATATCTCTGAACCCACATGATCTATTTTTATTATTTGGTATTTTCATTCAATCAATAAATTAATGCCAAATCAATTTGTACAAGAGTTTGTGATTGTATTATCACTCACAGAAAAATGCATGCATCAATGAACAGAAGGGCATGAAATTAATACTGTAAATAACGCTGCATCAGTCAGCATTACATTGCATTGTATAATCAACAAAATTTTCTATTTTGCCAAACAAATAAACATATGAAACAATATATAGATATATAGCAAAAGAAACTCAACATACATGATCTTCTTTATGTGTATAGGCAGCTTCCACGTTGCCCCCTCCAGTAGCGAACCAAACTTTTATTGTGTGGTCCAACGAGCATGATAGCAAAAACTGATCCCAACAAAGAAGAGACATTGGTGCATTGGTATGATCATTCAATGTCATTACAGGCTCCAAAGTGTCAAGTTCCCAAACCTGGAGGAGAGCGAGAAGAAAACAATGGAAGGGTTCAGATTGATCACCCATATAAAAGAAGTTACAATAAAAGATACCAACCATTTGCAAGAATAGAATTTAAAAATAAAAGGTGCGAAAGCAATGACAAAGCAAACCAAAATAATTATATGATACTAAATATTCAGTGAGCCAACAGGCCAGTGCCACATAATATGAACGTATCTTCAGATATCCAAGACTCCCTGACAAACACTATCCTAAACAGCAGGAAGAAAAGAATAGTTGGTAAATCTCTGTATAAGACCAATTTACCCTTATCTATCCATGGAACCAGAATATAGCCTACTGCATCCAACAGCTAAGCATGTCACAGGACGAGTGTGGCCTCTCAAGGATGTAGCCAGTTGAAAAGGATTCTGGGTGTTGGGACTGCCTTTCCAGACCAGAATATTACCATCCTGCCATGTCCAACAAAACAATTAAACATTTCTGAGCAATGAATGACCAAACAGATGATGCAGGGGATGGTGTAAACATCTAAATTTCAAAGTGATATCCTCAGCTGTGATTTCAAAATGTTATCATTAAGATATTCATCATAAATGACGAATGTAACCAAGTTACACTGACAAGTGCCAATACTTTGCAATGACATATCAAACCACGAGGAAGAAACCATGTCAGTTCCAAATGATAATCAAATATGCTCTAGTTACCTGTGCCCCAGCAAAGAGCATTTCATTAGCAACAACCATGGAATAGACTTCACCAACTGGTCCATCAAGGCTAAATTCAGCCAATGACTCAATGTTCCACGCCTGCAAAATCACCAACACATAGAAAATGAGCTTTTGAGCACAAAATTAACTAGATAGAGAGAAAAAGAAGGTCATTGTCAATTGAAGACAAAATATACTAAGTTATATTCTAACCTTAACAACATTAGGCATGCCTGTAAACACCCATGGGCCCTCGCAAATCAAAGATCCAACCCCAGCACCAAGATTGATCACACTAGCACATTGACCAGTATTACAGTCCCAAAGTCGTACTGTTCCATCTCTGCTGCCTGAAAGAAGCTTGTCAGACCTTAAAGGAAGAGCAATTCCACTCACAGCCTGTCAATGAAAGACCAAAAGTCATCAATCAATAATGAATTATATTACTGCATATAACAATTAACCAAAAAAAAAAAATTCTAAACATAAGCAATACCTTTTCATGCCCCTCCAGCTTTGCCAGCATTGTTAACCCCTCCCCGCAAAACCATGAATGCAAAAACCGGCATTCATCACCTCTTACACAATTACCCAACAGCCAATGGCAACACACATTTTTCAGGGTAGTCTTCTTAGAAGTACTTTTATCTCCAGACTCATCACTTACAGTAGAAGAAGCCGATGATGAGTTCTTAGGACCAGTATAACCAGGGTTTTCTCTATTTCGAACATGGGGAATTCTATCTTCTGATCCACTGGAAACCCATAAGTTATTCTTAAGACGATTATAGCTGGGTGGGCTCTTCTTAGCAAGCTTAGGGTTACTAAGAAGCAGGGATGATGATTCAGTGTGGGCAAATCTACAGGGGTTTCGATTGCATCTTCCTTCTAGAAAGTAAACACATACAACTTTGCTGGTGGGCCGTCCTCCTCCTACCCTGCCTCCTGCTCGTCCATTAATTGGAGTAAAGAATGATCGTTCTCTTTGATTGTGAGTCTGCTGGATGCCTTAACGTCCATACTATAGATCATGAAAAGAAAGACAGAGATAGATATGAAATTAATTGACAAGACATACAACGATTCCTTCAAAGAATATCGACGATCCCATCGCAGAAGATCCAAAATCAGAACAAAAAGTGAAGATGAAGAACAAAGCACGGTCCACCTTTCGATCCTTTGATCTTCCATTCCAATTAGAAAATCCAAATATAAGTGATTGCAAGGTAAACCCTAACAGGAATTCCAAAATCTAAATACAGAATGGGCCGGCCGACGGCCACAAGAATCGGACTCTTGATGATCTTGAAATTCGACCATTATCTGACCCAAAAATCCTCCGCAAAAAACCATAACGCTGACCTAAACGAAAGAATGAAAGCCTAACGCTTCATACATGTCGAATCATAACCACAATCAAATTCTTGGTAAGCTCAAAAATCGATCATTATCTGACAGCAAAATCCTCAGCAAAAAACCCTAAGCCTAACCGTAACTGTAAAAGAATGAATGATATCAGAAGAACCCTAACGCTAACACATGTCGAGTCATAACCGCGGTCAGATCTGATCATCATTCCAGATGATGATAAACAAACCCTGATTACAAAGACATAAGCTTGATTGATTGATTGATAGAGATACTGCTGCAAACCTGAGATTTTTCCAACACGACGAACTCTAATTTTCAAATTTGTTTTAGATTCAGGAACCAAATTGATATCGTCGAAGTTCGAACAAGGAAAGAAATAAGGAATGAATGAAATTGAGGAGAGACTATGTGAAGGGAGGCGTGTTTGTGAATTATTATTATTTTTTCCCCGCCTCGAAGATTAAAGTAAAATTTCGATGGCTCTGTTAGTTGCGTTCTGTTTCTGGTCTTTGCCAGGATATATATAGTGTTGCAAATCCCGCGTTTTCCTATACGAAGTAGGCATTGGGCGAATGCCGCGTGGCTTCCATTTCTTGGCGGTAAGTAAGTTGTCAACGGCTACAAATTAATTTTTCCAATCAGTATATTTATGTCAATTACGTTTATATTCGGGGAAAAAAGGTCAATTCGGTCTTTGTTATTTATTTTGTGGGTGGGTTTATTCAAACCAACTAAAATACTTATTAAACTAATTTACTTAATAAACTCACTAAATTTAAAAATTTACATTTTACTTTGCAACCCCATTTTAATACCCGTTATACTTTTATGTGAAATTAATATAGTTCTTGCATCTTTCTTCTTGTCTCTCTCTAATTTTTTATTGTTCACAATTTCATAAGCACATCTTTCCTTAAAATTGTAAAGATAATATATGAACTCGCCAAAAATTGTGAAATATTATATTCGAGAAAACAACAATTTGTAATCAGCATTTTACTTTCATTCATGGCTAATTTCTTTTATGCATAACGAAAGATTGATTAGGGAGAGAGAATTTTAGTCAATCCCAAAAGATTTGATAAGAAAAAATTATTGGTTGAATTCAAGCTTTACCAATGAGAAATTTTTGGCCAAATCGATATATCTATTGACTTCATACAATCTTATTTTAGTTAAAAAGGATGGAGTGGTAGGGATTTTTTTTTTAAAAAAAAATTAGGCTATGTTTGGGGAGAAAGAGAAAAAATTATAGTAGAACGCCACGTGTCGATGAGACACCATAACTCTAAGTGATCATTGTACGCACCTGAGGTACCCGACCTACACCATAAACTCGATATTAGACCTATACCATAAACTCGATACTCAAGGTACCGTACTTTCATCGTAATTTCAGTACCCGAGATACCTGACCTACACCATATGTTTGAATACCCAAGGTACCCAACAAATCATATGCGAAATGATTAAGGAAAAGTCTCTAAAAAGTCTGTCATGAGAGACGTCTCCATCGCCTAAAAGGTAATATTTGATTTTTTTAAAATCAAATATTAGAATACCATGCTGAAAAAGTGGTGCCAGCCGACTGTCACTTTAGTAAAAAAGTGAAGGACGCTACACCAAGGACATGCTAAGGTATTTTGGACCACTCTCTAGCGTATGCCGCGTACCCAAAAGGATAAATTCCATCATGAATATCTTCTTGGTCCCCAAGCATGCTCCCAATAGCCCAAATATCATAAAAAGGTAAAAGGACAACCAATCACCATGGAAATACCCCACGTGGTAGTCGGGGTACTTCATATATAAAGGCATCCATGTTTTATTTTCATCATTCTACATTACACACACATTCCACGAAAAGAAAGGCTAAGGTCCTTTTTAACCTTAAGCCATTATTTTCAGAGGGCTGGCAAGCTCCCACCATTATAAAAGCTTGAGTTGCTGACTTGAGTGTTGAAGTGTGGACGCACGGGCCATCCTGGCTCTACCTCTAATCTCTTTTTCATTGTTTTACAGGCTTAAAGCTTATCTCAAATGACCTTCTTTCCATATTCAGACCTCTCGTCGTCATCACCAGCCTCTCACTCTCATTACCTCATTCGAATCTTAGAAGCATCACACACAACAACCTAGTGTGGT